>NC_082657.1:0-625000 GCF_028023285.1 Balaenoptera ricei | reverse complement strand
TGTTTCTAGCTATGTGTGGACTCATTTTATGTACGAATGACTGGAATGATACGGCATTTAGATGAGTCGATTTGGGAGCATCGCAAATAATAGTTTTATCCTCTAGGAGCTGCCTGGGCTTCACGGAGTCTGAAATAATATCTCTTCGCAGCCTTTAACAACGACCAAAGCCCCTCCCTCCTTTGAGGTAGGAACACCACCAGCAGCGTTCCTCAGGGGGCTGCAAATCCAATGCTCCTGTTGAACATTATGAACTAGCTTCGCCGCGGCCTCTGGAGCGCTGGGAACTACATTACCCAGAAGGCACGGGCGGAGAGGCCGCAGTTACGAGGCAACGGCCACTCAGGATGAGGGGTTCCCGCGCGTGAGCGTCGGGGCGGGACTTCCGGCGACCCCGTTGTGGCGGTCATTTTTGCTCCCCTCAGGTTTGTTAGCCATCCAGAGCGTTGTGTCAGGATCGAGGTGACGGGACCGAGAAGATCCGAGAGGAGGGCACAGGGGCAGGTCTGAGGCTCGGCGACGCCGCCCGGGGTATCCCGCGCCAAGCCCGGAAGAGTGACCGCCGTGCCCACGTTTCGCCTCCTCTCCCGCAGCTCCCGGCCCCGCTCTATCCACCGAGTCCGATGGCGGCGGCGGCGCTGAGGGACCCGCCTAAGGTAAACGCTCGTCCTCCGGCCCCTCACCGCCCTCACTGCACCAGACACTAAAGTCCCGAGTGCGGGACGCCTACTTACGTGCCCGCAGCCCAGGCCGCGGTGTCCAGGACGGTGAGGTGGCCGTGGGCGGCGCGTGGGCGAGGGTGACAGGCGGAGGGACCGGCAGGTGCAAAGGCTTGGAGGTCGGACTGAGCCAGGAGGATTCGGGAAACCTGGGGTCCATCTTATGGCTGCAGTAAAGAGAGTGTGAGGTGGAATCACGCCTGGACCGGCAGAGAGAGAGGTTGTTCCTTTATTCTGAGGGACCTGGGAGCCACGGAGGGCTGTGAACGGACGAGGAACAGTGTATGTGAGGGCTTTAAAAGTTTTCAAAAAGCTGCTCAGAGAAGAGAACGGATTGGAATGGGGGTGACAAAGAGAGGCACAGGGAGTTGAGTCCTCGTCCAAGGTCGCAGGATCTGATGAGAGGCAGCAGAGGTTAGTCAGTCAGCCTGAGGTCACTAGGTTCCAGGGCTGGGTGGGGATACAAGGGAGTCCTGCACACATGGAGCCCAGCCACGGTTGCCCAGGTTCTGAAGGTTGAAGAGGCACTTGTGGAACCTATGTAAGGCAGGAGAGGGTGTCCCAGTCCCTCACTGGTTCTGGGTGGCTAATACTGAAACAGAGATCAGAAGCAAGGCAGGCAGGGCTTTCCCTGGCTGTGGGCTCCCTCAGAGAACTGGGATTGTACCAGATCATGTTTGATTTTGTTAAGCACTCTGTGGATCTGGGTGAGTCCAGAGAGGTGCCTGTGATGTGGGGCAGGGAGGTGGTAGAGCTGTGGGAGTGCAACTGTGAGGTCTGAAGATGTGAAAGAGGTTTGGTCAGCTGAATGACGTGCACATCAAGGGGAAGTGTGAGCTGAGGGCCCACAGGCCCTGGTGTTGGGGATTAAGGGTAAAGATGAGCCCATGTTTGGCTGTGTCTTGGAGGCACAATGTGGGAGACCTCAGGGGAATTACTTGGGGGGAAGGATGGGGCCCTGTAGGCCAGGCCCAGAGTTTAGATGGCGTTTATCCCCCCGACTACCGCCTTTTGTTGCTGAGGGCTGAACACAGTGAGGAGAGATCAGGCATCATTGGCACCAGGCCTGACGTGGGGAGCTCTGATGGAGGATGACCGTGGAATACATGTGTGAGGAGATGAATTGTGGGTCCTCAGAGAGAGAATGTTTATGTTTCATCTATCTCATTCATGACAGGGTGGTGTGACCTTTGAGGACATTGCCCTGTACTTCTCCTGGGAGGAATGGAAGCTCCTTGATGAGGCTCAGAGACGCCTGTACCATGATGTGATGCTGGAGAACTTTGCACTTGTATCTTCACTGGGTAAGAGCCTCACCCTCCCCAGTGACCTGGGCTAGGCTTTGTATCCTGCCTCACCCTCTTTTCTCCAAGGTGTGCTCTGTCCTTCTCACATATGGACCTTGGGCACTGCTTGTTTCCCCAGCTTTCTGGGTAGTTGCTGTGATAGTTAGGGCTGGGTTGTTTGCACTGCCCCCTTCTCTCCCCGTAGCCCCAATACAGTCTGTACTCAACCCTCATAGGGGTGGATTTGAGTAAGCAGTCTTGGAGTGAGGCTAAAGGATTGCATCTTAAACTTGCCCTTTCCCTGGTCAGGTGGTGTATCCAGGTCCATGGCACTTCTGTGTCCCAGGTTTTGTTCCTTTTTATCATCTGACATTTCCTTCTGCCTCCATATGCCAGGAATTGAAGGTATTGTCATGACCATTACTTACCTGGACCATGGGCTGTTTTCCAAGGCTGTCCTTAATGGTTCTACTTGTGTTGTTTAGATCTCTTTTCTTTTTTCTTTTCTCCAGCTTATTGAGGTATAATTGACAAATAATACTGTATATATTTAAAGTGTACAGGGAGTTCCCTGGTGGTCTAGTGGTTAGGATTCAGCGCTTTCACTGCCGTGGCCCGGGTTCAATCCATGGTTGGAGAACTGAGATCCCACAAGCCGCACGGTGTGGCCAAAAAGTGAAAAAAAAATTAAAAAGTACAAGGAAGTGTACAATGTCATGATTTTATATATACACACATACAGTATGAAATGATTACTACAGTCAAGTTGATTAACACATCCATTACCTCACATAATTGTATTTACATTTTTCGTGTGTGTGGAAACACTTAAGATCTACTCTGTTAGCCCATTTGAAGTATACAATACAGCATTACAATACATTACAATACAGTATAGGCTCCATGCTGTATTAGTTCCTCAGAGCTTATTCATTTTATAAAACTGACCAACATCTCCCCATTTCCCCAGACCTGAGCACCTGGCATTCTACTCTTTGTTTCTATGGGTTCAACTGTTTTTTTTTTTCAAGATTCCATATATAAGTGATAGCATACAGTATTTGTCTTTCTCTGGCTTATTTCACTTTGCATTATGCCCTCCAGGTTCATCGTTGTTGTCACAAATGCATGATTTCTTTTTTTAATGGCTGAATAATACTCCATTGCATATAAATGGACTTTATTAATCCATTCATTCGTAGACAGATACAGGCATATTGCAGGTTAGGTTCCAGACCACCGCAATAAGGTGAGTAACACAATAAAGTAAGTCACAAAAAGTTTTGTTTTCCAGCGCCTATAAATGTTATGTTTACACTGTATAGTAGCCAGTAAGTGTGCAATAGCATTATGTCTTAAAAAAACAACATATATACCCTAGTTAAAGAATACTTAATTGCTAAAAAAAATTTTAATCATCATCTGAGTTGTATCTTTTTGCTGTTGGAGCAATTTATTGGTACATATATACAATGGAATATTACTCAGCCATAAAAAGGAACGAAATTGAGTCATTTGTTGAGACGTGGATGGATCTAGAGACTGTCATACAGAATGAAGTAAGTCAGAAAGAGAAAAACAAATATCGTATATTAATGCATGTATGTGGAACCTAGAAAAATGGTATAGATGAGCCAGTTTGCAGGACAGAAGTTGAGACACAGATGTAGAGAATGGACATATGGACACCAAGGGGGGAAAACTGCGGTGGGGTGGGGATGGTGGTGTGCTGAATTGGGCGATTGGGATTGACATGTATACACTGATGTGTATAAAATTGATGCCTAATAAGAACCTGCAGTATAAAAAAACAAACAAAACAACTAATACTAAACTTTCATTGGGTTATTTGTATGGAAATATGTTAATATAAATGTTTCAGACATTACATGAAATTTCTAAAAATCCTATATTTGTATTTGTATGGAAATATGTATGGAAATATGTTAATATAAATGTTTCAGACATTACATGAAATTTCTAAAAATCTTATATTTGTATTTGTATGGAAATATGTATGGAAATATGTTAATATAAATGTTTCAGACATTACATGAAATTTCTAAAAATCTTATATGTTCTGATATAATGTTATAAGTAATAATCCTAGTTATTACTTTAAAATGTATATCTCAGAAATAACTAATTTTCTTGTCAACTGCATTATTATGAACTTTCATCAAATCTTTAACCGTGGTCATTTTTAAGTCTTTTGTCATTTACAGACAGTTCTGGGTGTACTCTGATGATTTTGCAAATATGTTCCTATAAAAGGGTTTCATCTTCAAGAAAGTCATGGAAAAGACTCTGACAAGTACAGGTTTCTGGTAACTGACTGTACTGCTGAACTGAATGAATAAGCATTTTCAGAACTCTAATGAAAAACTGATGAACTCGTAAAAGTGCTAACAAAAGATCAAGATGAAAAAAAAAATTAATTACATGGGACTGAGTGAACTGAAAAAAAAAAAAAAGAATTGTCCAGTACAATTTTCCTGAAAGAAATATTATTGATTTTTCACTCAAATAGATTATATTTTGCTTCAGCCCTCAAAGAAATTACTTTATTTCTTTCAGATTACATTTGAAAAGTAACGCATCCTACTTTATTTTTCTAAAACTGTACCACGTTGCATATCTAGCATAAAAATGTTCATGTCAAAAAAAAATTTTTTTTTAATAAATAAATTAATTAATTTATGGCTGCGTTGGGTCTTCGTTGCTGCGCGCAGGCTTTCTCTAGTTACAGCGAGTGTAGCTACTCTTAGTTGCAGTACAGGGGCTTCTCATTGCGGTGGCTTCTTTTGTTGTGGAGCACGGGCTCTAGGTGCATGGGCTTCAGTAGTTGTGGCGTGCAAGGTTTAGAGTGCTGGCTCAGTAGTTGTGGCGCACGGGCTTAGTTGCTCCGCGGCATATGGGATCTTCCCAGACCAGAGCTCGAACCCGTGTCCCCTGCATTGGCAGGCAGAGTCTTAACCACTGCGCCACCAGGGAAGTCCCTTGCCTTAATTTGACTGATCAAGGTGCTGACTGATCAGGTTGCTGAAGGTTTTGGTGGCTTTGGCAGTTTCTTCAAATAAGACAACAATGATGGTTGCCACATCAATGGACTCTTCCTTTCAGGAATGATTTCTCTGTAGCACGCGATACTGTTTGATAACATTTAACACACAGTAGAACTTCTTTCGAAATTGGAGTCAATCTTCTCAAACCCTACTGCTGCTTTATGAACTAAGTTTATGTAATATTCTAAAGCCTTTGTCGGGCTTCCCTGGTGGCGCAGTGGTTGAGAATCTGCCTGCCAATGCAGGGGACACGAGTTCAAGCCCTGGTCTGGGAGGATCCCACATGCCGCGGAGCGACTAGGCCCGTGAGCCACAATTGCTGAGCCTGCGCGTCTGGAGCCTGTGCTCCGCAACAAGAGAGGCTGCGATGGTGAGAGGCCCGTGCACCGCGATGAAGAGTGGCCCCCACTTGCCGCAGCTAGAGAAAGCCCTCGCACAGAAACGAAGACCCAATACAGCCATAAATAAATAAATAAATAAATAAATTTTTTAAAAAGCCCAATTACATTTTTAAAAATTTAAAAAAATAAAATAAAATAAAGCCTTTGTCATCATTTCAACAATCTGCACAGCATCTTCACCAGGAGTACATTCCATCCAAGAAACCATTTTCTTTTCTCATCTGTAAGAAACAGCTCCTCATCTGTTAAAGTTTTCTCTTGAGATTGCAGCAATTCCGTCATCTTCCAGCTGCACTTCTAATTCTAGTTCTCTTGGTTTTTCCACTACATCTGCAGTTACTTCCTCCACTTAAGTCCTGAACCCCTCAAAGTCATCCAGAGAGTTGGAATCAGCTTTTTCCCAACTCCTGTTAATGTTGATATTTTTACCTCTTCCCATGATTCATAAATGTTCTTAATGGCATCTAGAATGGTGAGTCCTTTCCAGAAGGTTTTCAATTTAATTTGCCCTGATCCATCAGAGGAATTGCTATCTATGGCAGCTATAGCCTTATGAAATGTATTTCTTAAGACTTGACAGTGTAAACTACTTGATCCATGGGCTACAGAATAGATGTTTTAGTAGTAGGCATGTAAAGAACATTAATCTTGTACATCTCCATCAGAGCTCTTGGCTGACCAGCTGCATTGTCAGTGAGTAGTAATATTTTGAAAACATTTTTTTTTTCAGAGCAGTAGGTCTCAACAATAGTCTTAAAATATTCAGTAAACCATGTTATGAAGAGACATGCTGTCATCCAGGCTTTGTTGTTCTATTTATAGAATATATGCAGAGTAGATTTAGCAGAATTGTTAAGGGCCTAAGATTTTCAGAATGATAAATGTGCGTTGGCTTCAACTTTCAGTCACCAGCTGCATTACCCCTAACAAGAGAATCAGCCTGTCCTTTGAAGCTTTGAAGCCAGCCTTGACTTCTCCTCTCTAACTGTGAAAGTCCTAGATGCCATTTTCTTCCAACATAAGACTGTTTCATCTACATTAAAAATGTGTTGTTTAGTGTAGCCATGTCCATTAATTATCTTAGCTAGATCATCTGGATAACTTTGGTACAGCTTCTACATCAGCACTTGCTGCTTCACTGTGTACTTTTTTTTTCACCTT
This sequence comes from Balaenoptera ricei, assembly GCF_028023285.1. NCBI lineage: Eukaryota > Metazoa > Chordata > Mammalia > Artiodactyla > Balaenopteridae > Balaenoptera > Balaenoptera ricei. The sequence continues at coordinate 618,368 of NC_082657.1, read as the reverse complement.
GTACTTTTATGTTATCGAGACAGCTTTTTTCCTTAAATCTCATGAACCAACCTATGCTAGCTTCATACTTTTTTTTTGCAGCTTCTGACCTCTCTCAGCCATCACAGAGTTGGAGAGAGTTGGGGCCTGACTCTGGATTAGGCTTTGGCTTAAGGTAATGTTGTGGCTGGCTTGATCTTGGATACAGATCACTAAAATTTTCTCCATATCAGCAATAAGACTATTTTGCTTTCTTTTTTTTTTTTTTTTAAATAAATTTATTTATTTATTTATTTATTTTTGGCTGTGTTGGGTCTTCGTTTCTGTGCGAGGGCTTTCTCTAGTTGCTGCGAGCGGGGGCCACTCTTCATCGCGGTGCGCGGGCCTCTCACTGTCGCGGCCTCTCTTGTTGCGGAGCACAGGCTTCAGACGGGCAAGCTCAGTAGTTCTGGCACACGGGCTTAGCTGCTCCACGGTATGTGGGATCTTCCCAGACCAGGGCTCGAACCCGTGTCCCCTGCATTGGCAGGCAGACTCTCAACCACTGCGCCACCAGGGAAGCCCTTTGCTTTCTTATTATTTGTGTGTTCACTAGAGTAACACTTTTAATTTACTTCAAGAACTTTTCCTTTGCATTTATTGACACAACTTGGTTAATACTGTTTGGTCCAAGAGGCCTGGCTTTCAGCCTCTCTTGACTTTTAACTTGCCTTCCTCCCTAAGCTTAATCATTTCTAGCTTTTGATTTAAAGTGAAAGACATGTGATCCTTCCTTTTACTTGAGCTCTTAGAGGCCATTGTAGGGTTATTAATTCGCCTAATTTCAATATTGTTGCATCTCAAGAAATACAGAGGCGTGAGGAGAAGGAGAGAGACGGATTTGCCAGTCGGTAGAGCAGCCGAACACATACAGTGTTTATTGATTAAGTTTGCTGTCTTATGGGTCCAGTTTGTAGCACCCCAAAACAAAGATCACTGATCACAGATCACCATAACAAGTATAACAATAATGAAAAAGTTTGAAATATTGCAAAAGTTACCAAAACCTGACGCACAGACACAAAGTGAGCAAATGCTGTAAGAAAAATGGCGCCAGTAGACTTGCTTGACACAGGGTTACTGCATACCTTTAATGTGTAAAAAAAAAATGCGTTATCTGTGAAGCACAATAAAACAAGGTATGCCTGTACTTAGGTTGTTTCTATACCTGGGCTATTGTGGATCATGCTGCAGTGAACATGGGGATGCAAACACCTGTTTGAGATACAGATTTTGTTTCCTCTGGAAATAGACACAGAATTGGGATTATTGGACCATGCAGTAGTTCTATTTTTAATTTTTAGGAAATTCCATACAGTTTTCCCTAATGGCTGTACTGATTTACATTCCTACCAACAATGTAGAAGGCTTTCCCTTTCTTCACATCCTAACGAACATGTATCTCTTGTCTCTTTGATAGTAGTGTTCCAGACAGGTGTGAGGTGATATCTCCTTGTGGTTTGGATTTGCATTTCCCCGATGTTAGTGATGTTGAGCACATTTTCATATACCTGTTGATCATTTGTATGTTTTGGATAAATATCTGTTCAGGTCCTTTTGCCCATTTTTAATTGGATTCTTTAGTTTTTTATTGTTGAATTATATGAGTTCTGATATTTTCTGGATATTAACCCCTTATCAGATAAATCCTTTGCAAGTATTTTCTCCTTTTCCTTAGGTTGTGTTTTCATTTTGTTTCCCTTGCTATAAAGAACCTTTTCCATTTGATATAGTACCACTTGTTTATTTTTGCTTTCATTGCTTGTGCTATTGGTGTCATCTAAAAAAATCATTGCCAACACCAATGTCAAGGAGCTTTTTCTCTGTATTTTCTTCTAAAAGTTTTAGTTTCAGGGTTTATGTTTAAAATTTTTAATCCAATTCAAGTTAATTTTTGTGAGTGGTGTGAAATAAGGCTCTAGTTTCATTTTTTTTGCATGTAGATAACCAGTTTTTCCATCACCATTTTTGGAAGAAGCTGTCCTTTCTCCATTGTGTGTTCTTGTTGTGCCTATCAAAGATGAGTTGACCATATATGCGTGAGTTTATTTCTGGGCTCTTTGTTCTGTTAAGTTGGTCTATGTGTCTGTTTTTATGCCAGTACCATAATGTATTAATTACCATAGCATTGTAATATTTTGAAATCAGGAAATGTGATGCCTCTAGCTTTGTCCTTTTTCAAGATTGTTTTGGCCATTTGGGATTTTTCATGGTTCCATACAAATTTTAGGATTGTGTTTTCTATTTCTGTGGAAAATATCATTGGAATTTTGATATGGATTGTTTTCAATCTATAAATTGCTCTTGGTAAAATTAACAATATTAATTTTTCCAATCCAAGAATACTGGATATCTTTCCATTTATTTGTGTCTTCTTCAGTTTCTTTCATTGTTGTCTTATGATTTTCAGAATGTAAATCTTTCATCCCCTAGGTTAAATTTGTTCCTGAGTATTTTATTCTTTTGATGCTATTTAAAATAAGATTGTTTTCTTAATTTTCTGTTCAGACAGTTTTTTATTAGTGTATATAAATGCAACTGAAATTTGTATATTGGTCCTTTTTATCCTGCAACTTTACTGAATTCATTTGTTAGGGTTGAATTTTGGGGTTTTCTACATATAAGAGTGCATTACCTGCAAACAAACACTTTTCCTTCTTCCAGTCCAATTTGAATGCCTTTTCTTTCTTTTTCTTCTCTACTTACTCTGGGTGGGACTTCCTGTACTATGTTGAATAAAAATGGATAGGGTAGGCATCCTTGTCTTGTTTCTGATGTAGAGGAAAACCTTTTAGCTTTTGAATGTTCAATATGATGTTAGGTGTGTGCTTGTCAGATGTGTTGAAGTACATTCCTTCTATACCTAGCTTTTTTTAAAAAAAATAATTAATTAATTCGGCTGTGTCTGGTCTTAGATGTGGTGCGCAGGATCTTTTAGTTGTGGTGCACAGGCTTCTCTCTAGTTGTGGCGTGCGGGCTCAGTAGCTGTGACCTGCAGGCCCTCTAGTTAGAGCGCATGGGCTCACTAGTTGCGGCGCACAGGCTCTCTAGTTATGGCACATGGGCTGCAGAGCGCGTGGGCTCAGTAGTTGTGGTGCATGGGCTCTCTAGTTGTGGCGGGCGGGCTGCAGAGTGTGTGGGCTCAGTAGTTGCAGTGCGTGGGCTGAGTAGTTGCAGTGCATGGGCTCAGTAGTTGCGGTGTGTGGGCTTAGTTCCCCAACCCAGGACCGAACCTGTGTCTCCTGTATTGGAAGGCGGATTCTTAACCACTGGACTACCAGGGAAGTCCCTCTTCTATACCTAACTTGTTGAGAGTTTTTATCATGAATGGATATTGAATTTTAAAATGGTTTTCCAGCATCTATTCATATGACTATGATTTTTATCCTTTGTTCTGATAATGCAGTGTATCACATTTATTGATTTGCACATGATGTTGAACCATCTTTGCATCCCAGGGATAAATTCTACTTGATTGTGATGTATGATCCTGTAACTGTGCTGTTGGATTTGGTTTGCAAGTATTTGGTTGAGGATTTTTGCATCTATATTCATCAGGGATTTTTTTTTAAATTAATTTATTTTATTTATTTATTTTTGGCTTTGTTGGATCTTCGTTGCTGTGTGTGGGCTTTCTCTAGTTGCGGCGAGTGGGGGTTCCTCTTCGTTGTAGTGCATGTGCTTCTCATTGTGGTGGCTTCCCTTGTTGCAGAGCACGGACTCTAGGCACGCAGGCCTCAGTAGTTGCAGCACGCAGGTTCAGTAGTTGTGGCTCGCAGGCTCTAGAGCTCAAGGGCTTAGTTGCTCCGCAGCATGTGGGATCTACCCGGACCAGGTCTCGAACCTGTGTCCTGTGCATTGGCAGGCGGATTCTTAATCACTGTGCCACCAGGGACATCCTCATCAGGGATATTGACCTGTAATTTTCTTCTGCTGTATTCTTCTTAAATGGCTTTGATATCAGAGTAATGCTGGTCTCATAAAATGAGCTTGGGAGTGTTCCTGCTTCAATTTTTTGGAAATCTTTGAGAAGGATTGATATTAATGTTTTAAATATTTAGAATTCCCAGTGATTTTGTCTAGTCCTGGGCTTTTCTTTGTTGGGAGATTTTTTTATTAGTGATTCAATCTGCTTACCAGTTATAGGTTAATTCAGATTTTCTATTTCTTCACGATTTTATTTTGGTAGGTTTTATGTTTATAGGAGTTTTATTCATTTCTTCTGAGTTATCCAATTTGTTGGCAAATAATTGTTCATTCTAGTTTCTTCTGATTGATTGTATTCCTGCAGTATCAGTTGTTATGTCTCCTCTTTCATTTCTGATTTTGAGTCGTCTCTCTTTGTTTTATAATCTAGCTAAAGGCTTGTCAATTTATCTTTTCAAGAAAACCAACTCTTGAGACTTCCCTGGTGATCAGTGGTTAGGACTCTGCACTTCCACCCCAGGGGGGTCCAGGTTTGTGGCCTGGTCAGGGAACTAAGATCCCAGAAGCCATGCAGAGTGGCCAAAAAACAAAGTAAAACGTTTAAAAAAAAAAAAAGGCTCTTAGTTTTATTGGTATTTTCTGTCATTTTTCTAGTCTCTATTTCTTTAATTTCTGCTCTGATCTTTATTATTTGTTTTATTTCTGCTAACTTTAACCTTGGTTTGTTCTTTTTCTCATACCTTGAGATATAGAGTTATGTTGTTTATTAGAGATCATTCTTTTTTCTTAATGTAGTCATTTATTGCTATAAACTATCCTCTTACAATTGCTTTTACTGCATCCCATAAGTTTTGGTGTGTTATGTTTCCATTTACATTTGTTTGAATTTTTTTTTTAATTATTTCTTATTTAACCCATAGATCGTTCAGGAGTGTGTCATTTAAATTCTACATATTCGTGAATTTCCCAGCTTTCCTCCTGTTAATGATTTCTAGTTTCGTACCATTGTGGTTGGAAAAGATATTTAATATGTTTTCCATCTTCTTAAATTTGTTAATACTTGTTTTGTGACCTAATATGTGAACTATCCTAGAGAATGTTCTCTGTGTACTTGAGAAGAATGTGTATTCTGCTATAGTTGGATGGCATCTTTTGTACATGTCTGTTAGGTCCATTTGGTCTTAGGTGCAGTTCAAGACCAACGTTTTCTTATTCAGAGTGGGGCATTGAACCCCTAATATTACTGCACTGCTTTCTTTTTCTGCCTTCGGATTTGTTTGTATTTGCTTAATATATTCAGGCGTTCCAATATTGGGTGCAAATATACTTGTAATTGTTATATCCTCTTGATGAATTGACTGCTTTATCATTATATAATGACCTCCTTTGTCTATTTACTTAAAGTTTGTCTTTTCTGACATAGTATAATTACCCCTACTCTTTTTTTGTTTCATTTGCGCGTTTGTGGTTGGGTTGCCCCTTCCAGTAAACTGAATGTGTACCTCATCAGTGTTTCTTTGCATTCAGGTTTCTGGAGTGGAGAAGAGAATGTTGAGGCATCCTTTGAACAGAGTGTTTCTGTGGTAATGTCACAGGTCAGGACTTCCAAGGAACCTTCATCTTCCCAGAAGACTCACCCCTGTGAGATGTGTGGTCCGGTCTTGAGAGACATTTTCCATTTGACTGAGCAGCAGGGAACACAACACAGCCAGAAATCATTCAAGTGTAGGGCATGTGCAAAAGGATTTTATTTCAGTGCAGACACTCAGCAGCACCAGGAGCAACACGTGCAAGAAAAACCATTCATAATCGGTGTGGACAGGGCCTCATTTGTGAAGAGCAGCAATTTCCATGTGTCAGGGGAGCCTTTTACCTGCAAGAAAGTTGCAGAGGACTTCCTAGCCACCTCAGGACATCTGAATCAACAGACCATTCACACTGGGGAAAAGCCAAACACAGTCACCCACTGCATGGAAACTTTACAAAGCAGAAAAAGTCATTGCACCAGGGGAGAATGCAAGAAAGCCTTCAGCCCCAAACACACACTTGTTCAGGCCCAGAGTGTCTACACTGAAAGACAGTGTTTTATGTGCAGTGAATGTGGGAAAATATTCAAGTATAAATCCTCATTTGTTGTGCACAAGAGAGTTCACACTGGTGACAGGCTTTATGACTGTGGCGACTGTGGAAAATCTTTTAAGGGAAGCTCAGCCTTCATTCAACATCAAAGAATTCATACTGGGGCAAGGCAGTACAAGTGCAGCAAATGTGGGAAATTCTTTAGCCAAGAATTTGTCCTCATTTATCCTCAGAGGAGTCACACTGGAGAAAATTGCCACATTTGCCATCAATGTGCACAATCTTTTAGCCATAGCTCCATCTTTTTTCAACAACAGACAGTTCACACTGGAGAAATGAGTTATGGGTGCACTGAATGTAGGAAGTCCTTTAGACGAAAATCTGACCTCATTGAACACTGGAGGGTTCACACAGGAGAAAGGCCTTATGAGTGCAGTGAATGTGGGAAATCCTTTACTTCTAGCTCCGCCCTCCGTTATCATCAGAGAGTTCACACTGGAGAAAAGCCTTATAAATGTGGGGAATGTGGGAAGTCTTTTACCTCTAGCTCTGGCCTACGTTATCATCAGAGAATTCACACAGGAGAAAGGCCATATGAGTGTACTGATTGTGGAAAGTCTTTTACCCAAATAAATCACCTCATTATACACCGAAGGGTTCACACAGGAGAAAGGCCTTATGAGTGCAGTGAATGTGGTAAATCCTTTAGCCACAAATCTTACCTGTCTCAACACCAGAGAGTTCACACTGGAGAAAGGCCTTATGAATGTAGTGAATGTGGGAAATCTTTTACCTCTGGTTCCGCCCTCTGTTATCATCAGAGAGTTCACACAGGAGAAAAACCTTATGAGTGCAGTGAATGTGGGAAATCCTTTACCAATGGACCGATACTCATTCGACACCGTAGAGTTCACACAGGAGAAAGGCCTTATGAGTGCAGTGAATGTGGGAAATCCTTTACCCAAAGAAATCATCTCAACATACACCAGAGAGTTCACACAGGAGAAAGACCTTATGAGTGCAGTGAATGTGGAAAATCTTTTACCTCTGGTTCCGCCCTTCGTTATCATCAGAAAATTCACATTGGAGAAAGGCCTTATGAGTGCAGCGAATGTGAGAAGTCTTTTACCTCTAGCTCTGCCCTCCGTTGTCATCAGAGAGTTCACACAGGAGAAAGGCCTTTTGACTGCAGTGAATGTGGTAAATCTTTTAGGGACAGTTCCCAATTGAATCAACACCAGAGAGTTCACACTGGAGAAAAGCCTTATGAATGTAGTGATTGTGGGAGATCCTTTAGCCAGAATTCATACCTCTCTAAACACCGGAGAGTTCACACTGGAGAAAGGCCTTATGAGTGCAGTGAATGTGAGAAATCTTTTACTTCTGTCTCTGCCCTTGGCTATCATCAGAGAGTTCACACTGGAGAAAGGCCTTATAAGTGCAGTGACTGTGGGAAATCTTTTACCAATAGCTCAATACTGATTCGCCATCGGAGAGTTCACACAGGAGAAAGGCCTCATGCATGTAGTGACTGTGGGAAGTCCTTTACCCAAAGAATTCACCTGATTATTCACCGGAGAGTTCACACAGGAGAAAGGCCTTATGAGTGCAATGAATGTGGGAAATCTTTTACCTCTCGTTCCACCCTTCATTATCATCAGAGAGTTCACACAGGAGAAAAGCCTTATGACTGCAGTGAATGTGGGAAGTCTTTTAGCCGAAAATCTAACCTCTCTCAGCACCAGCGAGTTCACTCTGGAGAAAGGCCTTAAATGTGTAAGAAATGTATAATTTCCTTGTTCAGTGTAATGACATTGGACAAAACTGTGAGGCACTAGTTGCCCCATGCATCCAAACATCAGGAGTAGAGAGATTCCTCATAATTTTCAGTTATGTGGGAAGCATGTGTGACTGTGTTGCACTCTCTAACCTACCCAGGGCTCTTGATAGATTTATGTCACTGCCACTTTCTGTAGCCAGATCCATTTCACCCCTATAACCTGGCACATCCCCACAGTGTGCATCAGTCACTACTGCAGTGTGCTCAGGGAAGCCAACTCTGTTCTCTCATTTGTGGGAGGAAATTAGGAATAGCCTGAACCTTTAGGATGTCCTCATTCCCTTTCTGACCAGCTTGGGCATGGGCCTGACCTACTGTTGGCCCAGAGAACATCACATGAGTTCATCTGGCAGCTTGCAGAGAAGGATTACCATTTTTAGGGACACTTTGGTCTCAAGATACCTGTGATGAATTTTTCTAGCTTCCGAGTCACCAGCTAAAGAACTGCCAGCCATTGCTGGCAGATCTGCCAGAACATTGCTTTGGTTTGAACAATAGCAAAGACCTTACTGTTAAGTTCTCTTTAATCTTGGACATTCTATTTACCAAGTAGGGTAGGTTATAAACAGATTTGGGCTCTACAAGCATGAAGGGGTGAGCAACTTTTATGGGGGTATCAAACTTTCTATGCCTCAGAGGAGACATTACAGAGGCAGAAATTAACTTACTAGTTTTTGCCAAATTTGCATTTCTGCCCGTGGCCTCCTAGGAAAGACTGCAGGACTTTCTTGTCCTCATTTGAGGCCTGGATGCTATGAGTTTTAGGAGACTCAGAGGGCACCCTGAGGAAGGGTCAAGTGTGACAACCTCAACTGCTTCTGGGAGCAGCATGAAGTTTTTCCCTTGTTCACAGGGGACGTCAGCAATGCTGAGGGAACTCTCTTCCCCAGGTCCTACAAAGAGCCAGGCAGATTTTTAAAAAAAGAGAAAAGGAGAATCTGTAGTCCACAGATGTGTCTCTTGTGACCCAGGCCACATTCCTGTTGACTCTGGTGGAAAGTCATTGCTCACTCTATTTGCTGTCTTTGAGGTAAGACCAACCCCGAGAGGGCATGACAAAGTGGAATGAATGTAGGATTGCCAAACCTATTTTCCCAAAACAGTTGGACATAGAGGTTTTTTTTTTTTATCTTGAAACATTTCAAAAGCTATTTGTTATCAGATAGCTCTGACGTATGTATGGAACTGAAACCATCATTGTAGTCATGGTAATGACTGTATCTGTTACTGTATATTTATCTCATGACCTTTTGTAATCTCTCTTTCCTTGCCCCTCACACCCCTTCAAGTAACCATTGATTTACTTTCCATTATAATATATAACTTTCCATTTTCTAGAATTCATGTGATGGGAATCGAAGTATTTACTCTTTTTCCTGCTTTTATTTATGTTGCATAAATACTTGGAGAGTCATCAATGATATATAAGCAACTCATACTTTTTTTTCTAAGAAACATTCTTTGAATATACCACTATTTATCCATTCGTTTGCTTATGGACATTTGGGGTTTTTCTAATTTTTGACTATTGGATAAAAAAGCAGGTACAAACATTTGTGTATAAGTTTTTATGTGGATATATGTTTATCTTCAGTAACTCAGAGTGCAAAGTTTAAGTCATAGGGTAGGTGAATGTTTAACTTAAACAAACTAGCAAATTGTGATCTGAACTAATTATACCTTTTTCATTTTTTTTTTTTTTTTTTCTGGCCGTGCTGCACAGCTTGCGGGATCTTAGTTTCCCAACCAGGCCTCATCAGTGAAAGTGCAGAGTCCTAACCACTGGACTGCCAGGGAATTCCCATTTTTTTCATTCTTACCAGCAGTGTATGAGAGCTCCATTTCTTCCACATCCTGGTGAATACTTCGTTTGTTCAATCGTTCTTTTTTTTTTTTTTTTAACAAAAGTTGTCACTTTATTATATTGTACATATGTGTCTTTCTACATAAATGGGATAAAAGATAACATTCCAGGATATTAGTGTTTTTATTGGGAATGTGTATTTCTTTTTTTTATTACTTGTATTTTTTATAGTCAATCATTCTTAATTTTAACACTTTTTGTAAGTTTGTCCAGCTATCTAACTGTTGTTTTATTTGCATTTCCCTAAAGATGCATGATGAGCATTTCTTCAGATGCATATTTGCTACCTCTGTATCTTTAGTGAAATGTTCATATCTTCTGCCTATTCTATGAATTTTGGCTATTTTCTTTCTTTCACAAGAGAACAGTGAAACAGCCAAGTTGTATTGGAATTTCACTCATTTTGTGACTTTTTAATTTATGGAATAATTGTTTTTAATACTGGAATAATATGTTCTAATTTTTTCAATTTTTTATGCTATGTGCAATGTAATGGATACATATACCATATACTTTTAATTTTAATCTGTGTTATTAATGTACTCTCCATCACTTTCTAAAGTCCAGACATTTAATAATACCACAAACCCTTGCTTAGTAGTGTTCGCCCATTTGCCTGGTCTATCATCATGGGGGTTGGTGGGTTGGAGCTGAACTCTTGGGGAGGGAGACGAGATGGCATCAGGATGAACAGGGTGTTTTTTGAGTCCCAAAGCCTAGCAGGACTGGAAATAGGGTAGTAATCAGACTCCCCAAGCCCTGGGTCAGGCAGCCTGGGTTTGAATCCTGATCCCAAAATATTGTGACTCACAGGCAAATAACCCCCCACTCTGGGCCTCAGTTTCCCCCTTTGTAAAACAGGTATAAGGTGTGGCTCTACCCGTGAGCTGTGGGAGGTGAAGAGCTGAAATGCCTATTTGCTGTGCCATGGCTATACCCGCAACCTCACTGGACCTAGGCAGCACTAACCTCTGCCTGCCGTGACATTCCCTGGCCAGGCACCCCTCATTTTCCCCAAAGTCCCCGGGTGCATTTGGGAAAGAAATGGGGCTTCTCAGAAGCCACTGACCCACCCACCCAACCCACCCGCAAGGAGGTAGAGGCTGCAGAGCACTGACATCTCAGTCTGGTTTCCCCACCTGGGAATCTCTGGGCAACTTGCTAGAGCTCCCTGAGCCTCAGTTTGCTGACTGGCATGGAGGTGATGAGGCGCTTACCTTGGTACCTGTGAGGATTAATAAAAGTAACAAAACACTGAGTACCTAACGGTGCCAGGATTCCAGGGCTTGCTTTATGAACATATTCTCTTTAATTCTCACAACAACCCAAGAAAGTGGGAACTATTATTGTACTGCCGGGGAAATCCAGGGTCAGAATGATGTTGTGGGTTCCCCAAGGTCACACAATGGACAAGTGTCTGATTCAAGATGCTGGATTCATACCCCTAAGTCTAGCTCCAGAGCTGGGGATGTTTAATCCCTTTACCTCAGCACGTGAAGCACTAATCCCTGGGCAGGCACGCACAGAGTTCCAAGGAGTCTCAGCTGCTGTTACCTTTGTTGGAATTATCAACATGACCATTTCCCCACTTACCACCTGCCCTCACAGTTCTCACAGGAATGCCCTTGTCTGTCATCACCAGTGGCTTCCCCCATGGGAGGTTTTTCTCTCAGCTGCAATTGCATTATGTCCAAAGGCCGCACCTTCCTCCCCTTTGAGCACAGCACAGAGCTTGACCCTCGAGAATCAGTGATTCAGGGCTGGGTCTCTCCACCTTCATCAGCGACTGATTGACAGCCTCTGATGCCATCTAACATCCCAATATGAGGTTTGACTTTTTCAGGTGTTTGTAACCTTCATCCTGGAGGAGTAGAGACAGCGCAGCCCAGAGGACCTGGTACCAAGAGGTAATAATGGAGACCTTTGGGCTCCTGGTCTCAGTGGGTAACAGCTCACCTCTGCTCCATTCATGGACCTGCTGCCTATTTGGTTCTGTCCTCTCTGTCCAGGACTGGCTGGTTGAGAAGACCACTGGCACGCACCATCCTTCTTCCCTGCACTCCTCACCATGTTCTGGACCGACATCCTCTATTCCAACCTTTCTGTCTGCATCAAGGGTCTTTTGGTAAAAAACACAAGTCCTCACCTGAGTGCCCAGCACACTCTAACCACATCTGAGGTCCCCGCTCCAGATTCCACAGAAGGGGAACTGACTAGCCAAGCCTGGTTGGGTCATGTGTCCCCTCGGTCCAGTTAGCAGGGTCATGGGTGATAGGCTGCTTCAGAGAAGAGCGTGAGTCAGGCAGTACTTCTTGAGAACCATTTGCCATCAGTTCATCCAGGGTATCTTCTTAAACCATACAATCCCAGTTAAAACAGGCTCTGGTGACTTCCCTGGTAGTCCAGTAGTTAAGACTTCACACTTCCAATGAAGGGGGTACTGGTTCGATCCCTGGTCGGTGAAGTAAGATCCCACATGCCACGCAGCACGGCCAAAAAACAAAAGGTGGGGGTAGCTCCTCTCCTGAATGCTACACCATTGTCCCTTGTTTCTTTTTTTTTTTTTTTAATTAAAAAATTTTTATTGAAGTATAGTGGATTTACAGTATTATACTAGGTTCAGGCATATAGCTTAGTGATTCAGTACTTTTACAGATTATACTCTGTTAAAAGTAATTACAAGCTAATGATATATAATTCCCTGTGCTATACAACATATCCTTCTTGCTTATCTATTTTATACATAGTACTTTGTATCTCTTAATCCCATACCCCCAACTTGTTCCTACCCCCTTCCCATTCCCCTCTGGTAACCACTAGTTGGTTTTCTCTATCTGTGAGTCTGCTTCTGTTTTGCTGTACGTTCATTTGTATTATTTTTTAGATTCCACGTATAAGTGATATCATATGGTGTTTGTCTTTCTCTGATTTATTTCACTGAGCATATCTTTGAGGTCCATCCACATTACTGCAAATGGCAGAATTTCATTCTTTTCTATGGCTGAGTAATATTCCACTGTATATATATGTACCACATCTTCTTTAGCCATCCCTCTGTTTTTGTTTTTTTGTTTTTTATTTTTTTTCACACACACACACTGTATTTTATTTTTACAAGAGATAAATAGACTGACACCAAGCATTGTACATGGATGACCACAACAAAAGCAACAATGATTGCAATTACCAAACATGAAACACACTCATACTATGTCATAATATTGACATTCAGTCCAGTAATCCTCCACTGTAACAGCTCCTTTACTTTGCAGTGAAAATTGATTTGTATATTCTTTGCCTCTGAGTCCTTGTGGGATTTTTTTTTTTTTAATTCAGACAGAAAGTCACAAAAATTATACTCATCCTCATCAGTTCACTCAGTCCCATGTAATTAATTTTTTTTTCATCTTGACTTTTGTTAGCACTTTTATGAGTTCATCAGTTTTTCATTAGAGTTCTGAAAATGCTTATTCATTCAGTTCAGCAGTACAGTCAGTTACCAGAAACCTGTACTTGTCAGAGTCTTTTCCATGACTTTCTTGAAGATGAAACCCTTTTATAGGAACATATTTGCAAAATCATCAGAGTACATCCAGAACTGTCTGTAAATGACAAAAGACTTAAAAATGACCACGGTTAAGATTTGATGAAAGTTCATAATAATGCAGTTGACAAGAAAATTAGTTATTTCTGAGATATACATTTTAAAGTAATAACTAGGATTATTACTTATAACATTATACCAGAACATATAAGATTTTTAGAAATTTCATGTAATGTCTGAAACATTTATATTAACATATTTCCATACAAATACAAATATAAGATTTTTAGAAATTTCATGTAATGTCTGAAACATTTATATTAACATATTTCCATACAAATAACCCAATGAAAGTTTAGTATTAGTTGTTTTGTTTGTTGTTTTATACTGCAGGTTCTTATTAGGCATCAATTTTATACACATCAGTGTATACATGTCAATCCCAATCGCCCAATTCAGCACACCACCATCCCCACCCCACCGCAGTTTTCCCCCCTTGGTGTCCATATGTCCATTCTCTACATCTGTGTCTCAACTTCTGCCCTGCAAACCGGCTCATCTGTACCATTTTTCTAGGTTCCACATACATGCATTAATATACGATATTTGTTTTTCTCTTTCTGACTTACTTCACTCTGTATGACAGTCTCTAGATCCATCCACGTCTCAACAAATGACTCAATTTCGTTCATTTTTATGACTGAGTAATATTCCATTGTATATATGTACCACATCTTCTTTATCCATTCGTCTGTTGATGGGCATTTAGGTTGCTTCCATGACCTGGCTATTGTAAATAGTGCTGCAATGAACATTCGGGTGCATGTGTCTTTTTGAATTACGGTTTTCTCTGGGTATATGCCCAGTAGTGGGATTGCTGGGTCATATGGTAATTCTATTTTTAGTTTTTTAAGGAACCTCCATATTGTTCTCCATAGTGGCTGTATCAATTTACATTCCCACCAACAGTGCAAGAGGGTTCCCTTTTCTCCACACCGTCTCCAGCATTTGTTGTTTGTAGATTTTCTGATGATGCCCATTCTAACAGGAGTGAGGTGATACCTCATTGTAGTTTTGATTTGCATTTCTCTAATAATTAGTGATGTTGAGCATCTTTTCATGTGCTTCGTGGCCGTCTGTATGTCTTCTTTGGAGAAATGTCTATTTAGGTCTTCTGCCCATTTTTTGATTGGGGTGTTTGTTTCTTTAATATTGAGCTGAATGAGCTGTTTATATATTTTGGAGATTAATCCTTTGTCCGTTGATTCATTTGCAAATATTTTCTCCAATTCTGAGGGTTGTCTTTTCGTCTTGTTTATGGTTTCCTTTGCTGTGCAAAAGCTTTGAAGTTTCATTAGGTCCCACTTGGTTATTTTTGTTTTTATTTCCATTACTCTAGGAGGTGGATCAAAAAAGATCTTGCTGTGATTTATGTCAAAGTGTGTTCTTCCTATGTTTTCCTCTAAGAGTTTTATAGTGTCCAGTCTTATATTTAGGTCTCTAATCCATTTTGAGTTTATTTTTGTGTATGGTGTTAGGGAGTATTCTAACTTCATTCTTTTACATGTAGCTGTCCAGTTTTCCCAGCACCACTTATTGAAGAGACTGTCTTTTCTCCATTGTATATCTTTGCCTCCTTTGTCATAGATTAGTTGACCATAGGTGCGTGGGTTAATCTCTGGGCTTTCTATCTTGTTCCATTGATCTGTGTTTCTGTTTTTGTGCCAGTACCATATTGTCTTGATTACTGTAGCTTTGTAGTATAGTCTGAAGTCAGGGAGTCTGATTCCTCCAGCTCCATTTTTTTGCCTCAAGACTGCTTTGGCTATTCGGGGTCTTTTGTGTTTCCATACAAATTTTAAGATGATTTGTTCTAGCTCTGTAAAAAATGCCATTGGTAATTTGATAGGGATTGCATTGAATCTGTAGATTGCTTTGGGTAGTATACTCATTTTCACAATGTTGATTCTTCCAATCCAAGAACATGGTATATCTCTCCATCTGTTGCTATCATCTGTAATTTCTTTCATCAGTGTCTTATAGTTTTCTGCATACAGGTCTTTTGTCTCCATAGGTAGGTTTATTCCTAGGTATTTTATTCTTTTTGTTGCAATGGTAAATGGGAGTGTTTCCATAATTTCTCTTTCAGATTTTTCATCATTAGTGTATAGGAATGCAAGAGATTTCTGTGCATTCATTTTGTATCCTGCAACTTTACCATATTCAATAATTAGCTCTAGCAGTTTTCTGGTGGCAGTTTTAGGATTCTCTATGTAGAGTATCATGTCATCTGCAAACAGTGACAGTTTTACTTCTTTTCCAATTTGTATTCCTTTTATTTCTTTTTCTTCTCTGATTGCCGTGGCTAGGACTTCCAGAACTATGTTGAATAATAGTGGTGAGAGTGGACATCCTTGTCTCGTTCCTGATCTTAGAGGAAATGCTTTCAGTTTTTCACCATTGAGAATGATGTTTGCTGTGGGTTTGTCATATATGGCCTTTATTATGTTGAGGTAGGTTCCCTCTATGCCCACTTTCTGTAGAGTTTTTATCAGAAATAGGTGTTGAATTTTGTCAAAAGCTTTTTCTGCATCTATTGAGATGATCATATGGTTTTTATTCTTCAATTTGTTAATATGGTGTATCACATTGATTGATTTGCGTATATTGAAGAATCCTTGTATCCCTGGGATAAATCCCACTTGATCGTGGTGTATGATCCTTTTAATGTGTTGTTGGATTCTGTTTGCTAGTATTTTGTTGAGGATTTTTGCATCTGTATTCATCAGTGATATTGGTCTGTAATTTTCTTTTTTTGTAGTGTCTTTTTCTGGTTTTGGTATCAGGGTGATGGTGGCCTCATAGAATGAGTTTGGGAGTGTTCCTTCCTCTGCAATTTTTTGGAAGAGTTTGAGAAGGATGGGTGTTAGCTCTTCTCTAAATGTTTGATAGAATTCACCTGTGAAGCCATCTGGTCCTGGACTTTTGTTTGTTGGAAGATTTTTAATCACAGTTTCAATTTCATTACTTGTGATTGGTCTGTTCATATTTTCTGTTTCCTCCTGGTTCAGTCTTGGAAGGTTATACCTTTCTAAGAATTTGTCCATTTCTTCCAGGTTGTCCATTTTATTGGCATAAAGTTGCTTGTAGTAGTCTCTTAGGATGCTTTGTATTTCTGCGGTGTCTGTTGTAACTTCTCCTTTTTCATTTCTGATTTTATTGATTTGAGTCCTCTCCCTCTTTTTCTTGATGAGTCTGGCTAATGGCTTATCAATTTTGTTTATCTTCTCAAAGAACCAACTTTTAGTTTTATTGATCTTTGCTGTTGTTTTCTTTGTTTCTATTTCATTTATTTCTGCTCTGATCTTTATGATTTCTTTCCTTCTGCTAACTTTGGGTTTTGTTTGTTCTTCTTTCTCTAGTTTCTTTAGGTGTAAGGTTAGATTGTTTACTTGAGATTTTTCTTGTTTCTTTAGGTAGGCTTATATAGCTATAAACTTCCCTCTTAGAACTGCTTTTGCTGCATCCCATAGGTTTTGGGTCGTCGTGTTTTCATTGTCATTTGTCTCTAGGTATTTTTTTATTTCCTCTTTGATTTCTTCAGTGATCTCTTGGTTATTTAGTAACGTATTGTTTAGCCTCCATGTGTTTGTCTTTTTTACGTTTTTTTCCCTGTAATTCATTTCTAATCTCATAGCATTGTGGTCAGAAAAGATGCTTGATATGATTTCAATTTTCTTAAATTTACTGAGGCTTGATTTGTGACCCAAGATGTGATCTATCCTGGAGAATGTTCCGTGCGCACTTGAGAAGAACGTGTAATCTGCTGTTTTTGGATGGAATATCCTATATATATCAATTAAATCTATCTGGTCTATTGTGTCATTTAAAGCTTCTGTTTCCTTATTTATTTTCATTTTGGATGATCTGTCCATTGGTGTAAGTGAGGTGTTAAAGTCCCCCACTATGATTGTGTTACTGTCGATTTCCTCTTTTATAGCTGTTAGCAGTTGCCTTATGTATTGAGGTGCTCCTATGTTGGGTGCATATATATTTATAATTGTTATGTCTTCTTCTTGGATTGATCCCTGGATCATTATGTAGTGTCCTTCCTTGTCTCTTGTAACATTCTTTATTTTAAAGTCTATTTTATCTGATATGAGTATAGCTACTCCAGCTTTCTTTTGATTTCCATTTGCATGGAATATCTTTTTCCATCCCCTCACTTTCAGTCTGTATGTGTCCCGAGGTCTAAAGTGGGTCTCTTGTAGACAGCATATATATGGGTCTTGTTTTTGTATCCATTCAGCCAGTCTATGTCTTTTGGTTGGGGCATTTAATCCATTCACGTTTAAGGTAATTATCGATATGTATGTTCCTATGACCATTTTCTTAATTGTTTTGGGTTTGTTTTTGTAGGTCCTTTTCTTCTCTTGTGTTTCCCACTTAGAGAAGTTCCTTTAGCATTTGTTGTAGAGCTGGTTTGGTGGTGCTGAATTCTCTTAGCTTTTGCTTGTCTGTAAAGCTTTTGATTTCTCCATCAAATCTAAATGAGATCCTTGCTGGGTAGAGTAATCTTGGTTGTAGGTTCTTCCCTTTCATCACTTTAAATATATCATGCCATTCCCTTCTGGCTTGCAGAGTTTCTGCTGAGAAATCAGCTGTTAACCTTATGGGAGTTCCCTTATATGTTATTTGTCATTTTTCCCTTGCTGCTTTCAATAATTTTTCTTTGTCTTTAATTTTTGCCACTTTGATTACTATGTGTCTCGGCGTGTTTCTCCTTGGGTTTATCCTGTATGGGCCTCTCTGCACTTCCTGGACTTGGGTGGCTATTTCCTTTCCAATGTTAGGGAAGTTTTCGACTATAATCTCTTCAAATATTTTCTCTGGTCCTTTCTCTCTCTCTTCCCCTTTCTCTCTCTCTTCCCCTTCTGGGACCCCTATAATGCGAATGTTGTTGCGTTTAATGTTGTCCCAGAGGTCTCTTAGGCTGTCTTCATTTCTTTTCATTCTTTTTTCTTTAGTCTGTTCCGCAGCAGTGAATTCCACCATTCTGTCTTCCAGGTCACTTATCCGTTCTTCTGCCTCAGTTATTCTGCTATTGATTCCTTCTAGTGTAGTTTTCATTTCAGTTATTGTATTGGTCATCTCTGTTTGTTTGTTCTTTAATTCTTCTAGGTCTTTGTTAATCATTTCTTGCATCTTCTCAATCTTTGCCTCCATTCTTATTCCGAGGTCCTGGATCATCTTCACTGTCATTATTCTGAATTCTTTTTCTGGAAGGTTGCCTATCTCCACTTCATTTAGTTGTTTTTCTGGGGTTTTTTCTTGTTCCTTCATCTGGTACATAGCCCTCTGCCTTTTCATCTTGTCTATCTTTCTGTAACTGTGGTTTTTGGTCCACAGGCTGCAGGATTGTAGTTTTTCTTGCTTCTGCTGTCTGCCCTCTGGTGGTTGAGGCTATCTAAGAGGCTTGATGGGAGGCTCTGATGGTGGGTTGAGCTGACTGTTGCTGTGGCGGTCAGAGCTCAGTAAAACTTTAATCCACTTGACTGTTGACGGGTGGGGCTCGGTTCCTTCCCTGTTGGTTGTTTTGCCTGAGGCAACCCAACACTGGAGCCTACCTGGGCTCTTTGGTGAGGTTAATGGCAGACTCTGAGAAAGCTCACGCCAAGGAGCACTTCCCAGAACCTCGGCTGCCAGTGTCCTTGTCCCCATGGTGAAACAGAGCCACACCCCGCCTCTGCAGGAGACCCCCGAACACCAGCAGGTAGGCCTGGTTCAGTCTCCCCCAGGGTCACTGCTCCTTCCCCTGAGTCCCGATGCGCACACTACTTTGTGTGTGCCCTCCAAGAGTGGGGTCTCTGTTTCCCCCTGTCCTGTCAAAGTCCTGCAATCAATTCCCACTAGCCTTCAAAGTCTGATTCTCTAGGAATTCCTCCTCCCGTTGCCGGACCCCCAGGTTGGGAAGCCTGACGTGAGGCTCAGAACCTTCACTCCAGTGGGTGGACTTCTGTGGTATAAGTGTTCGCCAGTCTGTGAGTCACCCACGCAGCAGTTATGGGATTTGATTTTACTCTGATTGCGCCCCTCCTACCATCTCACTGTGGCTTCTCCTCTGTCCTTGGACGTGGGGTATCCTCCTTGGTGAAGTCCAGGGTCTTCCTGTCAATGATTGTCCAGCAGCCAGTTGTGATTCTGGTGCTCTCGCAAGAGGGAGTGAGAGCACGTCCTTCTACTCCGCCATCGTGGTTAATCCCTCTGTCCCTTGTTTCTTAAGGCCTGGACCATGCTCCCGTGCTGCTTCAGGAGATGATTTTAGAGGATGCACAGATCCGACATCAAGTGGAATGTCTGGACACCCTGAGAAAGCGATTCTTTTTCCCCGCTCTTTCCCTTGCTGCTGTCAGGAGAAAGTCTTTTTGGTATAGTGCTAGATCTCTATTGCCCACTGTTATTAATATCCCCCTCCCCCTTTTTGGTGCCCGAACAGGGACATGAAACTAATATCCCTTTTTAATAGAGGGGGCACCCGTGAGCATACCCCATGAGGTCCCTGGGACTTCAGAGCATTATTTTGATTTCATTGTATTTTCATGATAAACTTCCACTTGTCCCAAGTCAAACTGGTTTTCCCAATTAGCAGAGAGATACAAATATTCTTTTTAAGACGCAATCTATATAAGAAAAATAAAATGTAGGTCATTTAAAAGAGAATTGTAACACTGGCCACAGCCAAGTTCCCGTAAGCACAGACCAGGTGTCAGGTTTGTTGCAGGCACTGTTCCGACTCCATTCCTTGAATTCCAACATCCTGTCCTCAGCAAAGTAAGGAAGATACAGCCACTGAGTGAGTTCCTCAGAAACCTCAAGTTATTCAATGTAGAAGATGTGCCTTCTCTATGAGGTGCCAACCTGTGCTTTCTTTGCTGCTAAAAGTCCTTTTTGTGGCCACGTTGCATGGCATGCAAGATCTTAGTTCCCAGACCAGACCAGGGATCGAACCCCTGCCCCCTTCAGTGGGAGCACAGAGGCCTAACCACTGGATTGCTAGGGAATTCCCTAAAAGTCCTTTTTAAAAATGAAATGTGAGTGAGTGTAGGTGATAGTTGATGTCCTTTCTGCACCAAATCACCACGTAGATTTTCTGATTTTTAAAAAAATTTTACAAGTCCATGAAATATCAAAATCTGGGAATGACCAAGTCATCCCCTCAAACAGATTCCCCTTTCTCAAGGATTAAATACTCCAGATCACCTCCCCCTCACATGGCTACCTTCTCCAAGAATGCTGGCCCCACACAGAGCTGTGCACTGTTTCCTCCTTAGTGTAGCACTTGGCCGAGTCCTGGAGCCAGAGCTCCTGGTGAGAATCCCAGCTCTGCTCCTCACAGGCTGTATGGCCCCAGGCAAGTTTCTGAACCTCTCCCTGCCTTAGAGTCCTCCTTGACAGAATGGGGTAATATGGTATTTATGTCACAGTATTATTGTTTGTCTAAATGTTCATGTATGAAAACAGACCAGTCTGTTACTTCCTGACTGTGCAGTTCTGAGGTATGATCTCTGTTGCTATCACTGCTCCTGTTGATACCACCATCATCATCATCATTATCCTCATTATCAACATGCCTGAACTCGGCACCTGCTAGAGCAGTGTTGTGAAGTGTTGTAGTTCAATAGTACAGATGCCAGAGACAGCCAACCTGGGTCCCCAATTGGATCAGCTGAATATCAGTTACATGCCATTCACCTGTCTCAATTCACTTGTTATTGATAGTTGAGTTTCCAGCTTGGGGATGTTAAAGATAAAACTGCTGCAGACATTTATAGCTAGTCTTCATGTGGAAATGTGTTTCATTTATTTTGAACTAAGATTTGTGAGTATAATTCCTGAGTCAGATGGTAGGTGAATTTTTTTGTTGTTAAGAAACTGACAAAATTTCAGTTTCATTGACCTTTTCAATTTTTTTTTAGTCTCTATTTCTGCCCTGATCTTTATTATTTCTTTCTTCTACTAAATTTGGGTTTTGTTTGTTCTTTTTCTAGTTCCTTTAGGTGTAAGTTTAGGTTGTTTGAGATTTTTCTTGTTTCCTGAGGTAGGCTTGTATCACTATAAACTTCCCACTTTGGACTGCTTTTGCTATATCCCATAGATTTTGGATTGTTGTGTTTTTGTTTTCATTTGCCTATAGATTTTTCTTTTTTTTTGCCACGCTGGGCAGCTTGAGGGATCTCAGTTTCCCGACCAGTGATTGAACCCAGGCCACAGCAGTGAAATCCTGGAATCCTAACCACTAGGCCACTAGGGAACTCCTGATATTTTTTTTATTTCTTTGATTTCTTCAGTGATCCATTGGTTGTTAGCAGCATATTATTTAGTCTCCATGTGTTTGTGTTTTTTGCAGTTTTTTTTCTCTTTCTTGTAGTTGATTTCTAGTCTCATAGCATTGTGGTTGAAATGCTACTTGACAAGTAGGAAAAGTTATGGTCAGAGAAGGTTCTTTGAAAAGAAAAATAAAATTGATAAATCTTTAGCCACACTCATTAAGGAAAAAAGAGGGCCAAAATCCATAAAATCAGAAATGAAGAAGCAGAAGTTTCAACCGACACAACAGAAATACAAAGGATCATGAGATTAATATCAACAACTATATGCCAATAAAATGGACAACCTAGAAGAAATGGACAAATTCCTAGAATGTACACTCTCTCAAGACTGAACAAGGAAAAAATAGAAAATATGAACAGACCAATTAACCAGTAATGAAATTGAATCAGCAATTTTAAAAAACTACCAACAAACAAAAGTTCAGGACCAGATGGCTTCACAGGTGAATTCTACCAGAAGTTCAGAGAAGAGTTAACACCTCTGCTTCTCAAACTATTCCCGAAAACTTACAGCAGGAACATTTTTGAACTCATTCTACAAGGCCAGCCTCACTATAATACCAAAACAAGACAAAGATATCACAAAAAAAGAAAATTACAGGCCAATATCACTGATGAATATATATGCAAAAATCCTTAACAAAATATTAGCAAACCAAATCCAACAATATATTAAAAGGATCATACACCATGATCAAGTGGGATTTATTCCAGGGATGCAAGGATGGTTGAATATCCACAAATCAATCATATACCACATTAACAAGTTGAAGAATAAAAATCATATGATCATCTCAATAGAATGCAGAAAAAGCTTTTGACAAAATTCAATACCGATTATGATAAAAACTCTCTAGAAAATGGGCATAGAGGGTACATACCTCAACATGATAAAGGCCATATATGATAAGCCCACAACTCGTATCATGCTGAACAGTGAAAAGCTGAAAGCATTTAATCGAAGACAAGGATGCCCACTCTTGCCACTTTTATTCAACATAGTTTTGGAAGTCCTAGCCACAGCAATCAGAGAAGAAAAAGAAATAAAATGAAATTCCAAGGGATTTCAGAGCTTGGTGGCAGGAAATGTGGTCAAAGACCAAATATTAGAACAAAAGATGCTCTTAGTGCTCTTATCACTTAGGAAATTAGAAGGGTTTTAGGAGCTCTGTGCCAGGAACTAGTGGTAGAGACCAACATATTTTTACTGTATTTTACAGTATATTAAAACACACCACTCAGCCATAAAAATGAATGAAATTGGGTCATTTTTAGAGACATGGATGGACCTAGAGAGTGTCATACAGAGTGAAGTAAGTCAGAAAAGCAAATATCGTATAATAACGTATATATGTGGAATCTAGAAAGATGGTATAGATTTTATTTGCAAAGCGGAAATAGAGACATAGACATAGAGAACAAATGTATGGATACCAAGCGGAAAAGGGGTGGGGAGGGAGGAATTGGGAGACTGGGATTGACACATATACATTATTGATACTATGTATAAAATAGACAACTGATGGGAACATACTGTATAGCACAGGGAACTCTACCTAATGCACTGTGGTAACCTAAATGGGAGGGACGTCCAAAAGGGAGGGGATATCTGTCTATGGATGATTCATTTTGTTGTCAGTGGAGGCTAACACAACATTGTAAAGCAACCATACTCCAATAAAAATTAAACTAAACAAAACGAAAAAACACACACACCAGAAAATATCTCTAGCACCCTGGAACTGGCACAATGGTCATATGAGTGGTCTGGCAGTCCAGGCAAACAACTACCCTTGGGAAAGTGTATTGGCTATTTCTTCTCCATGGAACATCTTTCTGATGTATCCTTGTCACTCTCTCCTCTCCATTAAATACTTGCTCGAATATTATCTGCACTATGAGAACATCTCTGACCCCTCTATTTCCTACTGAAATCCTCAGACTCCACATGCTTGCATTCCTCATTGCTGCTCTTTTATATTTCCACAGCACCTGTCATCTTATAATTACTATAATATAGAATTTTTTGTGATTTATTGACTATTCCTTCAATAAAGAGTTAGATTGAAGGCTGCATGAGAACACATTTTTTTGGTTGCTGATGTATAACTCATATCTAGATGAGCCTCTGAGCCAGATGAGATGTTTAGTAAATGATTATTGATGGAATAAAACATGATGCCATAGCTTTCCTTCCATTCTTCTACCTCTTTCTGCTCTCACCTTACTGTTTCTTTTTCTCAAGTTTGTTTTCTCAGGGTTGTCATGAATGGAAAGGATTCACACTTTGTGGAAATAAGAATTTCATGGTAGCCAAGTCTCCAGCATAACCATGGGCTCAACTTAATTCTCTCACATTTTAGGACTCAGTGTCCTTCATTTACCACCCATTGAGACTTACCTGTTCTCAGGTTTCACAAGTCCTTTTCTAGTGATTTCCATAGTGCTTAATGGATGACTCCATTAATCAACATTAATAACTTTCTGTAATTTTCTCACTCTACAACTATTTTTCAGAGATATTCTTGAGTCCCCTTGCAGACACTGTCACTGCATTTACAGGTGAAATAATAATCACTGCCCAGCAAGGAGATGAGATCGTGGAATTAAAAACCTTTATCTCTTGTTTGGATGCCCACTTTTTACCCCATACACAGATGCCGATATTTTGGCCATCCTGGCAACAAATGTAAATTTGGTAAGTAAGCACTATTCCCAGATACATGTCATATTCTTAGAAGAAATAGACCATACCTCAGAAAATTCAATAAGAAACGTTATATGGGGGAAAAAATCTGCTTTCTGGGATTGGAACACAAATACTGACAAAGAGATACAAAAAGGATGCATTCTGAGGGACCAAGAGCCATGGTGCCACCTCATCTACTTGCTTTAGGGCTGCCTAGTATCTCTCCATGTTTCCTCTACAACCTGTCTGGATTATACTTGCTCTTATTGTTGACCAAACACATTGAGCCTCACAATGTCCATTCTAAGAGCTTTGCTCCCCACGAAGAGTAAGAAGACTGTGTTTTATTCAGTTTTTGAGTGGACATTTATGTCAATTGTTGGATATGCATTTTTTTATCTTTTGGGAGCATGATTTGCAAATCGAATCTGTAAGAGTGTTTTACTAAGATGTCTTTGATGAGTGCAAGTGTTAAACTTCCTGTCAGATTTCGTGAAAGCAAGACACACTTAAAAAACATGTGAATAAAAGATTGTAAGATACAAAGAGCAAGATAATCAGGAATATAAAGAATCTCAAAGCTAAAGGTTATCTTGTATGACGGCATGTTTTATATATACATAATATCTTCATTATTATTAATATTTTGCCTCCTCTCTCTGGAAAGATCTCTGATGATTCAGTGGTGAATCAGTAGGTATCTAGTTCGTTATCTAGAAGTCATGAGACGGCTTGTTCTAACAAATCATATCCTGATCACACACACTGACAGGTATCTTTCAATCCCTTTGTGGAGAGTGAAGTTTTCTTGATTACACCTTATTTGTGCTCACATAGAACCTCTCTAATCAGGGGAAATTTAAGACCCTTTGTTATCTCAAAACAACTGCAGTTTGTAATGGGCAATGTGTACAATAATGAGAGCAAGTTTAGAATTTGCAGGCCCTTGTCTCTTTAATTAAAACAAGTTTTGTAACGCCTCATACAAAACAAGTAATGCTGCTTGTATATGACTTAAATTCATTTCAAAGGTTTTATATAAACTATTTCCATTTTTTTCCTTTTTATAATTCTCTTACTCTAATTTAGTATTTTTATTGTACTACCAATTTGCTAGTTTCGTTCAATTTTATAGAATGCTATATAAATTAAAGTACTGAGAAAAAATTTTAATTTAATTAATTTATTTATTTATGGCTGCGTTGGGTCTTTGCTGCTATGCGCGGGCTTCTCTAGTTGTGGCGAGTGGGGGCTACTCTTCGTCGTGGTGTGCGGACTTCTCATTGTGGTGGCTTCTCTTGTTGTGGCGCACAGGCTCTAGGTGTGCAGGCTCAGTAGTTGTGGTGCACGGGTTTAGTTGCTTCACAGCATGTGTGATCTTCCCAGACCAGGGCTCGAACCTGTGTCCCCTGCGTTGGCAGGTGGATTCTTAACCACTGCAGCACCAGGGAAGTCCCATCACTGAGAAAATTTTTACCCAATCCATACAGATATGATTTTTCATGTGTAGGTTTGATTAAATTATTTTCAATTTGAGAATATTTTTTCCATCTCAATTTTTAATCCATTTTAATATTTCATTGCATTATATATTTTCTGTCCAAATTGATAATCAAGTTTAATATATATATGCCCGCTTAAATTATTCAATATGTACATATCAGTAAGGTGTTTCCAGGCTCACTACTATGTACTGTTAACCCCACTACGATTTTCTCTGCCAGAATAAGCTGTTGGATATATTTATAATTTCTTCTAATAAATACTTTTGTTATCCCTTTAAGTAAGCTTTAACTAATAAGCTCTGAAACACTAGCATTTTGTTTGAAATACATCAAGTAAATGACCTCTTTTAGTATTTTTATTCATAATAGCCTTTCTATATAGAAACTTGCTTTATATCTATTTTTATTTAGAGGTGGTTTTTATAATTTCTGGTTTAATTTCTACAGTTTTCAATTTTCTTCAATTCTTTCACATTTCTTTGTTTTAATGTTTTTCAAATTTTTGTTTGTATTTCAATAACATTTGCTTTAAATTTTTAAATAGGAGAAAGCTTCTTACAAGATTAATATTGATTTTTAATTTTTATTGCATATATGCATACCCATAATCTCTTGTTAATTATAATATTTCAAATGATTTTAAAAGGATTTTTAGCTATATATAGGTCAACTTTCAGTATAAATATGTACTTTTTCATTTTCTCTAAATATAATTCATAAATATGTTCCTAAACTTACAGCATTGAAAATGCCGGACACATCACCTCACTTATAAATCTTTCCAGTATGTTTATAAAGTACAAATTCTCTTTCATTATGACAATTACAATAACATTTTCACACTAACAGAAATACCAATAACTGAAAATTCAATTTTCCTACTTTTTCTAAAATTATTTTTTCATAATCATTATGTTTAAATCACAAACAATATACTCCTATTTTATGTTTAATTATGCATCTTAGTTCTCTTTTATTTCAAAGATTTGTCTTACATTCTTGTGTTATATTTGTCATATATATGGTGGCGTAACTAGGTCATTTGGTATAATTTCCTACATTTTCTAATTGCATTTCTCTGATGGCCTAACATGTTCTGCATTGCTTCCAATAAATGTATAAATAGAGCCAGAGGCATTGATCAAATTCACTCTGGTCACTGTACTCCACAGGCAGGGCTGAGACTTATGACTGCCTCACCAACAGATGCTCTGAAGACTGAGTGTCTCTGCTTTTCAAAGTTAACGATTGATGCAATAAAAATTTGTATTCTGAGGCAAACCAAGGATAATTTAAACATAAAAAATTTTCTGTGCCCTTTGGCTTCCTCTTTCCCCTCTACTGTGCATTGTATATCTGCATTATGCATCCACCAAAACTCCCCATTGGCAGAAATACCTGCTCAACCATAAAGAGCAACATTCTCCTAGCACCAACAAGAAAACTCCTTAAAAGATAACATGCCTTCTTGATCTTGTAAGGTGTCACGATGACCCACCACTTTGTACTTACAGATCTGGATTGTGCAAACCATCTATGGTATTTAAAGTACAGCCCTCTGTCTATATAATTATAAACTTATATAACTGCTTTGACCTTTAACGACCAGAACAGTTCTTGGAGCTTTCTGAGAGGGTGTTCCCGGATTATAATCCTACTTGGCTTCAATAAAATTTTCCATTTCTTTCTTAGATAGGCCGATTAAATTTTCTTGGACACTTCACACAGTGGGTCCAAAGGTTATTAGGGTTTTTTCATCCAATGTCATTTTTCCCCCACTGGATTTTTATCTGTTGTGTTAGCTGTCCCTTGCAGTTATTTGGCTGAAGTAATTGGTTGGTGATCATTGATTAAATTCATTACCTTATGCGCTGTAGACCAGTCCCTATTCTACCTAATTCTTATCAGGAATTCTGCATATATAAAGAAGAAACTTTCCTAATTTTCTATTTGTTTACCCTAAAGTGCAGTCTGTACAGCAAAGTTAGGAAAATGCTTGATGCCTTCGCTTTCATTAGCCATTCTCAAAATGTCCCTTAGACGTTTTGTAAACAGTTTCCCAGAGCATCCCCGCAGTGGATCTTGGCCTTTTCTCCTGGAAATGGGAACTACATGACCCAGAATGCTTTGCGTTGAAGGCAGAGTCCCTGAGCCAATAAAGGCTCAGGAAAAAGGAGTTTCTGTTTGGGCACAAAGGGTCGGGCGGGACTTCCTGTCTCCTCCTCCAGGCGGCCATTTTAATTGCCCTTGGTCTGTTTCAGCTCCGCAACGCTGGGTAGGGACGGAGGTGACGGAACTGAAGAGGTGCGAGAGGAGGGGCTGTTCCTGCGGCATAGAGGCGGGCCTGAGGTTCGGCGACGCCGCTCGGGGTGCCCAGCTTCAGGCCCGGCAGAGGGACCGCCGTGTCCGCGTCCGGCCGCCTCTCCCGCCGCTACCGGCCCCGCCCCGCCCACAGAGCCCGATGGCTGCGGCGGCGCTGAGGGACCCGCCTGAGGTAAACGCTCGTCCTCCGGCCCCTCACCGTCCTCACCCCACCAGACACTAAAGCTCCGAGTGCGGGGCGCCTGCTCACGTACCCGCAGCCCAGGCCTCGGTGTCCTGGACGTTGAGGCGGCCGTGGGTGGGGCCCTGTTTCAGACAGGGTGATGGCGCGTGGGAGAGGTTTCAGGTGGAGGGACCGCAGGTGCAAAGGCTTGGAGGTCGGATTGAGGCGGAAGGATTCGGGAAACCTGGGAACCATGTTCTGTCTGCAGGGAGCAAACAACGTGAGGCGAAGGCTGGAATAGCAGGATGAGGGTTCTTCATGGTAGAACTCTAAAAGTCATGGGGAGTTTTAAGAAAAAAAACACAGGATCTACGTCAGAGGTTAAAAATTTCCCAAAAGCTGTTCAAAGGAAAAACAGAGAGGCGTTGAGAACATTGAGGTACTGGGAGGTTGAATCTTTGTTCAGGTTCACGCAGCTGGTAAGGACACTGATCATTGAGATTAGACCATCAGTCTGAGGTCACCTGGCTCCAGGGTCAGGGAAGGGTACAGGGAGGCGATCAGCACATGGGACCCCACCACGGTTCCCTTCCTCCGAGGCCTGCCTCTTTGCACAGGTTCCCATGGCTGCAGAAGTGCTTGTGGAATTCGCACAGGTAGGTGGAGCGTGTCCCAGTCCCTCAGGGCCACAAACCCCACTCCTGTGTTCTCTGAATTGTGGTTTCCTGGGACTCTTAATGCTATCCCTCCAATTCTTGAGTCTGGGAACTCTGGAGAAACTCCAAACCCATAGCCCTGAATCCATGTGAGGCTTTATATAGAGGTATTCTCATGATTGACAACCAGTGTAAACAGGCGTGGAGGGTTCTTCCAGGAACTGGTTCCAAGATTTCCAGATGTTTAGAGGTAAAACTGAGCAGGGATTGTTCAGGAAACCACAGGTCTCCTTTCTTTTAGGTGAGAACAAAGAACAGGGACAGGAGTCAGTATAGAAATGATTCCCTGAAAAGATGGATGTCTATTCTAGAGGTGAAGGGAGATTTGGATCAGAGGAGGGAGGTGTTCTTACCAGTGTCTATAAACAGGCTCCATTGGGCTGTAAAGTGGAGAACAGACTGAAGTTGAGGGAGGAGGAGGGGAAAATCAGGGTAGAGGCTCCTATCATAGTCCAGGTGAGGGTTAATGGACCATAATGGTGGCTTAGGAAAAGTGGTTGGATTCTGGATGCATGTTTTAAAAAGGGACAACTAGATTTTTTTCTAATGTGAACAGTGAGGGAGTAAAACACAGGAGTCAGAGATTACCCCAGGGTTTCCAGCCTTAGCAGCTGTAGGGATGCAAACTCCATCATCTGGGATGAGAAAGACTGTAGTAAGTAATAGTCACTGGGGGTAACAAGAGCTTTGTTTTAGCCATGTTTAAAGTCTGGGGTGTATCAGAGATCACTGAGTGGAGGCGTGAAAGGAACACCTGAACACATAGGTGTGGAAATGTGCGGAGGGGTTCAGGATGGAGACATCCAAAATGTGGTCGGTACTCTGTAGACCATGATGAGTAAGCTTTGGTGACATTAAGGAGGGGCAGTCTTCAGGTTACTGTGTAAAGCTGTTAGGCGCCCAGGAAAGGGAGGGTGGGGCTGTGGACGCAATATCTGGCTTGAGTACTTGGGTCATGGTATTGGGCTTCACAAACAAAAGTGAGGAAGGTAAGTGGCCATAAAGGGAGGTTGTGTTGGGGACAACATAGTGTGGCGGATGACTAGACATTCTAAGTGGCCAATGGAAATAAGATGAATGCAGAGGCCTAGAAGTAATTGAGGCAAGATGACAGTCAGGCTGGAGCTGGTGCTTACTTCCCTATGGATGCTCCAGGATTTTTTGATGACTTTGGTATGCTCTGACATGTTTCATTCAGCCTGGAGGATAAGATCGGGGGGAAATGTGGTCATATGTGAGCATCAGTAGGCCTGGGGTGGGCCACCAATGGGCTAGGCTTTGAATGAGGGTTAAGTGGACGGAGGAAAGTTGTGACTGGTAAGGGAACAGCAAGTACAGCATAGAAGTGGAATAGGGCCATGGGTGTCTGAAATGAACAGTCGATTCTGTGTGGCTAAGTCTGAGGTAAGGAATGGAGCCTGTCAGGGCGGCCATTATAGAAGATTTTGGCACTGCCACTGCTAGTGGGAGCCATGGAGGTCTAGAGAATTACTGGATCCTTTATGAATTTGCCAAGCATACTCTGGATGCTGTCAGCTAAGTTGTGGTGTCAGGCCTAAAATTAACTCCCAGTATTATATGCTTCCTTGACCTGTGTTGAAACTGGCAGGACCTCAAATGGCCTGAGCAGCAGTTCCCCACCTTGCTCTGCTCCAGTGGATAAGGTCTCCTAACCAAACAACCCTTTTTATAAAGGGGACCAGGTATAATTCCTGCTTATCCCTTTGTAGTGAGTTTCAATTCCCTGTCAGCCCTTTGGAGTTATTCAGAAAAGGAAATTGCATCCTTCCATGGAATCCAGGGGCACCTTACCCTCTTGATACTACAAAGCTTGCATACCACAGCTCTTGGTTGTTCACTGTTTTCCAGAGTGTAACTCCATGTAGCCCTGTGTGGAATGTGGTGTCCTCCTATTCCAGGCTGTGGATATATATGATTAATAAGATGCTGCTGATAACATCTGTCCAGTGTCAGGTGCCCTAACCCTAGGCAGAAATCCCACCCTCACCAGTGGAGTGAAAAGGAGGTGATCAGGGCTTCCCTGGTGGCGCAGTAGTTAAGAATCCGCCTGCCAATGCAGGGGACATGGGTTCGAGCCCTGGTCTGGGAAGATCCCACATGCCACGGAGCAACTAAGCCCGCGAGCCACAACCACTGAGCCCTTGTGCCACAACTAGTGAAGCCCACGTGCCTAGAGCCCGTGCTCAATAAGAGAAGCCACTGCCATGAGAAGCCTGTGCACCACAACAAAGAGTAGCCCCCGCTCGCCTCAACCAGAGAAAAGCCTGCGCGCAGCAACAAAGATCCAACACAGCCAAAAATAAAAAGTAAATAAAAATTTTTAAAAAAAAACTATAAAAAAAAGGAGGTGATAAAAATACTTCAACGTGTGGGGAGGTCAGGGAGATGCTTATAGAGTGGGATGGTGAGGTGGTGGTGGCCATGGGCATGTCTAGATATGAGGGATGTGCAGTCTCGAGAGTGATATGTACATGGAGAGGGAGTATGTCTGATGGTCCCAGGTCCCTGGTATTGGGACTTACATGACCTTGATCACACCAGGGGTATTGCCTGGCAGGAGGGTTGGATGCCTCTATGTCAGGCGCACAGTTTAAATATCTGTTTGTGCACCTGTCTCTTGTTGCTGACGGCTGGACCCAGTAGTCATTGGGCCCATAGGGAGACAATAGCACCAATGGCGCCAGGGCCTAGTTTCTCCTCTGACTGGGGAGATTGGGAGGAGGATAGACATAGAATAGATAAATAGGGGAATTGATTGTAGGTCCTCTTGAGAGAGGCTTGTTTGTGATTTCATCTGTCCCAATCAAGACAGGGCAGTGTGATTTTTGAAGATGTGGCCGTGAACTTTTCCTTGGAGGAATGGGGTCTCCCTGATGAAGCTCAGAGATGCCTATACCATGATGTGATGCTGGAGAACTTGGCACTTACAACCTCCCTGGGTAAGGCCCTCAAACCCACCCCTGTGCCCTGAGCTAGTCTCTGCCCTTTCTTTTTATCCATTGGCAAGTCTCCCCTTTTCACATCAGGACCCTGGGCACTGCTTTCTTCCCCAATTCCCGGAGTAGGTGTTGTGGTTGGTAGGGCTGAGGTGTGAGCACTGCTGTCTCTTCTCTTTGACAGATCCAGCACCTGCTACCCCTTGCCTTGCAGGGATGGATCCAGAGTCAGGAGTCTTGTAGGCATGAATCCCACTTTGTTTACCCTCTCCATAGCCAGGTGAATTTTCCAGATCCAAGGCACCTGTGTACCCCAGGTTCTACTTCCTTCACCTAGTTAACATTTCCTCATTCTTGCTTGTGC
Organism: Balaenoptera ricei; assembly: GCF_028023285.1. Taxonomy (NCBI): domain Eukaryota; kingdom Metazoa; phylum Chordata; class Mammalia; order Artiodactyla; family Balaenopteridae; genus Balaenoptera; species Balaenoptera ricei. The sequence continues at coordinate 585,990 of NC_082657.1, read as the reverse complement.
CAGAAATTGCTGTTACTGACCTGGTCACTGTTATTATATGGACCATGGGCTATTCTTGCAAGATATTCCTCTGAAGTTCTTTTTGTAAGATTTAATTTTATTTCTTGTGCTCTATCTTTTTGGCCAGTGCTAGCTGCTTATCTGCCCTGTCTTTACTTTAGTACTTGAATCATCCAGGTTCTGCGTAGCTGCTCATCAAGGGGGTGATGTGGAGAGGTTCACAGAATAGAAAGGACTCCAGCTACAGCAAGGACTCATACATAGTCTGGCCCTGATAAGTGGCACCTGGGGGAGGGCGTGATGTCAGGGCCGTATACAAATCATGCCAGAAAGCTATTCTCTGACTAGCCTTTTGGTGCCAATCACAGTGGCGGCCACACCTCATTTCTGCCTGTACTTCCCCATTCTTCAGTTAGCCACCTTCTGAACTCTACTACTTGTCACTTTTTATTTCCAACATAGGGCTAATTCTCACCTCCCTGGACTCCATCTCTCAATGCTTTTTCACACTGGTCCATCTACAGTGCTGTCCAACATGGGCCTATACCATTTATGTCATGAGGTGTGCACATTCTTAATCCTTGAACACCAGCTGCTCTGTTGCAGTTGGATTTTCCTGAGCCTGGATACAACCTACTACATAGTACTCATGTGTCACCACCAAACAAGGTCTTGCTGAAAGTTGTTTTCAGAATGAGTTGTAGACCCTGCCTCTTCTCTTTGTGTCACTCCACATGGTCGTGTCCCTCACCTTGTGAGGCCTCCCCCATTCTGTAATCTTTAAAGGCCCAGTGCTGCTAAGCAGCCGCATCCTCAACTTGAACCCAACCACCTTGTCTTGCAAGCAATCCCATGGACTCATCCTTGGATTTGTGAGACACAGATTTGTATTGGGGATTTCTCCTTGCACAGAGTCAACGTGTACGTCTCCAGCATTTCTCTGCTTTCAGGTTGTTGGCATGGAGGAGAGGATGAGGAGGCACTTTCTGAGCAGAGTATCTCTGATCAAGGAAGCTCACAGATCAGAATTGTTAAGGCAGGTCTGTCTCCCCAGAAGGCCAACCTCTATGAGATGTGTGGCCCAATCTTGAGTGACATTTTTCACTTGGCTGAGTACCAGGTAGCATGCTGTGGGCAGAAACTACACGTGTGGGGCGTGTGAGAAACCATTCTATTTCAGAGCAAACCTCCATCACCAAAAGCAGCACACTGGAGAGAAACCACTGAGAAGTGATGTGAGGAGAACATTGTTTGTGAACAGCTGCAAATTCTATGTATCAAGGAAGCCCTTTACCTCTTTGGGGATGTTGGGAAGGACTTCCTGGGCAACTCAGGATTTCTTCACCAACAGGCCACATGCACCTGGGAGAAGTCAAATAGTGGAACTGAGCGTGAGACTCCCTTTCCAAGGGGAAAAAATCATTATAAATGGGGAGACTGCCCAGAAACTTTCAATGGCAAACACACTTGTTCAGCACCAGAGAGTCCTCACTAGAGGAAGATGTTACACATGCAGTGAATGTGGGGAATCATTTAGCAAAAGCTCCCATCTCATTAGACATGAGAGAGTTCACACTGGAGAAAGGCCTTATGAGTGCAGTGAATGTGGGAAATCCTTTAGCCAAAGCTCTAACCTCATCACACACCAGAGAGTTCACAGTGAGAAAAGGCCTTACAATTTGGGGAATATGCTGAATTCTTTACCTACAGCTCTAGTCTCTTAAAACAGTAGACTGTTTACACTGGACCTTGTTAATGCAATGAATACGATAAGGCCATTAGCCCAAGGTTTTGACTCTGGAACCACAGATTTCAGAAGGAAAAAACATCTTACATGTGCAGGGATGTACAATTTCCTTTTTCAGTCTGTCAACACTTGAGATCCCTCCTCGTGGTACCATCTGAATTGAACCTCATACATCCAAACATCTGCAAACATCCCAGGTATGTGGGAGCTGCATTGTACTTTTTAGCCTGCCCAGGTCCCTTGCCAGATTTCTGTCATTGACAGTTTCTGTGGCCGAAGCCATTTCGCCTCTCCCACCTGGCAGGTACTCACAGTGTACAGCATTCACCCACCCCAGTGCGTGCAGGGAAAGAAACCTTGGTTTTTCCCATTCACAGGAGGGATTGTGAGAAGCCTGAGCACTCACTCCTTTCTGATTTCTTTGATGAGTTAAGTCACTGACATGACCCATTTTTGGCCCAAAGGACTCTGCTTGTGACTTGCAAAAATGGACGACCTTATTCAGGGGTATTGTTGGCCTCACATAACTCCTATGATAGGATTTCCTAGCCATCAAGTCACCAATCCAGGAGTAGCTTCCCTCCCATTGCTCTGGTTTGTGCAATTATAAAGGTCTCACTGTTTAAGCCACATTTAATCTTGAGGTTCCATTCACTGTAGGGGATGATTTGAAAACACTTGGGTTCTGCAAACATAAAGGAGTGATCAGCTTTTGTTGGGAATCCCACGCTTTGTGTGCCTTAAACTTAAGGGCACAGTATGATAGCAGATATACCTCTCTCCATTTTGGCCTTGTTTGCATTATTGCCCAAGGCTTCCAAGGAAAGACTACAGAGCTTTCTGGTTCTAATTTGTGGCCTGAGTGCCATATTTTCTTGGTTCAGAGGTCAGCCTGGGGAAGAAGCAATTGTTGTGACAACCGTCCTTGCTTCTGAGAGTAACATGAAATTGTTGTCTTGTTCACAGGGGATATTGCCTTGAGCTCAGCATTAGTGAGGAAAATATTCTCCCAGGTCCTGCAGTAGAGCCATGTGCCCTTATGTGCAGAATTCTGTAGCGTAGCATCACTGATTGTAAGATTGTAGGGGGAATGATAATTGTTACAGAAAACATTGGATTAATAGTGGGAGGAGGACACTATTACAAGCTAGTTGGAATGTGTCTCATTTAAAGGGGCATCCAGGGCTTCCCTGGTGGGGCAGTGGTTGAGAGTCTGCCTGCCAATGCAGGGGACACGGGTTCGGGCCCTGGTCTGGGAGGATCCCGCATGCCGCGGAGCAACTAGGCCCGTGAGCCACAACTACTGAGCCTGCGCGTCTGGAGCCTGTGCTCCGCAACAAGAGAGGTCACGATAGTGAGAGGCCCGCGCACCGCGATGAAGAGTGGCCCCCGCTTGCCGCAACTGGAGAAGGCCCTCGCACAGAAACAAAGACCCAACACAGCCAAAAATAAATAAATAAATTAATTAATTAATTAAAATATTTTAAAAAATAAAAAAATAAAGGGGCATCCACAATGACAGTGTTCCAGTCACTGTGGCTGTGAAGGATGAGCATGTACAGAAATTCTCAGATCTCCTGAATTGTGAAGCTTGTATAGCAGAGGGCATTACAAGAGAAAATAATCTGAAGGTTTTGTGGATTTCTGTAGCCTCTGTGGGCTATCCTCCTCAAGGCCATTTCTGTGCAGACAGAAAAATGAGAATAGAGAGAAGGGATATCTTTTCATCGAGTAATGGACTTTGTGACCCAGACAGTATTCCTGTGGAATCAGGTGGGAACAGTCTTCATTGCTTACTTATATTTTTGACCACTGAGGCAAGGTGACCCTCCCAAGGCGTGAGGCAGAAAGTGGTGAAGTCAATATAGGGGATTTTACAAAAAGAGTAAGAAATCCAGATTTTTATTTTGGATAATATTTTAAAGCTTTTATAAGGTATAAATACATGCAATAAAATGCACATGGTTAAAATATACAATTTGATAAGTTTTGACATTTATATAAATCCATGGAACCACCATCACATACATAATAAACCTATCTACCTTCATATTTACCTTGTTTCATTTATTGATGTTACTCTTACTTCTAGTCAATCATTGATTTATTCTTTACAGTAGATAAGTTTGCATTGTCGAGAATTTTATATGATTAAAGTCATAAAGTGTTTATTCTTTTCCCCTCAGGTGCCCTCATGTGACATATTTATTTTGAGAGTCATCAGTGAGTAGTTCATTTTTTTTATATTGATGAGAAGTATGATGTTCTGAGGATATACCACTATTTGTTTATTCATCTGTTTATCCGTATTTGAGTTGTTTGCAGTTTTTGACTGTTGGAAGTAAAATTGCTGCAGACTCTTGAATATAATTCTATACATGGTTATGTTTCACTTTTCCTGTATTAATACTTTGGGGTGCAGTGCCTGAGTTACAGGGTTAGTGAATGGATGACTTTTTAAAGAATTACCTGTAGTGTGATCTGAAATGGTTGTTTCCTTTTGTATTCCTACCAGAAGAGTTTGGGACTTCCAGTTATTCCATATCATTGCCAATATGTTTAGTCTTTTTAAACTTTTTTTTCTTTTTAATTTGGCTGCATCAGGTCTTAGTTTGTGGCACATGGGATCTTCATTACGGCATGCGGGATCTTGTGATGTGTGGGCTCTTCGTTGCGGCATGTGGGCTTCTCTCTAGTTGTGGTGCACAGGCTCCAGAGAGCGTGGGCTCAGCAGTGGTGGCGCCCTGGCACTCTAGTTGTGTCGTGTGGGTGCTCTAGTTGTGGCATGTGGGCTTAGTTGCCCCACAGCACGTGGGATCTTAGTTCCCCAACCAGGGGTTGAACCCATGTCCCCTGCATTGGAAGGCAGATTGTTAACCACTGGACTGCCAGGGAAGTCCCAAGTCTTTTAATAGGACTTTTTGACCCTTTTAATAAGTGTGTAGCAGTATCTCACTGTGGTTTTAGTTGCATTTATCAGATGTTTTATGACGTGGAGGATTTTTTTCATTTTTAGAATTTTCCACTTGCGTGTCCTCTTTTGGTAAAATGTCTTTTCATAGCTTTTGTCCATTTTAAAATAATTAATTTTGACTATTTCTCTCTTCATTAATAAATAAGATAATGAAACAGTGAAGACTTGAAACTTCATTCTTTAGTGATGTGACTCCTAGCCATAAGAAATAATTATTTTTGAATTCTGAAATACTATTTCCTAAATTTTTTTCTGCTGTACACAGTGCAGTGGCCACATACAGCATATACTTTTTAAAGTTTAATCAGCATTACTAACATATTCTCCATAATCAAGCCAAGATTTGTGTTGTTTGCAGTTTCCCCAGTGTGAATATTCCCACTTCCGTTGATTTAAAACTTCCAATGTGGTATCACTGAACATGGAGTTTGAAAGTTGACAGTAGCACACCAATATATTCTATTTCCACTGTAGTGATACAGTAGCCACAAGCTTCAAGAACATAGAAGAAAAATGTAGTGAAATGAATAAGAAGTTAGAAGTTTATATATATATATATTTTTTTAACACACACACACTGTATTTTATTTTTACAAGAGATAAATAGACTGACACCAAGCATTGTACATGGATGACCACAACAAAAGCAACAATGATTGCAATTACCAAACATGAAACACACTCATACTATGTCATAATATTGACATTCAGTCCAGTAATCCTCCACTGTAACAGCTCCTTTACTTTGCAGTGAAAATTGATTTGTATATTCTTTGCCTCTGAGTCCTTGTGGGATTTTTTTTTTTTTTAATTCAGACAGAAAGTCACAAAAATTATACTCATCCTCATCAGTTCACTCAGTCCCATGTAATTAATTTTTTTTTCATCTTGATCTTTTGTTAGCACTTTTATGAGTTCATCAGTTTTTCATTAGAGTTCTGAAAATGCTTATTCATTCAGTTCAGCAGTACAGTCAGTTACCAGAAACCTGTACTTGTCAGAGTCTTTTCCATGACTTTCTTGAAGATGAAACCCTTTTATAGGAACATATTTGCAAAATCATCAGAGTACACCCAGAACTGTCTGTAAATGACAAAAGACTTAAAAATGACCACGGTTAAAGATTTGATGAAAGTTCATAATAATGCAGTTGACAAGAAAATTAGTTATTTCTGAGATATACATTTTAAAGTAATAACTAGGATTATTACTTATAACATTATACCAGAACATATAAGAATTTTAGAAATTTCATGTAATGTCTGAAACATTTATATTAACATATTTCCATACATATTTCCATACAAATACAAATATAAGATTTTTAGAAATTTCATGTAATGTCTGAAACATTTATATTAACATATTTCCATACAAATAGCCCAATGAAAGTTTAGTATTAGTTGTTTTGTTTGTTATTTTATACTGCAGGTTCTTATTAGGCATCAATTTTATACACATCAGTGTATACATTTCAATCCCAATCGCCCAATTCAGCACACCACCATCCCCGCCCCACCGCAGTTTTCCCCCCTTGGTGTCCATATGTCCATTCTCTACATCTGTGTCTCAACTTCTGCCCTGCAAACTGGCTCATCTGTACCATTTTTCTAGGTTCCACATACATGCATTAATATACGATATTTGTTTTTCTCTTTCTGACTTACTTCACTCTGTATGACAGTCTCTAGATCCATCCACGTCTCAACAAATGACTCAATTTCGTTCCTTTTTATGGCTGAGTAATATTCCATTGTATATATGTACCACAACTTCTTTATCCATTCGTCTGTTGATGGGCATTTAGGTTGCTTCCATGACCTGGCTATTGTAAGTAGTGCTGCAATGAACATTCGGGTGCATGTGTCTTTTTGAATTACAGTTTTCTCTGGGTATATGCCCAGTAGTGGGATTGCTGGGTCATATGGTAATTCTATTTTTAGTTTTTTAAGGAACCTCCATATTGTTCTCCATAGTGGCTGTATCAATTTACATTCCCACCAACAGTGCAAGAGGTTTCCCTTTTCTCCACACCCTCTCCAGCATTTGTTGTTTGTAGATTTTCTGATGATGCCCATTCTAACAGGAGTGAGGTGATACCTCATTGTAGTTTTGATTTGCATTTCTCTAATAATTAGTGATGTTGAGCATCTTTTCATGTGCTTCGTGGCCGTCTGTATGTCTTCTTTGGAGAAGTGTCTATTTAGGTCTTCTGCCCATTTTTGGATTGGGGTGTTTGTTTCTTTAATATTGAGCTGAATGAGCTGTTTATATATTTTGGAGATTAATCCTTTGTCCGTTGATTCATTGGCAAATATTTTCTCCCATTCTGAGGGTTGTCTTTTCGTCTTGTTTATGGTTTCCTTTGCTGTGCAAAAGCTTTGAAGTTTCATTAGGTCCCACTTGTTTATTTTTGTTTTTATTTCCATTACTCTAGGAGGTGGATCAAAAAAGATCTTGCTGTGATTTATGTCAAGCCATTGGTAATTTGATAGGGATTGCATTGAATCTGTAGATTGCTTTGGGTAGTATACTCATTTTCACAATGTTGATTCTTCCAATCCAAGAACATGGTATATCTCTCCATCTGTTGGTATCATCTGTAATTTCTTTCATCAGTGTCTTATAGTTTTCTGCATACACGTCTTTTGTCTCCATAGGTAGGTTTATTCCTAGGTATTTTATTCTTTTTGTTGCAATGGTAAATGGGAGCGTTTCCATAATTTCTCTTTCAGATTTTTCATCATTAGTGTATAGGAATGCAAGAGATTTCTGTGCATTCATTTTGTATCCTGCAACTTTACCATATTCATTAATTAGCTCTAGCAGTTTTCTGGTGGCAGTTTTAGGATTCTCTATGTATAGTATCATGTCATCCACAAACAGTGACAGTTTTACTTCTTCTTTTCCAATTTGTATTCCTTTTATTTCTTTTTCTTCTCTGATTGCCGTGGCTAGGACTTCCAGAACTATGTTGAATAATAGTGGTGAGAGTGGACATCCTTGTCTCGTTCCTGATCTTAGAGGAAATGCTTTCAGTTTTTCACCATTGAGAATGATGTTTGCTGTGGGTTTGTCATATATGGCCTTTATTATGTTGAGGTAGGTTCCCTCTATGCCCACTTTCTGTAGAGTTTTTATCAGAAATAGGTGTTGAATTTTGTCAAAAGCTTTTTCTGCATCTATTGAGATGATCATATGGTTTTTATTCTTCAATTTGTTAATATGGTGTATCACATTGATTGATTTGCATATATTGAAGAATCCTTGCATCCCTGGGATAAATCCCACTTGATCGTGGTGTATGATCCTTTTAATGCGTTGTTGGATTCTGTTTGCTAGTATTTTGTTGAGGATTTTTGCATCTATATTCATCAGTGATATTGGTCTGTAATTTTCTTTTTTTGTAGTGTCTTTTTCTGGTTTTGGTATCAGGGTGATGGTGGCCTCATAGAATGAGTTTGGGAGTGTTCCTTCCTCTGCAATTTTTTGGAAGAGTTTGAGAAGGATGGGTGTTAGCTCTTCTCTAAATATGTGATAGAATTCACCTGTGAAGCCATCTGGTCCTGGACTTTTGTTTGTTGGAAGATTTTTAATCACAGTTTCAATTTCATTACTTGTGATTGGTCTGTTCATATTTTCTGTTTCTTCCTGATTCAGTCTGGGAAGGTTATACCTTTCTAAGAATTTGTCCATTTCTTCCAGGTTGTCCATTTTATTGGCATAAAGTTGCTTGTAGTAGTCTCTTAGGATGCTTTGTATTTCTGCGGTGTCTGTTGTAACTTCTCCTTTTTCATTTCTGATTTTATTGATTTGAGTCCTCTCCCTCTTTTTCTTGATGAGTCTGGCTAATGGCTTATCAATTTTGTTTATCTTCTCAAAGAACCAACTTTTAGTTTTATTGATCTTTGCTATTGCTTTTTTGTTTCTATTTCATTTATTTCTGCTCTGATCTTTATGATTTCTTTCCTTCTGCTAACTTTGGGTTTTGTTTGTTCTTCTTTCTCTAGTTTCTTTAGGTGTAAGGTAAGATTGTTTACTTGAGATTTTTCTTGTTTCTTTAGGTAGGCTTGTATAGCTATAAACTTCCCTCTTAGAACTGCTTTTGCTGCATCCCATAGGTTTTGGGTCGTCGTGTTTTCATTGTCAATTGTCTCTAGGTATTTTTTTATTTCCTCTTTGATTTCTTCAGTGATCTCTTGGTTATTTAGTAACGTATTGTTTAGCCTCCATGTGTTTGTCTTTTTTACGTTTTTTTCCCTGTAATTCATTTCTAATCTCATAGCGTTGTGGTCAGAAAAGATGCTTGATATGATTTCAGTTTTCTTAAATGTACTGAGGCTTGATTTGTGACCCAAGATGTGATCTATCCTGGAGAATGTTCCGTGCGCACTTGAGAAGAACGTGTAATCTGCTGTTTTTGGATGGAATATCCTATATATATCAATTAAATCTATCTGGTCTATTGTGTCATTTAAAGCTTCTGTTTCCTTATTTATTTTCATTTTGGATGATCTGTCCATTGGTGTAAGTGAGGTGTTAAAGTCCCCCACTATGATTGTGTTACTGTCGATTTCCTCTTTTATAGCTGTTAGCAGTTGCCTTATGTATTGAGGTGCTCCTATGTTGGGTGCATATATATTTATAATTGTTATGTCTTCTTCTTGGATTGATCCCTGGATCATTATGTAGTGTCCTTGTCTCTTGTAACATTCTTTATTTTAAAGTCTATTTTATCTGATATGAGTATAGCTACTCCAACTTTCTTTTGATTTCCATTTGCATGGAATATCTTTTTCCATCCCCTCACTTTCAGTCTGTATGTGTCCCTAGGTCTAAAGTGGGTCTCTTGTAGACAGCATATATATGGGTCTTGTTTTTGTATCCATTCAGCCAGTCTATGTCTTTTGGTTGGGGCATTTAATCCATTCACGTTTAAGGTAATTATCAATATGTATGTTCCTATGACCATTTTCTTAATTGTTTTGGGTTTGTTTTTGTAGGTCCTTTTCTTCTCTTGTGTTTCCCACTTAGAGAAGTTTCTTTAGCATTTGTTGTAGAGCTGGTTTGGTGGTGCTGAATTCTCTTAGCTTTTGCTTGTCTGTAAAGCTTTTGATTTCTCCATCAAATCTAAATGAGATCCTTGCCGGGTAGAGTAATCTTGGTTGTAGGTTCTTCCCTTTCATCACTTTAAGTATATCATGCCACTCCCTTCTGGCTTGCAGAGTTTCTGCTAAGAAATCAGCTGTTAACCTTATGGGAGTTCCCTTGTATGTTATTTGTCGTTTTTCCCTTGCTGCTTTCAATAATTTTTCTTTGTCTTTAATTTTTGCCACTTTGATTACTATGTGTCTCGGCGTGTTTCTCCTTGGGTTTATCCTGTATGGGACTCTCTGCGCTTCCTGGACTTGGGTGGCTATTTCCTTTCCCATGTTAGGGAAGTTTTCGACTATAATCTCTTCAAATATTTCCTCTGGTCCTTTCTCTCTCTCTTCTCCTTCTGTGACCCCTATAATACGAATGTTGTTGCGTTTAAAGTTGTCCCAGAGGTCTCTTAGGCTGTCTTCATTTCTTTTCATTCTTTTTTCTTTAGTCTGTTCCGCAGCAGTAAATTCCACCATTCTGTCTTCCAGGTCACTTATCCGTTCTTCTGCCTCAGTTATTCTGCTATTGATTCCTTCTAGTGTAGTTTTCATTTCAGTTATTGTATTGGTCATCTCTGTTTGTTTGTTCTTTAATTCTTCTAGGTCTTTGTTAATCATTTCTTGCATCTTCTCAATCTTTGCCTCCATTCTTATTCCAAGGTCCTGGATCATCTTCACTATCATTATTCTGAATTCTTTTTCTGGAAGGTTGCCTATCTCCACTTCATTTAGTTGTTTTTCTGGGGTTTTTTCTTGTTCCTTCATCTGGTACATAGCCCTCTGCCTTTTCATCTTGTCTATCTTTCTGTAACTGTGGTTTTTGGTCCACAGGCTGCAGGATTGTAGTTTTTCTTGCTTCTGCTGTCTGCCCTCTGGTGGTTGAGGCTATCTAAGAGGCTTGATGGGAGGCTCTGGTGGTGGGTAGAGCTGACTGTTGCTGTGGCGGTCTGAGCTCAGTAAAACCTTAATCCACTTGACTGTTGATGGGTGGGGCTGGGTTCCCTCCCTGTTGCTGTGGTGGTCAGAGCTCAGTAAAACCTTAATCCACTTGACTGTTGATGGGTGGGGCTGGGTTCCCTCCCTGTTGGTTGTTTTGCCTGAGGCAACCCTACACTGGAGCCTACCCATGCTCTTTGGTGGGGTTAATGGCAGACTCTGGGAGGGCTCAGGCCAAGGAGAACTTCCCAGAACCTCTGCTGCCAGTGTCCTTACCCCACGGAGAAACAGAGCCACCACCCGCCTCTACAGGAGACCCCCCAACACCAGCAGGTAGGTCTGGTTCAGTCTCCCCCAGGGTCACTGCTCCTTCCCCTGGGTCCCGATGCACACATTACTTTGTGTGTGCCCTCCAAGGGTGGGGTCTCTGTTTCCCCCAGTCCTATCAAAGTCCTGCAGTCAATTCCCACTAGGCTTCAAAGTCTGATTCTCTAGGAATTCCTCCTCCCGTTGCCGGACCCCCAGGTTGGGAAGCCTGACGTGGGGCTCAGAACCTTCACTCCAGTGGGTGGACTTCTGTGGTATAAGTGTTCGCCAGTCTGTGAGTCACCCACCCAGCAGTTATGGGATTTGATTTTACTCTGATTGCGCCCCTCCTGCCGTCTCACTGTGGCTTCTCTGTCCTTGGACATGGGGTGTCCTCCTTTGTGAAGTCCAGGGTCTTCCTGTCAATGATTGTCCAGCAGCCAGTTGTGATTCTGGTGCTCTCGCAAGAGGGAGTGAGAGCACATCCTTCTACTCCGCCATCTTGGTTAATCCTCTAGAAGTTTTTATATATTTTTAAACAGTTCAATTGTGGTAAAATTACATAAAGTAAACTGCACATATTTTTAATGTACATTTTAATGGTTTGACACGTGCTTACAACTGAAACCAAAATTTTCCTGTTACTCATTTTAACTCAGCCTTCTCCACATATAAAATTACTGATACAATGACATATCATTTGTTATTTCTAATATAAACAAAAATGGAAAACATTGTATTAGGAAGCTGGATGAACCCCTTTCCAATCTGCCACCATTATTTATCATTTCTTGGCCATTGTTTCATTCATCTTCGTATATGCTAGTGGATTATTCTACTTTTAATTCCAGACATAACATGATGCATAACCTCTTCAGGATGCATTTTTAGAAATTGAGTGCTCCTTCATAACTCTAATAACTATCACATAAAATGAAAACACTTAAGAATTTGGAAGTATGCTCAGTTTTCTCAACTGTCTCAAAAATGTATTTAAGGCAGATTAATTACGGTCAGGATCCAAAATGTATTCTTAGGGTTTTTGGTAGCTGTGTCGCACTAAGTCTCTTAACCTTTAAGTCTCACTTGCCATTTTTATTCTTATTTGTTGATCAGAATTAGGCAGATTATAGATGTGGTTTATTGAACCTCTGATACTGTTTAACTGATCACCCTTTCCCCATAATCCTGTGCAGTAGATATTAATGAGGTAGGTGATTGAAGTTTGGTCCCAGCAAAGTGTGTGATGGTGACTATTGGGTAAATAAATCTCTGGACTCAGAAATCCTCTCCTCAAAGGTGGTAGTGACAGAAAACACTTTTATTTTTTAGTAAGCATTAAACCAGAGTTTGATGTGTATCACAGGTCATATGCTAAGAAATTGCAAAGGCTGAAAAAAAACTCCACCTTATGTAGCTAAGCAGATACAACTCATTACATACATGTTTTGACGATAATAACTAGTCACCTAGCTCTAGTACCTGTGCCATGCTCAGTCACTGGCTGAGAACAGCTTGCTGAGAATGGCTTTTGGAATGCTCTGGTGGCTTCCAAGGCAGCACAGCTGGGGGCTGTTGGCCAGCTACACTCCTCAGAGCAGGATACATTGAAAAGGAAGAACTGAGCAGCATACTCTCATGGCTGCCCAGAACTGAAACTATATGGATAATATTTGATTAATTTTAAATATGGTTTGGTCAGAGCAAAGAGGCAACAGAATAATCCTTTGGTAGGTCTCTCTCAAATTCTTAAACTTCCATCTGATTCCTTATCTTAAAACCATCAAAGTAGGTCTACTCTAAAAGTAAGAAATAGGCCCAGAAAACAAACAAAAAAATAGTCAGGAGAATTTGACAGTACCACTCGTCACACATGGTTCTTCTTCTAAATTTATCTGGCAATTGGGGTGACTATTGTGAAAGGAAAGTAAAATGGAGTCGATATTGCTCAGGGCTGTCTAAAATGGAGCCGGGAATCTATTAAGGAAGTGTGACTTATGCACCTCTCAGCCTGGATGGAGTCTGATCTTTTGACTACTTATTGTCCTAATGAGGCCATCCAGAACATCTGCCAGAACGTCAAGATTCTTCTCAAACCCTCATCCTAAAATAACTCATGACAGCCTGTCTACTTATCAGACCCAAACCCTAAAATAACTCCTGATTGCTTAAGGACAAATAGTTCCTAAATTGCATCAGACTCAATCACAATTCTCAAGAGGCAGCTTTAACAAACTCAGAGCTCTTTGTCTTTGTAAGCCCCTTACTCTCTTCTCCTGGAACATCTTTTGGGGTTACCTGAATCTGTGTCTCCTGAATTGCAGACTCCAAATAAACTCTTTTTTTAATAACGGGTTTTTTTGTTTTTTTGGTTTGGGGTTTTTTGGCCATGTTGGGTTTTCATTGCTGCGCGCAGGCTTTCTCTGGTTGTGGCAAGTGGGGGCTATTCTTCGCTGTGGTGTGTGGGCTTCTCATAGTAGCTTGTCTTGTTGCAGAGCATGGGCTGTAGGCACGCGGACTTCAGTAGCTGTGGCTTGCAGGCTCTAGAGTGCAGGCTCAGTAGTTGTGGCGCATGGACTTAGTTGCTTTGTGGCTTGTGGGATCTTCCCGGACCAGGGCTTGAACCCACGTCCCCTGCATTGGCAGGTGGATTCTTAACCACTGCGCCACCAGGGAGGTCCCTAAACTCTTCTTATTTGCAGCCTCCTATATTGTTTTTTGGTTGGCATTACATGGTGTCAGAAGTGGGATACAGAGCGACCTGGAAAAGCCCTCACCAACTCTTATCTAACGCTGCCTTGGATTCAGTTAAGGTGCCTGCAAGAGCCTGTTATGCTTTATCATCTTCTTGGTGATCCCAGATCGTGGTGGTGAGTCCTCCTGTACCTAAGCCACCCATGTTGGTAGAAGTTCTAGTTTATTTGGGTGTCCTCTATTGCTGGCTTCTGTCCTCTAGGATTTTGTTTCCTGTTTTGAGTGGCCTCCAGCATTTTGCTTCCTGTTTGTTTTTTGGGGTTTTTTTATTTTATTGAAATATAGTTGATTTACAGTGTTGTGTTAATTTCTTCTGTGCAGCAAAGTGACTCAGTTATATATATATGTATAATCTTATTCATATTCCTTTCTATTGTGGTTTGTCACAGGATATTGAGTATAGTTCCCTGTGCTATATAATAGGACCTTGTTGTTTATCCATCCTTTATAATAGTTTGCCTCTGCTAATCCCATACCCCCAATCCTTCCCTCTACTACCCACCCTCTGCCTTGGCAACCACACGTCTATTCTCTATGTCTGTGAGTCTGTTTTTCTTTTGTAGCATACCCATTCCACAGGCAGGGAAACTGAGTCTCCAGAACCAGGGGACAGTCCTGCTGCTAGGAAGAGGCAGATCAGAGACCTGAACCCCTTTGGCAGAAGTATCTCAGGGTGCCTCCTATGTATACAGGTGCCCTGAGCAGTTCCCTGCTGGCTGAAGACACAGGTGCAGCCTCCAGGTAGGACCCCAAGTAGGGATCCGAGCTTCTCTGGGAAGAGCCCCCTGATGGGCCAGGGCCCCTCAGCCCCTGGAACTCTCTCCTGTTGTTGCAGCCTCCCCAAGGGCACTGCCACCACTCTCCAGGGTATCAGGACTCCAACAGCTACCTCCTTGGGGGCCTTACTATGGGCCCGGCCCTATGCATCCTCCCAGAGCCCCTGAGGCAGCTCCATCATTAGCCCCGTTTTGCACTGGGGGAAACTGAGGATGTGTGGGACTGGAGGGGGTATCTCTTACTGTAACCCCAGCAGAGGTGAGGATGGAAAAATCAATCGCAGCCTCACCCACTGTGTCCCCCCTTCCCTCTGGCCTGGTTCCACCCCAAGAAACCTCTCCTTATTCCCTCTGGCTCCTCTTAGGAGCCTTCTCAACCTCTTCCCTGTTGCCCTGCAGGTCCTCTCCCAGATGCTGATGGTCCCTGTGTTAACTTGCTAAGGTTGACAAAACATGGCACCATAGTCTGGGTGCTTTAAACAACAGAAAATTATTTCCTCACAATACCAGAGGGTAGAAGTCTGGGATCAAGAGGTTAACAGTGGTTTCTTCGGAGGCTTGTAAATAGCTGTCCTCTTCCTCTGTCTTTACATGGTCTTCCCTCTGACATGGCTCCCCACCCCTGCAGGCATGCAGCACCTTCACCAGGTGTCACCCCAAACACATGACTGGCCCTTGCTGCCACATGTGAGTCATCCCAAGGCTGTTGGTCTTCCTACTAACATCACCTCAGGGCATCTTCTCCAATCAGTGCCCCATTACTCAACTGTCACTGTTGT
This sequence comes from Balaenoptera ricei, assembly GCF_028023285.1. Classification (NCBI taxonomy): domain Eukaryota; kingdom Metazoa; phylum Chordata; class Mammalia; order Artiodactyla; family Balaenopteridae; genus Balaenoptera; species Balaenoptera ricei. The sequence goes on along the minus strand of NC_082657.1, from coordinate 570,574 downwards.
GGACATTGGAAGAGATGCTAAGGACTAAGAATATCTGCTGTAACCCTCCCCAGTCCCTGTCCCCATGGTTCTTCCTCTCACTCCCTCCAGCTGGTGAATTTGGTCCTCCCGAACACTCTAGGTAAAAAGCAAACCAGTGACTGCTAATCCCTAAGAATATTCCTGCTCCCTCCTGGGGAACTAAACTTGACCACCATTCCCTGAATGGGCTAGATGAAGTCTGGCCTGTCTTGTAAATCCTGCATCATTCACATATGACAGGATGACAGTGTCCCACACTTGTTACACTGTGTCCCCAGATATATATAGGCAGGTCATATCCAATACCTGAAACGGTTTGTTTCCAGACTGTGTTATGGTGTGGTAGCAAAACACAGTCACACTATTTGTGTTTCTAGGTGTGTCACATACAAATTATTTTATTTGACAAATACACACGTAAAAAACAAAAGATTTACTTCTCCCTGTTGAAAATGGGGAAAGAGATTTCCTTCCTCTCCCTCAGACCATTTACCTTAGAAAACTTGTAGGAACTGTCTCATCTCTTTTAAAATGCATGTCTTTGAAGACTAGAGAGGCCTTTTTTCAGCTCGTCTTTTTTTTTCTTCCAGTTTTAGGACTCAGAAATGTCTTTCTCAAGAACCTGCTTTCTCCTCAAACTGCAGACATCAGGGAGTTAGCTCATTTATCAGTTCTTGTGCAAGGATAGGAGTCTCATCTTAGTGGATGCTGTGCTCCAACTTAAAAAACTACCTCCTATTACAAAGATGAGAAGTTTGTGTTTCCTGTGGCTAAAACCAATAAGCAAACACAGATAGTCACCCCAATTACCAGGTAAAATTACGACTCTGTGTGACAAATGGTACTGTCAACTCCTCTTACTTGAGGACTAGTTATTGTTTATCTTGAATATACATGTGCAGTGGGTTGTATCTGTTTGGATAAATAGGGGAGTTAGGTTTTTTCTGTCTTTGCAGTTTCCTAGTGGATTGCCTGTGATGCACGAGTAGTTTGCTTTAATGCTTATTCAATAATAAAAGTGGTTTTCTGTCTCTACTACCATTGTGGAAAGGGTTACCAGGTTGGGAGAAATTTTTGTTTTTACTTCCCTGACAGTCATCATCAGGCACCTGTCTGCAGGGATCAAACCTCATCACCCATCTCGTCAACATCTAGTATACAGGATATATGGGGGGAGGGTGACCAGTTGAACAGTATTAGAGACTCATTAAGACCCATCTTGAATGTGCCAAATTCTGATGAACCAATGACAGCAAATTATGAGAAACAAATAAGAATTTTAAAAGATAAGTGGACCCCACATGTTCAGAGATGTGAGACACAGCTACTGAACCCTGTAAGGATATATTTTGGATTCTGATTGCAACTAAATTGACTTAAGAAACAAACACGTTTTTGAGACAATTCAGCATTGATACAATATTTATATTTTTTTGGTAACTATTGTGTTATGAAAAATCTATTCTGAAGAGATTATGCATTAAATGATACCATGTCTAGAATTAGTACAGTAGTTCCCCCTTATCTGCAGCAGATGTGTTCCAAGACCTCCAAGTAGATGTCTGAAACTACAGATAGTACTGAACCCTATATGTACTGTTTTTTCCTAAATATACATACCTGTGATAAAGATTATAACAATAGCTGTAATCAAAGTTAAGTGAATGTGGTATCTCTCTCTCTCAAAATAGTTTATTGTACTGTAGTCGCCCTTTTTGTGATGATGTGAGATGATACAATGCCTATGTGGATTCACTGGACAAAGGGATGATTCATGCTGTGGGTGGGACGAAGAGGGCAGTGAGAGATTGCAGCATACTGAAAGACACGCAATTTAAAACTCAAGACTTGTTTATTTCTGGAGTTCTCCATTTAATATTTGCAGACCTTAGTTGACCTTGGGTCACTGAAACCCCAAAAAGCAAATCTGTGAATAAGGGAGAGACTGTGGTAAACTAATGCACTGGTGTAAACAGGGATAGATGAAATAAGAATGGCCATGAAATGATGGAAGATGGGGATGGATTCATCTGGTTTCATAACAGTCTCTTTTTTTTTCATAACAGTTTTTTTCATAACAAAAATATATATGTCCTTCTATCAGTAATTTTATATGCTGAGAAGGATAAATTTTAAAAGGCAGGAGGAAACTTGGTTTCAGGGTTGTAAGCATGCACCAATAGATCAAAAGGTAGATTTTAAGTATGTGTGGTTTAAACTGTTTTCAATGTATAGTATGTCATCTGCAAACACTGACAGTTTTACTTCTTCCTTTCCATTTGGATTCCTTTTATTTCGTTTTCTTCTCTGATTGCTGTGGCAAGAACTTCCAATACTATGTTAAACAAAAGTGACAAGAGTGGGCATCCTTGTCTTGTTCTTCATATTAGAGGAAATGCTTTTAGCTTTTCACCATTGAGTATGATGTTATCTGTGGGCTTATATATGGCCTTTATTATGTTGAGGTATGTTCCCTTTATGCCCATTTTCTGGAGAGTTTTGATCATAAATGGATGTCAAATTTTGTCAAAAGCTTTCTCTGCATCTATTAAAATGAAATGTTTTTATTCTTTAATTGTTATTGTGGTGTATCACATTGATTTGTGGATATTGAAAAATCCTTCCATCCCTGGGATAAATTCCATTTGATCATGGTGTATGATCCTTTTGATGTACTGTTGGCTTCAACTTGCTAATATTTTGTTGAGGATTTTTGCATCTATGTTCATCAGTGATATTGACCTGTAATTTTCCTTTTTTGTAATACCTTTGGTTTTGCTAGCAGGGTGATGCTTGCCTGGTAGAATGAGTTTGGAAGCATTCTTTCCTCTGCAGTTTTTTGGGAATAGTTTGAGAAGGATAGGTGTTAACTCTTCTCTAAATTTTTGGTAGAATTCACCTGTGAAGCCATCTGGTCTTGGACTTTGGTTTGCTGGGTGTTTTAAAACTAGTGATTGAATTTCCTTACTGGTAACTGCTCTGTTCACATTTTCTATTTCTTCCTGGTTCTTGGGAGATTGTAACTTTCTAAGAATTTGTCCATTTCTTCTATGTTGTCCATTTTATTGACATATAGTTGTTTGTAGTAGCCTCTTATGATCCTTTGTATTTTCATGGTGTCAGTTTAACTTCTCCTTTTTCATTTCTGATTTTATTGATTTGAGCCCTCTCGCCTTTTTTCTTGATGAGTTTGGCTAAAGGTTTATATATTTTATTTATCTTTTCAAAGAACCAGCTTTTGGTTTCATTGATCTTTTCTATTTTTTATTTTTTTGTCTCTATTTCATGTCTTTCTGCTCTGATCTTTATGATTTCTTTTCCTTCTACTAACTTTTCGTTTTGTTCTTTCTCTAATTCCATTAGGTATAAGGTTAGATTATTTGAGATTTTTCTTGTTTCCAGAGGTAAGATTGTATTGTTATAAACTTCCCTCTTAGAATTGCTTTTGCTGCATCCCATATGTTTTGGATCTTCGTGCTTTTGTTCTTTCTTTTTCATTTCTGCCTAGTTTTTTTTGTTTGTTTCTTTCTTTGCTGCACTGTGCGGCTTGTGGGATCTTAGTTCACTGACCAGGGATCGAACCCAGGCCCTTGACAGTGAAAGCGTGGAGTCCTAACCACTGGGCCACCAGGGAATTCTCTGTCTCTAGGTATTTTTTGATTTCCTCTTTGATTTCTTCAGTGATCCATTGGTTGTTTAGTAGCATATTGTTTAGCTTCCACATGTTTGTGTTTTTTACAGTTATTTTCTTGTAGTGGATTTCTAATCTCATAATGTCGTGATTGGAAAAGATGCTTGATATGATTTCAGTTTTCTTAAATTTACCAAGGCTTGCTTTGTGGCCCACCATATTATTAATCCTGGAGAATGTTCCATGTGCATTTGAAAAGAATGTGTATTCTGCTGCTTGTGGTTGGAATGCTTTATAAATATCAATTAAGTCCATCTGGTCTAATGTGTCATTTAAGGCCGGTGTTTCCTTACTGATTTACTTTATGGGTGATCTGTCCATTGATGAAAGTGGGGTGTTAAAGTCCCCCACTATTGTGTTACTGTTGATTTCTCCTTTTATGGCTGTTAGTATTTTCCTTATATATTGAGGTGCTTCTATGTTGAGTGCATATATATTTGCAGTTGTTATATCTTCTTCTTGATTGATCCCTTGATCATTATGTGGTGTCCTTCTTTGACTCTTATAACAGTCTTTATTTTAACGTCTGTTTTGTCTGATGTGAGTATTGCTATTCCAGCTTTCTTTTGATTTCCATTTGCATGGAATACCTTTTTCAATCTCCTCACTTTCAGTCTGTATGTGTCCCTAGATCTGAAGTGGCTCTCTTGTAGACAGCATATATACTGGTCTTGTTTTTGTATCCATTCAGCCAGTCTATGTCTTTTCGTTGGAGCATTTAATCCGTTTACGTTTAAGGTAATTATCAATATGTATGTTCTTATTGCTGTTTTGTTAATTGTTTGGATTTGTTTTTGTAGGTCTTTTTTCTCCCCTTCCTCTTTTGTTCTCTTCTCTTGTGATTTACTGAGACATCTTTTTTTTTGGCAGTCCTGTGTGGCTTGTAGGATCTTAGTTCACTGACCAGAGATTGAACCTGGGCCCACATCAGTGAAAGCGCTGAGTCCTAACCACTGGATAGCCAGGGAACTCCCTCTTCTCTTGTGATCTGATGACTAACTTTAATGTTGTGTTTGGATTCCTTTTTTTTTTTTGGTGTGTGTATCTATTGTAGATTTTTGGTTTGTGATTACCATGAGATTTGATATAGCAGTCTATATATAAACAAGATTGTTTTGTTGCTGCTCTTTTTATTTTTTTATTTTTTATTTTTTATTTTTTTTATTTTTATTTTTTTCAGTATTAAGTAGTGTTTATTCAGTGAATGCAAGATTGGTTTAACAGTTGACAGTCAATTAATGTAATTCACTGCATTAACAGAATGAGGGAAGAATCATAAGATTGTTTCAATGTGGTAGAAAAAAAATGATAAAGTTTTACTCCCATTTGTTATAAGCTTATGTCATAAAATTGGTATGGAACTTCTTTAATTGGATATTTAAAAATAAACTAGCACATAGGTATTTAAAAATAAACTAGCACAAATATCAGACTATTGAAAAACTGAAAATTTAGCAAATTAGAAATGAGTCAAGGATATCTTCTATCACCATTTATTTTCAATGTTAAAAGCTCTGTTTAGGGTCAGGAAGAAAGAAAAATAAATAAAAGTTATAAAGATGGGAAACCAAAAATAAATTTTCATTTTTTTCATAGGCAACTTAAGTTTTACCTAGAAAATCCAAAAGAACCCAGTGATTAGTTATTAGAATGAGTTTAGCTATCTTCTGGATACAAGATTTTTTTTTTAATTATAGTTACTTCTGTGATTATTTATAGAATGTCTTTTTTTTAAATTATATCTCAAAGCTCTTAATTTTTATTTTTATTTATATATTTTTTTTGGCTGTGTTGGGTCTTCGTTTCTGTGCGAGGGCTTTCTCTAGTTTTGGCAAGCGGGGGCCACTCTTCATCATGGTGCGCAGGCCTCTCACTGTCGCGGCCTCTCTTTGTTGCGGAGCACAAGCTCCAGACGCGCAGGCTCAGTGGTTGTGGCTCACGGGCCCAGTTGCTCCGCGGCATGTGGGATCTTCCCAGACCAGGGCTCGAACCCATGTCCCCTGCATTGGCAGGCAGATTCTCAACCGCTATGCCACCAGGGAAGCCCTGTTGCTGCTCTTTTAATTTCAAATGCATCTCCAGTATCCTGTGTTTGTACTCTCCTCATGATTGCTGGTTTTGATATCATATTTGTGTTTGGTTGCTTTCCTACTTTTTCTTTATGTTTGCCTTTACCAGTGAGTTTTTCCATTCATAATTTTCTTGTTTCTAGTTGAGGCCTTTTTCTTTTCTTTTCTTTTTTTCCCCACCTAGAGAAGTTCCTTTAGCATTTGTTGCAAAGCTGGTCCGGTGCTGCTGAATTCTCTTAGCTTTTGCTTGTCTGTAAAGCTTTTGAATTCTCCTTCGAATCTGAATGAGATTGCTGGGTAGAGTATTCTTGGTTGTGGGTTCTTCCCTTTCATCACTTTCAGTATATGGTTCCACTACCTTCTGGCCTGCAGAGTTTCCATTGAAAAATTAGCTGATACCTTATGGGAATTCCATTGTATGTTATTTGTTGCTTTTCCCTTGTTGCTTTTCATTTTTTATCTTTGTCTTTAATTTTTGTCAGTTTGACTGCTATGTGTCTCAGCATGTTCCTCCTTCGGTTTATCTTGACTGGGGCTCTCTGCGCTTCCTGGACTTGGGTGACTGCATCCTTTCCCATGTTAGGGAAGTTTTCAGCTATTATCTTTTCAAATATTTTCTCAGGTCCTTTCTCTCTTCTCCTTCTGGGAACCCTACAATGTGAATGTTGGTGTGTTTAATGTTGTCCCAGAGGTCTTTTATACTTTCCTCATTTCTTTTCATTCTTCTTTCTTTATTCTGTTCCATGGCAGGGATTTCCACCATTCTGTCTTCCAGCTCACGTAGCCTTTCTTCTGACTCATTTATTCTGCTGTCAATTCTGTCTAGTATAGTTTTCATTTTAGTTATCTTATTGTTCATCTCTGTTTTAGATCTTCTAGCTCTTTGTTAATCATTTCTTTTGTCTTCTCAGTCTGTGCCTCCATTCTTTTTGTAAGATCTTGGATCATCTTTACTGTCTTTACTCTGAATACTTTTTTTTTTAAATTTATTTATTTTATTTATTTTTGGCTGTGTTGGGTCTTCGTTTCTGTGTGAGGGCTTTCTCTAGTTGCAGCAAGCGGGGGCCACTCTTCATCGCGGTGCATGGGCCTCTCACTGTCGTGGCCTCTCTTGTTGCGGAGCACAGGCTCCAGACGCGCAGGCTCAGTAATTGTGGCTCACGGGCCCAGTTGCTCCGTGGCATGTGGGATTTTCCCGGACCAGGGCTCGAACCCGTGTCCCCTCCATTGGCAGGCAGACTCTCAACCACTGCGCCACCAGGGAAAACCTACTCTGAATACTTTTTCGGGTAGATCGACTATCTCCACTTCACTTAGTTGCTCTTCTGGGGCTTTATCTTGTTCCTTCGTTCGGGATATATTCCTCTGACATCTCATTTTGTCTAACTTTCTGTGATTGCGGTTTCCGTTCTGCAGGCTGCATGGTTGTAGTTCTTCTTGCTTCTCGTGTCTACCCCTTAGAGGATGAGGCTGGTCTAAGAAGCTTGTGCAGGCTTTCTGGTGGGAGGAACTGGTTCGTGCCCACTGGTGGATGGATCTGGGTCTTGTCCCTCTGGTGGCCAGGGCTGTGTCAAGGGGTGTGTTTAGTGGGAAGCAGTGAGCTCAGGAAGACTTTAGGCAGCCTGTCTGCTGATGGGTGCAGATGTGTTCCTGCCCTGTTGGTTTGGTCTGAGGAGTCCCAGCACTGGAGCCTATAGGTTGGGTAGGGCCAGGTCTTGGTGAGAAAACGGTGGCCTCCAGGAGGGCTCACGCCAATGATAATCCCCCAGAACTACCACCACCCGTGTCTTTGTCCCTGCATTGAGCCACAGTCACCCCCCACCTCTACAGGAGACTCTCCAATACCACCAGGTAGGTCTGGCCTGGGCTCCTATGAGGTCACTGCTTTGTCCCCCGGGTCCTGATGCACACAAGACCTTGTATGCTCTCTCCAAGAGTGGAGTTTCTGTTTCCCAAAGTCCTGTGGAGTTCCTGCAATCAAACCCCACTGGTCTTTAAAGCCAGATACTCTGGGGGCTCCTCCTCCAGATGCCACACCTCCAGGCTGGGGAGCCTGATGTGGGGCTCAGAACTTTCACTGCTGTGGGGTAACCTCTACGATATTATTATTTTCCAGTTTGTGCATTGCCCACCTGGTGGGTATGGGATTGGATTTTATCACAGTTGTGCCCCTCCTACCATCTCATTGTGGTTTCTTCTGTGTCTTTGGATGTAGGATAATTTTTCTGGTAGGTTCCATTGTTTTTTTGTTGTGATTTGCTGTGTTGTGATCACAGCAGTTAGTTGTGATTTTGGTGTTGTTGTGAGAGGAGGTGAGCTGACGTCCTTCTCTGGCACCGTTATTTTTAATAAGAGTCTGTGCCTAACAATTAAAAGACCTCTGGCCACATGTATTTGTAGAACAAGAGTTTCCTGAATCTGGTCCTTTTGCTTATTATTTCTCTGTTTCCCCCTCAGGTGCAGCCTTTAAGTAGTCAAAATAAACGAGGTAAAGGCATCTCGGGGTGTGGGGGTACAAGCGGCCAGCAGCACCTCTTCCTGCTATTCTCTTGGTGTTGGTAGTGGTGGTATTTTTAGGCTGAGTGGTAAACTTCAGGCTCATTTTTCTATTAATGAAAAGAAATTGGCTGTGGAAACATAGACGTATAAGGAATAATATAACAAATAGTAATATACCACCTCCCCCCACTTCTGACTTAAGATATTTTTCTTTAAACTGATACATAGGAACCATATTTTTCTGCCTTCAGTGTCCAGGATTTCATTAAGAAAATGGGATTCATGCTCCCAGGAATTTGTGTGAGAATTAAATGAGAGCATATAAACAAAGCATGGCACATGGCAGGTTCTCAAAAATTGTACCTGTTAGTATGAACACTTCCATACTTATTGCTATTCTTGTTTTATTTATTTATTTATTAATATTTATTTTTGGCTGTGTTTGGTCTTCGTTGCTGCACACAGGCTTTCTCTAGTTGCGGCGAGCAGGGGCTACTCTTTGTTGCGGTGCGTGGGCTTCTCATTGTGGTGGCTTCTCTTGTTGTGGAGCACAGGCTCTAGGCACGTGGGCTTCAGTAGTTGTAGCATGCGGGCTCAGTAGTTGTGGCTCATGGGCTCTAGAGTGCAGGCTCAGTAGTTGTGGCGCATGGGCTTAGTTGCTCCATGGCATTTGGGATCTTCCTGGACCAGGGCTTGAACCCATGTCCCCTGAATTGGCAGGTGGATTCTTAACCACTGTGCCACCAGGGAAGTCCTATTGCTATTCTTATTAGCCCCAAGTAGAGCCTGGTAACAGAAGCTGGAAAAGGTCAGAGCTGTGGAAAGGAAAGGGGTGACTTGGCATTCAGTGATGGGTGGGGAGATGCAAAGTTTCCGAAGAGAGTTGAAGTAAAGCCCTTGGGGTTTCAGATGCTGACGTCTTGGAGCCCTTGTTTTGCTACTGTGTGGAGGAGGCAGGCAGCCACATGGTCTGCATTATGAACCCCAATGTGGAAGGACTCACTACTTTCAGTGAGTCAGAGGCTCTGCTTCCTGCATGTGGCAGCAGCCTGGCTTCACCCAAAATGAGTGTGGACCCAGCTGTGTGCTGTGCCACAGAACAGTCTACAAAGCATACAGGGTGTTCTTTCAGAATGTTTTGTTTGTCCCAGGAGATGTTTGTTCAGTTCTTCAGTGAAGATGTATGAAGACCTTGAATAGTATCACTAAGATATTAATGGGCCTTGTCTTTCATCATATTCTTTTTGGGAAGAGCAGCAATGAAGCTCTTAAGTCCCCACCAAATCCACTCTTTTTAAAAGATGCCATTCCTGAGACCTCCAAGCCACACCCATCTGTGCTATCTGAAAGTAAATTTATTCCTGTTATTTTTTTTTTCTAGATTATTCTGTCTCCTGGTTTGGGTTTTAGTTCTTAGGATTGGGAGCTTCTGGAAGCTTGTTTGTCCTTCTGTGGTTTTTGTTTTTATTTTGGCTGTGCCAAAAGTCTTCTGGGATCTTAGTTCCCCGACCACGGATTGAACCCGGGCCACAGCAGTGAAAGTGTGAAAAGGCCAACTCTTAACCACTGGACCATCAGGGAATTCCTATTCTGTTGTTTTTATTTGAGCTGTAAACACAGTCAACCAATAACCCCTCCTGTGGGAGAGAAGGGCCTTCTGAGGATTCTTTCCAATAATCGATCCCAGGCGTGGATTTTGTCTTTTTACAGAAATTGTCCTGTCCTACGAGCTTTATTTTGAAAGGGTACTTCAGATCTTTTTGGAACATGGTAAAATTTAGGACATAAGGAGAGACATTCATGTAATATTTTCTTCTGAGTTTGATAGATATTATTGTATTTCACCAAAGCCAAGATTTCGTCCATTGTAAGAAGAACCACTATTTTATGTACCTCTAAAAAAGTACACTGCCCACTAAACCATGTCACACAGTCATTTAAAAAATCCTGATTTCAGAGAAGTGAAAAAGGATGTGTGTTTTAAAACTGACGAGGTGTGATGTACAAAACTGGGCAGGCAGAATGAACCAGGAGTCAGAGTTCAGACGAGCACACCTTTATTCCACTGGGGCTTTCACAACGTGTCTGACACCCATCACTGAACTGCTCATCGTCTGTCTGCACCTGCTTCGTGGCCCATCTACTTCCAATGTGCCAGTTGGTGCAGTGTTAAGTCCAGTTGTTTGAGCCAGAAATCTGAGTATAGATGGGACTCCTGCCTTGCCTTCCCTCCTACAGCTAACTCCTGGTACTTGATTCTGCCACTTGAATATCTGTACTGCCTCTTCCCAATGACCCAGCCTCACAACCATTGCCCTGGCACAGGACTCAACTTTTTCTTACAGGAATGTCCCAGGAGTTTCCCAACAGGACCCTCTACATCCAGGCTCACCACCTCCAATTGAATCACTCACTGCATGGCCGACCACTGAAACATATCCCTGCCTAGCAAGTGCCCATCTGTGCTCTTAACTGTCCTGGAAAGATGTCCACGTAATCGGGGAGTCCACTGAATTTATTTCAATCCATGGCATCAATGCCCCAGACTCTTTCGCACATTCCGGCCCTGTCTGGCAGCTTTGTCACTATCTTCAGCACAGGAGCACACAGTCGAAAAGCAGACACTCTTTGGCCCTTTCCCCAGATCTGCAGGTGTTGCCCATCCTGTCTATTCAGATGTTTATGTATTTTGAGTGTAGTTGATGCTTTTCTAGTTCTATGTTTTACGTGAGTAAATATTCTTTATCCCATGTGTATTCAGCAAATATTTCTCTCTGCCAGTTTCAAGGTTTTCTTCTTTTGTTGTTGTATTCATTACCTCCATTTTTTTGTGGCTGCACTTTTGGCTTTCAGATTAAGGTATGTCAGTGAGGAGAAAGGTTCATTTAATAAAGTACATGTTGTTGCTTTTTGTTTCCTCTTGTGTGAGGGCTCTTCAGGGTGTGTGTTGAAAATCACAGCTCGTGATTGACGTGACCAGACACATGGCCGTGTCGATTTTCTTCGGGAAAATGTGGAGCTGCATCCACATGGAGGGTAGCTAAGTTTCCTCTGGACCTGCTGGGAGGTGCTGGCCTGGTAGGGAAAGGTGAGGAAATGAGGAGAAGATGTTTCCTGACGGGGGCTGCTGGTTGGGGGTACCGGGGGCAGGGAGGTCCATCTCAGAGGGCCCAGCAGAGGAATAAATGGAGGAGGAAAATTGTGAATTTTAGTCAGTCTTGTGTGGGGTGGGGAAGGAGTCTGGTGTCCTCTTCTAGGGTCATGATGTTTCATATTCTAGTTCTTTTTATTTTCTTAGCATGACTGTCCTTTCACTGCTCTAGGTCCCTGGCAGCATTGTCTTCAGGTAACACACCAGGGACGACATGTGTGTTCTTCCTGGGGTCTCTTGACTCTTCCCCACAGACTGATGGATTTATTTCTGGGATCACCTTTCAATTCCATTCATCTCAGTATATATCCTCATGCCAGTTTCACCATGTTTCACTTCCCAGGGGCTGTGTTCAGAACATTTGAAAGTTGTAGGTCTGAGCCTTCAATCTTGTTTTTTTTTTTTTGTTTTTGTTCTTTTAATAACTCAGGTAGAGCTGTGGGGTCTGTTGACATTCCATATTTCATGGTGTTCTTTTTTGCTCCCCTTTGCTGATATGTACACCCCCCTCCCCTTTGCTGAGGCACACATGTATTGAAGACCTCTTGATTCCTTTAAGGTGTAGACAGCATGAGTCAAGCTTCCAAGCAAAACATCGTTTTTGTTTTTGTTTCTATACAGGTTTTCAAACCAACTGCATGAATGCTTGGAGGCCTGCCAGGTGGTCTACAGGTGTTAGACTATTTTGGCTTTGGCCCATGGTGCCCAATGGTGTCTCCAGGGACCATTATCTGCTTTTCATCAGCAAGAAAGGAGAGTTGCTGTTGTTCCTCATCCTCCAGTGATGGGTATCGTCATTTCGGGAGGTTAGCAGGACTCAGAGGTGTGTAGTGTTGTCTTGTGGTTGTAATTTTGCATTCCTCATAACTCTGATCTGGATCATATTTCTGTCCACTTATGTATTATCTGTATATCTTTGTAGGCCAAGTGTCTCTTCAGATCTTGACTTAACCTTGAATGGAGCTTTTGTTTTCAAGTTCTTTGTCTACTCTGAGGAAAAATTCTTTATCTGATCTGTGTTTGGCAAATATGTTTTTTCTTCCAGTTTGTGGCTTGTTTTCTGGCTTTCGGCATAAGGTATTTCAGCATGGAGAAATTTTCATTTAATAAAGTAATTGTTGTTACTTTTTGTTTCCTCTTGTGTGAGGGCTCTTCATGATGTGTGTTGAAAATCACAGCTCATGATGGACGTGACGAGACCCATGGCCGTGTCAATATTCTTCTCTGTGATCCTCTGTAATTTTTTATGGTTTCGTATGTTTTCAATTTGCCTGCAGACAATTTGGAGTGACTTTTAGTGCAAGTCGTAAAGTCTGTGCCTACATTCGTTTCGTGGCACGTGGTTCCTAACTGTCCTATGATTAGGGTTCCAGAGGTCCTGGGATATTGGCCTCCGTCCCTTGGAACTTGGAGAGTGTGTTGCATTGAGCGGGGCTACCCGCAAAAAATTCAGCCTCCACTGTAGTGGGAGTGGGTGCCCCCTGCATTTTCCCAGTTGGCCAGCGGAGGGTGACAAACCAGTCTCTCTCACCAGTGCGGGATCTTCCTCTTCTGCCCACAGGCTTGGCCTTGTGCACAGCTCACAGGCGTTAGGTCTCTCCAGGACAGGCCAGGGCTTTGGCTTCGGGAAAATGCAGCGCTGCATCCACATGGAGGGTAGCTAGGTTTTCTCTAGACCTGCTGGGATGTCTGGCCTGGTAGGGAAAGGTGAGGAAATGGCGGGGCAGGGGGATGTTTCCTGACGGGTTGCTGGTTGGGGTTACTGGGAGCAGGGAGGTCTGTCTCAGAGGCCCCAGCAGAGGAAAAATGGGGAGGAATATTGTGACTTCTAGTCTTGTGTGGGGTGGGGAAGGAGTCCAGTGTCCTCTTTTAGGGTCATGATGTTCCATATTCTAGGTCTTTTTGTTGTTGTTAGGGTGACTGTCCTTTCACTGCTCTAGGTCCCTGGCAGCTTTTGTCTTCAGCTAAGACACCAGAGATGTGTGTGTTCTTGCTGGGGTCTCTCGACTATTCCTTACAGACCGATGGGTTTATTTCTGGGAGATCCTTTGATTTCCATTCATCTCAATATACATCCTTATGCCAGTTTCACCATGTTTCATTTCTTGGGGTTCTGTTCAGAACATTTGAAAGTGGGAGGTCTGAGCCTTCTATCTTGAGTTTTCTCCTTATTAAATAATTATGTTAAGCTGTGGGATCTGTTGACATTCCATGTTTCGGGGTGTCCTGTTCTGCTCCCCTTTGCTGAGGCACACATGTATTGAAGACCTCTTGATTCCTTTAAGGTGTAGACAGTATGAGTGGAGCTTCTGTGCAAAACATTGTTTTTGTTTTTGTTTGTATACAGGTTTTCAAACCAACTGCATGAATGCTTGGAGGCCTGCCAGGTGGTCTGCAGGTGTTAGACTATTTTGGCTTTGGCCCATGGTGCCCAATGGTGTCTCCAGGGACCATTATCTGCATTTCATCAGCAAGAAAGGAGAGTTGCTGTTGTTCCTCATTCTCCAGTGATGGGTATCGTCATTTTGGGAGGTTAGCAGGACTCAGAGGTGTGTAGTGCTATCTTGTGGTTATAATTTTGCATTCCTCATAAGGTCCAATCTGGATCATATTTCTGTCCCCTTATGTATTATCTGTATATCTTCGTAGGCCTGGTGTCTCTTCAGATCTTGACTTATCTTGAATGGAGCTGTCTGTTTTCTAGTGCTTTGTCTACTCTGAGGAAAAATTCTTTATCCGATCTGTGTTTGGCAGATACGTTTTTCTTCCAGTTTGTGGCTTGTCTTCTGGCTTTTGGCATAAGGTATTTCAGCATGGAGAAATTTTCATTTAATAAAGTAATTGTTGTTACATTTTGTTTCCTTTTGTGTGAAGGCTCTTCATGATGTGTGTTGAAAATCACAGCTCATGATGGACGTGATGAGACCCATGGCCGTGTCAATATTCTTCTCTGTGAGCCTCTGTAATTTTTTATGGTTTCGTATATTTTCAATTTGGCTGCAGACAATTTGGAGTGAATTTTAGTGCGAGTCGTAAAGTCTGTGCCTACATTCGTTTCATGGCATGTGGTTCCTAATTGTCCTATAATTAGGGTTCCAGAAGTCCTGGGATATTGGCCTCCATCCCTTGGAATTTGCAGAGTGTAGTGCATTGAGCAGGACTGCCTGCAGAAAACTCAGCCCTCACTGAAGTGGGAGTGGGTGCCCCCTGCATTTTCTCAGTTGGCCAGTGGAGGGCGACAAACCAGCCTCCCACCAATGTGGTACCTGCCTCTTGTGCCCACAGGCTTGGCCCTGTGCACAGCTGACAGGCGTTAGGTCTCTCCAGGACAGGCCAGGGCTTTGGCTTCGGGAAAATGCAGAGCTGCATCCACATGGAGGGTAGCTAGGTTTCCTCTGGACCTGCTGGGAGGTGCTGGCCTGGTAGAGAAAGGTGAGGAAATGTGGTGGGAGGATGTTTCCTGACAGGGACTGCTGGTTGGGGTTACTGGGGGCAGGGAGGTCTGTCTCAGAGGCCCCAGCAGAGGAAAAATGGGGGAGGAGTCTTGTGTGGGGTGGGGAAGGAGTCTGGTGTCCTCTTTTAGGGTCATGATGTTCTGTATTCTAGGTCTTTTTGTTGTTGTTGTTAGGGTGACTGTCCTTTCACTGCTCTAGGTCCCTGGTAGCTTTGTCTTTGGCTAACACACCAGAGATGTGTGTCTTCTTCCTGGGGTCTCTCAACTCTTTCTCACAGACTGATGAGTTTATTTCTTGGATCTCCTTTCAATTCTATTCATCTCAGTATATATCCTCATGTCAGTTTCACTGTGTTTCATTTCCTGGGGTTGTGTTCAGAACATTTGAAAGTGGGAGGTGTGAGCCTTCAAATTTGAGGGTTTTTAAAAAAAAATAATTGTGTTTGTTAGAGCTATGGGGTCATTGAAATTCCATATTTTGGTGTGTCCTTTTCTGCTCCCCTTCACTGAGATGTACATCCCCCTCCCCTTTGCTGAGGCACACATGTATTGAAGATCTCTTGATTCCTTTAAGGTGTAGACAGTATGAGGGCAGCCATGGGTCTGGTCACATAGCTCACGAAGCAGGATTTGGAACAAAAAGCCTTCACACAAGAGGAAACAAACAGCAGTAACACCTGATGCATGTGTTATTCTCCTCTGTGAATTACCTTCCTCCCTAAGCAAAAAGAGAAGCCACACACTGAGAGAAATATATATTTATTTCCCAAACATATATCAGATAAAGAAATTTTACTCAGTTTGTGAAAAGAACGAGAAACCAAACAGCTACATTCACAATGGGTAAAGATCTGAACAGACACTGGGCCTGAGATGATCTACAGATAATAAAGTAGTGCAGACAAAAATATGACTTGGGAGAGGAGTCAAGATTTCAGACTAGGTTGATGCAGAATTCGCATCTCTGCACAACCAGGGCACCTACCAGGCACCGGTGGGGGACGTCAGACACCTAAAGGGATGAGAAGAACCCCCAGTGATGGGGTAGGACGTGGGGCATGGCAGGGGAGTGAGGGGTGAGGAGAAGAGGAGGTGGGACTGTACTGGCGACCCTGAGGGGTGGCTGGGGGAGAAGGGATCCTATGCCCAATGGGGGAAATTGGGGGACCATTGGGAGGGCAGAGGATCAAAAGGGAGCATGGCCAGGTTTCCCCTGCCCTCTTGGGCCCCCGGGAGCCTGCTGAGTTCCCAATCCTGATCCTCTGCTCACGGAGGCCCCCTCCAGCCATGCAGGTCCTAAGGGAGTGGGAGGGAGGGAAGGGGGAGCAAAAGTAAAGGCTGGACCTACAGAGCTGGCACGCCTGAGGGGTGGTTGGGGGAGGGGAGGAGTTCCTACACCCACAGTTGGGGTCCAGCAGGAATGGGGGAGACCCTGGGGGAGACATGGGGGGATGCAGAGGAATGGAAGGGAACACGGGCAGCGATTTCTCTGTCCACTTAGGCACTGGGGAGCCTGTTGGGCTCCCAGGCCTAATCCTCTGCCCTCGGATCCTCCCTACTGCCCACAGACTGAAGCCCCACCCCTACACACCCACCCAGGGCCCTACCTCTATACTCGGAGATCCCCTCCAACACACTGGGCCTAAACCCCACCCACACATCCTTGCTGAGGGCCTTACCTCCAAACTCCAGAACTCCACACTCCATAGGCAGCCCTTTGGATGTGCTACCTCTCCACTTCCAGGCAGGTCCTAAGCAGAGGCCCCGCCCCATGCTTGGATGTCGCCCTGCCTGGGCTCTGTCCCCAAGGCCTTTTCTGGCTGCCTGGGTCCTGAGCCTAGGCTCCGCCTCACACTCAAACGTCACCCAACCCACCCACCTAGGTCCTGCCCCACCCTAAACCCTGCCCCTGCCTGAGTTCCACCTCTGCCTACACTCCACACTGCCCCCCACCACCACCCCGTAGCCAAGGTTTTTTGGTTTTTTTTTCCTCTTAGATTGGGGTTCTGTTTTACCTTGTTGTTGATTCACTGATGTTGATTCCTTTATATATTTTTTTCTAATCTTTTATTTTTCTAATTTTATTTTTTATACTTTGTTATTGTTCTGCGGCTTTTGGCTTTTTTTCTGTTGTGGTTTTGTTTTACCTTATTGCAGTTGTTTCAATTATATTATTACTTTTCCCAATATATTTTTTATCTTTCTAATTTTATTTTGTTTTTAATTTTTTGTGATTGTATTTTTGGTTTTTTGCTTCACCACGTGGCTTGCAGGATTTTTGTTCCCAGGCCAGAGGTCAGACCCAAGCTCCTGTGGTGGGAGCTCCGACTCCAAACCACTGGACTAGCAGAGAACGTCAGCCCCCAGGGAATATTAATCAGAGTGAGGCCTCCTGGAGGTCCTCATCTTGGCACCAAGACCCGGCTCTATCCAACTGCCTGCAAACTCCAGTGCTGGACACCTCAGGCCAAACAACCAGTAAGACAGGAATACAGCCCCACCCATCAAGAAAAAAAAAAAGAAACAAAAAAATATGTGGCAGACGAAAGAGCAAGGTAAAAACCTACGAGACCAAATAAATGAAGACAGAATAGGCAGCCTACCTGAAAAAGAATTCAGAGTACTGACAGTAAAGATAATCCAAAATCTCGGAAACAGAATGGAGAAAATACAAGAAACATGTAACAAGAAGGATCTAGAAGAATTAAAGAGCAAACAAACAGTGATAACACAATAACTGAAATTTTTTACTCTAGAAGGAATCAATAGTAGAATAACTGAGGTACAAGAACGGATAAGTGACCTGTAAGATAAGATAGTGGAAATAACTGCCCCAGAGCAGAATAAAGAAAAAAGAATGAAAAGAATTGAGGACAGTCTCAGAGACCACTGGGACAACATTAAACTCACCAACATTCAAATTATAATGGTCCCAGAAGAGGAAGAGAAAAAGAAAGGGTCTGAGGAAATATTTGAAGAGATTATAGTTGAAAACTTCCCTAACATGGAAAAGAAAATAGTCATTCAAGTCCAGGAAGTGCAGAGAGTCCCATACAGGATAAACCCAAAGAGAAACATGCCAAGACACATATTAATCAAACTATCAAAAATTAAATACAAAGAAAAAATATTAAAAGCAGCAAGGGAAAAGCAACAAATAACATACCAGGGAATCCCCAATAAGGTTAACAGCTGATCTTTCAGCAGAAACTCTGCAAGCCAGAAGGGAGGGGCAGGACATATTTTAAATGATGAAAGGGAAAAACCTGTAACCAAGATTACTCTACCCAGCAAGGATCTCATTCAGATTCCATGGAGAAATCAAAAGCTTTACAGACAAGCAAAAGCCATGAGGATTCAGCACCACCAAACCAGCTTCACAACAAATGCTAAAGGAACTTCTCTAAGCAGGAAACACAAGAGAAGAAAAAGACCCACAAAAACAAACTCAAATCAATTAAAATGGTAATAGGAACATACATATCAGTAATTACCTTGAATATAAGTGGATTAAATGCTCCAACCAAAAGACACAGACTAGCTGAATGTATACAAAAACAAGACCCTTATATATGCTGTCTATAAGAAACCCACTTCAGACCTAGGGATACATACAGACTGAAAGTGAGAGGACGGAAAAAGATATTCCATGCAAACGGAAATCACAAGAAAGCTGGAGTAGCAATACTCATAGAAGATAAAATAGACTTTAAAGTAAAGACTGTTACAAGAGATAAGGAAGGACACTACATAATGATCAAGGGATCAATCCAAGAAAATATAACAATTATAAATATTTTTGCACCCAACATAGGAGCACCTCAATACATGACAAATGCTAATAGCCAAAAAAGGAGAAATCGACAGTAACACAATAGTAGTGGGGGACTTTAACACCCCACTTACACCAATAGATCATCCACACGGAAAATAAATAAGGAAACACAAGCTTTAAATGACACAGTAGACCAGGTAGACTTAATTGGTATTTTCAGTACATTCCACCCGAAAGCAGAAGAATACACTTTCTTCTCAAGTGCACATGGAACATTCTCCAGAATAGATCAAATCTTGGGTCACAAATCAAATCTTGGAAAAAGTAAGAAAATTGAAATCATATTAAGTAACTTTTCTGACCACAACACTATGAGATTAGAAATCACAGGAAAAAACCCAGCAAAAAACACAAATACATGAAGGTTAAACAGTGCGCTGCTAAATAATCAAGAGATCACTGAAGAAATCAAAGAGAAAATTAAAAAGTACCTAGAAACAAATGACAATGAAAACGCAATGATCCAAAACCTATGGGATGCAGCAAAAGCAGTTCTAAGAGGGAATTTCATAGCAATTCAAGATCACCTCAAGAAACAAGAAAAATCTCAAACAATCTAACCTTAGAGCTAAAGCAACTAGAAAAAGAATAACAAAGGAAACCCAAAGTTAGTAGAAGGAAAGAAATCAAAGATCAGAGCAAAAATAAATGAAATGGAAACAGAAAACAATAGCAAAGATCAATAAAACTAAAAGCTGGTTCTTTGAGAAGATAAACAAAATTGATAAAACTTTAGCCAGACTCATCAAGAAAAAAAGGGAGAGAGCTCAAATCAATAAAATTAGCAATGAAAAAGGAGAGATTACACCTGACACCACAAAAATACAAAAGATCATAAGAGACTACTACAAGCAACTCTATGCCAATAAAATGGACAACCTGGAAGAAATGGACAAATTCTTGGAAAAGTACAACCTTCCAAGATTGAACCAGGAAGAATTAGAAAATATAAACAGACCATTCACAAGTAATGAAATGGAAGATTTTTAACTACAGTTTCAAAGAAAAGTCCAGGATCAGATGGCTTCACAGGCGAATTCTATAAAACACTTAGAGAAGAGTTAACACCTATCCTTCTCAAAATCTTCCAAAAACTTGCAGAGGGAGGAACACTCCCAAACTCGTTCTATGAGGCCACCATCACCCTAATGCCAAAACCAAAGATATCAGAAAAAAAATTATAGACCAATATCGAACATAGATGCAAAAATCCTCAACAAAATACTAGCAAAGAGAATCCAACAACATATTAAAAGGATCATGCACCATGATCAAGTGGGATTTATCCCAGGGTTGCAAGGATTCTTCAGTATATGCAAAACAGTCTGTGTGATACACCATATTAACAAATTAAAGAATAAAAACCATATGATCATCTCAATAGATGTAGAAAAAGCTTTTGACAAAATTCAACACCCATTTATGATAAAAACTCTCCAGAAAGTGGGCATAGAGAGAACCTACCTCAACATAATAAAGGCCATATACGACAAACCCATAGCAAACATCATTCTCAATGGTAAAAAACTGAAAGCATTTTCTCTAAGATCAGGAACAAGACATGGATGTCCACTCTCGCCACTATTATTCAACGTCCTAGCCACGGCAATCAGAGAAGAAAAAGAAATAAAAGGAACCCAAATTGGAAAAGAATTAAAACTTGTCTCTGTTTGCAGATGACATGATACTATACGTAGAGAATCCTAAAGATGCCACTAGAAAATTACTAGAACTAATCACTGAATATGGTAAGGTTGCAGGATACAAAATTAATGCACAGAAATCTCTGACATTCCTATACACTAACAACGAAACATGAGAAAGAGAAATTAAGGAAACAATCCCATTTACCATCGCAACAAAAAGAATAAAATACCTAAGAATAAATCTACCTAAGGAGGCAAAAGACCTGTACTCAGGAAACTATAAAACACTGATGAAAGTAATCAAAGATAACATAAACAGATGGAGAGATATACCATGCTCCTGGATTGGAAGAATCAATATTGTGAAAATGACTGTACTGCCGAAAGCAATCTACAGGTTCAGTGCAATCCGTATCAAATTACCAATGGCATTTTTCACAGAACTAGAACAAAAAATTGCACAATTTGTATGGAACCACGGAAGACCCCGAATAGCCAAAGCAATGTTGAGAAAGAAAAACGGAGCTGGAGGAATCAGGCTTCCAGACTTCAGACGATTCTACAAACCTACAGTAATCAAGACAGTATGGTACTGGCACAAAAACAGAAATACAGATCAATGGAACAGGATAGAAAGTCCAGAGGTAAGCCCACGTACATATGGTCACCTTATTTTTGACAAAGGAAGCAAGAATATATAATAAAGACAACCTCTTCAATACGTGGTGCTGGGAAAACTGGACAGCTACATGTAAAAGAATGAAATTAGAACACTTCCTAACACCATACACAAAAATAAACTCAAAATGGATTAAAGACCTAAATGTAAGGCCAGACACTCTAAAACTCTTAGAAGAAAACATAAGAAGAACACTCTGACATAAATCATAGCAAGATCCTTTTTCACCCACCTTCTAGAATAAAGGAAATAACAAAATAAACAAATTGGGACCTAATGAAACTTAAAAGGTATTGCACAACAAAGGAAACCATAAACAACGAAAAGACAACGATCAGAATGGGAGAAAATATTTGCAAATGAAGCAGATGACAAAGGATTAATCTCTAAAATATACAAGCAGCTCAATATCTCAAAAACAACCCAATACAAAAATGCAGAAGACCTAAAAAGACATTTCTCCAAAGAGGACATACAGATGGCCAACAAATACATGAAAGGATGCTCAACATCACTAATCATTAGAAAAATGCAAATCAAAACCACAATGAGATATCACCTCACACCAGTCAGAACGGCTATCATCAAAAAATCTACAAACAATAAATGCTAGAGAGGGTGTGGAGAAAAGGGAACCCTCCTGTACTGTTGGTGGGAATGTAAATTGTTACAGCCACTGTGGAAAACAGTATGGAGGTTCCTTGAAAAACTAAAAATAGAATTACCATACGACCCAGCAATCCCAATACTGGGCATATACCCTCAGAAAACCATAATTCAAAAAGAGTCATGCACTCCAATGTTCATTGCAGCACTGCTTAACAATAGCCAGGATATGGAAGCAATCTAAATGTCCATCAACAAATGAATGGATAAAGAAGATGTGGCAATACAATGGAATATTACTCGGCCATAAAAAGGAATGAAATTGAATTATTTGTAATGAGGTAGATGGACCTAGAATCTCCTTCCTTACTGATGGAACACACTGAAGGCCCCTCGAGACACCCTTTGGAAACATGTTCCAAAGCCAATCAAATCCAACACTGAAGACCATCTTTCAAGCTTCCAAAGAGTCATGGAGTTGTTTTCAGAAACTATCCAGACAAAAGCAAGGACCCTTTTTTACATGGAAGCTCTGTTCATACTGTTGACACCTTAAAACAATCAGGAGGTCATAGGGACATGAGGTCATAAGCAAAGAGGGAAGGGGTACATTCAGGTAATGGGGAAACAGAAACAGAACCCACAAAATATATAATATTCAGACACCCCACAGGTCTAAAAAAATATTTTTCATGAGGAAAATCTAATTTGAAGGCTCACACTTCCCAATTGCATATGTACTTACACAGCCACAATGAGGGAAACACTGTGATACTGGCTTGAAGATATACAATGAAATGAATTGAATGGAGATCCCAGAAATAAACTCATCAGTCTGTGAGGAAGAGTCGAGAGATCCTATGAACAGACCCACACATATGTGGTTTGTTAGTGTGAGACAAAGCTGCCCGGACCCTACATCAGTGAAAGCACAATCAGCCGAATCAGTGACCTGGAAAACTGATCAGGACCCCCTAAAAGGATGCAGGGCTCCTCCTGCACCACACACATGACTAAGTAAAATATTCTTCCCCAAGCTTTTCCTCTGATGGGTCTTCTCAAGATGGACCCCCCCTACCCTCATCCCTCAGCCCCCAGCAGGAAGCATCCCCCCACATCTTCCTCACCTGTCCCTCCAAGGGTGGAACCTCCCAACAGCTCTTGAGGAAAACTGCTCCTCTAGTGTGGATGCAGGTCCTCATATTCCCGAAGCCAGACCTGGCTGGTCCTGTGTAGACCTAATGCCTGTTAGGTGTGCACAGGGCCAAGCCTGTGGGCAGAAGACAGGGCCTGCACTGGCATGAGAGTCAGGCTGGTCGCCCTCTGCTGGCCATCTGGGAAAATACAGGTCGCACCCACTCACACTTCAGTGGAGGCTGAGTTCCATGGGGGCAGTCCTGCTGAATTCACAACACTGTGGAAACTCAAACGCATGGGGGCAAATATCCCAAGACTCCTGGAACGCTAGTTGTTTCAGGACAATGAGGAAACACATGCCCCAAAATGAGTGTAGCCACAGACTTTACAACTCACACCAAAAGTCACTCCAAGTTCTCTACAGGCAAATTTAATATATAAAATATTATAAAACCACTTAAACTTTAAGAATTATTAAAACTAGTTACATTGATATTGAGAGGTAATAGGCCCTTATACTTTTTAATTTTTTTGTGTGTGTTTTAGACAGATGTAGAAAACAAAATAATGAAAAATTTTTAAAAATCTGGGAAAGGAGATGAATTTTTTTTGGTTGGGTAGGTGATTATATAACTGGAAAATTTAGGCAATTTGTTTAAAAACAGATTTGGTACATTGCATTGATAAATCCACAATGAGTTTCTGGGGGAAAATTATTCACAGTAATGATCAAGAACTAGAAAATACTTAGTAATAAATTTAACAAGAAAAGTATATGACCTTAATGAGAAAACTGCACAATTTCACTGATGGGCATAGAATAAAACCTTCAGAAATAGAAAATATAATCATGTTCTCTAGGTGGGAAGGCATAATACCATAAAGCGAAAATCATTTCTCTCCTAATAACATATAATTCAATTTTATATCATACCTCTTATGTTGTTTTAGATTTAAAAGGTAAAAGCTTATATAAAAGGAAGAATGCCGAAGAGAAGCTAGAAAAAGAGGTGTCACAATGTATGACAAAGGCACTATTAAAAAATCAATATGGGGACTTCCCTGGTGGCGGAGTGGTTAAGAATCCGCCTGCCAATGCAGGGGACACAGGTTCGAGCCCTGGTCCGGGAAGATCCCCACATGCCGCAGAGCAACTAAGCCCATGCGCCACAACTACTGAGCCTGCGCTCTAGAGCCCGTGAGCCACAACTACTGAGCCCACGTGCCACAACTACGGAAGCCTGCACGCCTAGAGCCCATGCATCGCAACAAAGAGTAGCACCTGCTTGCTGCAACTAGAGAAAGCCTGCATGCACCAATGAAGACCCAACGCAACCAAAAATTTAAAAATTAAAAAATCATACGTTCCTCTATTGAAAAAAAAATCAATATGGAATCTGGGGAAGAAGATTGATTAAAATGAGGCGTGTTCAAAGAAACAGACTGATGCAGGGGGAGACAGAAGAGACCACATGTAAAAGAGACACCAACAACACCCAAAGGGTGAAAAGAACATAGCAAATACTGAAGTGAGCCAGTCATCATTGTTGTCACCACTCTACCTGCTGTTCATTCAGGCTCTGGGCTTTAGAATAAACTGCTGCTCTCATTGGTGTGTTTGAAGTACTAATTGACATAACAGTCCTTCAGTTGTTTCTTAAATCATTAGAGACTTGGCTATAAATAGGACAGTCACAGGACTCTTGGGGAGAAATTATTCTCTAAACACAGCGTGAGTCATGATTTCCTCAAGTTGCCAAGTTACCCACAAAGCTCAGGGCAAGACTCGGTTCATGGACTGGAGACTTTCTCCTTTCTGAGACAGGCAATGCCTGTCAGCCAATGCAGGGGATATGGGTTCGAGCCCTGGTCCAGGAAGATCCCACATACCACAGAGCAACTAAGCCTGTGCACCACAACTGCTGAGCCTGTGCTCTAGAACCCACGAGCCACAACTACTGAGCCCACGTGCTTCAACTACTGAAACCCACGCATGTAGGTCCCATGCTTCACAACGGAAACCACCTTAATGAGAGGCCTGCGCACCACCATGAAGAGTAGCCCCCACTCACCACAACTAAGAAGAAAGCCCACGTGCAGCAACGAAGACCCAACACAGCCAAAAATAAATAAATTTATTTTAAAAAATAGTAAAATAAAAATGCTCCTTAAAAGCCACTACATACATATTATCATCCACAGTTTGAATAACACCAAGGTTTTAACTTTATGTGCTTTGTAAGATTTAAATACACAAGAGTAAACTTTTATCGAGTGACAACTTGGATATATTTATATACACTGCTGCGTAAATTATGAAAAATGTTTTTTAAATTCTCAAATTTTGGTTTAAAAATGTATCACTTATTTGAAAATGATATTGAACTTTGGAATTTTGGGGGGTATATATTGAGGCAGACTGTTTTCTAATTCCTTTTATCATTGTTATTGGCATGATCATATTGGCATGGCCAATACACTTCTCTACAGACATTTAATTTTATCTTTAAAAAAAACAAAATATACAAGGAATTTGATAAATATATACAAATGACAAACATGTGAAAAGATTTTCAACCTTATTAGTAATCAGAATACAAATTTAAACCACAATGATACTGGCAGATCAGTCTGATGTATTCCTGGTAGTAATATGGAAAAAAAGAATTATATATTTCTTTTAGGAATATGTATTAAAACAAGCACTGGGTAAACATTTTGGCATTTTCTAGGAAACCTGAATATTTATATAATCTAGTAAGCAGCAATTCTGCTCCCAGATTTATACTGTAGAAAAAATTTTTATATAAAAATAGACTTGGAAACATGTAAATAATACTTATGACAGCAACAGTCATAATAGCGTAGACAGGGAAAAGCCCAAATGTTCATTGACAGTAGAATGGATAAATAAACTGGTTCATTCATACAAAGTTATTTTACACAATGGTGAGAAAGAATGAATTCCATCCACATGTAACAACATGGATGAATCCTGAAAACAATATTGTGAGCTGAAAACAAGCAACAGAAGAATTTATAGTGTAAGATACTATTGGGGGCTTCCCTGGTGGCGCAGTGGTTAAGAATCCACCTGCCAATACAGGGGACACGGGTACGAGCCATGGCCCGGGAAGATCCCACATCCCGTGGGGCAACTAAGACCGTGAGTCACAACTACTGAGCCTGTGCCCTAGAGCCTGCAAGCCAAAACTACTGAAGCTTGCGTGCCTAGAGCCCGTGCTACACAAGAAGAGAAGCCACAGCAATGAGAAGCCCACGCACTGCAACGAAGAGTAGCCCCCACTCGCTGCAACTAAAGAAAGCCTGTGCGCAGCAACAAAGACCCAACGCAGCCAAAAATAAATAAATACACTTAAAATAAATATACTATTGATTCCATGTTCAAAAATATTCAAGCTAGAAATTATATTAGGTAGGGATTCATACATATGAAAACATATAGAAAAGTCAGAAAAGACTAAACTAGAAACTCATGTTAGTACATACCTCTTGGGGGGAAAGTGGAAGTAGTGTTTGCAGTGGGATACACAAGGTACAGACATTTGTTTCATTTTTTTTTATTTTTTATTTTTTGCATTTTCAATTCAATTAGGACCTTTAATAATATCACAAAGATGAAGCTTGATATGAAAATTTTTTTAACATCTTTATTGGAGTATAATTGCTTTACAATGGTGTGTTAGTTTCTGCTGTATAACAAAGTGAATCAGCTATATGGATACGTATATCCTCACCGTCTGGTGTCTCCCTCCCACCCTCCCTATCCCACCCCTCTAGGTGGTCAGAAAGCACCGAGCAGATCTCCCTGTGCTATGCGGCTGCTTCCCACTAGCTATCTGTTTTACATTTGGTAGTGTATATATGTCCATGCCATTCTCTCACTTCGTCCCAGCTTACCCTTCCCACTCCCCGTGTCCTTAAGTCCATTCTCTACATCTGCATCTTTATTCCTGTCCTTCCCCTAGGTTCATCAAAACCATTTGGGTTTTTTTTAGATTCCATATATATGTGTTAGCATACGGTATTTGTTTTCTTCTTTCTGATTTACTTCACTCTGTATGACAGACTCTAGGTCCATCCACCTCACTACAAATAACTCAATTTCGTTTCTTTTTATGGCTGAGTAATATTCCATTGTATATATATGCCACATCTTCTTTATCCATTCATCTGTCAGTGGACACCTAGGTTGCTTCCACGTCCTGGCTGTTGTAAATAGAGCTGCAATGAACATTGTGGTACATGACTCTTTTTGAATTATGGTTTTCTCAGGGTATATCCCCAGTAGTGGGATTGCTGGGTTGTATGGTAGTTCTATTTTTAGTTTTTTAAGGAACCTCCATACTGTTCTCCATAGTGGCTGTATCAGTTTACATCCCCACCAACACTGCAAGAGGGTTCCCTTTTCTCCACACCCTCTCCAGCATTTATTGTTTGTAGATTTTTTGATGATGGCCATTCTGACCTGTGTGCAGTGATACCTCATTGTAGTTTTGATTTGCATTTCTCTTATAATTAGTGATGTCGAGCATCCTTTCATTTGTTTGTTGGCAATCTGTGTATCTTCTTTGGAGAAATGTCTATTTAGATCTTGTGCCCACTTTTGGATTGGGTTGTTTGTTTTTTTTGATATTGAGCTGCATGAACTGCTTGTATATTTTGGAGATTAATCCTTTGTCAGTTGCTTCGTTTACAAATATTTTCTCCCATTCTGAGGGGTGTCTTTTTATCTTGTTTATAGTTTCCTTTGCTGTACAAAAGCTTTTAAGTTTCATTAGCTCCCATTTTTTTATTTTTGTTTTTATTTCCTTTACTCTAGGAGATGGGTCAAAAAGGATCTTGCTGTGAGTTATGTCAAAGAGTGTTCTTCCTATGTTTTTTCCTCCAAGAGTTTTAGAGTGTCTGGCCTTACATTTAGGTCTTTAATCCATTTTGAGTTTATTTTTGTGTATGGTGTTAGGAAGTGTTCTAATTTCATTCTTTTACATGCAGCTGTCCAGTTTTCCCAGCACCACGTATTGAAGGGGCTGTCTTTTCTCTATTGTATTTTCTTGCCTCCTTTATCAAAGATAAGGTGACCATATATGTGTGGGTTTATCTCTGGACTTTCTATCCTGTTCCATTGATCTATATTTCTGGTTTTGTGCCAGTACCATACTGTCTTGATTACTGTAGCTTTGTAGTATAGTCTGAAGTCTGGGAGCCTGATTCCTCCAGCTCCGTTTTTCTTTCTCAAGATTGCTTTGGCTATTTGGGACCTTTTGTGTTTCCATACAAATTGTGAAATTTTTTGTTCTAGTTCTGTGAAAAATGCCATTGGTAGTTTGATAGGGATTGCACTGAATCTGTAGATTGCTTTGGGTAGTACAGTCATTTTCACAATGTTGATTCTTCCAATCCAAGAACATGGTATCTGTCTCCATCTGTTTGTATCATTTTTAATTTCTTTCATCAGTGTCTTATAGTTTTCTGCATACAGGTCTCTGTCTCCTTAAGTAGGTTTATTCCTAAGTATTTTATTGTTTTTGTTGCAGTGGTAAATGGGAGTGTTTCCTTAATTTCTCTTTCAGATTTTTCATCATTAGTGTATAGGAATGCCAGAGATTTCTGTGCATTAATTTTGTATCCTGCTACTTTACCAAATTCATCGATTAGCTCTAGTAGTTTTCTGGTAGCATCTTTAGGATTCTCTATGTATAGTATCACGTCATCTGCAAACAGTGACAGTTTTACTTCTTTTCCAATTTGGATTCCTTTTATTTCTTTTTCTTCTCTGATTGCTGTGGCTAAAACTTCCAAAACTACGTTGAATAATAGTGGTGAGAGTGGGCATCCTTGTCTTGTTCCTGATTTTAAAGGAAATGGTTTCAGTTTTTCACCATTGAGAATGACGTTGGCTGTGGGTTTGTCACAGACATTTGTTTTAAAATGTCCAAAAGCAAAATTAAAAATTTGAATTGTACCCAGAAATGACCCCTGCAGTGGAAGCACGGCCTCCTAACCACTAGGCCTCCAGGGAATTACCAGACATTTTTATAAATTTGCTTGAGTTAATTAACTTAGCCTGGTGATCTTCAGTTATTAATAAATATGCAAATATAATATTGATTTCATCTCAGGAATACATATTACTTTTTTAGAAAGACTTAAGTGTTCTCACAGCAATTTAAAAAAAAAGACTCTTACTCATGAATCATGCCTTTCATTTCAATCTGACTCTTCTAGCTAAAAATTCAGAAAACTAATACTGAAAATGTCTCTGAGTATTTTTTCTTTTTTCTTTTCTTTTTCTTTGATTTATTTATTTAATGTTTTGGCCATGAGGCATGGAGGATCTTACTTCCCTGACCAAGGATGGAAACCATTCCCCTGCATTGGAAGTTTGGAGTCTTAAACACTGGACCACCAGAGAGGTCCCTTTTTTTGTTTGTTTTTTAAAAAAATATAAGCTATTTTAAGTATTACATACTTATAGAAAAAGTACACAGGTCTTGAATGAATGAATGTATAGCTCAAAGAATTACCACCAAGGGAATTATCGCCAAGTGAACCTGTGTGTTAGTGAGAAGTAAAGATCAAACTATCCCACTAAATAAATTTGAAGTAGGTCATAATCAAAATCATAGAAGCAAAAACAATCGAACACATCCAAGAAAACAGGATAAAATATGCCCAACGTGTGTCCGTCTATGTGTGGGGGAGAGATACGTATCTCTCAAAGGACTTATATCCAGAATATAAGAGCTCTTATATCCAGAATATAAGAGCTCTTATATCCAGAATATAAGAGCTCTTGTATCCAGAGCTGTGATCACAATAGGACAAATAAGCCCCCAACATGAGCAAAAAACTTCAAGACTCTTCACAAAAAATAGTTGACCAATGAGCACAGGAATAATGTTCAACATTATTAGTCATCAGGGAAATTCAAATTAAAGTCAGCATGAGATACCACTGAAGACACACATAAATAAATAAAATTAGAAAGATGGACATAGCAAATGTTGGTGAGGCCTTGGAGCAACTGGGAATCTCATCTACTGCTGATGGGAATGTTATCAACACTTTGGAAACCAGTTGGGCAGTTTCTTAACAAAGTTAATACAATGTGACCTAGTAATTCTACTTTTAGGATTTTTTGCCAAAGGGAATGAAAAATATGTGCGCAAAGACTTGCACGTGAATGTTTACAACAGTTTTTGTCAAAATAGCCCAAACTTGGAAAACATCCAAATATCCAACAGCTGAACAACACATGTGTATACAATGTAATCTTAGCTTTATAAAGAAATGAACTGCTGATACACACAATACCCAAGAATATCAAAAACCTTATGCTGAACAAAAGCAGCCAGACACAAAGGAATATACATGATTCGGTATGTATGAAATTCTAGAAAAGTAGATCTAATCTCTGAAGACTAGTAGATCATTGGTTGCCTTGTGCTGATGGAAATGGTTAGGAAGGGGACAAGGGAATATTTTGGGGTGATGGAAATATTCTGTATCTCGATTGTGGTGGTTGTTACATGGGTATATATATTTGTGAGAAGTCATGAAGCTCTACCCTTAAGTTTTATTGCATGTAGATTATATTAAGCTCATGAAAAGGTACTTCACACCAGTAGTCATTTGAGAAAAACACATCAAACCCACAATGAGAAACTACCTCACATCTAAGATAGCTACAATTTAAAAAGCAGCAACAACAGAAAATAACAAGAATGGAGAGAATTAACAAGTGTTGGGAGGAGAATGTGGAGATATTGGAACCCTGTACTTGGCTGGCGAGAATGTAAAATGATGCAACCACTGTGGAAAACGATTTTGTCATTCCTCTAAGTGTTTTTTGTATGTATGTATGTATTTATTTATGGCTGCATTTGGACTTCGTTGCTATGGGCAGGCTTTCTTTAGTTGCGGCTAGCAGGGGCTGCTCTTTATTGTGGTGCACAGGCTTCTCATTGCAGTGGCTTCTCTTGTTGCAGAGCATGGCCTCTAGGCGCGCGGGCTTCAGTTGTGGCACGTGGGCTCAGTAGTTGTGGCATGCAGGCTCAGTAGTTGTGGCTCATGGGCTCTAGAGCGCAGGCTCAGTAGTTGTGGCACATGGGCTTAGTTGCACCGTGGTGTGTGGGATCTTCCCAGACCAGGGCTCAAACCCATGTCCCCTGCATTGGCGGGTGGATTCTTAACCACTGCGCCACCAGGGAAGCCCTCATATGGTAATTTTAACTCTTAGAGGAGGGACTTCCCTAGTGGCACAGTGGTTAAGAATCCACCTGCCAATGCAGGGGACATGGGTTCGAGCCCTGGTCTAGGAAGATCCCACATGCTGGTGCAACTAAGCCCATGTGCCACAACTACTGAGCCTGCGCTCTAGAGCCCGCGAGCCACAACTACTGAAGCCCACGTGTCTAGAGCCCCTGCCCTACAAGAGAAGCCACTGCAATGAGAAGCCCACACACTGCAACGAAGAGCAGCCCCCGCTCGCTGCAACTAGAGAAAGCCCACGTGCAGCAACGAAGACCCAACGCAGCCAAAAATAAGTTTTAAAAAAATTACCATATGACCTGACAAATCTACTCCTAGGTCTATACCCAAAAGAACTGCAAACAGGGATTCCAACAGATACTTGTACATGAATGTTCACAGCAGCATTATCCACAACAGCCAAAAGGTAGAAACAGCCCAACTGTTCATCGGCAGATGAATGGATACACAATCGTGTTAGACAGTTGACCCTCAAACATCACGGGTTTGAACAGCAGGGGTCCACTTATACTCGGATTTTTCCCAATAAATATGTACTACTACACTATCCATGGTTGTTGCATCCACGGATGTGAAACTGAGGATACAGAGGGCTGACTGGAAAGTGTACACAGATTTCTGACTGCATGGAGGGTCAGCGCTTCTTACTCCTGTATTGTTCAAAGGTCAACTGTACATACAGTGGAATGTCTTTCAGCCATAAAATGTAATGAAGTTACGATACATGCTACAACATGCATAAACTTTAGAAACATTATGCTCATTGAAAGAAGTTGGATGCAAAAGGACAAATATCTAGAAAAGACTAATTCTGAGAGACAGAAAGATTTGTGGTTACAAGGAACTAGGAGGAGGGAAGAAGTGGAATGATTGGGTACAGAGTTTTGTTTGGGGTGATGAAAAAAATTTGGAAATGGGGTGATGGTTGCAAACATTCTGAATGTAATTAATGCCATAGAATTATACTCTTAAAAATTATACACTTTAGGGGGCTTCCCTGGTGGCGCAGTGGTTGAGAATCCGCCTGCCAATGCAGGGAACACGGGTTCAAGCCCTGGTCTGGGAAGATCCCACATGCCGCGGAGCAACTAGGCCCGTGAGCCACAACTGCTGAGCCTGCGCGTCTGGAGCCTGTGCTCCGCAACAAGAGAGGCCGCGATAGTGAGAGGCCCGCGCACCGCGATGAAGAGTGGCCCCCGCTCGCCGCAGCTGGAGAAAGCCCTCGCACAGAAACGAAGACCCCACACAGCCAAAATTAAATAAATAAATAAATTTATTTAAAAAAAAAAAATTATACACTTTAAAAAAGTGTAAAATTATACACTTAAAATTACCAATTCTCAAAGAAATAAAAAGAAACAGTAATGGCAGTTTTTAATTTCAGCAAAAGAACTGAAAGCAAAAAAGCATAAAGATTGGGACTTCCCTCACAGTCCAATGGTTAAGACTTCGCCTTCCAATGCAGGGGGTGCGGGTTCGATCCCTGGTCAGGGAGCTAAGAACCCACATCCCTCACGGCCAAAAAAAAAAACATAAAACAGAAGCAATACTGTAACAAATTTAATAAAAACTTTAAAAATGGTCCACATCAAAAAAATCTTTTAAAAAAAGTATTAAGATTTAAATTTTGTAAAGGTAATCGTTCTCAGAGATGTAATTTGGTACTTTCATCTCCACCTGCCTATCCTACATCTTCACTTTGATGTCTAAGAACTGCCTCAACCTCACCCTCGTCCAAAACTATGACTTTCCACCCCCACTCTGTTCCTCCAGGTGCCTCCCCCATATTTGACACCTCTTCTTGTTTCTCAGGCCCAACCAACAGGGTCATTCTTTGCTCCTTCCTTTTCCACAAACTCCAGATCTGAATTGAAAAATAAAGCTGATTCTGATTTTGAAATACATCTATACCTACCCATATATGAGCACTTGCTTTATTACGATATGAGTACTGGTGAGCAGTGAAGCAGATTCTCAGTAAATGGTGCTTCATCAACTGACCATCTAGATGGAATAAAATTCATCAAGAGTCAATTCCAAGTGAATAGTGGATCTAAATGGGAAAGGTAAGAAAAACCAGAACATGACGTAGGAGAATGTCTTCATGATCTCATGTAGGCAAAAATCTGAGGGCAGGAATTTGAGTCTGTGATGTCTAATGCTGCATCTCCAATATAGACGCCCAGTATTTACAGAATGAACGTAAAGGAAACTTCCACACTCTCTGGAGGGATATACACACATACAAGTACTTGGGTCATTGTGAAGACACATAATGTTCTTAGTGGTCAGACTGAATGTCATATAAATGTCACTTATTAGTCTATCATCTAATGCAATCCTAATTAAAAACCATTCAGGTTTATTTTCAGAATAATCTGATTCTAAATTTCATACAGAAAAATGAGCAAGAATACCTAGGAAAACCCTGAGGGGGAAAAAGGTGGGCCCAAGTAATGAGGTGTGATAAGGCCTACCAGGAGGTAAAACGTATTTTACAGCCACAATTATTACCATCTTGTTGAATCTAGGACACTGTACTATAAGGTGCATCACTGGTTCATGTGCCACTAAGAAAAACTCTGGCTATTAGGCTATGACTTGTTAGATGCCTCCTGATTCAAAGATCTCACGAGTGTGAAAAGATATCTGCCTTGGAATGGCATTGATGCATGGATTCTCAGACAGATGAACAAAACAATAAAAATGCCCGACATAGACCCAAAATCATACGTGACTTTAGTAGAAAATAAATATTGCAGATAGTTGGGAAAAGAGGGGTCTTTCATTGACTGGTATTGAGAAAATTAGGTAGTCATTTAGGAAAAAAGCCTCCTATTTCACACCTGATAGACACACACACATACACACACACTCCAGCTGGACCAAAGATGTGAAACCAGAAACCAAAAAACAGAAGAACAGTAGTAGAAGAACTCGAGGAATAATAATTTTTATATTATCAGAATAGAGAAGGTCTTTCCAAGTATGTCATAAGTGGAGAAGCCACATAGAAAGTCTGATTATCTGACTGCTTCAAAACAAACAAAACCCAGTGGTGAGGCCAACGCTGCCCCAACATCGAAGTGAAAAACCGAAAGGCAAGCTGGGAGGTAGCCTGGCCACTCACCCTACCCCATCCAGGGTGTTTTCAGGGTCCTCATTCTCCCCAGACCCCCACCCCCATGGCTGCTGCCACTGCCAGTCTATGTGGGACCTCAGTCACCTCCTAAAATGAGAGGGTTATTTTACACAAAGATAGTGGGTTGAATGGTGGCCCCAAAAGATGTGTCCCTCAGAACGTGTGAAGGGACCCTGTCTGGGAAAAAGGTCTTTGCAGAATTAGTGAAGGATCTGAGATGAGGACATCCTGGATGAGGGTGGCTCTAAATCCAATAAGTGTCTTTATATGAGACGGAAGAGGAGAGGCACGGGGAAGCCACGTGAAGACGGAGGCAGAGATGGGAGAAAGGCGGCCACAAACCCAGGGATGCCTGGAGCCCCCAGAATCCAGGAGAGGCAGAAAGAACACTCCCCTGGAGCCTCCAGAGGGAGCATGGCCCGGCCCACACCTTGATTCATACATCTGGTCTCCAGGACTGGGGGAGGATGAATTCCTGTTGTTTTAAACCACCCCACCCAGCTTGTGGTCATTTGTTAACAGAAGCCACAGAACAGTCACACAGACCCTGCTCTGTAGGATCCTGGAAGTGTGGGTCTCACTAAAGGCAGATAGAGGTTGGATTACAGAACCCTTAGAGTCAGCATTGGGCCCCAGAAATCCTAAAGCAGTGGCTGGACACCAGAACGTTGAGGGGTCAGTCGGAAGCCCATCCCTAAGGGTGCCGGAACCCTATCAGGACACTTGCTCCAGTGGTAAACAATTCTGAAGTTGGTCACAGGTGGGGAATCGTCTCCCATGCAGCCAGCAGCCCCCCAACCAGGACCGTCCTCATTGCAAAGCTGGGGGACCATGAGGAGGCATCTCTGAGTAAACGTGAGCTGAGCCCCAGGCCAGCTGCTGCTGAACTTTTCCCACCCTTCCCAGGTAAAACACCTGAATATGTACAAAGACTTTAAAGCCTAGAGGAAAGGTCTTGGAGTCACACCAGCGACAGCACGCAGGCCGAGCTGGTGCCTGCAGGCCAGCCAGGATGGTCCTGGCCCCGGGCGCTCTTGTGGAAGCTTTCCATTTCCCTGCCTGAGGTACCCCTCCTGTCCCGGCCCCCACTGCTTTTTTCCTTCCTCACCTCTGCCCGGGGAGAAATTCCAACGACAGGTATGGGTGACACATCCTCTTCTTTAGCAGGTGGCAGCCCAGCAACTCCTGCGGAAAGTCCAACAGAGGCCCACTCACACTGGGCCACCCACAAAGCCGTGGGCCCTACTCCCTCCCACCAGCCCGGCCCCGAGACTGCTGACGGGGCAGAGAATATGGCGTCAGGCACAGCTGCAGGTACTCTTGCCTGGAGGGGGTGTTTATATTGACCTCAACCCAGGCACACCTGGGGAGGGCTGGCCGTCCGGGTCAGGCTGCCCAGGTCAGCCAATCCTCGCCCCTCAGGGGCTCAGAGTTACTCAAAATGGGCCTTGCTGCACCGGCCAGGTCCAAGGAACAGGTGTGGGGTCCTGAGGGTCAGGATAGACAAGGGGCTGCAGCTCTGGCTTGTTTTCTAATCATTTTATACGGTCCATGAGTGGGAGATAACTTCAAGAAGACCCTCTCCTAATGAGAGGAACCCAGGAGTCAGGGAGAGGAGGGGTGGTGGGTGGAGACAGAGGCCTGGTGCCCCGGCTGCAGTGGAAGTCTCTGGAAGACCCCGTGGAGGGAGACGTGATAAGCCCCATGGGCTGCCCAGGTGAGTCCCATGTTCTGGAAGGTGCCTGCCCACCTTAGCCCCGTGGGCTGCTGGGTGCCTGCTCAGGTGAGCTCCATATCCTGGGAGGGGCCTGTGTAAAAGAGCCCTTGCAGTGGGAGGGGCTGTGGAACGAGCATCCTCTTTGCCACCAGCACACAGTTGCTTCCTCACCCTTGGGCAGTGCTGGGGTGAGATGAGAACCAGGAGACACTGTGGGCTCCTGAAACCCTGCGTGGGCTCACGTAGAGCAAGGAGGACAGCAGGTGGGCGCTGGCTCCTGTGCTGCAGACTCGCTTTGAATGTAGCTATTTGTTTTATAGCACTTCATATTATGTGAGTATAAATTCTTTATCACATATGTAGTTTGCAAATATTTTTCTCCCAGTTTCTGGCTTGTCTTTTGGCTTTCAGAATAAGGTATTTCACCAAGTACAATTTTCAATTTTATAAAGTACGTTATTAATTTTTTCCCTTTTGTGTGAGGGCTTCTCACGTGGTGTTAGACATCAAAGCTCGTGATCTATGTGACCAAAACCATGGCCATGTCAATTTTCTTCTATATGATCTTCTATAATTTTTAAAGTTTTATATTTTAAATTTGCCTGTGGACAATTTGGAGTGACTTTTGGTGCGAGTTGTAAAGCCTGTGCCTACATTCGTTTCGTGGCACGTGGTTCCTAATTCTCCTGTAATTAGGTTCCAGAAGTCCTGGGATATTGGCCTCTGTCCCTTGGAATCTGCAGAGTGTAGTGCATTGAGCGGGGCTGCCCACAGGGAACTCAGCCTCCCCTGAAGTGGGAGTGGGTGCTGCTTGCATTTTCCCAGGTGGCCAGCGGAGGGCGACAAGCCGGCCTCTCTCACCAGCGCGGGACCTGCCTCTTCTGCACACAGGCTTGGCCCTGTGCACAGCTGACAGGGATTAGGTCTCCGCAGGACCGGCCAGGGCTTTGGCTTCGGAAAATGCAGACCTGCATCCACATGAAGGGTAGCTCGGTTTCCCCAAGAACTGCTGGGAGGTTCCACCCTGGGAGGGAAAGTTGAGGAAAACGTGGTGGGATTCTTCCTGCTGGGGGGATAGGGCACCTGGAGATGCAGAGCTGCCTGCAGATGCTGCTACAGAAACCCCTGATTCTTTCCTGAGAATATTGGTGGGGGGGTGGGCATTCAGGCAACAGGGCAAACAGCTTGCTCTGGAGGCTCTTGTGGGGAAGTGGGGGCATAGCAACAGGGGCTCAGCCCACAAAACCCCAGAACTGCTCCCATATCAGCTCTAGAACTGCTCCCAGAATGGCAAGAAGTGGGTCTTCCACCTAC
This sequence comes from Balaenoptera ricei, assembly GCF_028023285.1. Lineage (NCBI taxonomy): Eukaryota > Metazoa > Chordata > Mammalia > Artiodactyla > Balaenopteridae > Balaenoptera > Balaenoptera ricei. The sequence goes on along the minus strand of NC_082657.1, from coordinate 533,318 downwards.
TAGACGTGGAGGAAAGGGGTGGGGTCTGCAGGGCCTCCCTCACCTTCGGGGACTTGCTGGGAGGTCACGGGGCTCAGCACATGCTGTGTGCTCAAGGCTAAGATGGGTCAGGACATGCAGTAGGGATGCAAAGGGGGATCCCTGTGCCAGCTTCTTCGTGACCCCTCCTTTCCTCAAGGGTCTCGAGAACGTCTCTTACCCCAGTGACAAAGGATAAAAACCATGACATTTCCCCCAGGGAAGCTCATTAGAGACTTGGCACTCAGCTGGGGGCTGGTCACGTGATTTCCACCCTCACCCTCCCAAATGCCAGGGCCCAGAAGGGGAGCCTTGTTCAGCACGAACCACATGGTTTGTGCAAACAGTGTAGGTGCAGGGGGCTGCCCCTAATGGGAGGGAGGTTTAGATAAGGGCGGGGTGATTTTCCAACTCTCCCCCACCCCCTCGGCCCCCAGGGCATTTTACAAAAGCCAGAGACTCAGCCAAGGAGGAGAGGGAGCAGGCCTCTTCCTGATCCACAGGCCTAGGATGCCCCATATGGCGAGGGCACTAGACTCAGGGGTCTCCTACACCGTGCCTGGTAGAGGGGCCCTGCAAGTTCTAGGGCTCTGAGACCACCCCACTTCTGACCCCAACTGCAAGACTGGGAGCCCCTAGACCACCCCAGGTTTTTTTCTTAGAGGCTCCCAGGACTCACTGAAGCTTTATACTCAGGCTCAGGATTTGTTATGGTGAAAGAAATCAGATAACATCAGCTGAGAGCAGAGGTCAGGAGGAGAGTTGGGGGTCCATCAGGTGTGGCCACCTAGGGAAGCGACCTGAGTCCTGGGGTGCAGGGTGTCACTGAGGTCCGCCACGTTGACGTGGGGAACCCCGTGTGGCTGGAGTTTGACTCCAGCGCCTGTGAGGGGCTCAGGAAGCCCAACCATGCGTCACGCCGTCAGCACAGACCAGCCCAGTGTAAAGACCACGGAGCACAGAGACTCCCGTCTGATGCAAGGTGACCACCCGGAGCCAGGAGCAGAGGCCTGGCCTCTCTGTGGGCAGGTTTGCGGGTCTTTCACTTCTTGGGTTACATTTATTCCTAGGGGTTATGTCCTTCTGATGCTATTGTAAATGGGATGGTTTTCTTCATTTCTCTCTCTGATGTTTCATTATTAGTGTATAGGAACACTGGGCTTCCCTGGTGGCGCAGTGGTTGAGAATCTGCCTGCCAATGCAGGGGACACGGGTTCAAGCCCTGGTTTGGGAAGATCCCACATGCCGCGGAGCAACTAGGCCCGTGAGCCACAATTACTGAGCCTGCGCGTCTGGAGCCTGCGCTCCGCAACAAGAGAGGCCGCGATAGCGAGGCCCGCGCACTGCGATGAAGAGTGGCCCCCACTTGCCGCAACTAGAGAAAGCCCTCGCACAGAAACGAAGACCCAACGCAACCAAAAATAAATAAATAAATAAATAAATAAAACTATTAAAAAAAAAAAACCTACATAGAAATACCACTGTTTCTACAACATCCAGGTCATCCAGAACACCAAGACATGGTGGCTACTAACATAATCTTCCCGCCGTGCCCCTCCAACCTCTGCCATCCTACAGCGGTGAACTGAATCATCACTTTGGGGAGCAGGATCTGGGTAGGGCTTGGCCTCCATAACAAACTATGACATCTTCTCTACTTTTCTGTCCCTTCATTGACATGGTTGTTTTGAAAAGTAATTGACTCTGCAATAATTTCCAAAGTCTAGAAAATTGTCCCTAACAGTAGAAAAGACTCACATTTGCCATTTCACACTGAATTCTATATTGTGTTTTATGCAAAGCAGAAATCCTCTTCCAGGGAAGCAGCACGTGACCTCCAAGTGAGGACATTTTTATGGTTTCCATATTATAATCCAATCCACAGGCCCACGTCCACTTTCACCAGGTTCCCCAACGCTAGGGAAATGTCTTTTTCCATTCTGATCCAGGTTTCTTTTTCTGAAACATTAACAGATCCTTTCCCTCCTTTTCACAACCTTGATGGATTGAGAGCACACAACATGAGTATGATCTGGGTGGCCTTTTCTGTATGATAACACAGATCAGTACTTCATTCATTGTTTGTTGTGACTAAATGGGCATCACATTTAGCATCTGAACCATTTTCAGTACACAGTCCTATGGCATTAACCACAGGCACGTTGTTGTACAAATATCCTCACCATCCACGTCCAGATCTTTTCCACTTTCACCAGTGAAACGCTGTACTTTGATTGAACACTAATTCCCCTCAGTCCCTGGCACCCACATTCTACTTTATGCCTTTGAATTGTACTTCTCTGGATACCTCCTGTATGTGGTAACTCATCATGTGTGTCCTTTTAAAGTGACAGGGCTATTTCACTGATCATCATGCCTTTGAGGTTCGTATATGCTGTAGGAGTTGTCAGAATTTCCTTTGTTGTTAAGGCTGAATGACATTCCTTTGTGTGGATATCACATGTAGTTTATCCATTCATCCATCGATGGACACTTGGGTGGCATCTGCCTCTTGGTATTGTGATTCATGCTGCTTGGAATGTGGGTGTACCCATTTCTGTCCCAGGCCCTGCTTTTAATCTTTTGGGTATGATCCTCTCTGACGAGGTGTTTTAAAACTTTTGAAAACTTTGAACAGACTTTCCAAATATCAGATTCTTTGAACTCCAGCTAACTTTGGGGTGCTTCAAAGGGCCCCTGGAGCATCCCAAAGAGAGATCCTAAACTAGCTGGGTTCACTTGGTGTGTTAAACTACATGGAAAACATTGTCCAAGCTCGCTGTTGCCTGTGGCAGATGGAATCATCAGGCTCTCCCCAGTTTTTTCATAGCCACCAAACAGACGGGAAAGGATTTGGGGTTCTTCTGCTGTCTAGTCTCTCACCTCACCCAACTTCCAAAAATCTGAAGAATTTCTCTGTTTCCCGGACTCGGGTCTTGAACCCCTTGCCCAGCTCCACTTTCTCCAAGGATTCCTCTTTGAATCTATCGGACCCCCTTCACTCCAGACCTTGGCAGGCCATACACTGCTATGGACAGCCTATCAGGCTGGCCGCTGCCCAGAAGCCCATATTATAAACTCTGTAGATGCTCAAGCGTGAGGAATACACCCCAGTGTAGGGAAACTTGTTATAGGACATAGGCTTTATAAACAACAGATCCCCCTCAGGGAGAATCCTGGCAACGCACTGGCACTGGTTCAAACGTCCCCACCCCCAACCCCTGGGGACCCTCGTGAAAGGTACTGGGTTGACCACAGACATCTGGTTGGGCGATGGGAGAGCAGAAGACACTGAAAACCCCATTAGGTTCGAAAGGAATTCGGAGGATGCTCTGACCCCTTCAAGTTAAAGCCTCCTGGTAAATGTTTCCGGGACGCCAGATTCCATTTCTAGGAACGCTCGGTTGTAGGTTGCTCAACATGGGAGGATCCCCTTCTAAGCCAGAAAAAACATCTCTGGAGTGTATCCTTAAGAACTGGAAAATTTTAGGGACTTCCCTGGTGGCACAGTGGTAAAGAATCCGCCTGCCAATGCACGGGACACGGGTTCGAGCCCTGGTCTGGGAAGATCCCACATGCCGCAGAGCAACAAAGCCCGTGCACCACAACTACTGAAGCCTGCACGCCTACAGCCCATGCTCCGCAACAAGAGAAGCCACGGCAATGAGAAGCCCGTGCACCACAACGAAGAGTAGCCCCCACTCACCACAACTAGAGAAAGCCCATGTGCAGCAACAAAGACCCAAAGCAGACAAAAATAAATAAATAAAATAAATTAAAAAAAAAAAAAAAGTCCACAAATAACAAATGCTGGAGAGGGTGTGGAGAAAAGGGAACCCTCCTACACTGCTGGTGGGAATGTAAATTGGTGCAGCCACCATGGAAAACCGTATGCAGGTTCCTCAAAAAACCTAAAAATTGAGCTACCATATGATCTAACAATCCCACTCCTGGGCATATATCTGGAGAACAACATAATTCGAAAAGATACATACACCCCAGTGTTCATAGCAGCACTATTTACAATAGCCAGGACATGGACGCAACTTAAGTGTCCATTAGCAGATGAATGGATAAAGGAGATGTGATGCACACACACACATATACACAACACATACTCACTATGGAATATTACTCAGCCATAAAAAAGAATGAAATAATGCCATTTGCAGCAACATGGATGGACCTAGAGAATATCATACTAAATGAAGTCAGAGAAAGACAAATATTATGTATCACTTACATGTAGAATCTAACAAATAATAAAAATGAATCTAATAATGAAACAGAAAGAGACTCACAGACTTAGAAAAAAAAACTTATGGTTGACAAATGGGAAGGGGGGGAAAGGGTGAACTAGAAGTATGGGATTAACAGATACACAACACTATATATAAAATAGATAAGCAACAGGACCTTCTGTAGAGCACAGGGAACTATACTCAATATCTTGTAATAACCTACAATGGAAAATAATCTGAGAAAAACAAAAAATATATATATAACTAAATCACTTTGCTGTACACCTAAAACTAACATAATATTGTAAATCAACTACACTTCGATAAAATTAACATTAAATTTAAAATAAAAATAAAAAAAGAGGAACTTCCCTGGTGGTACAGTGGTTAAGAATCCGCCTGCCAATGCAGGGGACATGGGTTCGAGCCCTGGCCCGGGAAGATCCCACATGCCACGGAGCAGCTAAGCCCGTGTGCCACAGCTACTGAGCCTGCGCTCTAGAGCCCGCGAGCAACAACTACTGAAGCCCGCACACCTAGAGCCCGTGCTCCGCAACAAGAGAAGCCACCGCAATGAGAAGCCCACACACAGCAACAAAGAGTAGCCCCCGCTCGCCACAACTAGAGGAGGCCTGCGCACAGCAACGAAGACCCAACGCAGCCAAATAAATAAATAAATAAATAAATTAATTAATTAATTAATTAAAATAAAAAGAGAATTTCAGAGGCGGGTTTTCAAGAACAGACCACGGTCCACATGAGTAGTGACCATGTCAGCGATGACAATTCCTGACAGGCAGGCATGAGGAAATGTCAGCTAGAGGAAAAAATTAGAACCTGGTGTACACAGGTGCCTTGGATCTGGACAGTTACCTGGCCAGGGCAAGGCCAAACAAGGGGGGGTCCATTAAGGTGACTGCAAAACCTCTGCCTCTGACACCTTCCACGTGACACCACAGGAAGCAGGTGTCGGGGCTGCTCAAGGAGAGCAGAAGGCAGTGCTCACACCTCATCCCAACCAACCACAGCAGCAACCCAGGGAAATGGAAAAGGAAGCAGTATCCGTGGTCCTGATGAGAGAAGGACAGAGCTGCCACTGGGGAAAGGGGAAGGACACAGGGGTGGATCTGAGGTTCTTACCCAGGGAGGCTCTAAGTGCCAAGTTCTCCAGCTTCACATCACGGTACAGGCATCTCCGAGACTCATCAAGGAGACCCCATTCCTCCCCGGAAAAGGTCACAGCCACATCTTCAAAGGTCACGCCATCCTGCTATGATGGTGACAGATGAAACCACAAACAGCCCCACTCCCAAGAAGCTACAATCCATTCTCCACCAACCCACCCACCCCCACATCTACCATATGCCCATCCTCCTCCCAACCTCCCCAACTCAGAGAAGAAACCAGGCCCTGGTACCACTGGTGCCTCTGTCTCCTCAGGGGTCCATTGATCACTGGGCAAAGCCATCAGCAGCAGGAGGCACATGGGCAATCAACAGCTAAGCTCTGGGACAAGCACAGAAGGATGTACCACCTCCACAGGCTATTGCCCGGGTGTGGCCACAGTCATGTGGTTTCCAGTGCAGTGCTCTAGACCATCAGACGTGCTCCCTGTCCGACGCGCATCCCTCACAGTCCCATGCCCACGGCCACCAGCATCAGTACCCCCTACTGTAGGCGTCTTGTTACTCGTATTTCAGTCACCTCCTCATAACCCCACTGGTGAGGGTATAATTCCCACCCTAAGGGTGTGGCCAAACACATGACCCCTGACACTGGCCAGATGTAATCAACAGCCATTTATTAACCACATATTAACATGTGGGAGACAACACACAAGGCCATGGGAAGGCCACACACTGGCGGAGTGAAAAACCAAGGGCTGTGGGATGCAGTCTCTTTGGGATCGAGAGGGTATGGTGCCCTGCTTCCCGCAAGAGGACATGATTGGCTTGTTTAAATGACTCTGCAGGCTGGTAGGGAACTGAAACTCACTACAAAGGGATAAGCAGGAACTGTGCCTGCTCCCTTTGATAAAAAGGGTTGTAAGGTTAGGAGACATTACCTGTGAGAAGCATGTGGAGGGAAACTTGCACCACGGCCATTTGAGGGCATCCTTGTTTCACCAGATGCCAAGGCAGCTTATCTATTGGCCTTAATTTTAGAACTTACAACACAACTTGGCAGACAGCATCCAGAATATCCTTGACAAATTCAGAGAGGATCCAGTATGACTACAGACTTCCCATGGTTCCTGTTAGCAACCACAGCCCCAAATCACTCCATGCAGGTCTCATTCAACTCCTTGGCTCAGACGCAGCCACAGAGAACCATGTGTGGATCTCAGCTACCCATGGTCCTATCTGCTTTTCCTGCACTTGCTGTGCCCTCAGAAATCACACCCTTCCTCTGTCCATCCAACCATCATTCAAAGCCCAGGCCCACTGATAACCCACCCCAGGTCTGGTGACTCACAGATGACTGAATTTGCCCCTGATCATATGCACCTGGCTGAATGAAACATCCTAGACTCCACCAAAGTCCTCACAAAGTCTTGGTGAGTCCATAAAATGGTGAAAAAGCACAAGTTTCAGCCTGAGTATATCTTTAAGTATGCACAATTTATGGCAAGACAATTAGTCAATCCTCATTTTTCATGGATTCTGTATTTGTAAATTTGCCTACCTGCCAAAACTGGAAACCCCCCAAATCAATACTTACATTTTTACACTTCTTGGTGGTTTTGTGGTCCAAAATGGCCTCCAAACCTGGCGCTTACGTGCCGCCTAGAGTTCCTAAGCCCAAAAAATGGGGCTTAAAGAAAATACATGTTAGGTAAGCATTGTTCAGGCATGAATCATCATGCTGTTGGCCATGATTTCAGTGTTAACGAATCAACAGTATACAGTAAATGAGTTGTCTTTAAACAGAAACACATGGAAAACCATGTTATGTACTGACCTGTTGACAAAAACATTGTGACCAGAGGCTCTCAGGAACCTAATTCCAGATTTCCCCTAGGAACAACGGCTCTATATTCACTGATTCAGTGAATTAGAGAACATGACTAGCGTGAATGACAACTGATTGTACTTCAGTAAAGCTGTTTAAAAAGCAAAGGTAACTCTTAAAATTTGTAACTTCCTAATTATTTCACTATGCTTTACTATTCTATACATTCTCAAGGTTATTTGCGTCTACTGTTATCAGTACGGCAAAAACAGAATACAATGAGGTACCTTCTTTGCATCTTTGTCTCTTTTCAGGCTGCCACAACAAAATACCACAGACTGGGTGGCTTAAAGAAATGTATATTCTCCTATTTCTAGAGGCTGGGAGTCTAAGACCAAGGTGCCATCAGGAATGGTTTCTGGTGAGGCCTTTCTTTCTGACTTCTAATCAACCACTTTCTTGGTGTGTCATTAAATGGCCTTTCCTCTGTTCGTGAATACAGCGAGAAAGTGAGCACCTTCTGGTGCCTTGTCTTCTTCCACGGACACAAGTCACACTGGATTAGGACCCCGTTCTTATGACCTCATTTGTCCTTAGTTATCTTCTTATAGGGCATACCTAAAAACATAGTTACATTGGCTGTTAGGGCTTGAACATATGAATCTTAAGGGACACAATTCAGTCCATAACAGACTTACCTATATTATGTAAAGGCCTTTATTCCTTGTGAACATTCTGGTATTTTAGGAGATTGGGGTTGAAGGTAAAGGACTTTCCATTCACTGCACTCATAAGGCCTTTCTCCAGCATTAATTCTCTGGTGTCTAATGAGGCGAGAGCTCTGGCTAAAAGATTCCCCACGTTCACTGCACTCATATGGCTTTTCACCAGGGTGAACTTTTTGATGCATGATATGGTTGTACTTCTTGCTAAATAATTTTCCACCTTCCCCACACTCATAAGGCTTTTCTCTATTGTGAACTCTCAAATGCTCCCTGAGGCTACAGTTTTTTCTAAAGGATTTCCCACACTCACGGCACCTGTAAGATCTTTCCCTCTTGAGGACTCTGGTGCTGAACAAGGGTGTGTTTGGGGCTGCAAGCTTTCATGCACTCTAGCCGGTTGTAATGGCTGTTTACACTGTGGAAGTCCACCACACACTCCGGTCCACTGTTTGACTTCTCCCTGATGTGAGTGGCCTGTTGCTGAAGATGTCCCGAGCTGGCCAGAAAGTCCTTCCCAACCTCCTTACAGGTAAAGGACTTCCCTAACACATGGAATTAGCAGCTCTTCAAGAATAAGGCTCTGCTCATGCTGCTTTTGAAGCATTTCTCTCCAACACACTGCTTGTGCAGCTGATAAAGGTCTGCAGTGAGAGGAAATTGTTTTCCACATGCCCCACACATGTGCAGTTTCTGCCTGTGATGTGTTTCCTGGTGTTCAACCAAGTGCAAACTGTCTCTCAACATGGGTCCACACATCTCACAGAGGTGGGCCTTCTGGGGAGACAGACCTGCTTTCAGAGTCCTATCCTGTGGCATTACTTGGCAGAAATGCTGTGCTCAGAAGATGCCTCCTTATCCTCCACTCCACACCAACAACCTGAAAGAAAGAAATGCTGGTGAAGTGCATGTTGATTCCGGTGAGAAGGGTAACCTGTAGAAAAGTGTGTGTGGGACAAACCCAGGAACAATCAGTGGGATTGTTCTGGGGACCAAAGAGTTGGGTACAGGTTGAGAATGGGTTGCTTAGCAGAACCGGGCCTCTAAAGATCACAGAACAGGGGAGGACTCACGAGGTTAAATACACCACCACTGGGTGCGGCACGGGGAGGAAAGGGTCTACAACTCCTTCCTTTGGAAACAACTCTCTCCAGAGATCTGGTCTTCTGCTGACATGGGTGTGTTATGTAGAAGAGTGTGTTCAGGACCAAGAAAATGCAACTGCAACAGAGTAGCTGGTGTTCAATGACTGTTTAAGAATATGTGTGCGGGACTTCCCTGGCAGTCCAGTGGTTGGGACTCTGCATTCCAATGCGGGGGATGTGGGTTCAATCCCTGGTCGGGGAGCTGGGATCCCACATGCCTTGGGGCCAAAGGGCCAGAACATAAAACAGAAGCAATATTGTAGCAAATTCAATAAAGACTCTGAAAATGGTCCACATCAAAAAAATCTTAAAAAAAAAAAATGTGTGCATGTTACGATGCACATGTAGAGGCCAATGTCAGAGAGTACTACAGGTGGAGAAATGAGAATGGCGAGTGATATGTGTAGCCCACAGATGTGGTGAACAGCCCTGAGCTGGAAGAGCAGAAGTGACAAATAGCAGAGCTGACAAGTTGGTAGTGTCAAGAATGGGAAAGGAAAGGCGTTAGGCTGCCTTTGTCAGCAGCACCAAAATACTACTCAAACAGAATAGGTTTCTGTATGATCTGAGCACAGCTCAGACATCGTGCCTCCCCCAGGGCTAGGCTCCCATGGAATCCATACTGCTGTAGCTGGATTTATGCTACAAACTCAAATGTTTATGTCCCTGCAAACACCATATGTTGAAATCCTAACCCTCAACGTGATGGTAGTAAGAGGTGGGGGACTTTGGCAGGTGATTAGATCATGAGGGTAAAGCCCTCATCAATGGGATTAGTGCCCTCGTACAAGTGACCCCAGAAAGCCTTCTCATTCTCCTTCTGCCATGTGAGGACACGGCAACAAGAACGCCATTTATGAACAAGGAAGTGGACCTCACCAGACACTGAAACTGCCAGTGCCTTGATGGAGGACTGCCCAGCCTCCAGACCTGTGAAATAAATGTTTGTTGTGTAAGTACCAGCCTACGGTAGTTTGTTATAGAAGCCTGACTGGACTAAAACAGAAATTGGTTTGAGAAGTGGGATGCTGCTTGCAAGAAAAACCTGAAAAATTAGAAGTGGCTTTGGATCTGGGTAATGGTCAGAGGTTACCAAGAGTTTTGAGGTGCATATTTGCAGAAGTCAATATTGTCAAGAATGCTAAGTAATTCTGGTAAGAGCTTAGGAAGAAAAGAGGGGAGTTATAGAGAAAGCTTCCATCTTCTTAGATGATAATGAGTCATGAACAAAATGTGCATAGAAATATGGATGGTAAATGCTATTCTATTCTGATGAAGTCTCAGAAAGAAATGAGGAATATGTTATTAGACAAGGAACACTGAAGATCCTTTTTATAAAGTGGAAAAGAACTTGGCTGAATTTTGTTCATGTTCTAGTGTTTTATAGAAGGTAAAATGTGGGAGCAATGAAATTTGATATTTAGCTGAGAAAATTTCTAAACAGTGCTGCAGAGTGGCTTGGTTCCTCCTGACTGCTTAGAGTAAGATACAATTAGAGAGGTGACTTGAGGACGGGATTGTTAAGCAAAAAGGAACCAGAACTTAAAGATCTGAAAAACTCTCAGCCTATCCATTTTGAAAAGAATGAGAAGGTGTTTTCAGAAGAGAACACTAAGACTTTGATAAGATTAGCATGCATATGACCCAGGAACCTCATCTGCCATCTCAAAAATGATCACCCTTAAGGTGATCAGGGACCCTCACGGCTGCCACCCCCACCACAGGCCCAGAGAGCAAGGGCCAAGGGAGAGCAACATGACTCCAATGGGTGGGGCCACCTATCTGGGTCAGGCACACCACGATGTTCCTGCTCCATGCCTCATGGTGGGGCCCCGGCAGAGAGCTGTGGTGTGCTTGGCGGACACATGGGGCCAGGGATTCACAGAGCCATAGCACCTGGACCCAACACCAACAGAGTCACCAACTATAAGTGCCAGTCTGAGAGCCACCGTCATGAGATCCTAATCCAGGAGAGCAGCAGAGGCAGGACTGCTCCCCAGTGGGCCTGGAGGGCAGAACACTGAACCACAGAGGATTATTCTTGAGGCTTAAGGTCCAAAGACATTTGCCCCAGTAAGCTTTGGACTTACTTGGTACCTATCACTCCTTTCTCCCTTCCCTTTAGAATGGGAATTGCTTCATTCTGGGATGGGAATGTCTACCTCATGCCTGTTCCACCACTATATTTTGGAAGCACTTAACTTGTTTGGTTATATAGGTTCTCAGCTGGAGAGAAATCTGTTGCAGGGTAAACTGTATTTCAAGTCTCACGAATATCTGATATAAATGATATTTAGATGAGACTTTGGAATTTAGAGTTGATGCTAGAACTAGTTAAGATTTTGGGGGCACGTTTGCTGGCCCTGCAAGGTGGAAATGGTGGCGTAGCAGGTTTTTGTTTTGTTTTGTTTTTTTCCTTTCCACCCACAGGATTTGGGTTTCTGGCTGGGAGTCAGGTTTCTGGAAATCTTTGTGGAAAATTAATGGTATATGCGGTATCTGTCTTCAATAGAGCTAAAAGGAGCCCAAGCCCGTTAACCAGCTGAACAAAGGCTACGATGGAATAGACCCTTGCTGAGATTTAGACTGGAGAGGTTGTGGAAGTGGGGCTGGGCCAGGATACAAAGAGAAATATGGAGGAAGAGAGAAGTTACTAAGAAGAATCAAGAGATCCTAGCATTCTTATTTACTGTGTGATCTTAGTCAAGCAACTTATTCTCTTTAGGAATTCTTTTATAAAATTTGACCAACAGGACCCACCTCACAGAATTACTGAGAAGAAAAAAATGAGAATTCTATAAACCTGAAGAGTAAGCTTTTAGAAAAATCATCAGAAGGAAGGAAATTGTAGAAATAAATCTGGAAGCATTCAGAATCTTGATGGTGTGCCAAACCAAATGTCAACTGGAGCTCGACCAAAAACTAAAATGAGCAAACCAAGGCCCAGGAAAGCCATGTGGCTGACAGGGTCTTGGTGCTCTGGGCTGGTGTCAGGCCTGAGCCTCTGAGGTGGGAGAGCCAAGTTCAGGACATTGGACCACCAGAGACTTCCTGGCCCCATGTAATATCAATTGGCGAGAGCTCTCCCAGAGATCTCCATCTCAACACTAAGACCCAGCTCCACCCAGTGGCCAGCAAACTCCAGTGCTGGACACCTCATGCCAAACAACTAGCAAGACAGGAACACAACCCCACCCATTAGCAGAGAGGCTGCCTAAAATCATACTAAGTTCACAGACACCCCAAAAAACACCACCAGACGTGGTCCTGCCCATCAGAAAGACAAGATCCAGCCTCACTCACCAGATCACAGGCACCAGTCTCCTCCACCAGGAAGCCTACACAAACCACTGAAACAACCTCACCCACTGGGGGCAGACACCAAAAACAACGGGAACTACAAACCTGCAGCCTGCAAAAAGGAGACCCCAAACATAGTAAGTTAAACAAAATGAGAAATCAGAGAAACATGCAGCAGATGAAGGAGCAAGGTAAAAACCCACCAGAACAAACAAATGAAGAGGAAATAAGCAGTCTACCTGAAAAAGAATTCAGAGTAATGATAGTAAAGATGATCCAAAATCTTGGAAATAGAATGGAGAAAATACAAGAAACGTTTAACAAGGACCTAGAAGAACTAAAGAGTAAGCAAACAATGATGAACAACACGATAATTGAAATTTAAAATTCTCTAGAAGGAATCAATAGCAGAATAACTGAGGCAGAAGAACAGATAAGTGACCTGTAAGATAAAATAGTGGAAATAACTACCGCAGAGCAGGATAAAGAAAAAAGAATGAAGAGAATTGAGGACAGTCTCAGAGACCTCTGGGACAACATTAAATGCACCAACATTTGAATTATAGGGGTCTCAGAAGAAGAGAAAAAGAAAGGGTTTGAGAAAATACTTGAGGAGATTATAGTTGAAAACTTCCCTAACATGGGAAAGGAAATAGTCAATCAAGTCCAGGAAGCACAGAGTCCCATACAGGAGAAACATGCCGAGACACATATTAATCAAACTATCAAAAATTAAATACAGGGCTTCCCTGGTGGCGCAGTGGTTGAGAATCTGCCTGCCAATGCAGGGGACACGGGTTCGAGCCCTGGTCTGGGAAGATCCCACATGCCGCGGAGCAACTGGGCCCGTTAGCCACAACTACTGAGCCTGAGCGTCTGGAGCCTCTGCTCCGCAACGAGAGAGGCCGCGATGGTGAGAGGCCCGCGCACCGCGATGAAGAGTGGCCCCCACTCGCCGCAACTGGGGAAAGCCCTCACACAGAAACGAAGACCCAACACAGCCAAAAATAAACATAATAAATAAATTTAAAAAAAAAATTAAATACAAAGAAAAAATATTAAAAGCATCAAGGGAAAAGCAACAAATAACTTACAGGGGAATCCCCATAAGGTTAACAGCTGATCTTTCAGCTGAAACTCTGCAAGCCAGAAGGGAGTGGCAGGACATATTTAAAGTGATGAAAGGGAAAAACCTACAACTAAGACCACTCTACCCAGCAAGGATCTCATTCAGATTTGATGGAGAAATTAAAACCTTTACAGAAAAGCAAAATTTAAGAGAATTCAGCACCAGCAAACCAGCTTTACAACAAATGCTAAAGGAACTTCTCTAGGCAGGAAACACAAGAGAAGGAAAAGACCTACAAAAACAAACCCAAAACAATTAAGAAAATGGTAATAGGAACATACATATTGATAATTACATTAAATGTAAATGGATTAAATGCTCCAACCAAAAGACATAGACTGGCTGAATGGATACAAAAACAAGACCCATATATATGCTGTCTACAAGAGATCCACTTCAGACCTAGGGAAACATACAGACTGAAAGTGAGGGGATGGAAAAAGCTATTCCATGCAAATGGAAATCAAAAGAAAGCTGGAGTAGCAATTCTCATATCAGACAAAATAGACTTTAAAGTAAAGACTATTAGAAGAGACAAAAGAAGGACACTACATAATGATCAAGGGATCAATCCAAGAAGAAGATATAACAATTGTAAATATTTATGCACCCAACACAGAAGCACCTCAATACATAAGGCAACTGCTAACAGCCATAAAAGGGGAAATCGAAAGTTAACACAATAATAGTAGGGGACTTTAACACCCCACTTTCACCAATGGACAGATCATCCAAAAAGAAAATAAATAAGGAAACACAAGCTTTAAATGACACATTAAACAAGATGGATTTAATTGATATTTATAGGACATTCCATCCAAAACCAACAGAATACACTTTCTTCTCAAGTGCCTATGGAACATTCTCCAGGAGAGACCATATCTTCAGTCACAAATCAAGCCTTGGTAAATTCAAGAAAATTGAAATCTTATCAAGTTTTTTTTCCGACCACAATGCTATGAGACAAGATATCAATTACAGGAAAAGAACTGTAAAAAATACAAACACATGGAGGCTAAACAATACGCTACTAAATAACCAAGAGATCACTGAAGAAATCAAAGAGGAAATCAAAAAATACTTAGAAACAAATGACAATGAAAACACAACGACCCAAAATCTATGGGATGCAGCAAAAGCAGTTCTAAGAGGGAAGTTTATAGCAATACAAATCCTACATCAGAAATGAGAAAAATCTCAAATAAACAACCTAACCTTACACCTAAAGCAAATAGAGAAAGAAGAACAAAAAAACACAAAGTTAGCAGAAGGAAAGAAATCATAAAGATCAGATCAGAAATAAATGAAAAAGAAATGAAGGAAACAATAGCAAAGACCAATAAAACTAAAAGCTGGTTCTTGGAGAAGATAAACAAAATTGATAAACCATTAGCCAGACTCATCAAGAAAAAAAAGGGAGAAAACTCAAATCAACAGAATTAGAAATGAAAAAGGAGAAGTAACAACTGACACTGCAGAAAAACAAAGGATCATGAGAGATTACTATAAGCAACTATATGCCAATAAAATGGACAACCTGGAAAAAATGGACAAACTCTTAGAAAAGCACAACCTTCTGAGACTGAACCAGGAAGAAATAGAAAATATAAACAAACCAATCACAAGCACTGAAATTGAAACTGTGATTAAAGATCTTCCAACAAACAAGAACCCAGGACCAGATGGCTTCACAGGAAAATTCTATCAAACATTTAGAGAAGAGCTAACACCTATCCTTCTCAAACTCTTCCAAAATATAGGAGAGGGAGGAACACTCCCAAACTCATTCTATGAGGCCACCATCACCCTGATACCAAAACCAGACAAAGATGTCACAAAAAAAGAAAACTACAGGCCAATATCACTGATGAACATAGATGCAAAAATCCTCAACAAAATACTAGCAAACAGAATCCAACAGCACATTAAAAGGATCATACACCATGATCAAGTGCGGTTTATCCCAGGAATGCAAGAATTCTTCAATATACGCAAGTCAATCAATGTGATACACCATATTAACAAACTGAAAAATAAAAACCATATGATTATCTCAATAGATGGAGAAAAAGCTTTCGACAACCTTCAACACCCATTTAAGATAAAAAACTCTCCAGAAAGTAGGCATAGAGGGAACCTACCTAACTTAATAAAGGCCATATATGACAAACCCACAGCCAATATCGTTCTCAATGGTGAAAAACTGAAACCATTTCCTCTAAGATCAGGAACAAGACAAGGTTGCCCACTCTCACCACTACTATTCAAGATAGTTTTGGAAGTTTTAGCCACAGCAATCAGAGAAGAAAAAGAAATAAAAGGAATCCAAATCGGAAATGAAGAAGTAAAGCTGTCACTGTTTGCAGATGACGTGATACTATACATAGAGAATCCTAAAGATGCTACCAGAAAACTACTAGAGCTAATCAATGAAACTGGTAGAGTAGCAGGATACAAAATTAATGCACAGAAATCTCTTGCATTCCTATACACTAATGATGAAAAATCTGAAAGAGAAATTAAGGAAACACTCCCATTTACCATTGCAACAAAAAGAATAAAATACTTAGGAATAAACCTACCTAAGGAGACAAAAGACCTGTATGCAGAAAACTATTAACACAGTGATGAAATAAAGATGATACAAACAGATGCAGAGATACACCATGTTCTTGGATTAGAAGAATCAACATTGTGAAAATGACTGAAATACCCAAAGCAATCTACAGATTCAGTGCAATCCCTATCAAACTACCAATGGCATTTTTCACAGAACTAGAACAAAAAATTTCACAATTTGTATGGAAACACAAAAGACCCTGAATAGCCAAAGCAATCTTGAGAAAGAAAAACGGAGCTGGAGGAATCAGGCTCCCGGACTTCAGACTATACTACAAAGCTACAGTAATCAAGACTGTATGGTACTGGCACAAAAACAGAAATATAGATCAATGGAACATGATAGAAAGCCCAGAGATAAACCCACGCACATATGGTCACCTTATTTTGATAAAGGAGGCAAGAATATACAATAGAGAAAAGACAACCTCTTCAATAAGTGGTGCTGGGAAAACTGGACAGATACATGCAAAAGAATAAAATCAGAACACTTCCTAACACCATACACAAAAATAAACTCAAAATGGATTAAAGACCTAAATGTAAGGCCAGACACTATAAAACTCTTAGAGGAAAACATAGGCAGAACACTCTATGACATAAATCACAGCAAGATCCTTTTTGACCCACCTCCTAGAGAAATAGAAATAAAAACAAAAATAAACAAATGGGACCCGATGAAACTTAAAAGCTTTTGCACAGCAAAGGAAACCATATACAAGATGAAAAGACAACCCTCAGAATAGGAGAAAATATTTGCAAATGAAGCAACTGACAAAAGGATTAATCTCCAAAATATACAAGCAGCTCATGTAGCTCAACAGCAAAAAAACATCCCTCACATCCCTAGATTCCACAGCCACATGCCCATGGCCACCACCACCTTAGGGCCCACACCAGAGGCATGTCCTTGGTCTCCCCACATTACTCGTGTCTTAATCAACACCTCTTCACCCCACTGTTGAGGGTGGAATTCCCAGTGTGTAGTTATGGAGACAGCCAAACATGTGACATTTGACACTGAACTTATGAGACAGACAGCAGTTTATAAATCACATATACTCACAGCCTGAGAGAGGAGGACACACCACACTACACAGGGCCACATGGAGGTTGTACTCCAGAAGAGAGGCTGTACACTGGGGGCTGTGGGACATAAGCTTTGTAGTATCAAGAGGGAGAAGTGTTCCTTGGTTCCCACGGGAGGATGTGATTGGCTTTGTGCAAAATTCCATGGATTGGTAGGAACTGAAACCTGCTACAAAGGGATGAACAGGAACTGCTCTGGTCTCCTTGCTAAAAAGGGGGTATCTGGTAGGAGCAGAGTGGGGAGGGCAACTTGCACTGAGGACATCTAAGCCATCCCATTTTCTAACACCCATGTTAAGGCTACCCATAATGGGCCTATGCTGCAATTTGGCAGATGACATACAGATTATGCTTGACATAGTTAAACACAATCCAGTATGATGCCAGACATCCCATGGCTTCCACTAGCAGTCACAGCCCCAAAACTTTCTATGAAGATCTCCCTGCCTGGCTCAGTTTCTTGCCTCTGACTTAGTCACACAGAATCACACATGTATCTCAGACACACATGGTTCTCCTCCACTTGTGTGCTTCACTTGCTGTCCCCCTACCACTCACAACCTTCCTCTGTCCACCTACCCCTCGTTCAAAGAACAGCCCACAGGTGGCCTACCCCAGGCCTAGTGACTCTCACAGATGACTACATTTGCTCCTGAACTTATCCTCCAGGCTGAATGAAAAACAAGCTCCATGGGCTTCCCTGGTGGCACAGTGGTTAAGAATCCACCTGCCAAAGCAGGGGACACGGGTTCGATCCCTGGTCCAGGAAGATCCCACATGCCGCGGAGCAACTAAGCCCGTGCACCACAACTACTGAGCCTGTGCTCTAGAGCCCGTGAGCCACAACTACTGAGCCCACATGCTGCAACTACTGAAACCCGCACGCCTAGAGCCCGTGCTCCGCAACAAGAGAAGCCACCGCAATGAGAAGCCCGCGCACCGCAACCAACAGTAGCCCCCGCTCAGCCCCTGCTCGCCACAACTAGAGAAAGCCTGCGCGCAGCAACAAAGACCCTACTCAGGCAATAAATAAATAAATAAATTTATTTATTTTTTAAAAAATAGAGAGAAACAAGCTCCACCAAAATCCTGCTGTGTACAGAGAGTGGTAAATAAGCACCAGTTCTGGCTTGAGTGTCATCTCACTTCAATTGCTACTATGACTCTGCATCCATCTCATGTCCAGTCTTTTCTTGGGAGCCTTGGCCACCTGCCAACAATACTGTCTCTGAGAGCCTCCTCAATTCCTTTTCCACCACCCCAGGTGGGACTCAAGGACTGGGGAAATAGCACTGAAGAGTCCAAAGACACCACAATCCAGAGAACATGTGATTCAGTGTCAGGCCCAGCGAGGGAACGGGACACCTTCCACTTGACTGTGTTGGTTCCATAAGCAGCCATGGAAATGTGGAACAAGTGATGAGTCTATGGAGGGGTTTGATGGGCTCAGGTTTCCATGTACCCCTGCCTGGCCCTGAAGTCTGGGATAGCTCCTTAATCTCTGAGCCTCAGTGATCAGTTCGCCTTTTACAAGGTGTCCCTGTGCCTGTCACCCTCCCCCACTTGCCACCACACTGTCAGAAACAGGGCCCCACCAGAAACCTAGCAGGTTCCTGAGGGGCTCCTGGGTACAGAAGGCTTTCTGTGTCTTGCGTTTCTTGTTTGTAGGTCAAGGGATACGCATAACAATATCCTTGAGCTCTACTGCAGAACTAAAACCCCCAACAAATAGAAGACGCTAACTACCTGATGAAGCATTCTTCAGAGAAGATCAGGAGACCACCTGAGGCCAGATTAAAGGAATGCAAGCCCTGCTCACACCCTGATCCTTAACAACAACCCCGCTCTTCAACTGCTGCTATAAAACTCCTCACCAAATTCCCCCGGGGTTTGGACAACAGGTTTTCAGGGCACGAGCCCACTGTGTCCCCCCTTGCCTGGCAAAGCAATAAAGCTATTATTTTCTGCTTCACCGAAAACTGTCTCCGAGATTCGATTCGGTACCTGTGCACAGAGGCCAAGCTTTTGGCATCACACCCACGGCCGCCTCACCGTCCTGGACACCGGGGCCTGGGCTGCGAGCACGACATTAGGCGCCCCGCACTGGGGGCTTTAGTGTCTGCTGGGGTGAGGGCGGTGAGGGCCCGGAGGACAGGCATCTACCTGAGGCGGGTCCCTCAGCACCACCGCTGCCACTGGGGTCTGTGGGCAGAGCGGGACCCGGATCGGCAGTCCCTCTCCCAGGCCTGGCGCGGGGCATCAGGGCGGCGTCGCCGAGCCTCAGACCCGCTTTTGTCCTGGGGGAACAAGGCCTCTTCTCGGACCTTCTTGGCCGTCACATCGGTGCAGACCCAGCAGTCTGGAGCCAGAACAGACCCAGAGCAGTTAAAATGGCCGCCACGAGAAGGAAACCGGAAGTCCCTCCCTTATGAATTGCACCTGATACGGAATCGCCCCTTTTATGAGACTTTGATTGGCTGAATGGCGCTGTCGCCCGTCGTGGAGCGTTCTGGGTAATGTAGTTCCTGCAGAGCCACTCGCCGCGTGTGAGGATTCTCCCCGCTGACCTCTAGTAAAGAAGGCAGAAAAAAAAAAAAAAAAAAAAAAAAGAAGGCAGAGCTTCGCTGCCAGGGGCGCTGGGAAATGGTGCGTCTGGGTTCCCGGGCAGAGGAGGGACTTCGCTCCTTCTTGAAGAGGCTATACTCAGATTTCTGGGGAGCCCTTTCTGCAACTGATCGCGCAGGTGTTTGGAGACGTATTAGTTTGGACTCCCGGGAAGCTCAGCGTGCTCTGAGAGGCTAAACAAATTCTTTCAGACGCCCCCAAAGGCTACAGATACAAATGAACCTGTCATTCCATAGAGTCACAAAAGTTGTGTCCCCGGGTATAGGAAACTCATAAAAATTATCGTATGCAATTCAAGCGTCAAAATTATAAAAATTCAACCATGTTTAGAAATTCAAGAAATTATCTTTAACAATCATACGGCAATGATCATAGACAAAAATAAATTAACTATGTAAGTTTGAAGTAATTGCTCTGAAGCAAATTGAGATATAAATCTACAGTAAAAAAACAAACACAGGGGCTTCCCCGGTGCCGCAGCTGTTAAGAATCCACCTGCCAATGCAGGGGAGATGGGTTCGAGCCCTGGTCCGCGAAGATCCCACAGGCCACGGAGCAACTAAGCCCGCGAGCCACAACTACTGAGCCTGCGTGCCACAACTACTGAAGCCCGCGCACCTAGAGCCCGTGCTCCGCAACAAGAGAAGTCACCGCAATGAGAAGCCCATGCACCGCAACGAAGAGTAGTCCCCGCTCGCCGCAACTAGAGAAAGCTTGTGCAGCAAAGAAGACCCAGCGCAGCCAAAAATTAATTAATTAATTAATTAATTTAAATAAATAAATAAATATGGTCTGGGGACTTCCCTGGCAGTCCAGTGGTTAAGACTCCACGCTTCCAATGCAGGGAGTGCGGGTTCGATCCCTGGTCAGGGAACTAAAATTCCACATGCCGAGTGGCATGGCCAAATAAATAAATTAATAAGGTCTGCAGCACTGAAGTACACAAATGGTAAAATATGAATTTAGACCTCCTCTTCAAACTATACACAAATATTAGTTGCCAGTAAGGACACTGGTAGATTCTAAACCTTGGGGCAGCTGCAGGGAGACTGCAGTCCTGCAGTGCCGGGCAACAAAAAGACTAAGGCAGAGGAATGCAATAGAATGTTTAATGCCCTGAGAAAAATCGGAGCAAGGGTGGGGAGTGAGACTATTAGGGAAATTAAGACATTTAAATGCAGCATAGGGACTCCTCTGGTGGCGCAGGGGTTGGGAGTCCACCTGCCAATGCAGGGGAGGATCCCACATGCCTCGGGGCAGCTGGGCCCAAGCGCCACGGCTACTGAGCCTGCGCTCTGGAGCCCGTGAGCCACAACTGCTGGGCCCATGTGCCTGGAGCCCATGCTCCGCAGCAGGGAGAGGCCACCGCAATGAAAGGCCCAGGCTTGCCTCAACTGGAAAGGGCCCGCACGCAGCAGTGAAGACCCAATGCAGCCAAAAATTAATTAATTAATTAATTGATTAACTTTAAAAAAAGACTAAAAGGCTTTCAATCCTACTTTTAAAAAATAAAAATAAATGCAGCATACTGTATATGGTAGAACTGGTGAAACACACACACACACACACACACACACACACACACGCACACACACACACACACACACCAGGGAAGATGCATGTCTGGAAAAAATCTGAGAAAGCCTGAAGCCTTCACACTGGGTTGATTAGTAAAGGTCTTTCCCTGCATGGAGCCAGTCCCTAAAGACTTGGACAGGTGGCTTAATGTAACAATTAAGAGAGCGACAATCCCATCACTTTTGCGTAATCACAAGAGTGACATCTGTCATATTCAAAGACCCACACTCAAGAGAAGGGAACTACACAGCTGTGTACACCAGGAGGCAGGAGTCTTGGGGCCATCTTAGAATTCTGCCTGCCTCAGTGATTCTTGCTAAGACACATCTGCCTGAGAAGATTCATGCTCTTCTCATTTGCTTGATACTTGATAAAAAGCAGTCCAGGGATTTCCCTGGCAGTCCAGTGGTTAGGATTCAGCGCTTTTGCTGAGGTAGCCCAGGTTCAATCCCTGGTCGGCAAACTAAGATCCTGCAAGGTGCGGCCAAAAACAAAAAAGAAAGAAAGAAAAAGAGTGTATATATATATGTATAACTGAGTCACTTTGCTGTACAGCAGGAATTAAAACAATGTTGTAAATCAAATATAACACTTGTCTCTTGAGTATTGGTCTTTTGAGTGGTGAGCAGCTGAACTTGGGTTCGGTACCAGCCTCCTCAAGTTACACTAATCTTTTTTTTCAACATTTTCATTGCCCCCAAGAGAATCCTCCTACCCACCAACCATCTTTCCCTTTTCTCCCCTCCCCTGGCACCTAGAACCACTTATCTACTTCGACCTTCTATGGATTTGCCTATTCTAGGTATTTTGTATAAATGGAATTATACGATGTGTGGACCTTTTGTGTCTAACTGCTTTTACTTAGCATAATGTTTTCAAGGATCATCTATGTTGTACCATGTGTCAGTACTTCTTTTTCCTTGCTTAATAACATCCCACTGTATGGAGAGACCACATCTTGTTAATTTGTTTATCGGTTGATGGACATATGCGGTGTTTCCACCTTTTTGCTCTTATGAATAATGCTGCTATGAACGTTTGTGTGAGGGTTTCTCTTGTGTGCAGATACATATATTTTCAATTCTTTTGGATATATACCCAGGAGTGGAATTGCTGGGTCAGGTAGTGACTCTATGTTTACCCTTTCAAGGAACCATCAGACTGTTTTCCACACCAACAGCACCGCTCAGATTAAATCCTGCCCCTTTTGTTTTGTTTCCACAGCTCTCGGTGACTCCCAGCTTACAGCACTCAGTACATCTGGCAATGCTTTATAGCTCTTTGCCCGCAGACCTATATTTCCTGAACCAGGTCCCAGATCCCTAAAAACAAAGGTTACTGTCTGCTGTCATATTCATTTTGACATTCTCAGTCTTGTTATACATAAAATGGAAGCGAGCTTCTGGGATTAACAGATAATGTCACTGGGGAGGCTTTGTTTCATGAAAGTGGTTTCCTCACATGGTCTGGGAGACTTACCCGAAGAAACTACTGTTTAGGAGTGAGAAAAGAAAATCCTGACAATTTCTCTTTCACACTTACGAAGTTGGATTTTTTTCTTTTCCAATTAAGTTATATTTATTCATAAACTCTAAGAACTAGGAAGCAAGATTGCTATGAATTGCTATGAATAAATTCATATGAATTTATTTCCTGTTTTTACGTCTGGTGTTCTTCCTTTAGAGTGCTCTTGCACAAGGTTCTCCAGGAGCAAGTCATGCTCACATTCTGTCATCTGTCACTGTTTCCTCCACACTGGCTGGCATGTCCTGCCTCTCTTTCATTTCTTTTCACAGACGCCCCGGATCTGCGGTATGTATAGCATCCTTTATTTCTACTTCCTTTACCAACTTTTGCTCTGTGTTCAATCTCTTCTTTTCCATATGTTTTCTTCTTTTTGATCTAATGACTAAAATGTAGATATAACATTATTTAGATACTAATAAATCAGGAATTAGAGACAAAAGAAGTGAGGAAATATATGGAAAAATAAAGGAACAAACAATGGAATTTTCAGGCTTTCATGAATGTTATTTGTCTGATAAGGATGGTGAAAATTGCATTTCGAAATGATTTTCCCACTTTCTGTATTCACGCTTTATAAATATCCAGTTTTAAAATTTTATAATATTGTAAATCAACTATACTTCAATTTTTAAACATTTAGAAAAGTTATAATTCAATGCAATGTAAATACATTAAAAAATATTTTCTAAGAGTACAAGGGCGGTCTGCCTCAGTAAGCATCAATTATCTCTTCTACTCTTGGCCTCTCAGCCTCTCTCTGACTATCTCTGGGGGTTAGAGAGCAGATCCATGCAGCGGATGCTTAATAGTATTGAATCAGACACTGAAATCTACATCATTTTGCTCTAGAATTTTTTTAAGCAAGTACTGAAGAATCTCAGAACTTCTACAAAATCAGGTTTCTATGAGCATATATGTTGTTCTCTCCTCACAAGGATTTGCAGGGGTAGTGGGCAATTCTCACGGAGGCGTCTCTGACCTGGGGGTAGTAACCTCTGTTTCGTGGGCCTGCATCCCATTTCCACATCAGACTGAGGCAGACAGCGCAGGAGGGCATTTGCCTGTCTGTGGTCAAAACTCGGCAACAACACGACACTGATAAGTATGTTTAAGGGAAATGTTGAGTCCAGGAAAAGTCTTGTTTCCTGAACTCTCTTTTCAGTCCTTGGAATTGCCTTGCAAAAGGAATCAAACAACCACACAGCTGTTTGCCCCTCTGTGTAATTTGATGTGAATGGCTCATTCCTGCATGTGTGGCTGTAAATATTCATTAGCTTTGCCTTTGAAAACCCAACCATCATTGTCAGCTCAGCTTCCCTTGGATTTTGGATCTGAAAAGATAAGTTTGTTGACCCTCTACCTGAATTAATGAACTTTTCCAGTTCCTTCTCACTCTCTGGAAGGAGGTGCGTGGACTCATCCTGGCCCTCATCCTCAAAGCCCTCCTCTTCATCTCCTAATAATGGTATCTTGACATTTTTATAGAGCGACGCAAGTTGTTGTTTTTCCTCAGCCTGTACCAGTCGACTGGAGGACAAGATAGATAAATTTTAAAGCACAATTTTCCCACTAAATCATACTGTCTTAATCTTGTGACTTTCTGACTGAAAACGGGTCACTAGTACATGGGGGAGGAGGCAGAAATAGACTTAAACCCAAATAATTATAGAACTCAGATTGGGGCTGACACGCAGAAAAGGGGCGACTGATTTGGAGCCAGGTGACGGGAATGGGGCACTCGGGCTGGGCACAAACCTCCATGATCAAGTTCAATAACATCTTAATGCAATATTTTACAAAAGAAAAATTAATGCCAAGAAATCCATGAGGAACACAATGTCAACATTTTAAATAAATGTAGCATAGGTACCGCTGATTTTTCCTTTCGCTTAGTCTCCAATATGTTTTGGCCCGACAACGTCACTGATCATGTATTTAAAATGTTGATATTTTGTTCATCATGGATTTTTGAGGGCATTAATTTAGACTTAAAAATATTGCAATAAATTATTATTTTTCTTGACTACTGAGTTTCTTGACTACTGCACCCCCTTAAATTTTGCACCTGAGGTGAGTGCCTCGCTCTCCCCACCCTAGGCCCAGACTTGGAAGTGGATCATTGAACAGATATTTCTTTGTGAAATGAAAATGGGTAATAGAGTATTCTACTTTTTCCTAACATACTTACCTTCCTAATTGTGTTTGACTCATGTAATAACAAACCATTTTAGGGTTAGCTTATTTGTGTTCTAAGGGGCTGTGATGGAGGAAGGGATGTAGGGGGAACATTCCAGAATCATGCTCTGTAGCAGGAAGAAATGGCCTGATTGTAAACACTGTTACAGATAATCAGGAAGCCGGAACAGGACCAGATTTTGGGTGAGGAGAGTGAGGTGCTTTAGGTGCACAGTTTAAGGGGGTGCCAAAAAACTCAGTAATGGAGATAAATATTTTGACTTAATATTGTAAAAAATTAAAATGAGGGGATTCCCTGGTGGTCCAGTGGTTAGGACTCGGTGCTTCCACTGCCTAGGGCCCAGGTTCAATCCCTGGTCGGGGAAATAAGATCCTGCAAGCCTCATGGTATGGCCAAAAAAAAAGAAAGAAATGAATGGGGAAAATCCATGATAAACCAAATATCAAAATTTTAAAGACAGGATCCATCAGTGCTGTGATGAACCATATGGGAGACTGAGTCAAAAGGGAAAATGTGAGTCCCTATATACATGTTTTTATGTATTATTTTACGGTTCTTCTTTTCCAAAACATTAAAGTAGTTGAAATATATTTTAAGAATTGAAAAGTGCTGTATCAAAACTCATAACATTATTTTAAGTTTAAATACTTTATCTTTACCAGAAACAAAATTTATTATAACTTTACTTTCCTGGTTTAAGTGAAATCAAACTCACCAATATATTTTCAAAAATCTACTTCTGGAAAAAATTAACCACTAAAAATTATGTAAAAACATGTACTTTGGGGCACATATTTTTCCTTTTGCCTCAGGTCCTAAAATGTCACTAGGGGGTAACACAAATATAAAAGCTGTAAATGTTGACATTAGCTCAGTTATTTAATTGGGCACTGAAATTCCAGGAGGATACGTTGTAGTGAGTTACTTTAGCAATCTTCATATGTTAACATCTTTGTCTAGACTAATGAAATAAACTGAAATTCCAGTTACATAAATTGAGTCATAGATAACCCAGAACCAAACATACTGGGGACACTCTCTCCTTAGCAAAATTTCTTCAATTTTACCTTTAATTTTGCCTTCATTTGACATATTCCAAGTGGTCCTAAAATGGCTACCTTAAAAAATATCCCATACATGGCAATACATTTCCCATGTACACACTTAATTCTGATAGAGTAAATAATTTAGTACTTCCTCAAGCTGTTTCTGATGGGATATAATGGAGTCCTGGAACTAAATCCTAGAATAAGAATCAATGTGTTGGTCCTGATCAGAGTAGCATAATGTCACAGTGCGGCTCACTTTCGTCTGACACTAATTTCAAAATGATCACATAACCTGAGCTTGACCACAAGCTTTATTTGTGCGAACAAGATGAAGTGTCTTCCCTAAACACTACTATTACCCCTACTATTGCACTGATAATAAGTTTCTAGTGAAAGAGAGAGTGGTCACTCTTTTCTGCTTTGCACTATTAAGATTCCCTCCAAAGTATCAAGTTCACTCTAGAAAGCCACATTTTGGGAGGATGACAGCATCTCTGACTGTGGCTTTCAAACATTTTTGATCATGATCCACAGTAAGAGATAAGATTTACCTCACAATCTTGAGTCTGAAAAGGTTGAAAATCAGCATTTACTTTTTGTTGTTGTTGTTGTTTACTGCGTTGGCTCTTTGTCGCTGCACGCGGGCTTTCTCTAGTTGGGGTGAGCGGGGGCTACTCTTTGTTGTGGTGCGTGGGCTTTCTCATTGTGGTAGCTTTTCTTGTTGCAGAGCACAGGCTCTAGGTGCACAGGCTGCAGTAGTTGTGGTGCGTGGGCTCAGTAGTTGTGGCTCGCTGGCTCTAGATCGCAGGCTCAGTAGTTGTGGTGCACGAGTTTAGTTGCTCTGCGGCATGTGGGATCTTCCCGGATCGGGGCTCTAACCCGTGTCCCCTGCATTGGCAGGCGGATTCTTAACCAGTGAGCCACCAGGGAAGCCCAACATTTACTTTAATACTTTCTATTCTACTAAATTGTATTCTGTTCTGTTTCTTTTTTGTTTGTTTGCTTGCTTTTTTTTTAATTAATTTCTATTTTTACTTAAAAAATTCTTTTTATCCAGTTTCTTTTAAATTTTTTCATTTATATCATGACCCAACATGAATATAGCCCATATTCTGAAAAAGACTGTCTGAAAATGTATAATGACCATAATAATTTAAGGATTATAAGAATTATCACCATCATCATCATTACTATCACAAAATAATAACCTAGTTAACTTATGTCTTACTTAAGGATGGTACAAGTTATTTAGCATAGACTTACTATATCATGTAGGAAATAGTGATCCCACATATCAGGGCAATACTGAAGGCTATACACGCAATTGTAATTACTTGAGCAAGAGCAGGTCTATGAGGAATCAGCGCTAAAAATGGGGAAAAAAAGTTCTCATAAAATCTCATTTTAGGTGTGACTATCAGTTAATATATTTGTTAATCATATTGTTTTGGCAGAATGGGAGAGAAAATCAGAAATAACCTTAAAAATAGTATTCTTAACTAAAAAAAAAAAAAAAACACAGAGGCTAGATTGTACAGCCTGTGTGAACAAATATAATTTGAATTCCCACCCAATCTCTGATTCCTTTTTCCATCTGCCTCCTGTCTTTGGTCAAAGCCCTCTCTTATGAGACTGGATCCCTGACTTAGTACAGCAGAACCGGCCATCGATGTAGCTGAAAGGAGAGTGGCCTTAGTTTTACAACTCAAGTGTTGCCTGGATGGTCTTAGGTTGTGTAGTGCTGTTACAAAAGGAATATTGTAGGGCAATTCAGAATCTAATTCCACAAACCTGTATTGGGGTTGGTATTTAGGCCCACTGAATGTGCTACAAAACCTTGGATGCTTTTTGTAGGCTCAGGTGTATCACTTCTCCCATTATCTGAAATAAAAATAAATAAACAGAGCTATTGTTGGTACAAACTGAACAAAAGAGCAATTGACTAAGTACATTACTCAACCACTTGTAGGAACTTCCCTGGTGGTCAAGTAGGGAAGACTCCACGCTCGCAATGCAGGGGGCTTGGGTTCAATCCCTGGTCAGGGAACTAGATCCTGCATGCTGCAGCTAAAGAGTTTGCATGCCGCAACTAAGATCCCATGTGCCGCAACTAAGATCCCATGTGCCGCAACTAAGACACGACACAGACAAAATAAATAAATAAATATTAAAAAAAAAAAAAAAAAAAAAACCACTTGTAAAAATCTGACAAATTGAAGTGCCTACTCCTTGTCGCAAACGTGGCCTTCCCTCACTTTCTGTCCCTTCACTGGTTCAACGACTGAGCTGAGAAATACTTTGAGATTCATACCTCAATGTGAGGTCAGCCTGACATGACAAAAAGGATCTGGACTGTAAAAATGCTTGCAGATTAAACGCTTAATTGTAGACTTTAGGTGTGGCATACATAGATGTTCATTCTATGATTCTCTCAACTTTTCTGTGCTTTCAGATTTTCTTAATGTAATATTAGGTGGGGGGGTATGGGTTACAGTCGGTTTCAATACAATGACTCCTGAAAATTGGTTGTT
The DNA here is from genome assembly GCF_028023285.1 of Balaenoptera ricei. NCBI lineage: Eukaryota > Metazoa > Chordata > Mammalia > Artiodactyla > Balaenopteridae > Balaenoptera > Balaenoptera ricei. The sequence continues at coordinate 504,596 of NC_082657.1, read as the reverse complement.
GGACTTGGCAATGGGAAGGTCATTGGAGACCTAGTCAAAGGAGATATTATCGATGTGCATGAGTGAAACAGGTTCGAGAGAGAACAGGGGGAAAGGAATTGGAGAGAGCAAGTTTTGGAAATTTCCTGAAGTGTTTTGCTGTCATGGAGGGAAGAGAAATGGGGGCAGCTCCCAGAGGGGACTGAGGGATCAAGAGACGAGTTTTGTTTTTTAATATGGGAAAACCGACAGCATGTTCATATAAGAACGGGGATGATACTTTTAAATACTGTGATGTTCCTGGAAAGGGACAGAGAATTGCCCAGGGTGTCCCCAGTCGACCTGAGGGGATGTTAGCTGGTGCACAGGTGGGGGGTCAGCCTTGGCCTAGACAGCAGGAAAAATGAGAAGGTACAACTGCGCTAGATCAGGGGATGCAGACACTCTGTCAAGTGCTTGTATTTTGTCAGTGATGGAGGAAGCAAGGTCATCCCCTAAGAGCGAGCCTGGGGTAGATATGTTGGGAGTATTTGTGGGATGAGAAAAATAGACGAGAAAGTCACCAAGCAAAAGGGGAGGGTAAGTGAACTAAGGAAATGGAGTAGCTTTCTTTCTTTCTTTCTTTCCTTCTTTTTTTTTTTTTTTTTTTTTTTTTGCCGTGCCACGTGGCTTGTGGGATCTTAATTCCCTGACCAGGGATTGAACCCGGGCCCTGGCAGTGAAAGTGCTAAGTCCTAACCACTGGACTGCCAGGGAATTCCCTGGAGTAGCATATTTTAAATAAAATTCCCAGAAATGGAATTGTGGGGTATATCGACTCTATTTTCTTATTTTCTATATCTTTGATGGTCTACCATTTGGGGCCTTCATCCTGGGAAAGCTCCACGTCTCAGGGCTGGCTACTTCCCAGAGACAGCAAGCGACTCCCCTGTGGTGTCTTTGATATTCAAACCAACCATCAAACCCTCACACACCAGGCCAATACTCCCTCTGCCCTGAATCACCCCAGGGCCTGGTACTGGACACCTGAGAACCACTCTTATAGCCCAGGGCCCACCAAAATTATTCAAACTATGCAACACTAAGCTTACTCCATGTACCTACCCCACCTCACCCATTCCTTCCCTCAAAAACCCCAATAGAAGCTCTGGGTCATCCTCTCCCCTCTCCTCCTCCTGCCTCCTAACCCACTCTGGTCCTTCCCCACATGGCCCGGCATGGTGTGCCATGCCTTCTGTTTCTAGGATTCCGTGTGTATAAATGTCTTCCTTCATGACGATCATTTCCGTGTCTGCGTGTCTTACCATACCTGATTAAAACAAATCCCAGGGATATTTCAACACTCTGGGTCAAAAAGTGAATGCATTCTTTTTATAAGAATTGCCAAGTGCCCTCTGTAGAAGTTGTACTCATTCCTAGCCTACAAACAAGATATGAGATTATCTTTCCCTACTCCTTTGCCAGGAGAGTTTGTTGTGAAATATTTTGCCTATTTTCAACATGATAGCTGAAAACTGGAATTCTAGTGTATTTTCAATGTGTATTTTCCTTATTGTGAGGTAGGCATCTTTCCACATAACCAAGAGCTGAAGGTTACAGGAGAAAATGGGAGTCTTCCAGTGATCTGACTAGAAAAACAATTCTGTCTCTGTCTCTGTATCAGAAGCTACACTTGGGACCCAAAGCTCAGGCATGGCAGAGGTCTCAGCGAACCTTTATTGCCATCTCACAAGACAAGTTAGTGTCAAAGTAAGGACTAGAATGTGGGCCTTCTGATACTTTGGCCCGAACTCCTTTTCTGGGCTTTGGTGCTGGGGGGTGGCGGGGGGTGAACTGTGAAGTGAAATATTATAGCTGAGCTTTAGGAAGGGTAATAACGTCTTTGGGATGGATGGAGGGATGCATTAATTGTGTGTTTGGTTTTTTTTTTTTTCCTGTATTTCCTGATGCTTTGACCTCTGTGCTATTTTCTAATCTGCCCCAAGCAACATCATTACTAATCCAACCATGGGGCGGGGGGCGCCTTTTTCTAATTTGCACAAAGGGGCTGTACAGGTTAGTGACAAGCAGCACGGGGTGCCCTCTGGAGCCACACAGCACAGCAGCTTTGTGAACGTCCATGGATCCCACCCACCCTCTCAGATGCCTTGACTTACCAGTACGCCCTGGGAATGGCGTGGGTGTAGTACGTGCTGGAGCTACACGGCCGTTGAAGGGGATCAAAAAGAAGAGACAGGTTTAAGATGCATTTAGGAAAATTAGGATGTAACTTGGTATTAGATGAGGGGGCCTAAAACGTAGTTTCCAAATAGCTAAGTTGGTAAATGTTCTCAATAAGTTTATTCCAATGCCTAGTATTGATAGAAATGCGCGGCTTAATTTGCAAAAGCATGGTGCTCTGCTTGCATCCAGTGTTTCCTCTGATGAATCTGGACCATTAAGAACACAATGCATTTGGGTCCTGGTCTGCTTTTGCAGTCACGCAAGCTGGGAAAACTACTCCCAAGCTGAGGACCTGGAGAAACTTAGCACAGAGCTGAAGGGGGCTGTGCTCTCATCAGGTCAGAGAGCCGGGGCCAGGGAGGGCCCAATAGTCACAGCCCTTCTGTCACCCAGCTTACAGAGAATGAAGAGTATAGGATGTAATTTCCAAGCAATGCTTATCTAGTTTTATTATTTTATGGACCATGCTACTAACAAATATACAAGAAGAGACACATTGGGCTTCCCTGGTGGCACAGTGGTTAAGAATCCGCCTGCCAATGCAGGGGACACAGGTTCAAGCCCTGGTCCGGGAAGATCCCACATACTGTGGAGCAACTAAGCCCGTGTGCTACAGCTACTGAGCCCGTGCTCTAGAGCCCGCAAACCACAACTACTGAGCTCACATGCTGCAACTACTGAAGCCCGCGTGCCTAGAGCCCGTGCTCCGCAACAAGAGAAGCCACTGCAATGAGAAGCCCGTGCACTGCAACGAAGACCCACGCAGCCAAAAATAAATAAAATTTTTTTAAATCTTAAAAAAAAAAAAGGAAGAGACACATTGATATAGCACATAAGAGGACCCCAGAATACAGTTCTCATTTCACTGAACGAGTACTAACAATGACTCATCTCTGTGTTTTGAGAAAGCTCCTTGAACGTGAGATAATTGAAATTCCTTAGCGTACAGTGTGGGCTTTTTGGTGACATTTGTGGGTCTTTGTGACTGTATATAACCTGGAAAAGAAAACTTGTAGCAGTGAAATGTAATTACTCCTTTTTACTTCCTCTAAAACAAGTGAAAACATGCTTGAAGTGACCCATTAAGCGTGTTGTCTGTCCAACTGGTTTGAACTCACCTGCATAAGGCAAGCACAGATGAAGTGGGAATTCCATTAAAAACAAAAATAAAATGGTGAAAGAACTTTGAACCTTGTCCATCGTTCCAAAACTGCTAGTTTGTTATCGTATGGATGAAAGGAAGTATTTAGTTGTAGGCTAGCATCTGTCCTATATTTCTCTGAGCAACTAAGGAGCTCTTCTCGCTACAGAATGTTTGGGTTCTGACTGGGAACCACCAGTGTGAGGTCAGCTCACTTTGCCACATGGAATTCTTTCATGGAACCAAGTCAGCCAGTGGGGAGCCTAACAGAATGAGTGAGCGCGTTGGGAGGGATGCTAAGCTCTTGGGTACAGGTGTGAATAAGACCAGGTCCCTGCCCTCAGAGACCGTCCAGATTAGTGAGGAGGCAGAAAGAAATCAGTTATAATCCCATGTGAGGCCTTCCCTGGCAGTCCAGTGGCTAAGACTCCGTGCTTCCAGTGCAGGGGGCCCGGGTTCGATCCCTGGTGGGGGAGCTAGATCCCGCATGCACGCCACAACTAAGACCCGACACAGCTAAATAAATAAATAAATATTTAAAAAATAATAATAATTCAATGTGACACATCATAAGAAGCCAACAGAGAAAACAGCAGGGCTCTGTGTTCAAATGCCTGAATTCTAACCCTCATCTCTGGCTTCCTAGATGTTTGAGCTTGATCAAGTTACTTACCCCTCTGAGCTTCAGTTTCCTCATCAGAAGAATAGGACAGGAACTAATACCTACTTCACAGGGTTACAGCGATGGCTCAATAAGGGAGTCCACGCAAAGCCCAAAAAGAGTGTGGGCACTGAACGTTAGTTCTGGTTGTAAAATGGGAGAGTATAATATTTGCAATAAAGCAATTCAATACTCCTCCAGCCTCTGGGGGTGCTGTTCAGAAACCTAGACCCAAGTGGCCATCTCCAGAAGTTTCTTTAAAGGAGATTAAATGAATCATCTGAAAATGTGGAAATAGGATAGAAAACTAGATGGCATGGAAGAAGGTTGTCCCCTGGACGTGCCCTTTGCCCATCTGGTAGTTCCCACAATACAGAAAACAGGTTTTCATTCCTCCTACCAATTAGAATAAGTGAACAGACCAGAGATCTTTCGAGGCTTGTAAAGTCCCCTGGGGTTAGGAGTTGGTTCCTCGTGTGCTGTGCCCCAAAGGGCAGCTCCTTCCTGAATGTGAGGAGATGACAAGGCAGGTCTCCAGATATACGCCCGCTGTGGGCCATGAAGTTTCTTGCTCTGCTCTTACAACAGCCCAATCTGCCTTCCTCCCATCCTGCCATGCCCGGGGGGTGAGCCAGGTAAGAACAAGCGCCCCATGCTCTCTCTCTAAATCCCGCAGTCTCAGAGTCGCCCCCAATCAAGCCCGTCTGGATGAGTTCATCTGCTGTGTCTCTTTGAACTTAGTTTGGGGCTCCCTATCGGTACTGTGACCTTTAGACTGGATTTAGGTCTCTCAAGCTCCCCATGGACACCACTGTCTTTGGGGCTGGTCTGGGATATCAACGGCCCAATGGTCACTACTGCCTTGCCCAATCCTTTCCGATAGGTCTGTGAACACCTGGCTCTTCCTAGACTTGGTTCTTACAGTCTGTGCACCCAGCCCAGCTGGATGAATCCTACAAGCATCAGAATACCACTGTGAGTTAATAATGCTGACAGATGTGTAGAGAATAATACCATGTCAAGCTATGAGGATTAGGCCAAGAGATAAGATCTTTCATAATGTCACCAAAACCTTTCAACAGATTCCCTTAAATCCAGAGGTGCCTGACCTGTTCTCTTGGCTTTCTTCCAAAGTAGGGTGTACGGTTGCAAAACTGTGTTCCCAACCTTCGTCATATGCCTTATAGGACTATTCCTCATTGTCACCTTTACCAAAATTTGCCGTCAGTGGCCATGTCCAGCCGTCCCAGTCACCTTTAGCATCTCCACAACCCAGGTGGAAAGTGTTATTCACCCCAAATAATATTGTTAATGATGTTGGAGCACTACAGTGTGGATTGTATTGTAGTTTTTTTTAATTGAAGTGTAACTGACATTAACATTATATTAGTTTCAGGTGTGCAACATAATGATTCGATATTTGTATGTGTTGTGAAATGATCATAAGTCTAGTTAACATCTGTCACATATACATATCACAACATATATAATTACAAAATTTTTTCTTGTGATTAGGACTTTTAAGATCTACTCTCTTGGGACTTCCCCGGTGGTCCAGTGGTTAAGAATGTCTTGCAATGCATGGGACGCCGGTTCGATCCCTGGTTGGGGAACTAAATCCCACATGCCGAGGGGCAACTAAGCCCTCGCGCCACAACTAGAGAGCCCGCACGCCACAATGAAGAGCCCACGTGCTGCAACTAAGACTCGACACAGCCAAAAATAAATAAATATTAAAAAAAAAAAAAAAAAGATCTACTCTTAACAGACTGGTGGTTTGCAAGGGGGAGGGATGGAATGAGAGGTTGGGGTTAGCAGATGTAAGCTTTTATACAGAGACTGGATAAACAACAAGGTCCTACTGTATAGCACAGGGAACTCTATTCAATATCCTGTGATAAACCATAATGGAAAAGAATATATTTTTAAAAAATGTATATATATATGTATAACTGAGTCACCTTGCTGTACAGCAGTAATTAATGCAACATTGTAAATTATTTATATTTCAATAAAAAATAAAAACAAATAAAAATAAAAACATTTACTCTCTTAATAACTTTCAGATATGCAATACAGCATTATTAACTACAGTTGCGACGCTGTACATAACATCCCCATGACTTATTTTATAAATGGATGTTTGTACCTTTTTACCCCTTTCACCTATTTCATTGTATTGTAAAATTTTAAATTTTGTATTTTCCTGCTGCCTCAACATCCCTGCAAACAGGCTGTGAGCGCCCCTCCCAGGTGACCAGGCTTATCAAGTGATAAGGCTGGCCCCTGCTACAAGGGGCTTCCTCTTTGCTCTCCCCTGAACATGACCTAGTAACATTCAAAAGCACCAATGACATACCTCATGCCTATTCCTGTGTATTCTACCCCCACCCCTAATAAAAGCACTTGCCTGTGGGCTAGTCTTCACTCTCTGCTCCCCACCTGCTTGGTTGAGCCCGCTCCCTGGCTTGCAGCATGTGTGGACCTTCGTGGCATGCCGTAACTCCGTCTTTCTAGGACCTGTGAGTATAATAAACTTTGTTTCTTCCTGCTACTCTCCTGTGTCTCCTCTTATGGCTGCACCTGACTGACCATCACCTAAAAGAACATAAAACAGTGTTCATAACATTATTTATAATAACCAAAAAGTTATTATAAACCCAAATGTCCATCAACTGACAAATGGATAAACAAAAAGGGTATATCCACATGATGGAATATTATTCATCCAAGAAAAGGGGCAAAGTACTGATTTATGCTACAACACTGATGAACTATGAAAACATTACGCTAAGTGAAAGGATCCAGAAACAAAAGGCCACGTTATATCATTCCATCTATATGAAAGGTCCAAAATAGGAAAATTCATACAGACAGAATGTAGATTACTGGTTGCCAAGGGCTAGGGGGAGGAATGAATACGGAGTAGAATAATTGCTAATGGGGTTTCCTTTTGGAGTGATGAAATGTTCTGGACTTAGATAATTGTGATGAATGAACAATACTGTGAATATACTAAAAACAACTTTAAAAAGGTTAATGTTATGGTATGTGAATACCTCAAGAAACCTATTGTTTTTTCAAAAGACTTTCTTTTTTAGAGTAGCTTTATGTTCACAACAGAGTTCCCAGGTACCCTCTGCCCCCTCACAAACACACACACACACACACACACACACACACACACAGCCTTCTCCATGATGGCATCCCACACCAGAGAAGTACATTTGTTACAGCTGATGAACCTACATTGACACATCATAATCAAAGTCCCTAGTTTATGTTGAGGTTGACTCCCGGCATTACAATTCTATGGGTTCTGACAAAGGTATCATGACATGTATCCAATCTTATAAAATGTCATACAGCACAGTTGCCCTGCTGTAAAAATCCACTATGCTCCACCTATTCATCCCTCTCTCCTCCCCCAACCCTCTGGCAACCACTGATATTTTCACTATCCCCATAGTTTTCCCTTTTCCAGAATGTCATATGTTGGACTCATACAGTATGTAGCCTTTTCAAATTGGCTCCTTTCACTTATTAATACTTATTTAATATATTCTTTAGTAGTATGTTTCTCCATGTCTTTTCATGGCTTGGCAACTCATTTATTTTCAAAGCTTCCAAGCTCTTTTTAAAATAAGGTGTAGTTGATTCACAATATTAGTTTCAGGTGTACAACATAGTGATTCAAAACTTTTATAGATTATACTCCATTTAAAGTTACTATAAAATATTGGCATATCCCTTGTGATGTACAATATATCCTTGTAACTAATTTATTTTATACACGGTAGTTTGTACCTCTTAATCACCTACCCCTGTCTTGTCCCTCCCTGTCAAAGCTATTATTTTTAAAAAATGAGAAAAGCCTTTGAGTTTGGGTGATCTTAAGTGAAGCCCATGGACTACAACTCCCAGAAGGCCGCACAGGCCGCTGTCTCCCAGCGGCCTGAGTGCTCCCATTGGTCGGAGGCACGCCACGGTGCCTTCTGGGAGTTGTAGTCTGAGCCTCACAGGTGCTCCCCTGTCCGAGGAGGCCAGGGCCCGGCCTATGGACCACAACTCCCAGAAGGCTGTGCAGCCCAGCCGCGTCTCCTAGGTAACTGAGAATGGGCTCCACCAGTCTCTTCCTGCTACGGTTGTTCTCTAGTTGCCTTAAGCTTTTTGCTCAAGGTTAGGAGTTTTTAATTACTACCGGAAAGAAGGTAAATCCGATCCAAGCTTCTCCACCATGACCATGACCTTTTCTCTTGGGCTTCAGTACTTTTTAATAATGTGGTTTCTTTGTGTTTATCTTGCTCTGAGGTTCACTGAGCGGTTTGAATCTGTACGGTGAAGCGTTTCATCACTTCTCTGCACACTTCTGCACCACGTTGGTCCAAGTTTCCATCTCTTGCCAGAACGACCACAGTAACCTCCGCGCTTGCCTTCCTTGGTAACGGTTGCCTCCATCAGGTCATTATCCACACAGCAGCCACTAGGACCTCTTTAAAAACAAAAGCATTTTCTGTCCTTCCTGGTTAAAGTTGCTCAGTGGTTCCCATACAGAAACCCAGCCTTCGTGCGTGTCTGGGCAGCTCACCAAGGCCTTGTGGGAGGTCATCCTTCCTGCTGGGGGTTCTGACCAGACCCAGAAGCAGGGCCTGGAGCCAACTTCTGCCAAACAGAAAACAAAATCAAGCTTAGGTAAGGAGAGACTACATTCAAAAAGACGATTCCAGTAAGGAGAGGGGGACTGTTGCAGTAGGGAGAACACTCTGACAGTAAGATCTGCAAGCATCTCCAAGGTTGCGCAGAAAGGAACTTTCTTTCACAGGGAGGAGTGAACAAGGCTAGAAAGAACCGGGTGTGGGGAGTGGAAGATCAGACTGCAGCAGGAGATGTCTTGCCGTCAGCTGGTTCTAGAGAGGGGCCACTTTCCTGCATTATTTAACCTTAGGAGTAAGTCAGAGTTCAAGGGTCTTTGGGGAGGGAAGAAGCTGAACTAAAGTTTGGTGAAGTCAAGTCAACAGACTTTTGTTCTGATTGATCAGCGCGGACAGTCTAGCTAATCATTTATGAGAGTGAATGGAAATTTGGAGAGTCTGGCTCTGGCCTTGTCCTATGTGAAAGAGGGGTCAAGAGTCCTATCTGTCCTTCACAGTAAGCCGTTTCCTGGAACACAAAAGGTTGGAGGGATTCAACTATCTCTGTTTTCCAGGAGCCTGGAGGTAAGGTTCAACATTGTCACCCCTCACCTCCAGGTTTCACCCCTCCTTTATCCCAGAACACTTTGAAGAGGATCTTGGGGTTGCCCCTCTAGGCCACGTGAAGCCTGGGCTACCAGGCTTTTCCTATGGTGTCGTCATTGCATGGGGCCGGGTTAGAGTCCCTCACACCTTGCGTGGGTCCTGCCCAAGGTGGACCCATAATGACCCCGATCCAAGCTGGCTTCCTTCCATGTCAGGTCCCACTGGATGTCTGCTCCCAGCATGACAAGAATCTCCAGAGCACTGGGTCTAGCGGATCAGGGTTGGGGCCAGGAGGTCTATATTTTTAATAAGCCCCCAAGTGACTTTTAGGATCAGGAGTTTGGGGAGCAAGGCCAAACTTAGTGACTTCCTGCTGGAAAATCTGATCAGGTTCCCTGTGATTCGGGCCCCCAGTTCTCCACCTGGGAACCCTCCGTCCTCAAGGCATAAATACTTGTCTAGACTCTTCAGCAGTTCCTCCCACCACGAGGACCCACCTTGAGCACAGTGCTGCCCGTAAGTGCTACCCACTCCATCTGCAGGGGGATTTTGTCTCTGTGACAACACAAGGGAGGGTGTTGCCTGTGCAGACAGAACAGCATCTGCAGGGAAGGCTGGGATGAGCCCTGACCCTCGTGACTCGAAGACTCTGTGTTGCTGGGGAGCTCCCAGCACCGCCCACATTCCTGGCCACTTCTCTGCCCACAAGGTGAGTCTGATTTGTAGCATCTCTGATGTCCACCCCCACCCCCCATTTTATGGTCAAGCCTTCTGACTAGTCCTTCTCCCACATACAGGGGTTCTTGACCATCTGTCTATGATTGCAAAGCCCTTCTCCCTGTGGGCACCACCCCACAGTCACCCCCCAGTCTCCTCTCCATGGTCAGAAGACCCAGGATGATGAGAACTCATGGCCACCCCACCTGATGAGGTCGGGCTGCTGGGAAGCACAAGCAACAACCTGCTGGTGTGTTCCAAGCACTCACAGAACCACAGGTGCTGTGCTGGACACTAGGGACACAGCACAACCAGGACCAACGAGGTGCCCTCCCCCATGGAGCTCACAGCCTAGTGTATGGTGTCGGGAGATGGTGTGGACAATAAGGAAGGAAAAAAATAGACCAGGTGATGTTCCGTAGAGACGTGTGCGATGAAGCAAGTAAAGACAGGGCAGTGAGGTGGAAAGTGAGGAGAATTCGTTGACTGGATGGTCCGGCATCACCCACAGCTGCAGTGACACAGCCTCTGGTTCAGGCTTCCTGAGGAGTGGAATCAAGGCAGGGCTTCGGAGTAGCTGAGAGACAGGCAGAGACTACATCACATCAGGCACATGTTTCTCCACCCTGCCTCCACAGAGCCCTGGGCTGGTGAATCACATTTCAGTTATCTTGTGAGGTAAGAAGTCAGTGATTGGCTTTCTGATGCCTTCACCTCTCCATCCTAGGATCCATCCTCCCACCCCTGAGTTCAGTGGGGTTTACAGGGACCAGGATCTGATCCTGTCTCATGTATGCATAAAAACTGATGGAGTAGCTGCTTCCCTAAGAGAAATAAACGTGCTCACTGGCCAGGCAGTAAGCAATTTTCTGAGCATAACTATTTCAAAAAGAAAAACAACACACTGGATTACAGATTCCACCAGAAGCACATATATTAGAACAGATGGACCAAAATTTTAACTTAGTCAATTAAGTACATTTAAAGAGATAAGGCATGATACTAACAATAGGAAATGAGAATAAGAACACATAAAAGAGAACCAAGTAGAAATATTAGAAATGTAAAATAGTGGTTGAAATGAAGACACAGTAGAGGAAATGAGCAGCAAAATGGACAGCTGAGAAACAAATTAGCAAGCTGAGGAAATGTCCAGACAGAAGGAAGAAAGGTGAAGGAACTAGAGTACACAAAAGAGCAGGTAACAGATATGAACAACAGACACAGACACACTGACATCTAAATAATAGGAGTCCTAAAAAGAGAAACTTTTTAAATGGCAAAAATGAAATATTAAAAAATAAGAGATAAATTTCCCAGAATGTAAAACAGAATAAAGACATCAGATTAAAAGGTCCATAGAAGTGTCTTATGAAGTTAAACATTTACTTACCGTACAACTCAGCTATTGCACTCCTAGGTTTTTACCCAAGGTAAATGAAAACCTGCATACACAAAAAAGCCCTGAAGAAGAATGTCCATAGCGGCTGTATTTACACTAGCCCAGAACTGGAAACAAGTCAATGTCCATCTACAGGTGAACAGGATGACTACTACCTGTGGCACATCCGCATAATGGAAAGCTACTCAGCAAAGAAAGTAGACTACTGATAAATGCTACAACGTGGATGAGCCTCCAAAACATGCTGAGCAAAAGAATCTGGATACAAACGTAGCATATGAATAGAATACTGTATGATTCTATCTTTATAAAACTCTAAAAGACAATTCTAATATGTACTGACAAAGCAGACATGTGGTTGCCCAGGTCTTGGGGTAGGGTGGAGATTAACTGTGAAAAGACATGAGGGAACTTTTTGGAGAAGGGCAAATATTCTCTATTTTTATTGTAGTGGTGGTTGCAAGGGTGTTGACAGTTTTCAAAGCTCATCAAACTGTGGCCTTAAAGGGAGAGTCATCAGCATACCAGTGGTGTTTACAGGGCTTCAAGACTGGATGAGATCAAGGCACTGTGAGCAGATGGGAAGTGGGCAGTCTGACAGTAAGAGGTGAAGGAGGTGGGGAAGGAACAGCAAAGGGGGCCTGAAATGAAGGCCAGAGAGGCAGGAGGCAAGTCCCAAAAGCCAGGTGAACGTGTTTCAAGGAGGAAATGATCTATTATCTAAGAATCTAAGATGCTGCTGATAACGTCAAGGAAGAAAACAGAACTGACCACTGGATTTAGCAATGTGGAGGTCATCTGGCAGCAAGGTAGGTTTTGGAGTGGGTCCAAGAAAGAATGGAAAGGGGTCTTCCCTGGTGGTCCAGTGGTTAAGAATCTGCCTTCCGATGCAGGGGACGCGGGTTCGATCCCTGGTCGGGGAACTAAGATCCCACATGTTGCCAGGCAACTAAGCCTGCGCGCCACAACTAGAAAGAAGCCCACGTGCCGCAATGAAAGATCCCGTGTGCCCCAACTAAGACCCGACGCAACCAAAAATAATACATATTTTTTTTAAAAAAAGAAAGAATGGAAGGGAAGTGAAGACAGCAAGAACAGACAACTTTTGAAATATTTTGCTTTCTGAAACAAAGCAGAGAATGATTCAGGAGCCAGAGACTTTTTTGTTTTGTTTTTTGAAGTATGTTTACATGTCCATGGGGATAATCCAGTATATATAGAAAACCTGAGGATACAAGAGATAAGGGAAACTTGCTGGAGTGATGTCTTGGAGTAGTGGACATGGGACAGGCTCTGGTGCCAACCCAGTCAGTTCATATACAGGCACCAGTGGGAAGGCATGGAAATTATGGAAAGTGGGTAGAGAAGGTGGACAGATGTCATGCAAGGCTTCTGCTGGCTTCTATTCACTCAGGGAAACAAGAAGCAAAGTCGTCTGCTGGGAGCAAGCATAAGGGAAGATTCAGTGAAGGGATTGTTGAAATCTTGGTACTGAAAAGCCAACGAGCTTAGGAAAAGACATTTGAAACCGATGATGGGGAGGTTCCAGTCACTGGTAATGGAATGCTCCTAGGGATGACTATGGGAGTGACCGTCTGTTGCAGGGTGGGTGACAAAACCGTGAGCAGACAGGTTAAAGAACTGTGAGGTCAGGACATAGGAAGATCATCTACCTGGACAATAAAATCAGGAAGTATTATGATGGGGGTGGTTTTAGATGCAATACAGCAAGAGCTGAAATCTTTACGGATGGGAAGAGTGAACCATTCATAAGGTGATTGCAACAGAGGGAAGCAAAAGTGATATGACAGTTTGGTGTCCCAAGAGTCAGAACTCAGTTTTAGAGAGAAGGGAGCGAAAACAATCTAGAAGCAACAAATGAAGCAGCTACTCCCTGCAAGGATCATAAGGAAAGGTACTGTGCAGAGGGGAGACCCAAGTTTCAGTCACAGCAGAAGATGGCTGAATGGAGAGTTCCAACTGAGCCCAGCAGGTTTCAGAGTTGGGGAAGAGTGGAGCGTGGGGATCAAAAGGGCAATGAACTGAGCTACATGTGGGTTAGAATAAGGGAGATAAGAGGGGACCTGGGAGCCCTGGGCATACATAAGGTTGTGTAATAGGTGGTAGGGAGGTAGGGAATCCTTCTAGGAGGAAGCAGAAGTCTGGGACCCTTTTAGAAGGACACTTTAGAAGTCCAGGAGGCCCATTTAGAAATATTTTTTAAAAGATACTAAGCTTGGTGGTACAGTTACAGAACTTGCCAGGATGCTTGTGGAATATTTGTGTATGACTTACAAAATCCTTTGTAGTCCCTAAATCAGAGAATCTGGATTCAAAGTATATTACTTTTGGTGTTAGAATACAATACCCATATGTTGGCAATACACCTCTTGATGCATTAGGTTGCTGTCTCTTACAGAGGTTAATAGTGCTGCCTCTATTCTCTCCAAGGATCTCTGCACAAATCACACAAGAAATCCAATTAATTTACCCCTGCAACCTTTACTGGGCAACCCCTATACATTAAGGTAGGGTCAGTGTTACATACCTATGGAAGCGCCAGCTACGGGAGTCTGACAGTGAGCACAGAGTCCCACCATACCAGCAGGCCACTTTTTCTCAACCACTGGAGAGTCATGGACCCCTCGAGAACTAGATGAACCTTCTGTACCCTGGATTTCTAACCAATGCCTTTGAAACCCATCCAGGAAGGCCTGCTGGCCCCTAATTATAGCCCTACCTTAGGGAAATACAGAAAATATTTGTGAACCGAAGAAACGCCACCCAACGAAGAAACGCCACCCAACGCTATCCATCTTGCCCCCTTTCCTCTCTGAGCACTCAGAGAAACTTCCTCATTTTATGACTGATTAGCTCCCTTTCCTTCTGAACCCTCCCTACTATCAAGTAATCTCTTCATCTGGAGAAGATAAAGAAAATATAAACATTGAATTCTAGGGAGATCTTGAGAAATGGTGCTCTCATGTGCAGATGTGTCTCTTGCCCTCTGCCTCATGAGGGCATTCTAAACCCATCAAGGGGCATTTCCTCTGACTTGCCCAAACCTCCAGTGAGTCCTCCAGCCCCTGCTCTGCTGTAATCTTCAGGGTCATAGGTGGTGAAATTCTAGGGAACGCAGAGCCCAGAAAATGCACTGATTCTGAATGTCCAATCCAGACTTCATATTCCAAAGGGAGCTTTGCTCTCATGCTACCCAAAATCCCACAGGGCAGAAACCCAGGTAACTTTACTTCTCATTGTTTAGGAATTTGATTTTTATTATCAAATATCTACTATAAGAACACTGAACAAAATTAAAAAAAAAAAACATTAGGGGAAAAAAATCACTGCAGAGGCAGTGCAATACAGTGGTTAAAACAATCTCTGGAGCCAAACAATCTTTCTACTCCTAACTAACTCTGTCCTTAGGTAGGTTTCTCATGATTTCTGCCTCAGTTTCTCCCTTTGTAAAACTGGGATAATAATAGTACCTATCTCATAGAATTAAGGGGACTGAACAAGTTAATATTTGAAAAGTATTTAAAACAAAGTCTAGCACATGATAAGTGCTGTATGTGTTTGTAAAACTTAAAAAAAAAACCTTAACTGGGTTAATCTATCCATGGGTCTTTCCAGTCGTTATGCATATACACTTTTTAGATGTTATAGTAGATATGTATATACAATTTTGTGTCCTTTTTATTCCTTTTTTTGTTATGTATATTGACTCAGTATCCATAATTATAACTTACAGTGACTGCCTAAAACAGATTACAAACTAATTGTCCAACAATGCAGTAATGAGTAAACCATGGTCACTGACACACTGGGTTATTAAGTATCACCTTTTGTTCCAACAACATCAGTCTCATACTTATGGGCAATACATTTCCATCATTAGTAATCTCATTTACTAATCTTTTCTAAGGTTAATCTCGATCAACAGTAAATATCCCATTCAACACTTTTTTTCCCTTAAATTCAGGTTTAGTATTCCACATTCTATTCCTTAAAGGGCACCCAGACCCTCCCCTTATAATAGCACAATCTGTGTTTCCGTAATGATGCACAAAATGTTATTGTAAAGCTTCCATCCAATATTCCAGCTTGATGCAAAACAGCGTATTTCTAGTTGAAACACTTTTCCTAGGATAAAGTTTTTCCTTTAACAATGCACTCTGATCCACAAATAGTTGAGATCTCTTACTAAAAGATGTCTCATTCCCTACGTTCATGTTGCTCAAGTAGGATTCCTGGTGGACCATGAGGGGAGTCTGGTGTCCTCTTCACTGTAATTATTTGATGTTAAATAAAGGCTACACAACTGTGGAAGGCTTTTGCCTATTCTTTTCATTCACAGGTTTCTTCTACGAAGATAATTTCTACTGATTAATAAGGGGAGAAGTCTTACTGAACTCGTATTAAAAATTTCCCCTCTTGATTATACTTATAGGGTTTTTTTCAATGTGTTATCAAATGTACAATAAAAGAAAAATCTCTCATCAATTCAATTCACAGAGTTTCTCTTCACTATGATTTCTCTGGTGTTGAAGTAG
Source organism: Balaenoptera ricei (assembly GCF_028023285.1). Lineage (NCBI taxonomy): Eukaryota > Metazoa > Chordata > Mammalia > Artiodactyla > Balaenopteridae > Balaenoptera > Balaenoptera ricei. The sequence goes on along the minus strand of NC_082657.1, from coordinate 488,680 downwards.
GGCTGAGTGACCACTAAAGGCTTTTCCACAGTCAGTGCATATAAAGCGTTTCTCTCCACTATGCATTCTCTGATGAATAATAAGGGAAGAATTCTTACAGAAAGCTTTCTCACAATGATTACATTTGTAGGGTTTTTCTCCAGTATGGTTTCTCAGATGTACAATAAGGGAAGAACTCTCATTAAATGCTTTCCCACATTCATTACATCTATATGGTTTCTCTCCAGTATGAGTTCTCCTGTGTGCGATAAGATGAGAGCTACAGTTAAAGGATCTTTCACATTGATTACATTTGTAGGGTTTCTCACCAGTGTGGATTCTCCGATGGGCAACAAGGTGGCAACTCTGGCTGAAGGATTTTCCACATTTATTGCACTCATAGGGCTTCTCTCCAGTATGAGTCCTTTGATGTCTAACAAGGTGAGCCATCTGGCTGCAGGATTTTCCACATTTATTACATTCATAGGGCTTAATTCCAGAATGAATTATTTCATGTTTAGTGAGGGCTGAACGTTCTCTGAATGCTTTGCCACACTCCTGACAGTTATAGGGTTTCTCTCCTGTGTGAGTTCTCTGATGGGCAATAAGGTGGGAGCTCCAGCTGAAGGATTTTCCACATTCAGTACATTTATATGGTTTTGCTCCAGAGTGAGTTCTTTCATGTTTACTAAGGGCTGAGTAATCCCTAAAAGCTTTTTCACATTCATCACATTTAAAGGGCTTCTCTCCAGTATGCATTCTCATGTGGGCAATAAGATGGGAGCTCCAGCTGAAAGATTTCCCACATTCAGTACATTCAAAAGGTTTCTCTCCAGTATGAGTTCTCTGATGTCCAATAAGATGGGAGTTCCAGTTGAAAGACTTCCCACATTCATTACACACATAAGGTTTCTCTCCTGTATGAATTCTCTTGTGTACAATAAGATGAGAATTCCAGCTGAAGGCTTTTCCACATTTATTACATTCATAGGGTTTGATTCCAGTGTGAGTCCGTTCATGTTTAGTAAGGGCTGAACGATTCCTAAAAACTTTTCCACATTTATCACATTCATAGGGTTTCTCTCCAGTATGAGTTTTCTTATGTTGGATAAGGTAAGAGCTCCAGATGAAAGACGTCCCACATTCATTATATTCGTAGGGTTTCTCTGCAGTGTAAGTGCTTGTATGCTGTGTAAGGAATGAGTCATACCCAAAGACTTTCTCCCATTCATTGTATTTATATGCTTTCTCTACAGTACCAATTTTTTGATGTTCCATAAAGGATGAAAAGTAAAAGATATTCTCATATTCTTTGTAATCATACTGGTTTCCTCCAATATGAAGTCCTGGATGTTCACTAAATGATGGGCTCTGGTTAAAGATTTGATGGCATTCCTTATATTCATATAGTTTTTCTCCTGTATGCATTCCCATATGATCACCAAAATGCAGTATATGATTGAAAGATTTAACAGCATCAGTACATTTGAAAAGATTATCTCCAGTTTGCACCCTTGCAGGGTGAACAGGTTGCATGGAGTGGTAGAAGGCTTTGTCATACTCATTATTTTCACAGGTAATCTTATCTGCATACATTATGGCTGAGTTACATCTCCAACTTTCAGCATTTGTATCAGGCTTATAGAAATGTTCTATTTGAGAAACTTTCTGAGATGGAACAATGCTTAGGCTCTGGCTACACCCTGCCCCAAGTTCACAGAACTCAGAGCCTCTTTGAGACAGTACTTGCTTTTGCATGAAGACCATTTGCCTCATAGCTGTACTCTGGTTCATGTGATACATTTCTAATTGGTCTTTACATCCCAAAACTTCTAACCTGGAGAACCAAGGATCATCCCATATGTATCTCTCCAACTTCATGCTATGGGACTGTTCCTCCTCAAGAATGCTGTGTGTTGGGATCAACGCTTTGCTTTCAAGATTTCTCATCCATTCTGAAATAAACAGAAAAAATCCATGAGAGCATAGGGAAAGAACTTCTAAGAGTAGAGTGCAAAAGGTAAGATTTACTGTCCATATTATCGAAAAGGTAAGCATGAACTTGTTTCCAAATAGACTTGTAACCCAGAGGAAGATTGTAATAGGAAAGAGAAGAATGGTAAAAAGTGAACAAAAGTAGTTAACCAGAATACAAAGTGTGCACTGAATATGAATAAAACCCATTTAGGAGTATCTTCCCATGAAAAGGAGGACCAGTTATTATGTGTGTGCAGGAAAGAGTTAACTCTACACACTTGAGTTGGTCACACTTTGCACATTCCCAAGAAGGCCTGTTTCATGACTGGCCCTTGGCCAACTCCTAAGGACTGAGATCCTGGAATGTTCTAACTCATAAGAGTGTTCTGCATGCTTGAACCCTTGAAGTATACTGTACCAACTTCTCTAGATAGTTTGTACATTTATGGTGAACACCTGCTTTCCTTCTGGGGTTCTGGAGCTTCCATGATTAGTCAGTCAGTCATGTGTGTCTAAATGACCAACCCCCAATAAACACCCTGGACTCACAGGCTTGGGCAAGCTTCCCTAGTAGATGACACTTCACACAACTCATTGCTGAAGGAATTAAGTGTGTTCTTTGCAACTCCACTGGGAAAGAACTACTGAAAGCTTGCATTTGGTTTCCTCCAGACCTAGCTCCATGCACCTTTACCCTCTGCTGATGTTGCTTTGTGACCTTGCACTGTAATAAACCATTACTCTGAATATAATGCCTTTTGAGTCCAGGGAGTCCTTCTAGTGAATCACTGAACCTGGGGGTTGTCTGGAGGATCCAGACGCATTTAATACTATTAAGGTGAAAAAATAATAACTGGCTTAACAAAAGACAGATGAACAACCAGCCCCTCAGCAACTAATGTTTAAATTATTAAAGTGTGCTAATTCATTTCTATGTTATAATGTCCTTTCTGTTCCCCTACTTTGACACCTGTCAAAAAAAGAAGGGGATGGGGTTAAGAGAAAGTAACACCAACAAAGGCTTCAAGCTATCACATTATTTCCTATCTCACAGAGTTCAGTCAATAACACAAAATCATCCGCCCGAATGGCAAAAATCACATGGTTTCAGGATACTCCTTAAGTTCTTCTAACATGTGTAGAATAATGACAAAAGAGATAGACTTGAAAGACAGCACACTGCAATGAAGCAGATACAGGAGTTATAGTCTGATAATCTGTATTTAAGTACTGGCTCTGCCACTATCCTTACGTGACTTTTCTGAAGATTAAATGAGATTGTGAATCCAGCAAAATGTCTGGCAAATTCAATATGTGGAAGCTACCTATCATCACTGCTGAGGTATCAGTCCTCCAACAACAGGGGTCTGTATTAGTTTCCTATTGCAGCTGTAACAAATTACCACACATGTAGTGGCTTAAAATAACAAACTCATTGTCTCACAGTCTGAAAGTCAGAAGTTCTAAATGGCTTTCACTGGGCTAAAATCAAGATAGCTTTCCTCAGAAGCTCTAGGGGAAAATCCACATCCTTGCCTTTTCCAGCTTTAAAAGCTGCCTGCATTCTTTGGCTTGTAGCTCCCCCCTCCATCTTCAAAGTATATCCTTCCAACCTTTGCTTCTGTCAGTCACATCTCTGTGTCTCTGACACTCCTGCCTCACTCTTAGAACGACCTCACGATAACATGGGCCCATCCAGACGATCCAAGATGATCTATCTCAAGATCCCTAGTTTAATTCACATCTGAAAAAGTCTCTTTTGCCATATAAAGCACCATATTCACAAGTTTCAGATGTGGACATTTTGCGGGGGCGGGTATCATTATTCAGCATACCACAGGGTCTAATGCTGCAGGTACCCAACAGGGCCTAGACCCTTGTCCTCTTTCTCCAGGTTTTTCTTCTTTCTTCACTATACACCATTTTCCCCCTTTTACTACCCAAGTCCATTACAACAGAGAGAGATCCTACTCTGCTCAAGAAATGGCACTTACTATCAATTTTAAGCTTAGCTCCTAGTAGTTAGGGAATGATCTTCAAACAACTTTTGAATTTTTCCAGTAGAAACTTTAAAAAATGGTAGCTGACCAAGTCACTGATTAGATAAACAATGTCCGTCCAGCTTCATACTCAGTACTTATGGCCTGAGTGTCTCTTCCACCTGTAAATTATAATCTATGTGATGAGATGACGATCTAAACAGTTATGAATACACATATTACATCACTGAGAGTTTGTGGGGTTGTAGATGCTAAGCGGATGGGAGGTCAGAAAAGGAGACCACGACAGAAGGAATCAAGGAAGGTTTCACACAAGAGAAATGACATGAGCTCAGTCTTCGGGCATGGCTCATATACAGACAGACTGCTGGTATGGCATGAGCAAAGGCATGCGTGATGTGACTGAAATGTAAGGAGGGCCTTAAGGATGCCAGCTGAGTAAACTGCAGGAACTAGTCAGGAAATGAGCAAAATAATAGAAAAAATTGGAAGGTCTTGAAATCCGGTCAGAGTTATTTAAAAGGCAACTCAAGTCACTGTAGGTTTACTGGCAGAGACCTCATAATGGAAGATTTCAGGGATATAAATCTAGAAATAACATCTGAGGGGGCTAATAACAAATAATAATTCACTCACCAACTTGAGCTGGAATTTTATGAGGGTGCCTACCTGAGGGTGATGTTGGTGGAAGCTGAATGACACAGCTGACATTTCAGAGGAAGAAAATCTCAGAAGTCAGACAAGAGATTACTTCTTAGAGAGGAAAGAGCAGGGAGTCAGGATGACTTCCCCACTTCCAGCTTAGCAGACTCACAGAAGGTTGGCATCAGGGATATAGATCAGGAAGACGGGGAAACAATCTAGAAGGGAGAGCCAAGATTCCTGGTTCTATCAAGATCAAGGAGACAGCTGAGATGATTTCCAAGAAGGCAGAAGTGTAAGGATGGAGGTGGTGGAACCACAGGGCTCAGGACAGTTACTTAGAATGGTCAGCACTGACCATTAAAGCTACTGGAATTCATGACTCCTTGGTGGAAGGTTTCAGATCCAGATAGGGGGCAACTGGTAAGACTCCACAAAAGTCCACTTCACTAGATGGGAAGATGTCCAACTTCAGGACTCAAGAGGGGGCCATTGTACATCGTTAAATTAAAAACAACAAGATACAGAACGATATGTATTGTATTCTACCTTTGGAAAGGTGAAAAGTAACTACATATGCCTATATGCTTATAGTTGCATAAAGAAACTCAGGAAACAAACAATAGAAATTATTGCAAGTAATTAACCTCGGTAAGACGTCAGTGAAATTTCACCACTCCATAAAAGCAACCATAAAACTGGCAAAACCTGACAGAATAAGTTTCTTCAGAATTCTCTAAATTAACCAAAGCCTTGCAGCAACCCAGGGAGAGTTTATTCAAGGAAAACGGCTGAGTTTCAATAATAACGGTGAGTTTTGTGGCATTTTAACTTACCCTAATCCCATCTGACTCCTCAACTGAGCAGTAGCCTTGGAAAATAACAGCTCACATTTCTGGTGATAGAAGGAACAGAACAAAGCTAGAGCTTTTTCAAAGCCTCATTCCCAAAGAACAGTCATTATCTGACCTGTTTGGTGGTTCCCAGGAAGACCCCACTTGAAAGGCTTGTGGGAACTTGCATAGCGCTAAAAACTTCTAGGAAGTAGGTATTTGTCAAACATTTAATGGCAATGTTTTAAAGCGTTACTGTCTGAGGTGATGGAAAACAGACGGGGTACACAATACACAAACCAGAAAATGAAAGGAAAACCTGAGGAGTGAGATGTCCATAGATTTGAAAAGTTCTAACATATTCCTGCGAATCTAGAAGGCCCATGCATACACACTGTAATTAAACTTTCAAAAGCCAAAGCCAAAGAGAGAATCCTGAAAGCAACAAGAGAGAAGCAAGTCATCACAGACACGGGATCCTCAACAAGATAAACAGCTTATTTCTCATCAGAAACCATGGAGGCCAGAGAGAAAAAAAAATATGTCAACCATGAATTCTATACCCGGCAAAACTATCATTCAAAAATGGAGAAATCAAGACATTCTCCGATAAACAAAAGCTAAGAGTTTGCTGCTAGTAAACCTGCCCTACAAGAAATGCTAAAAGGAGTTCTTTAGGTTGAAATGAAAAGACACTAACTCGAAATACTGACCACCAGTAAAGGTAACTACATAGGTAAATACAAGAAGACCATACAAATGCATTTTTTGTTTGTTTCCTATCTGATTTAAAAGACAACTACATAAAGCAATAATTATAAATAAATAAATCTGTTATGAATCTATGTTGAGACACAATGTATAGATGTAATTTGTGACAATAATAGCACAAAAGAGGGAGGACAGAGCTATACAGAAGCAAAGTTTTTGTATACTATCAAAATTAAACTGATAGTAACCCAAACTAAATTGTTATAAATTAAGATGTTAATTATAATTCCCAGGGCAACCACTAATAAAATAACCCCAAAATTTATAGTAAAAGGAAAGTGGTTACCTGTGTGTGCCTCTGTGTGTCTGTGTGTCTGCCTGTGTGTCTCTCTGGAGAATAATAATAATGTGGATAAGAGGAGAGTGTATAAATGAGATTTTTTTCAGCTTACACATTTTATATAGCTTTGAGTTTTTTGAATCACGTAAATACATTATCTATATTAAAAAAATTTTTTTTTTGTTTTTTTGAAAGAAGAGTCAGTGACTACAGGCCACAAGTTTGGCAATAAAAAATTAAAAAGCAGGTAAATGAATGAGAAGTCTTCTTAGACAAAGGGACAAAGCAGAGAACATGAGAGGTGAGGAGGGAAACTGTAGCATACAAAACTGTTACCGTGTTAAACAGGTGGGCATCTTTGCTCTGAATCAACAGCAGAAAAAAGTCAATATAAGGGATAAAGCTCCTTGGAAGGAACTGTGACCGTCTCTGAGGAAGTGAACTCCTCACAGCCTCAGCCCACTTCTCAAACAAGAAGGGCTTGGAGGAAGGTTCCTCGCTCCCACCTGGGGTCTGCTCTCACCTGGACAAGTGCCTTGAGGAGGATATGCCTGCTCCACTGACCACGGCTCTTCTCCTTGCTCCAACAGGGAGATGACCTCGGGCTTGGCGATCTGATTCCCTACATGTGGAGGAAAAACACAGGCTTGTAGAGCCATGTAACCCTCCCTTGCCTATTTTTCATGAATGACTTCACTTCATGCTTTATGAGCAATAGGGATTTCGTCCTTGAACCTCAAGGCTCAAGATCATCTCAGCCCTTCTGAGGCCTCGTAAGCTTGTAAACAGAGAGTAGCATAGGGGATCACAAGGGGGACAGCATCGTTTACTTGGGCAGTCCCCGCCTTACCCACAGAGAGCAGATGCCCATAGGTCTCCAGCATCACATCACGGTACAGGGTCCTCTGAACAGGGTCCAGCTGCCCCCATTCCTCTTGGGTGAAGTCCACAGCCACATCCTTGAAGGTCACTGGTTCCTAAAAGAGCACACATGTTCCTCCTCAGCCCGGAGCCACCCCCACTCCAGTGTTTTCTGGGGCTGGAGTGAGGCTGACAGCCCTGGGGAGGAGAAAGTACATAGAGGAATTGTCCTGGATGCGTTCAGTATTCTCACTGATGTGGGTCAGGTCTCACTGGGAGCCACCCAAGACCCTGCATTTGGGATGTACTCTTAGGGAGTTAGATATCTGGGCCCACAATAAAGATGATCAGGTCTCTTCTAAGATCTTGCCCAATTCTAGTTAACACTGGCTAGTATGGACAGGACTCCCATCTGGGCAATTCCTCCTGCTTCTCTGGAACTGCAGACACTTAATAAGACCGAGATCAGGACCAGGGTGGATGCAGACTCTGAGCCCTGGTCACAGACCAGAGAACCTGGGGCTCAAGTCTGCTCCACGTGTGGATCTAGGACCTGGAAGGGTGACCGCCTTCCTGGCCACAGCAGAGACACTTCCACTCCCAGATTGTCTCCGACCCAAGGACTGGAGGTAGGGGTGAGACAGGATTGAGCAGAGCAGCCCAAGCCAAAGAGAATCACTTAGAGTTGCTGTCAAAGCACTTTGAGTTTGAAAAAGTTCAAACTGATGTTTTTAGGAAAAAGAGAACCAGGAATACCCACTAGAAAGCTAAAGGGAAGTCTAATTTTTGCAATGAATGCATCCCTTACAGTCCTTTGAAGCCATCAACGTGAGCCTCAGGTATCTGGGCACTTCCAGGGTGGGGCAGGGGGACTGGGGAGCAAGCTGTGCTTCATGGGAGGTGAGCGAGCGACAAACCCCACAGCCCCTGCTCCTTCCTAGGGCCCCCTCTTGGCCTGTCTGTTCACTACGGTCCTCCCCTCCACGTCAGCGCAGAATCATCCCCAGGACAAACACCCACTGAATGGATACACGCGCAGCGCACTTCCACTCCAAGCATCCTTCCACTTCCTCACAGCCTGCTAATCACTTCCCTTCCACCCGCATGCGGCCTTCCTTTCTGTCCCGCGAGTCATCTCCGATCAGGGTCAGCCCTCATGCTGGTCTTCAGTGTAGACTTTACTCTGCTGGTCTGAACTGCTCCTCCTCCACCTTCACATGACTGGCTTGAAACACAGAACTGCTTCTGCTCCAGTGATTCTCTAACTCCAAAAAGCATTTACAACTGCTAATCACAACCTCCTTTAGTGAAACCCTCCCTAACCTTGGACTCCTCAATTCCAATTTTTTGATTTTCCTCTTACAGACATGCCCAGGCCTCAGTTTCCTTACTGGCTGCTGCTTCTACATTTTTTGGGTAAACTTTTTTTACTTAAATGTAACATTCGGGTAGAGAAGTGCACAAAACCTAAGTGTGCACCATACCTAAACTCAATGCACTTTCAGAGTGATCACACTTGGGAGACCAGCTGGGAGGCCAGGCTTCCTGCCCAGGGTGCTCCTGGTGTGCCCGTCTCACGCTCCCTAATCTCCCTGAAGGGTGGCACCTACTTAAATGGCTTCAAAGTTCAATAGTTAACAAAGTCCAAACCCACACCGTGGCAGCTGTCAAGCTGGTGGACTGAGCCACAAGTTCACCTCCCACCCTTCCCAAGACCCCAACAGATCCTCATACACATACTTAAAAAGGAACAAAACCACCACATCTAACTGACACAGAAGGAATGAAATCACTAGAGAGATTCTGTAACCCCTAATAAAATAGTGGACATTGGCAATGATCATCAATGACTGCTAAGCCACAGGTGAAAGGCAGAAAGGGAAATGTCTGATGGAGGGGTCAGCCTGACAATACCTGCACCCACTAATCCATCACATCACCTGGATATGGGCCAACCAGACAACCTGTGCCCACTGATGCAGGACAGTAAGAAGGACCCAGCACCACCTATCAAGTACTCTTGTCCAAAATACAAAGCCTGAATCTGCCCTAGCCTCTAGCTCAACTACCGGTCTATGGGAGACAGCGGGATAGAGGAACTCATCCAAGGACATCACAAGGGCAAAATCAGGCAACCCAACAAGACAGGTGACCTGGTTTCTTCAGTACACGAAGCACTTGCAACGTGTGGTCCTTGCTTGGATCCTGATCTGAATAAACCAACTGCAAAAGACATTTTGGGGACAAGTGGGGAAAAGTGAATACGGGCTTGGTATTAGGTAATAGTAAGGAATTACTGTTGTTAATTTGTTGGGTGTGATAAAGGTATTGTGTTTATCTTCTAAAAGGTATGTATGCCTCAGATACATACACAGAAGTGTTTAGGGGTGAAATGATACAGTATCTGTGCTTCACTATAAAATACTCTAGTTTTTTTTTTTTTTTAAAAGGTTGTCCGAATAAATGAAAAGGGAGAAAGCTGGAAGGTGACATTTGCTAAGGCTGGTGAATGTGGGTGTCTGTCGTCAGCTGAATAATGGCACTGCCAAAGACGTCCATGTCCTAATGACTGTTACCTTAATATGACAAAAGATGTCATAGTTACAGAGATATGATTACGTTAAGGATGTTGAGATGGGAAGACTATCTTGGATTTTCTGGTGGGCTCAATGAAATCACAAGGGTCCTTACAAGTGAAAGAGGCAGGAGGGTCTGCGTCAGAGAAAAGGAGAGAATGCAAGCAGAGGTCGGAGTGATGCACACTGAAGATGGAGGAAAGGGTCATGAGCCAAGAAATGGCAGGTAGCCTCTAGAAGCGAGTGAAAGCAAGGAAGCAGCCTCTCCCCTGAGCCTCCAGAAGGAACACAACCCTGTAGACACATTCTAGACTTCAGACTCCAGAACATGAGAATAAATTCATGTTGTTCTAAGCCATTAAGTTTGTGGCAATCTGTTATAGTGGCAACAGGAAACTCTTAGGGTTTTAAAATCTCCTAAAGTTTTTTTGAAGAAAGTAAACGACATAACTGGCCAGCAAAGAGGCCATTGGCATGTGGTGTTCTACACATTCCCGCAAGATGGGGAGCAGATGAGTGTGGCTGACCGAGGAAACAGAGCAAAGGAGACCCCAGGCCTGCACGTTAGAAGGGGCTGCAGGGGAAGCAGGACCCCAGGAGAGGCTCTGGGCTCTGAGCTTAAATGCCACTGAAGTCATGAGAATCAGGCTGCAAGGTCTATCTCAGGACCTCTATATTCAGGACAACTTTGCCAGTTGCCCCACATCCCTGCCAGCCACTTTGCCTTGTGGGCAAAACTCCCTGGACCCTCCTCATACTCAAGAGTGTGGGAGGTTCTCAGGCTGCCTGGATGAGTGACTACCCTGGAGTTGAGACCCCTTCAGCCCAACACAGGGAGAGGGGAGGGGTCTGTGGCCTAACAGCCAGCTGTGCACCCAGGAAACGGGAAGCAGAACCGACCTGGTGATCCTGGCCCACCGAGGCACATGGAGATTAGAGTGAGACTTGTCAGGGGAGGGAGGGAGAGAGAGGGAGAGAGACAGATAGAGACAGAGACCTAGAGGCAGGTCAATCAGGAATCAGACCTGCTCAGGTGCACAAAGCAGATTTGTCAGACACAGCCTCACAGCTCTTCTCTGGTAAACAAAGACAGACCAGAGGGCCCCTGCACACATGAGGAACATCTGCACAGGTGGAAAGACCGAACTTAGCAGCTAAGAGGACAGAGAATCCAGTCAGCAGTCACATCCAACTTCCAATGACCTATACTTCTAATTCCCAGATGGGAAAGATTCGGTATAAAATAGGACAGGATAATACAAGAGGCTCAGAGAATATGAAGAAGAGATAAAAAACACAGCAGTCAGGGGGCCATCTAACAGACAACCTCAGAAAAATAATATAAAGGAAAACAGGAGGGAATTTTTAAAAAATACAGGACTTCTTTAAAAAAGACACAAAACACTAGCCATAAACAAAGACAGATATATTTGACAAAAATATACCAAAAACCATTTCACTGATAAAAGACACCATAGAGACAAGCTACAGATTTGGAGAAGATAATCCATATACGGCAAAGACTCAGGATCCAGAAAGCATGAAAGGCCTGTATATTAATGTGAGATTCAGAAATCTAGGGATGGGAGACACACAGAGAAAGAAGGAAATACAGATGGCCAATAACTCATTTAAAGATATTCAACCTCACTAGCAATCAAGGACATGAAAATTAAAATAATGCAATATACTTTTGTGGTCTTGAGGTAAACAAAAAATAAAAGACCCGATATTAATATTGTCAAGTGGCAGCAAAGATGCAGGGAAATAGGCACCTTCTGAGTGGGGAGACTGAGAAGGGGCTTTGCCCTTTCAGAGCCACGTGGCAGCACTGGTCACACTAAAAACACAAACACCCTGAAACTCAGCAAAATGCTGCCTCCAGGGTATGCCTAGATAAACTTACATGTGCGCACAAAGTAAAACTATAAGAACTTCCACAGGGCTTTGTTTGGAATAGGAAAAATGGTGGAAGGAGGAAGGACTTATAAACCTATTCTCAGAAGAGATGAATAGAGTGTGCTTCTCTGATGTGGCAAAAGGAATGTACTTGACCTTCATCTACCACATGGATGAACCTCAAAATTGACCTTGAAAGGTGTAGAAAAGCTACATGTAGAAAAAGCATTGTTAAAAAAACCAGATTACCTTATAATGTCTACATAGTTTATTACCTACATATGAGTATGAAAATGGATTAACTGTGTATGTATCTTAAGTGGTTGTTGTCAGGAAGGGTGGGAAAAGAATGTGATTGGGGACTAAAAGGAACGAAAAGCAAATATGGCAAAACATTAACGATGATTAATTTGGAGTGGAACCCTGTTTAATCATTTTTTACACTTTTCTGCAGTTATGGAATTTGTCAAAATAAAAATTTAAATAAAAAATATTTTCAGAGTTGAGAGATGTCATCAAAACTGGAAGGGCCCATGGACTGCCAATCAGGAAGAAAAAAGACCCCCAGAGGAATACGCCCCAATGTCAGGGCCCACAACTCGTGGAGGCCTTAGGGATGCAAAGAAAATGCAAAACTGAGGCTGGTGATGAAACAGAAGAGACAGCAGAAGATAGGCACCTAGTCTCACCAGCTGTGGAGACAAGAGGTGGGGCTGGGAGACGAAAGTCTCACTGTTACCTAATGCTTAGGAGCAAGGAAGCAGGACAGAGAAGGGCCCCACCCCCTAGGTAGGAGTGAGCCCTTCCATTTCACAGGTAACCCTTACCTGAACTCCTACTTTCCAAATATCATCTGCCAGGATGACTTGCAAAGATGTTTCACCCAAATTCTTGTAAACATTTTTGGACATGTTGCTTTGTACACAAGTATAATCGTTTATCTAGACATTCTAAGGCACTTTATGAAATCTGACACACCAGCCTCACGTTTAAACTACAGGAGGGTTTAAGGGAGGATGTAGGGGGTGCTGAGCTGGGTCTTAGCTGTTTGCCTGACAGCTAAGGATCTCATCTGATTGCTCCTGCATTACCTGAATTCTCTGACAACTGGCCCCTTCATGGAACCTGGGGAAGTTCAGATATACTCTCTGGCATCTTCAGAATTTCATTATTTATTAATATTTTAGGGCAAGCTCTTAGCAGAGAAGGAAAAATATAACTAAACTGTGCTCATCCTTGAGACAACCAAAGATGGAGGCAGAGTATTCCATTAATTGGTGTTTTATGTGAATGTTTACTGTGTAGAAATCTTTGGTGGATTGTTATAGTGGGGGTTTGAGAGTTTCCACATTTGCGGGGGCTGGCTGGGGTTTTTATATGGGCTGGGATATTATTATTATTTTCCCTATTCATCAAAATAATGGGCTCCCACTAGCTGAAACTTCACTAACCAACATGTTTGTAAGATCGGACTATTCAGATAACAAGGGATGACAGCATTTGATATTTTCACCAGGTGAATGCTTTATTTCAATAAATATTTAATTTGGAGGGAACAATAGAGGGATAAGGGGCTCTTGTTTGTGTTCCCAAGACCTCACTTAATACAAAACTCACACATTCAAGTCTTGAGTTTCCCACAGGGAAAGATCCAAAGTGGGTGTGGGGAGGGGCCAGGAGTACATGCTCACAAATCACAACTCTTCAGACATTAGAGGGTGGTGTTATTTTAATTCTCCATTTTATTTTCTCGGCATTAACTCTAATAACTCTCAGAAACCCTCACATAAATCGACAGCAGAGTGCAGCACAGTGGTTATTAGAACTTCTTCACAGCACTTCACTACAGCTAACTTCTGTTCCCAAGCAACTGATCAGGGCCCATCTTTCAGCCTAGTCTAGCTTCACTATCGATTGTCTGCAAATGACCGCACGTTGTAAGAGCAGCGAACACCAGTCACCCAAGCTGTGATGCCCTCATTACGTGGCTCAGACCTGAGACGGCAGTGCTGTGACGTGGGGACAGCATACTCACGACGTGCTTCACCAGTCAGCCTTGAAACCGTGGGAGGTTTCGTTAATTTTTTTTTAACTTGGCGGGAGGCATAAAGCTAAGCAGAGATGTTATTAACATTTTTATATCACAGTATCTCACATTTGCTTGATTCATTATTTTAACTTAGAAATGAAAAACCTAAATATAGTAATGAAATTATTTTTGTCTTTCACAGCAGAGAATCATTAGAGTACATGTAAATTTGAAGAACTAGGATAAAAATCTCTCATTTAGAAAAAACCCTAAGAAACTGAAACAGTAAGTTAAAAATGGCTACTTCCAAGTCATGAAAAGAAATAAAATACTGATAAACGATATGACATACAGGACCCTTGAAAATATGCTAAGTGACAGAAGCCAGACACAAAAGGCCATATATTATATGATTCCCTTTATATGAAATGCCCACAATGCGCAAATACAGAGAAAGTAGATTAGTGGTTGCCAGGAGCTGAGAGTTGGGGGAAACAGGGAGTAACTACTAATGGGTATAGGGTTTCTTTTTGGAATGATGAAAATGTTCTAGAATTAGATACTGGTGATGGTTGCAGAGTTCTGTGAATATACTAAAACCCACTGAACTACATACTTTAAAAAGTTGAACTTTACGGTACATGAATATTTTAATAAAGCTTTTATTAAAAAAATTTTTTCAAGTGGCTGCCTCAAGTAAGGCCGTTGAGCAAGAGGGGAGGAGGGAGATGACACCTGTCCAACATCATGAACTGTGCTGCCCTATTTCTCTCGGAAGCCACCCTTGTGCCCTTACAGTCACAAAGTCCTCCTGCTTCAACTCCCTTATACCTCTCAGATCTTGCTTCCAGGTGCCAGTCAGACTGAAGCCTGATACGCCAGCCTGCTTCCCACAGCCCCCCTTCTTTCCACTCCCCTGCAAGGGGCAACTTTACAGCCACATTCTAGACCCTGGTTCCTCCTGCTCCCAACACTTCTGAGGCTTCTTATTACCACCAGGATGGAGACCCAGCTCTGCGGCGGGCATTCAGGATGCGGCTGGGTTTGTCCTGGCCTCTTTGGCCTAAAATCTAATTAAAGTCAGCCTTCACCCAGACGCTGGTCATGCAGTGTGTCCCCATGCTGCTACAGGAGGCCAGATTCCTGCTCACCAGGCTATGCCCACCTGGCTGACATGTCCCCTTTACCCCTTGGCTCAGGGGTGCCCTATCTCCCAGGCAGCCTCCTCTCCACAGCAAAAGGACCCCAGGTGCTCTGTGCCCCACGGCCTCTATGCAGACTCTCCCAAGGCATCAGTTGTGCTCAGCTCTTCCAGGGCTCAGGGCCTCCCTAAGCACCTCTGGCTTGTGTCCTGAACCACATGTGCAGCACTAGGCAGATGGTGAGGTCTCAGTAGTTGACTGAACCACCCTGGAAAGGGGCATGGGAGCTCCTCAGGATGGGGGCTAACACATCACCTTGTTCTCCTCCCAGTAAGCACAGAGCTCAGCAGACATCATCAATCTGAGTCAGGCACTGAATACATGAGGGAAGGTGGGAGGGAAAGAGGAGGGGGCTGCTAGCCAAAAGGGGGTTGCCCCTTATCCACCAAAGAGCCCACAGCACAGCTGGGGCTTGGGACTCTGAACAGGCTGGTTGACAGTGAGGCTGCAAGTCATGGAAAACAGAATTCTCCCAACCTGTGCTCAGGAATTAATAAACTTCTAGCTGATTCCTTCTCTACCCAAACCCTAACTGTGGTAAACTGAGGAAGTACATCGACTGGGATGGCCGGGAACACCCTGAACACCTTAGGGAAGAGGGCAACCCTCCAGGAAAAAGCAGAAGCCCCATCTCACCTGGACCTGGGCTGTCAGAAGCCTGGGGGCCCTCCTCCTCTCCTCAGGGGTCTTCTCCACGCACCAGGTAGAGTCCTGAGGACACAGAGCTGGGGGAGGAAAGTGAAGTCACAGAGGCAGTTCTCCCTGCCAGAAGTGAGTCCCACCTCCTGACCCTGTCCTTCCCCTTTGGACAAGGGAAAAACCCTACCTCCTCATGCTATAGATGAAAGCAGTGGGGCCGAGAAGTTAAAGAATGTGCCTAAACACATGAACCATCCCCCCTTGCTCTGAGGCACTGTCTTAGACACAGTGTCTCTTCACAGACTTTCTAGGCCTGAGCCGTAAGTGGCCACACATTCATTCGCATGCATCCTGTCCTGGAGATATCATCACACTGTATCCCCCAGTGGAGTGTTCTGCCCAGAGACAGAGCTGGACCAGACCCCATGCCCCCAGCCCCCTCCTCCCCAGCTCTAATTCCCTGGCAATGGCAGGTTACTGCTGGGAGAGACCACAGCATGTTAACCAATGTGCCTGATGGGGACACAAGTTGTTTTTTTTGTTTTTTGGGGTTTTTTTGCCACACCATGAGGCATGTCGGATCACAGTTCCCTGACCAGGGATGGAACCCGCATCCCCAGCAATGGAAGCGTGGAGTCTTAACTGCTGGACCACCAGGGAAGTCCGGGGACAAAAGTTCTTGACTCACCCCAGGAGGCCCACGGGTCAACAGCAGCCATCCCCCAGGACTGGTCCGTAAGGATACCTGCATCAGAGGATCCGGTTAGGACAAGGAAAGGAAAGAACTGTGACACCAATCCTAGTGACTAAAGGCTACAAATGGAAAAGGAGAACTGTCTCACTAATGCGCAAAACAAAATTCCATAAGTAGAGTCCAAGGACGTGTGAAACAAACCCAACATAAGCTAGATTTATAGCAGAAATGCACAGGTGGGTCACTTTCAGGAATTTTATTGATATGATACAGCAACAGAACAATTAAGAACAGAACTCCTTAAATGGGCTAGAGAGATATTTGATAAAATTTAACATTACTTAATTTTTTAAAAATATTAGTAGAAAGATACTCCTTTGATGTCTTTAATGACAGATACATGAAAGCTCGCTTAAAGATAAAACACACCACTGACACTATTTTAACATTGTTCTTATATTATAAACCAGTGCTATATAGTGAGAAACAATAATAATAGTAAAAAATACGGGACTACTAGAGAAATTTTGGTTGTATGTATGACTGTCACACAAATCACTAGAAAATCTCTTAGAACTAATGAGACTTCTCAGGAGATGACTATGAAATACACAAAAATTACATTGTCTTTAATACAAACAACCAATTTTTAAAAGAAATCTCACTCAGTTCTAATTCTGTACCAAGACAGAGAGACGCCCCCCCACCAATCCCAAAAGCCCTCAGCCCTTCTCCAGCAGATCACTGCTGGGGCGGCCCAGAAGAAACAAGATTTGTACTCACCCCAGGAAGCCCACGGGTTGATGGCTGCCATCCTGCAGGATTAATCCACCAGGAACTTGCCCAGGAGCAGTGGATTTGGGTGATTACTGAAAGCAACTGCAATACCCACCTAGTGATAAAAGTGTAAAAAGACAAAAAATGGTCTTTTCTCACAGAAGATCCGGTGGGAAAAAAGAGAAAACATCCACAGAAACAGCAAAAGACTCCTACAGAGCATTATAAGAATACAATTTACATGTCAAAAACATAACAGAATTTCTTAAGAGAAATGAAAGGTGACAAGAATTAGCTGAAAAATGGGCACGTTGCAGAATAAGAGAGCAGAAATCTGTCAACAGTTCTCAAGAGACAGCTACTGACAATGACAAGGTAGCTTTTCTGTTGATTTAACGAAAATTACTGTAAAATCTACCTACAACCTTCACACGTAAGTGGCTGTCTAGAGCAGAGAGGAGGGAGTAACGGGGGAATGACTACTTAATGGGTTCAGGGGTTTTCTACTTGGGGGGGTTATGAAAATGTTCTGGAATTATATAGTGGTGATGACTGTACAACGTTCTGAAAGCACAACAAAATCACTGACTTGTACGATTAAATGGTTAATTTTATGTTACGTAAATTTTATCTTAAAAAAAAGAAAAAATCCACCTGGAAGACCTACCAGGCCCAAGTCTGTCTGTCTCTGCTGGTGCAGAGGCCAACAGAAAGCCGGGTTTGGAGCCCAGACCCCCCCCCCCCAACTCCCTAAGTTCTAGGCTTATTTATGCATGTCCCGCGACCTCTCTGAGGGCACCGACGCCCACGGGCAGAGCTCTGCGGATTCCTGGGAGCGTGCATAAAGCACTGGGACGCCCACTGGGCACCAGGAGCACGGGATCTGCGCCCGAACTCCAAGTCGGCACACTGAGTATTCTGCACTCTTGCCTGCAACTTGACAAAGTCCTCCGGTCACTGTACGTTTAAAGGAGCCCTGGGCTGTTCCCAACCCCCTTTTGACTTGCCTCCGCATCAGATGAGAACAGGCTCGTACGAGAAACGCCCGCAGGGAAAGGAAAGGTGGACTCCCCGGAACCGCCTCGGAGGCGTCCTCGCCTCCCGCTTCCTGGCCTCCCGCCCCGGATTTCCTCCGCAACCCTGCCGCGGGTGCGATGCTCACAGCCCGTCTCGGGAACGGCCGGACTCACCTGGTTCGCAGCCACCGGCCTCGCACCCCTGCGGGCCGGTGCCCGCCGCTCTTCGCGGGCGACTTAACAAGCTCGCGTTTGCTTCGCCGGGGACGTTCGGACCGGCTCGCCCGTGCGTCTGGGGTTCCCGCCCGGGGGACAAAGGCCCGACGCGCAGGGCTCACCCGGGCCCGCCCAGCTGTTCCAGCGCGGCCGCGAGGCCGGAGGCTGGCCGAGGGACCCGCCCTGGCGTCGCGCCCGCCGCGAGTGTAGGCGTCGGCTCTCCCCACCCGTTCTCCCGACCCTCCCGGCCGGCGGCGGCGGCGGCGGCGGCGGCAGCGGCAGCGGCAGCAGTAGCAACTCCACCAACTGGGCGACCGCCTCACCTCAGCAGCGGACAATGGCGGCCGCCCCCCCACCCCGGCCCCGGCCCGGCGTCGACCGGGACGCGCCGCGCGGACTGCTGGGAGTGGTAGTTCCAGGCGGAGCGCTTCCGGTTGGACCGGAAGCGCCACCTTGGCAAGTTCCTGGAGGTGCTCGGCCTCCGAGTTCCGCCTTCTAGGGATTTACCCGGACCGCTGTGCCAGAGGCCTCGGCGAGGCGGGCCGTGCTTTCCCAGCCACGGACCGCGCTCCCCAGCCACCGCTGCCTGACGTTAGGGGGCCTCGGTAAATCGCCGGTCGGCGAGCCTCAGTTTGCCCGTCCGTAAAATGGCGGCTCGCGGTAGCCGCACTTAGCGGTGGGAACTTTGTTGAAGTCTGAGCACTTTCCTTTTCATTCAGTAGTTACAAGATTGTAAGGAAGTGGTTTGGTTGTTATGATACCCTTTTCGGACAAGGAACCTAATTTTGAGCTTCCGCTCACATACGAAGCCCTACTCCTTGTTACCGAGATGAATTTGAGTCCGCTGGACCGAGGCCTCCTTCCCAGCTGTATTGGGGGTGACCCTTGTCCAGAGCTCCCTAGCCCCTTCCTCCTTATTCGCCATGCCTGTTCATTTCTCCACCCTAGTTTCGACTGTTTAGTTGGGGGAACAGCATGGTGGTCAGAGAGAGAATGGCCAATTGCAGAGAGCCTTACGGGCATCGTAATGGCTCCGGCTGTGAGCCAGGGCATGGTTCTGAGCAGAGCAGTCATGGGCTCTGGCCTCCTCAAAGGATCACTCACTCTGGCTTCTGTGTGGAGGGCAGACTTAAAGAGGGTGAGGGAAGGACCAGAGTGACCTTTGTACCAATGCAGTAATCAACGTGGGTGGTGATCCGTGGTCAGACTGTGGAAATGTTAGTGTTCTAAAGGTAGCGCCAACAGGCAGTAGGTTAAAGGTTGTGCATCATGGGATGCAGTCCGGTCTGTAATACCCAGAACAAGGAAGGGCATGGAGGAGGCCTCTCAATGCAGAGCTGTTCACCAAGGCCCGGTGGGGAGTGGGTTACAGGTGTGTGATGATACTGCTTCCCTCATACCCAGGCCCTCTCCTACTTCAGGTACCCCAGCTTGTTGGATGGTACCTTGTTCTCTCTGTGTCATGAGGTGGCAATGCTGAGGCGAACAGCCATCTTGGATGCCACATTATGGAAGTCTGGGCTACGTCTGGGCTGTTACTGAGGTTTCTGAGTGGGGAGAGACAAGAGCAGTAGGAGAATCTAGGTTGTCTGTGGACATGCCCTTCCTCTGAGAGGTGCCCAAAATGTGGTCACCCCATGCCACGTGAAGGGCTTCAGCTGGTTCCATTTCCTCATAACCAGATAAGAATGAAAGGTAAAGGGAGGGGCTTCCCTGGCTCAGTGGTTAAGAATCCCCCTGCCAATGCAGGGGACACAGGTTCGAGCCCTGGTCTGGGAAGATCCCACATGCTACAGAGCAACTAAGCCCGTGTGCCACAACTACTGAGCCTGCACCCTAGAGTCCGTGAGCCACAACTACTGAAGCCCGCGCACCTAGAGCCCATGCTCTGCAACAAGAGAAGCCACCGCAATGAGAAGTCTCCACGCCACAATGAAGAGTAGCCCGCACTGGCCACAACTAGAGGAAGCCCGCATGCAGCAAGGAAGACCCAATGCAGCCAAAAATAAATAAATAAAAATTAATTAATTAATTAAATTTTTTTTAAAGGTAAAGGGAGGAGGAGTCCAGGATACATTACTTGGAACAAGTAGGGTATTTTATGAACTGGGTTGTCACCAATAGTATAATAACTAGCACAAGTCAGCTAGACTTGAAGTTACCTTATGCTTTCAAATCCTAGGATTAACTCATCTTCTCCAGCGAAGAGTCCAAGAGTCACTAAGGTCAACACTATGGGATTCTGAGTCCCCCCAGAAGGACGTCAAGATGCTTCTCTACTGCTGGTGACCATGCAGAAGCTCCCCGTTCCACAGCTTTTCTTTGCCACCAGTTCACCATTCAGCATTCAATTTCTCACATCCTTGGAATTTAACGTTAGACGTCTGCTCGTTTTTCTTTTAAGAAAAATATGTAAAACATAGTAAACTCGTAAGAGATTCAATGAAACCCTGTGAACACACTCCTAAGCAAAAAAAAAAAAAAAAAAAAAAAAGAACATCAACCACAGGCTGAAACACCTGTGTTTCCCTCGCCAATAGAAAACCCCCTTCCTCCAGAGGCAGCCACTATCCTGAATGAGATGTGGATCACTCCATACATTTCCTGAAACTTTACATGCCCGTATTCGAGAGCAATACAAAGCATGTTTTGCATTCATATAAATGCATAAGATTTCATCTGCAACGTGCATTTTTTGCTCCATATATTTATCATTGAAAGATTTATCCTTTCAGTGTTTTTTTTTTCCATGTGGCATGTGGGATCTTAGTTCCCCAACTAGGGAATTGAACCCGGCCCCCTGCAGTGGAAGCATGGAGTCCTAATGCATTATTTAAAAACTGCATTATTTATTTTTTTTGCATTATTTTTAAAGTTTTTTTTTTTTTTTGACATGGACCATTTTTTAAAAGTCTTTATTGAATTAGTTACAATATTGCTTCTGTTTTATGTTTTGGTTTTTTGGCCATGAGGCATGTGGGATCTTAGCTCCATAACCAGGGATCAAACCTGCACCCCCCTGCACTGCAATGCAAAGTCTTAACCACTTGACAGCCAGGGAAGTCCCAACAATTGCCTTTTTATATGCTTGTAATGAACAACTGGAAATTGAAAATAGTAAAAATACCATTTACCACAACATCAAAAAATATGAAATACTTAGGGATAAATGTGACAAAAGATGTGAAGAATTCGTACATTGAAAACAAAATATTGCTGACAGAAATTAAAGAAGACCTAAACAAATAGAGAAATATACTTGTTTATATGTTAGAGGACTCAATATTGTTAGGATGTCAATTATCTTCAATTGATCTATAGATTCAATGCATTTCCAATCAAAATCCCAGCACGAGTTTTTGTAGACATGGAATCATATGAAAATGCAAAGACCTAGAATAATAAAAACAACTCAGAAATGAAGAAAATTGGAGAGTTAGCACTGTCTGATCTCAAAAATTATTATAAAGTACATAATCGAAACAGCATGGTATTGGTATAAACAGATACATCAATGAAACAGAATATATAGTTCAGAAATAAGCCCATACATCTATGGATAACTGATTTTTTACAAAGGCACAGAAGGCAACACAGTGGGAAAAGGATAGCCTTTGCAACAAGTAGTACTGGAACAACAGAATATCTATCTTTATATTTTTTTAAAAAAAGAACTTTGATCCTTAACTCACACCGTGTACAAAAATTAAATAAAAGTGGATCAACAATAAGAACCCAATTTTTGAAAAAAGGGTAAAATATTTTCATGAAAGAAAATAGGCAAATGACAAACAAGCACTTGAAAAGATGTTCAACATCAATAGTAATTAGAGAAATATAAATTAAAACCACAATGAGTGGCTTCCCTGGTGGCGCAGTGGTTAAGAATGCAGGGGACACAGGTTCAATCCCTGGTCTGGGAAAATCCTACGTGCCATGGAGCAACTAAGCCCATGCACCACAGCTACTGAGCCTGCGCTCTAGAGCCCGCGAGCCACAACTACTGAGCCCACGTGCCACAACTACTGAAGCCCATGCACCTAGAGCCCATGCTCTGCAACAAGAGTAGCCACTGCAATGAGAAGCCCATGTACCACAATGAAGAGTAGCCCCCGCTCACCAAAATTAGAGAAAGCCCACGTGCAGCAACAAAGACCCAACACAGCCAAAAATAAATAAATAAAATAAATAAATTTATTTAAAAAAAACACACAACGAGAATCCAATATACATCTACTGGAGTTGCAAAAATCAAAAAGAATGACCATACCAAATATTGATGGGGATGTGGAGGAACTGGAACTCTCATACTTTGCTGATGGGAATGTAAAATGATATAACCACTTTGAAAAACAAAATGACAGTTTCTTAAAATGCTGAACTTACACCTACTGTATGATCCAGATATTTTAATCCTATTTATCCAAAAGGAAATATATGTCCATACAAAGACTTGTACACTATACTAGTGTTCATAGCAGCTTTATTTGTAATAGCCCCAAACTGGAAACAACCCAAATGTCCACCAACAAATGACTGGATAAACAAATTGTGGTAGATCCATAAAATGGAATACTAGTCAGCAGTAAAATGGAATGACCTATTGATACATGCAACAACATGGATGGATCTCAAAATAATTATGCTAAGAAGCCAGTTCCCCCTCCCAAAAAAAAGAGTATGCAACATATCATTCCATTTATATACAAGTCTAGAAAATTCAAGCTAATCTATAGTAACCGAAAGCAGACCTGTGGTCATTTGGGAACAGAGGAATGGGGAAGGGTGTGGAGAGGTAGGAGGAGGGACTTCAAGGGGCATGAAGAAACGTGCGAGGGTGATGGTCATATTCATTTTCTTGATTGTGGTGATGGTTTTACAGATTTAAACGTCAAAATTGGAACTTCCCTGGAGGTCCAGTGGTTAAGACTCAGCGCTTCCACTGCAGGGGGCATGGGTTCAATCCCTGATAGGGGAACTAAGATCCCACAAGCCGCATGGCGTGGCCAAAAGAATAAAAAATAATTTTTTAAGAAAAGGTCAAGGGGAAAAAAAAAGTCAAGTGGACTTCCCTGGTGGTCCAGTGGTAAAGAATCCGCCTTCCAATGCAGGGGACGCAGGATCGACCCCTGGTCGGGGAACTAAGATCCCACGTGCTGCAGGGCAACTAAGCCTGTGCGCCTCAACTAGAGAAGCCCGCGCGCCCCAACAAAGGATCCTGCATGCCGCAGTGAAGATCCCACGTGCCGCAACTAAGACAGGATGCAGCCAAAAATAAAATATTTTTTAAAAAGGTCAAAATTTATGAAATTGTACACTTTAAAATACGTGCAGTTTATTTTTATTTATTTTTTTGGCTGCGTTGGGTCTTCGTTGCTGCACTCTGGCTTTCTCTAGTTGCGGTGAGCGGGGGATAGTCTTCATTGAGGTGCGCGGGTTTCTCACTGTGGTGGCTTCTCTTGTTGCGAAGCACAGGCTCTAGGCACAAGGGCTTCAGTAGTTGTGGCACACGGGCTCAGTATTTGCGGCACACACGCCCTGGAGCGCATGAGCTTAGTAGTTGTGGCTCACAGGCTCTCGAGCACAGGCTCAGTAGTTGTGGCACACAGGCTTAGTTGCTCCGCAGCATGTGGGATCTTCTAGGACCAGGGATTGAGCCCGTATCCCCTGAATTGGCAGGTAGATTCTTAACCACTGCACCACCAGGGAAGTCCATGTGCAGTTTATTATGTGTCAATTATACTGCAGTAAGCTGATTAGAAAGTCTTTTAGGAGAAAATACAAGATACTATTTTTAAGACCCAAACGTAGTTGGGATTTTGAACTGAAGACATAAAACACAAACAATGAAAAAAAAAAGACATTTTTTTAAATCCTTTTCTTCAAAAGACACCATAAACAAAGTAAAAGATAGGACTCCATGCTTCCACTGCATGCACAGCTTGCGGGATCCCAGTTCCCCCACCAGGGATTGAACCCAGGCCACGGCAGTGAAAACACCAAATCCTAACCACCAGACCACAAGGGAACTCCCTGCAATTAATTTTTTTGAGTACTTAGGATTTTTGTTATTTCAACTGTTTAAAAAACAACAAAAACAAAATGGAAAAAGATCTTTCCAAAATGATTGGCTATTTACCTAAGGAAATTATTCTCACATAAAATCTCTAGAAGAACATCATTAACAACAAGAAAAAGTTACTGTGGCCAATAACACTGAAAATGTTCCTCTTTTTATAGCAAAACCCAGGCCATGGCAGTGACAGTGCTGAACCCTAACCACTAGACCACCAGGGAGCTCCCTGCAATTTTTTTAAAAAATATTTATTTTTATATTTATTTATTTGGCTGCACTGGGTCTTAGTTGTGGCATGCTGGATCTTCGTTGCCACGTGCCAGATCTTTAGTTGCGGCATGTGGGCTATGTTAGTTGCAGCATGCGGGATCTACTTCCCTGACCAGGGATCGAACCTGGGCCCCCTACATTGGGAGTGCAGAGTCTTAACCACTGGACCACCAGGGATTTTTGAATATTGATCTTGTATCCTGCAATCCTGCTCTACACACTTGCTAGTCCTAATAGTTTTTTTTTTTGATTCCATCAGATTTTTTACATTGAAGATCATTTAATCTGTAAATAACAACAGATTTTACTTCTTCCATTCCAATACGGATTCCTTTTATTCCATTTTCTTGCCAATTGCCTTAGCTAGAACCTCCATTACAATGTTGAATAGAAGTGGTGAGATCAGACATCCTTGTTTTGTTCTCATCTTAGGGGTAAAGCATTCCGTTTTTTTCTATTGAGTGTGATATTACCTGTAGGTTTTTGTAGATGCCTTTTATCAGGTTGAGGCAAGGGACATGAAAGAACTTGCTAGGGTAATGGAAATGTTCTGTGTCTTGATATGCATTTGTCAAAAATGATTCAATGGTGCATCTAAGATATGAGCACTTCACTGTTCTGGGTACACAGCAAAATTCTAGGCCAAGGGGATTCTCAGGATGAGAAAATTACTTTTGTACTTGGAGTTCTTCCTGCCCCAAGTTTGGGGCTCTGTTCCACCCGCTCACTGTTGTCCAGGGCTCTGCTGCTCTCTCCTTCTTTGTTCAGAGTTGCTCTAGCCAATTTTGAGGCTACCTGCACCCAGACCAGTTGTTTGTCCCCAGCGTGCTCACCTGTGAAGGGGTCACCTCCTTGAAATGCATCAAGGCTTCCTTGCTCCTAACCCCTCTTTGGTAGTGTACCACAGGAGAGTATAATTTTTAAACTTTGTTTTACTCATTGTTACATTGGGAGCTATGGTTGTTCATGCACTCCTACGTGTTCATTGGAAACAAGTTCGATGTTGTCATTTTCTTTAAAGCTACCTCTGTGATTAAAATGTAGTCAGGGGGAGAATCACAGGTGAGGGCCCCAGTAAGCTGTTAAGGATCTGAATCTTAAATTCTGGATAAAATGGGAAGACACAGGAACTTTCTCCACAGAGGCTGGCATGACAGGAGTTACGTTTCAGCAGGAATTCTACCTGCTGTTTGAAGAAGAAACAGGTAAACAAATCTTTGCAAACTCTGATAAATGGTGTGATGAAGGATCAGCTAGGTCTGGTTGGTCATGAATGTCCTTTCTAAAGTGATGTTTAAGCCCAGACCAGAAGGATGGGTCTCAGCTTCCCAAAGGTTATGCTGGGTGGACTGTGGTTCCAGATGGAGGGAAAAACGTTTGCAGGCACCTTGACAAGATTCCAGGAACCAGAACAGGGCCAGTGCAAGCCAAGCAGGGTGAACACCTGGGACAGTGCTATGGTGGGAGCATTCAGAGGCAGGCAGAAACCAGACACAGGCTGAGAAAGTTACTTATTCTGGGAACTGTGCTGAATAAGTAAGCTGCATGTGTATCAAATGGTACACATTCACTGTAAACAAAATCGCTTAGGAAAAGGTAGAGCAAACATTGCTTAAAAGTCCCATCACCCATAGATAATGAATGTCAACATGTGGGTGACATTCTTCCACAGAGTTCCCCTGAGATTTATGGTTTCACAGAGTTGGGATCATCCAGGTTGTTATGAACCTAATTTTGTCTCCCAACAATATGCCATTTAATTTCTGCACCATAGTTACTTAAACATTCTCCTATTGGTGAGCATTTCTTAGTTTGCTGTTACAAACCGTGCTATAACAAAGGTCCTATGCCCATGTGCGTTCATAACTGGGCAGTTATTTCCACGGGTGAGACTGCTGAATCAACTCATGAGCATACTTTACATATGGACACTACTAACCTGACCACCCTATAAAGAGGGTGCACCCATATAACCATCCATGGGTGCTGAATAATAGGGTCCATTTCCCTACTAGTTTTGCCTACATCCAACACAGTCTTTTAAAATCCTTGCCAGTCTTTACCTGTCAGTTAGTCTCCTGGGACTGAATTTTCTGCAGTCTAAACAGAACTTCCTTACTAGGATTTTTGTATTAAATGAGGTTACTTAGACTGAATGCTTGGGATACTGCCTACCTCATAACAGGTGCCCAAGTATATACTTTTATCATTTTTATTTATATCTCTTTGATTACTGATGAGCTCATACACTTTTCCATGTATTTATTGTCCATATGTGCTCCTTTTGTGAACTGCCTGCTCATACATAAGGACTGGTGAGCAACCTTGCCTTGGTCCTTCCTGAATGGAACAGGAACGGCTCTAGGTCAGGGATTGGCAAAGCTTTTCTGGCATTTTGGCTTTTCAGGCCATGCGACCTCTTTCACAGCTACTCTACCTCATAAAGCAGCTACCGACAACATGGAAATGAGTGGGTACATGCTATGTTCCAACAAAACTTTACTTACAAAAACACATGGGCCAGATTTGGCCTGTGGGCCCTAGTTTGCCAACCTCAGCTCTAGTGCCACCATTAAGCCTGATATCACCATATTATAAAAATACATTTTCTGTTACCAGGGTTTTTTTCCCCTGAAATAATAAATATTAAATTTTATCAGCTTCTTTTTCATGAATCATTGAGATGACTTGTTTTTCTCCACTGCTTGATTAAAATGGAGCATGGTAGTTGTATATTTCCTAATGCAAAGTACCCGTTTACTGCAGTGGTTGTTCTTAAATCCAGGTATACTCACTGTAATGTCTGATCTGGAACTTTTGCATTAATATTCCTGAGAGATATTGGCCTTTTTCTTTCTTTGAGCTTTGACAGACTGGTATCACAAAAGAGGTAGCATTCAACTTTCTATATGTTCTGGAATAGTTGTATATCAAAGAGTTTTCTATTTCTTGAAGGTGGAAATAATTCAGTGGTAAAATAGCTTGGGCTTGAAATTTTGTGGAGTAATTCCCTGAGAACTTTTTCAATTTATTCTGAAATGTTTAGTGTATTAGGTTTTCTGTGTCTTCTTCAGTCAATATTATGTTTTCCTAGAAAACTGTCTTTTTCATCTAAGTTTATCAGGTGTGTTAACACAAAAATGTACAAATCTTATGATATAATTTTCTCTATGTTTATTTCCCTTTTCATTCCCAATGGTGCAAATCTGTGTGTTATTTTTCTTGACCGTGTTAGTTTGGAATTTATAGTTTGTTTTTCTCAGAATCATCTTTTACCATGTATTTTCTCCTTTTATCACTATTACATCCTTGTTTCTGCCTTGATTAGAAATATTTTTTTTCTAATTTCTTGTGTTTAGCACTAAATTTATTTCCATTTCTTCTTGTTTTTGCTACTTTAGTGCACCCATTTCTAATGATTCAGACTGACATTTGAACTTCTTTCTCCTCCTTGTATTTTTATTTGTTGTAAAACTGTACCAATTTTTAGAGAAACATAAAAAGGCACGGTATTCCCAGACTCTTATTAAATTAGCTATGTTCATTTCTGTTTTCTTCTAAGCCCTTGTCCAGATGCACACATAGGACAACACAGCCACAACAATTCTGCACTTCTCAGTACACATTACAGGTGCTTTCCATATTTCTACACAGAGTTCATAATAACAGTTTATGGTGACTTCCTGAAACAAATTAGAAGTACCCTAACTTTCTAGCATTGGAGAACAAAGAAGTAAATAATAGCACTCTGGCTCTTTGAAATAGTACATTCAGTCTTTGAGTCAAATATCATCAACCTATTCTGACTTCTCAGCAACGGTCTTTCCCACACTGGTTGACTGTATTAACTAGTATTATTGAAGGGAGTTTTGATTTTACTAATTATTTTTCATTGGCAATTTACCCAGGTATCAAATACCACCCAGTCTCAGCCCTTCTCTGGAAATGGTTAAAAAAGACAAAATCTACATATACTTGTATAGCTTTTGTGAATTAAAGTGCAATGTGTAATTTCCTCCCCCTCATATGAGTTCTTTGGTGCCCAATAAAGTTAGAACCTTGATCGAAAGCTTTCCCACACTGATGATATTCATACGGTTTCTCTCCAGTGTGTGCTCTCTTATGTTGAGTGAAGGATAAATGAAAACTGTAAGTCTTCCCACATTCATTACATTTGTAGGGTTTCTCTCCAGTATGTGTTCTCTTGTGCACATTAAGATTACACCGTCCACTGAAGGATTTTCTACATTCATCACATTTATAGGGATTCTCTCTAGTATGAGTTCTCTGATGTACATTAAGGTGAGAATTTTGGCTAGAAGATTTTCCACATTTATTACATTTATAAGGTTTCTCACCAGTGTGAATTCTCTGGTGCAAAATGAGGTGAACACTCTGCCAGAAAGATTTCCCACATTCATTACATTCATAGGCTTTTTCTCTACTGAGATTTCTTAGATGATAAGAAAGAGATGAAAGCTTCTTAAAGGCTTTCCAACATTCATTACATTCATAGGATTTCTCCTTACTATGAGTTCTCATGAACTGAGAGAGGTGTGACCTATGGGTAAAGAAATCCCCACTTTCCTTATATCTGTAACATTTTTCTCCAGTATTAATTATCTCATGTGTAGAAAAGTATATGCTCTGGTTGGTATATTTACCGTGCTCATTCAACTTACACAATTTTTCCAGGACTTTTCCACATGGATTGCCTTTACAAGGTTTCTTTTCTACCAAGATTTCCTGATGATTCTGTAAAACAAAATTATACTGTAAACTGTGAACTCCTGAGTCAGTTTGATGAAAATGTTCTTTGATAAGAAATCTCTGTGAAGAAACAAAGTCGGAATTGAAGCTGCATTTCCCCACAACTTCAGCATTTTCCCAATCCCCATCCGGGGTCACTAGTTGCCCTTGTTCATATTCCACTGGCCCCACACTAACACTGTACCTCTTCTGCTTTTCTGATTCATTCTCAGATTTCCAGTCATCTGCTACGGTAGAACGCCAGGAATCACCCATTGTGTATCTTTCCAGGTTCATGCTGCTGGGTAATCCGTCACCAGAAATGGCCTCTGTTGATGGTGACTCTTGGCTTTTAGGTCTGTTCTTCCATGCTGGAAGGAAATGAAAAACAGGTGCTTGGGAAAAAACTCCTAGAGTGAGAATGATGAGATAAAAGCAACAAGATGTGCACAATACAAGTAGATGTTTTTAAATATCAACTAAGGGAACAGATGGAACTTTGAGAAGAGAACCCACAAAATGTACACACAGAACAAGAGGAATCCACAGGAAGACTAATCAGCTAAAAAAGTCATCAGCAAAACAGGGGGAGAAGACACATTAGGGGAAACATCATGGAATAAGCAGACATCCCAAACATAAAATATTCTGAACAGCCACCCCTCTTTAATGCTTAGATATCTCCAAATTCTGATCCATCTCCCTAGTTAGGTCCATTCCTCCTGTAACTGACGTCATATTAACCTTCCTAACAAACAAGTTTCACAATGTCAAGAGAATACCTCTTTAGACCCAGTCCTCCCGAGCACTCAGAATCAGGGTCAAACTACCACAGCTCTCCTTGTTCCTTTTTCTGCTGGGTTTCTTTAGTTCTCCCTGTAAGTGACCATTTCCCCCATTAACACACAGTTCCTGTCTGTTTGAGGACCTGCTTTTGATCCCCAAGGTCTCAGGTGACAGCAACCCCTCCCTTTCTTCTCATCATTCAGGTCACAACTCCCAGGTCACCTCCTCTAAGAGACCCTCTCTGACCTCCCCTCCTATACGGGTTCCTCCTCATTTTCCAGCTCACTGTCCTGTTTTATCTGCTGCTCAGCACTGGTTAGCGCTGTTTAACATCACCTTGTTCTTTTGGTCCTTTATTGTCTGCTCTTCCCCAGACACCAGCACAACACTGGTAGCTCTGTGGGTGCCTGGGACATGTCTGTGAGGTGGACAGAGTGTACACAATTGTGCTCCTGCCAGGTGGGGAGGCCCTACATTCCTGTCCACAGGGAGGAGGCTATGGAACTGACTGTGAGGAGGGCTTTGCAAAGTCAAGCAGAGCAAAGGAGGGGACCCAGAAACCTGCAGTGGGTTTCTCCATGAGTCCTTAGCTGGACCCTAACTGCAAATGTATCGGAAAAGGCTCTCAAAGACCTGGCAAAGAACAGCTGCTAGGGTTCTGAGCAGAGGTTTCAGGAGTTACACAGTGTTGGGAGGCATAAGAGTTCTGACCCAGCTTGGGCAAAAGAACTTCAGTAAGCACCCAAGGCATTCAGCTGAAACCCCAGAAAGCTACATCCCAGAAGGAAAGACCATGCCCAAGAATAAGGGCTACATCCAAGGATTAAGCAAAATCAAAGTAACTCTACCTTAATCAATACTAAACCAAGCCTCATCAGGATTAGGGTGATTTGTAATTATTTAACCACCTACCAAAACAAAATTCACACTCTTTAGTAGAAGATAACAATCTATAGTCCCTACAATGTATCATCCACAGTGTCCAGTATACAAAAAAATGACTAGAATCAGGAAATATAAGAATCAGGAAAATGTGACACATAATCAAGAAAAAAACTCAACAAAAATAGATATCCCAAACATTAGAAGTAGCAGGAAAAGATTTTAAAATAACTATTATAAACATGATAAATAATTTCATGGGAAAAAAAGAAGAAAAGAACCAAAAAAATTATAGAACTAAATAAAAATATAATATCTGACGTAAACCATGAATGCACTTAACGGCAGACTGGACACAGTAGAAGAAAGGATTGTGAACTAAGGCAGGTAAGTGGAAACTTTATGATGATACAAAGGAAGAGAAAAGAATGTAAAAACAGAGCACCTAACACAGGATTAACGTGTAACGTGTAACGTGTAATGTTACAGCAGAGAGATAGAAAGCAGCAGAAGGCATATTTGAAGAGAAGTGGGAGAGAGTTTTCCTAGATTGATTACAGGCACCATCCTATAGATCCAACAAGCTCAGCAAACTCCAAACAGAATCATTTCAAAGAAGACCTCACCTAAAACATCACAATCTGTTGAAAACCAAATAAAAAGTAAAAATCTTAAAAGTAATCAGAAGAAAACAACAGATTATATTAATGGAACAACAAGAAGAAAAACAGCTGACTTCCCACAAAAAACAATGGAAACAAGGAAACAAAAGACAAACATCTTTAAAGCTGAAAGAAAAAACCTAAAATTTTATATCCAAGAAAAAAATCCTTCCAAAATGAAGGCTTAATAAAGACATTTTTAGGCTCGCGTGCGCATACACACACACACACAAAGTGGAGAGAATTTTTCACCATCTGAGCATATCACAAGAAATACTACAGCATGTTTTGTTGTTGTTTTTACATAGAGTAGTTTATTCCCTATCACTCTACAGTCATAAGAAATGATATAACAATAAAACTGAAAGGTAACTAACATAATCCTGATGATGAAACTCAATAACAAAGCAGGTACCTGAAACTGAACATCGTTTAACAAAATGGAGGAAAAGCCACGAGCTGATGTTGTCTTTTAACCCTTGACCCTCTATCTTTTCACTACTGCATTCAGCCAATATTCCTTAATAGTACTGGCTTCTATCAACTGCCTGCATAATCTGGGTTTTAGAAGATTACATGTCTAACTAGAAGCCTCTCCCCTTCCACCATTATCCTTCATAACAGCAGGAGTATAGGTATGTACATTTATTTCCTGGCAAATGTTCTATCCCTAAGGTCTGAAATTTATAACATTAGCTTTTAAATTTTATCATTATCTTTCAAAAACTATTCTTCTGGTTGTTAAATCAATTATCATCGATGTTAATTTTTTATCTACAGGTTATTTCTGTTGCTAATACTCTATGGTGATAGTAAAGCAACCTCAGAACTCTAGCATAAGGTTACCCTCTGAGAGTTAATCTAGTAAAATTAACAAATAATGACTGAGACTCATCATCTGTATAAATAAGCAAAGTGTCAATTATTGTAAATGTCTGCCTCAATCTCAACCAGGGTAACGGCAGTCTGATCTTGGGGAGAAATTACTGATACATGATGTTAAGTAAGAAAGCTAGAACCAAATCAGTACAAGAAAGATCATAATAACAGAATTAACTTGGATGGTGGTATTTGCAAAGCACTCAAATCTGGCATGTTACATCTGTTAGATATGTAACCTGATATATAACAAATATCTACTGAGTTAAGTAATCTGAACTGAGAATAAAGAAGCCAGATATGGTGATAATGTAGTCCTTACCATAATAGATGTTTACTGTTCAAGGGCAACAACCTGCAGAGAAAATCTTATGATTCTGACGTTTGACATCATATATTTTAGCATGTCATTACATACTTCAATGTATGCTAAATACAGCTAGTAAAGTCATTCTAAATGACAGTCTCTGGGGGAAAGATATACATGAAAACCAGATTTCCATTTTACCCCCTCCCCACTTAATTTCCATTTTTTTAATGTAACTTTTTTGTTGAGCTCGTATTAAACACTTACCAAAACAGAATCAAAAAAGTGAAAGGTCACAGGCAGTGTGGGTTTAAACTTTAAAGCACCGAACTCAGAGACACAGGAACTGAACCATCAGTTCTAATCTCATTAACTTTTTCCCTGTAGATGCTCTCTGCTCCCTTAAAAACAGTTCATGAACTGCACCTCCCTCCCAGAGAGAAGTGAGACACATGTGGGAGCCTCATCCAGGCTGGAATGACAGAAGAAGCAGCCAAGACTTTAGAATGATGACAGACTCATCTGAAATCTCCTCCGGGTACAGCATGTTTTTTAGCCTGAAAGGAAACCATCAAAGATAGAAGCCTGGATCTGCAGAAAGGAATGAAGAGCAACCCCAAAACTAATTAACTAGGAAAAAAATATTGTACAAAATTACTTTTAAATTCCTTTAAAATGCTGGTGACCGTATAATGCAAGAATAACAACAATGCATAATGGACTTATATAATATGTAAAAGTGATATATACGACAACAGGGAAAACTGCAATTATACTAATATATAAGTTCTTACATTAAGTGGCATAATATTAATTCCAGATAGATTATTATAAGGTAAAATTTGTATTGTTAACCCTAGAGCAAATAAAACATACGATTATACAATATTACAAAGACATAAAGCTAAGAAGAAATAAAAGGAGATGAAATGGAATAAATACCCAATTAATCCAAAAGAAGGCAACATGGAAAAACAAAGGTACAAAGACCAGATGAGACAAACAGAATAACAACGTGGCAGACATAAACCCAAACATATCAGTAATTATATAATAAATACAAATTTACTGAACAAATTAAGAAATAAGACTGCCAAAATGGATTACAAACAAAACCCAATTAAATGCTGTTTACAAGAGACTCACTTTAACATTTCAACAGGTGAGTTGAAAGTAAAAATAAAGAAAAAGACAGGTGGGACTTCCCTAGTGGTCCAGTGGCTAAGGCTCTGTGCTCCCAATGCAGGGGGCCTGGGTTCGATCCCTGGTCAGGGAACTAGATCCCACATGCAATCTTCGCATGTGGCAATGAAGATCCTGTGTGTGGCAACTAAGACCCGGTGCAGCCAAGTAAATTAAATAAAAAATTTTTTTTAAAAAGTGTATGTTCAATAGGAAGACCAAACAATCTGCCATGTCATTAAGCCCAGTAACATAGCTTCAAAATACATGAAGCAAAAATTGGTAAAAAATATTCAGATACAAACTACTATGTATAAAATAGATAAGCAACAGGATATATTGCACAGCACAGGGAAATACAGTCATTGTTTTGTAATAACTTTAAATGGAATGTAATCTATAATACTGAATCACTATGTTGTACACCTGAAACTAATATAACATTGTAAGTCAACTATACTTCAATAAAAAAATAAAGTTATGCTAGCTTCATAAAAACTTTTTTTAAGTTTTCATCACAAGAGGGCATGAATATGGGTGATTTTGATGCAAACAATATCTTCAAGGCATTCTTTGGCGGTCCTGGGGGCTTCAGCTTTGAAGCATCTGGTCCAGAGAATTTCTTTTTTCAGTTTGGCTAATGAAAGGAAACCACCCGGAGCCCAGAAAATGCAGACTTGCTCAGTTTAACCTCGAATGTAGACACAGTTCACCTCCTCCCTTCATTATGATCCACGTACTTAGAGCAGTTTCATTTTCTCAGCTGGATACCCGGTGTCTGTGTGAGTGAGGTGAAGGAAAGGGAGCCAGCGCCGAAGACTGCGGGTAGGGGAGGGAGGTGGGGGGTGGACAGGGCAGCTTGTGAATTTTTGTTTTACTGTTTAACTTTATTTAAAAAAAAAAAAATTAAGAGAATAAAATGTTTTGACCCTTTCTGGCAAAAAAAAAAAAAAAGAAATAAAAAATTATAGCTATGTAGTGATAGATTTTAACTAAACTTATTGTGGTAAATATTTCAAAATATATACATAGATCAAATCATAATGTTGTACAGCTTAATGTAATACAATTTTACATGTCAATTATATCTCAATAAAACTAGAAAAAGAAAAAAGAATTGATTAAAAAAATATAAAGAAATCCAGTAATGGTTGGAGATTTTAACACTCTTCTGTCAGTAGCTGATGGAACAAGCAAACAAGAAAATCCATGAGAATAAAGTGTGCAACACAACTAAGCAACTCAACTTAATTGACATTTATCAAGCACTGTGCCTAACAAGAGCAGAATACACATTCACGGGCTTCCCTGGTGGCGCAGTGGTTGAGAATCTGCCTGCCAATGCAGGGGACACGGGTTCGAGCCCTGGTCTGGGAAGATCCCACATGCCGCAGAGCAACTGGGCCCGTGAGCCGCAACTACTGAGGCTGCGCGTCTGGAGCCTGTGCTCCGCAACAAGAGAGGCCGTGATAGTGAGAGGCCCGCGCATCGCGATGAAGAGTGGCCCCTGCTTGCCACAACTGGAGAAGGCCCTCGCACAGACAAAAAAAAAAAAAAAAAAGAATACACATTCACTAAAATAGATCATATGCTGTCTCATACAGACATTTCTCAATAAATTTAAAAGGACTGGATACATACAGAATATGTTATTTGACCACAATGGAATTAATCTGGCCATCAATAATAAAAATCTCCTCATATTTAGAAATTAAACAGTGTATTTTCCAGATCAAAGAAGAAATCAGTTTCATATATTCAAAGAACTGACCGCCAATGAAAATATAACATATGAAAATGTGCAGGATGCAGTTAAAATAGACTTAAAGGAAAATGTGTAGCTATAAATGCAAGCATCAGAAAGGAAGGATTAAAATTAATGACCCAGGGACTTCCTGGTCCAGTGGTAAAGAATCTGCCTTGCAATACAGGGGACACGGGTTCGATCCCTGTTCAGGAAACTAAGATCCCACATGCCACAAGGCTGCTAAGCCCACATGCCACAACTGCTGAACTCACACGCCTCAACTAGAGCCCACATGCCGCCAACTACAGAGCCCTGGAACATGTGTGCCACAACTAGAGAAGAGAAAACCCTCACGCCACAACTAGAGAGAAGCCCGAGTACCACAACGAAGAGCCCGGGCCACAAGGAAAGATCCCGCATGCCTCAACAAAGATCCCACGTGCCTCAACTAAGACCCGATGCAGCCAAAAATATATAAAATAGATAAATAAATAATAAATAAATCTTAAAAAAAAAAATTAATGACCTAAGCTTCTACCTCAAAAAGCCAGGGAAGAGGAAAGCAAATTAAACCAAGAAAAAGGAACAAAATAGACAAGTGGGGAAACCAACAAAACAAAGGTAAAAAGAATACAATCATGACAATACATGCATGTAGAGTATTTGATAAAATATAATGCCCATTCATGATAAAAACTCAGCAAACTAGGAATAGAGTGCCCTCAATCAGACTGCCCTCAATCAGATAAAGGGCATCAGATCACATTTAATGGTGAAATACTGAATGCTATTTCTTGGTATCATGAGCAAGGCAAGTATGTCCAATCTCACTTTTATTCAAGATTGTACTGGATAATCTAAAGTAACAGATATCATATAACAATGGTTGTCACCTCTGGGGGTACTAACTGGAGAGGGACATAAAGGAAATATATGGGGAGATGAAAATATTCTATGTGTGGATTAGAGTATGGGTTACATAAATACACAGTTCTAAAACTTTACCGGACTGTACTCTTTTTTTAATTTTTTTTTTAAATTTTTACTTATTTATGGCTGTGTTGGGTCTTAGTTTCTGTGCGAGGGCTTTCTCTAGTTGTGGCAAGCAGGGGCCACTCTTCATCGCGGTGCGCGGGCCTCTCACTATCGCCGCCTCTCTTGTTGCGGAGCACAGGCTCCAGACGCGCAGGCTCAGTAATTGTGGCTCACGGGCCCAGTTGCTCTGCGGCATGTGGGATCTTCCCAGACCAGGGCTCGAACCCGTGTCCCCTGCATTGGCAGGCAGATTCTCAACCACTGCGCCACCAGGGAAGCCCCTGGACTGTACTCTAAAGGACAGCATGTCTCACTGTTAAGTACCAGAGATCCTAGTCAGTATAGTTAACATTAAATAAGGAAAACATAAAGGCTGGAAAGGAAGAAGTAAAGCAATTTTTTTTTTTTTGTATATGACATGATTGTGTAAGAAATCCAAGGAAACTAACACATTTCTAGAACATGTAAATGATTTTAGCAAGTTCACAGTGATGAAATAAAATTTATATTTTAAGGCAGGACAAGAAAAAATTAAACATAAAATTCTCTGTGTTTGTTTGGGCCTTCTCCCTCCCTCCCTAATGTGCAGCGTGAATCTGCATTACACATTAACCAGAGCTCCTCAAAGATGGGAGTGCCTGCTCGACGGTTAAGATCAATTTTTTTCCCTTTCTTCTGACTCTAGCAACGTAACTTCTTAAAAGAACAGCATTCTTGGGACTTCCCTGGCGGTCCAGTGGTTAAGACTCCACACTTCAAATGCAGGAGGCACAGGTTCGATCTCTGGTTGGGGAACTAGGGTCTCACATGCCGCGCAGCGCAGCAAAGAAAAAAAAAAGAACAGCATTCTTTCCCAACTCTGTAGGGGTCATAGTGACTTGCTGCTCACTTTGTACGTGCTTACCTGGACTATCTTTGGAGAACTTTATATAAAATATAAGCTTTTTTTTTTTTTTAATATAAGCATTTTGATGTACCACCCTCCTACTCTCAATAGGAGGACTCCTACCACTATCAGGATTCATGCCTAAATGAATGATTATTCAAGAAATAACAAAAAACAATACTATTATCCTACCCACACTCATAGCTACCACAGCACCGCTCAACCTGTACTTCTACATACAACTCACGTACTCCACAGCACTGATCTTATTCCCCTCTACAAACAACATGAAGATAAAATGACAATTCAACTCTACAAAACAAATAATCCTTTTACCAACCATAATAGCAGTATCCACAATACTTCTACCTCTCACACCAATACTGTCAATCCTAGAATAGGAATTTAGGTTAAACCAGACCAAGAGCCTTCAAAGCCTTAAGCAAGTACAATTTACTTAATTCCTGCCTAATAAGGATTGTAAGACTATATCTTACATCAATTGAATG
Organism: Balaenoptera ricei; assembly: GCF_028023285.1. Lineage (NCBI taxonomy): Eukaryota > Metazoa > Chordata > Mammalia > Artiodactyla > Balaenopteridae > Balaenoptera > Balaenoptera ricei. The sequence continues at coordinate 450,319 of NC_082657.1, read as the reverse complement.
CAAATCAAACACTTTAATTAAGCTAAATCCTCACTAGATGGGAGGGATTCATCTCCCACGAACTTTTAGTTAACAGCTAAATACCCTAATCAACTGGCTTCAATCTACTTCTCCAGCCTCGAGAAAAAAAAGGTGGGAGAAGTCCAGGCAGGGTTGAAGCTGCTTCCTTGAATTTGCAATTCAAAATGATCAATTCACCACGGGACTCAGCAAAAAGAGGACTTAACCTCTGTCTTTAGATTTACAGTCTAATGCCTGCTCGGCCATTTTACCTATGTTCATAAATTGCTGATTATTCTCAACCAACCACAAAGACATTGGTACTTTATACTTACTATTTGACGCTTGAGCCGGAATGGTAGGCACTGGCCTAAGCTTATTAATTCGCGCTGAACTAGGCCAACCCAGAACACTGCTCGGAGATAACCAAATTTACAACGTGGTAGTAACGGCCCACGCATTTGTAATAATTTTCTTTATAGTTATACCCATTATAATTGGCGGGTTTGGAAACTGGCTAGTACCCCTAATAATTGGGGCGCCCAATATGGCTTTTCCCCGTATAAACAATATGAGTTTCTGATTACTCCCTCCATCTTTCCTATTATTACTAGCATCATCAATAGTTGAAGCCGGTGCGGGTACAGGTTGAATTGTATATCCACCCTTAGCTGGAAACTTAGCACACGCAGGAGCTTCAGTTGACCTTACTATTTTTTCTCTACATTTAGCTGGTGTATTCTCAATTCTTGGGGCTATTAATTTTATCACTACTATCATCAACATAAAACCACCCGCTATAACCCAGTACCAAACACCACTATTCGTATGATCAGTACTAATCACAGCAGTATTGCTTCTACTATCCTTACCTGTCCTAGCAGCCAGAATCACCATGCTATTAACTGATCGAAACCTGAAGACAACTTTCTTCGATCCTGCAGGAGGAGGAGACTCAACCTTATATCAACGTCTATTTTGATTCTTTGGACACCCTGAAGTATACATTTTAATCCCACCTGGATTTGGAATGACCTCACACATTGTAACCTACTACTCAGGTAAAAAAGAGCCTTTCGGGTATATGAGTAGGGTATGTGCTATAATATCAATCGGGTTCTTAGGGTTTATCATATGGGCCCATCAAATATTCACAGTAGGTACAGACGTTGATACGCCAGCATACTCTACATCAGCCACTATAATTATTGCTATTCCTACAGGGGTAAAAGTATTTAGCTGATTGGCAACACTCCATGGAGACAATATTAAATGGTCCCCGGCCATGAGGTGAGCCTTAGGTTTCATCTTCCTTTTCACAGTCGGCAGACTAACAGGTACTGTCCTAGCTAATTCATCATTAGACATTGTCTTTCATGATACCTACTATGTAGTCACACACTTTCACTATGTGCTCTCAATGGGAGCTGTTTTTGCTATCATAGGAGGATTTGTACACTGATTTCCACTACTCTCAGGATATCCACTCAACATGAGCAAAAATTCACTTCGTGATCATATTCGTGGGTGTCAACATAACCTTCTTCCCACAACATTTTCTAGGCTTATCTGGCATGCCTCGACGATACTCCGACTATCCAGACGCCTATACAACATGAAATACTATTTCATCAATAGGTTCATTCATCTCATTAACAGCGGTCATACTGATAGTCTTCATTATCTGAGAAGTATTCACATCCAAAGGAGAAGTATTAACAGTAGAACTTACTACTACAAATTTAGAGTGGTTAAATGGATGTCCTCCACCGTACCATACATTTGAATAGCCAACCTATGTTAATCTAAAGTAGCCAAGAAAGGAAGGAATTGAACCTTCTTTTATTGTTTCAAGCCAACATCACAGCCGCTATGTCTTTCTTCATGAACAAGGTATTAGTAAAATTTTACATAACTTTGTCGAAGTTAAGTCACAAGTGAAAATCTTGTATACTCTACGGCATATCCCTTCCAACTAGGTTTTCAAGACGTAAAATCACCCATGATAGAAGAATTGCTACATTTTCAAGACCACACACTGACAACTGTTTTCCTAATTAGCTCCTTAGTTTTCTATATTATTACACTAATACTTACAACTAAGCTAACACATACTAGCACAATAGATGCACAAGAAGTAGAAGCTATCTGGACTATCCTACCAGCTATTATCTTAATCTTAATTGCCCTGCCATCATTACGAATCCTTTATATAATAGATGAAATCAACAATCCATCTCTTACTGTAAAAACTATAGGCCACCAATGATACTGAAGCTATGAATATACTGACTACGAAGACCTAAATTTTGATTCCTATATAAACCCAACACCAGACCTAAAACCAGGAGAGTTACGACTGCTAGAAGTAGATAACCGAGTAGTTTTACCTATAGAGATAACAGTCCAAATACTAATCTCCTCCGAAGATGTATTACACTCATGGGCCGTACCCTCCTTAGGCCTAAAGACAGACGCAATCCCAGGGCACTTAAACCAAACAACCCTAATATCAACACGACCAGGCTTGTATTACGGACAGTGTTCAGAGATCTGTGGGTCAAACCATAGCTTCATGCAACTGTCCTTGAGCTAGTGCCCCTAAAATACTTTGAAAAATGATCCACGTCTATGCTATAAACTCATTAAGAAGGTAGATTAGCGTTAACCTTTTAAATTAAAGACTGAGAGCTAAAGTTCTCCTTGATAGCATGACACAACTAGATATATCAACAAGATTTACTACTATTTCATCTATATTTCTAACATTATTTATTATATTTCAACTAAAAATCTCAAAACACATCTACTACCCCAAGCCAAAATCAGCACTCACTGAAGTGCAAAAACAACCTGCCCCTTGAGAAACAGTATGAACGAAAATCTATTTGCCCCTTTCGTAACCCCAATAATAGGCCTCCCTGTAGTCGTTCTCATCATTATATTCCCAAGTATTTTATTTCCAACATCAAAAGGACTAATTAATAATTGCATAATTTCCCTTCAATGACTAATTCAACTCACATCAAAACAAATAATAGGTATCCATAATCATAAAGGACAAACCTGATCACTAATACTAATATCACTCGTTCTAGTTACTGGCTCAACCAATCTCCTCGGACTATTACCCCACTCATTTACCCCCACCACACAGCTCTCAATGAATGTGGGAATGGCCATCCCTCTATGAGCCGGTGCCATCATTACAGGTTTCCGGTGCCATCATTACAGGTTTCCGTAATAAAACAAAAGCATCCCTAGCCCACTTCTTACCACAAGTCACACCCACCCTCCTTATCCTTATGCTAGAAATTATCAAAACTATCAGCCTATTCATCCAACCAGTAGCACTGGCTGTACGACTAACAGCCAATATTACAGCAGGCCACTTACTAACACATCTAATCGAAGAGACAACCCTAGTGCTAATAAGCACCAGCACATTCACAGCTCTCATTACATTTATCATTCTCGCCCTACTCCCCATCCTCGAATTCGCTGTTGCTATAATTCAAGCCTATGTATTCACCCTCTTAGTAAGCTTATACCTGCATGGCAACACATAGGGACCCACCAAACCCACACATATCACATAGTAAATCCTAGTCCTTGATCCCTCACAGGAGCTCTTTCAGCACTTCTCATATGATTCCACTTCAACTCAATAGTTCTACTAATACTGGGCCTACTAACTAATATTCTAACAATATATCAATGATGACGAGACGTCATTCAAGAAAGCACTTTCCAAGGCCACCACACACCAACCATCCAAAAGGGACTCTGAGACGGAATAATCTTATTTATCGTATCAGAAGTCCTATTTTTTTTTTTTAAAGGCATTCAGAGATACTTTTTTTTTTTTAACTTTTTTGGGTTTTATTTATTTATTTATTTATTTATTTATGGCTGTGTTGGGTCTTCGTTTCTGTGCGAGGGCTTTCTCTAGTTGTGGCAAGTGGGGGCCACTCTTCATCGCGGTGCACGGGCCTCTCATTATCACGGCCTCTCTTGTTGCGGAGCACAGGCTCCAGACGCGCAGGCTCAGTAATTGTGGCTCACGGGCCCAGTTGCTCTGCGGCATGTGGGATCTTCCCAGACCAGGGCTCGAACCCGTGTCCCCTGCATTGGCAGGCAGATTCTCAACCACTGCGCCACCAGGGAAGCCCCCAGAAGTCCTATTTTTTACCAGCTTTTTTTGAGCCTTCTACCACTCAAGCCTCGCCCCTACCCCTGAATTAGGCGGGTGCTGGCCATCCCTAAGGCATTCACCCCTTAAACCCCCTAGAAGTACCACTCCTCAACACTTCTGTGCTATTGACCTCTGGCGTATCCATTACCTGAGCCCATCACCGCCATATAGAAGGAAATCGTAAGCACATACTTCAAGCCCTTCTTATTACAATCGCCCTCGGTGTTTATTTTATACTCCTACAAGCATCAGAGTATTACGAAGCCCCATTTACGATCTCAGATGGACTCTATGGATCAACTTTCTTCATAGCCACAGGATTCCACGGACCACATGTAATTATTGGGTCTACTTTCCTTATTGTTTGTTTCCTACGCCAATTAAAATTCCACTTCATATCCAACCACCACTTCGGCTTCGAAGCTGCTGCTTGATACTGACGTTTTGTAGATGTTGTATGACTCTTTATGTATCTATCTACTGATGAGGCTCATAGTCCTTTTAGCATTAATTAGTACAACTGACTTCCAATCAGATAGTTCAGGTGCACCCCGAAAAAGAGCAATAAACTTAATACTGAGCCTATTAACAAACACAATACTAGCCTCATTACTCGTACTTATCGCCTTCTGACTTCCTCAACTAAACACGCAGAAAAAACAAGCCCCTACGAATGCAGATTTGACCCTATAGGATCCGCCCGCCTACCCTTTTCCATAAAAACTTTCCTAGTAGCGATCACCTTCCTCCTTTTCGACCTAGACAACCTAAAAACAATACTTACCATAGCCCTACTTTTTTTTTTTTAAAGTTTTTTCCCTTTTTTTCAATTTTTATTTATTTATTTATTTATTTATGGCTGTGTTGGGTCTTCGTTTCTGTGCGAGGGCTTTCTCTAGTTGTGGCAAGCAGGGGCCACTCTTCATCGCGGTGCGCGGGCCTCTCACTATCGCGGCCTCTCTTGCTGCGGAGCACAGGCTCCAGACGCGCAGGCTCAGTAATTGTGGCTCACGGGCCCAGCTGCTCCGCGGTATGTGGGATCTTCCCAGACCAGGGCTCGAACCCGTGTCCCCTGCATTGGCAGGCAGATTCTCAACCACTGCGCCACCAGGGAAGCCCCCACCATAGCCCTACTTTTAATCTCATTATTAGCAGTTAGCCTGGCCTACGAATGAACTCAAAGGGGATTGGAATGAGCTGAATATGGTATTTAGTTTAAAATAAAACAAGTGATTTCGACTCATTAGATTATGGTTAAACTCATAATTACCCAGTGTCCTTAGTACATATAAATATTATCATAGCTTTCACTATATCCCTCATAGGGTCACTAATATATCGGTCCCACCTAATATCCTCACTACTATGCCTAGAGAGCATGATATTGTCACTATTCATCCTAGCAGCCCTGACAACCTTAAACTCACATTTCACCTTAGCCAGCATAATACCAATCATCTTACTGGTATTCGCGGCCTGCAAAGCAGCCCTCGGATTAGCCTTATTAGTAATAGTATCAAACACATATGGAACCGATTACATACAAAACCTCAATCTTCTCCAATGCTAAAATTTATCATCCTCACAATCATACTAATACCCCTAACTTGGCTATCAAAAAGTAGTATAATCTGAATTAACTCCACAACCCACAGCCTACTAATTAGTCTCACAAGCCTACTTCTTCTTAACCAATTCAATGACAATAGCCTCAACTTCTCATTAACATTCTTCTCTGACTCCCTCTCCCCACCATTACTAATCCTAACAATATGACTCCTTCCCCTAATACTAATAGCCAGCCAATCTTACCTACTCAAAGAGCCACTAATCTGAAAAAAGCTATACATCACAATACTAATCATGTTACAAACATTCCTAATCATAACATTCACCGCCACAGAACTATTTTACATTATATTTGAAGCCACACTAGTTCCTACCCTCATTATCATTACCTGTTGAGGTAACCAAACAGAGCAACTTAATGCAGGACTCTATTTTTTATTCTACACACTAGTTGGGTCACTCCCGTTACTAGTGGCACTAACATATATACAAAACATCATAGGCTCTCTAAATTTCCTAGTACTTCAATATTGAGCTCAACCACTATTCAACTCCTGATCCAACGTCTTTATATGATTGGCCTGCATGATAGCCTTTATAGTAAAAATACCCCTCTACGGCCTCCACATTTGACTACCCAAATCACACGTAGAAGCTCCTATCGCAGGCTCTATGGTCCTTGCAGCCATACTACTAAAACTCAGGGGTTATGGCATGTTACGAATCACATCAATACTCAACCCCCTAACAGAGTTCATAGTATACCCTTTCCTTATGCTTTCCTTATGGGGAATAATCATAACCAGTTCTATTTGTCTATGTCAAACAGACCTAAAATCACTCATTGCCTACTCCTCAGTCAGCCACATGGCACTTGTTATTGCAGCTATCCTCATTCAAACCCCTTGAAGCTACATAGGGGCTACCGCCCTAATAATCACCCACGGCCTCACATTGTCTATATTATTTTGCCTAGCAAACTCAAATTACGAACGAATCCATAGCCGAACTATAATCCTAGGCCGAGGCCTACAAATTCTCCTCCCACTAATAGCCACTTGATGATTACTAGCAAGCCTGACAAACCTGGCCCTACCCCCTACTATTAATCTACTTGGAGAACTGTTCGTAGTTATATCAACTTTCTCATGATCAAACCTCACTATTATCCTAATAGGAACCAATATTGTAACTACATCCCTATACTCTATGTATATACTAATCACAACACAACGCGGCAAATGTACGCACCACATCAGTAATATTACACCCTCCTTCACACAAGAAAACGCCCTTATAGCTCTCCATATCCTGCCACTTCTACTCCTGTCACTAAATCCTAAAATCATCTTGGGCCCCCTATACTGTAAATATAGTTTAAAAAAACCACTAGATTGTGAATCTAGCAACAGAAGACTAAAACTTCTTATTTACCGAGAAAGTACTGCAAAAACTGCTAATTCATGCCCCCATGCCTAATAGTATGGCTTTTTCAAACTTTTAAAGGATGGTAGTTATCCATTGGTCTTAGGAACCAAAAAACTGGTGCAACTCCAAATAAAAGTAATAAACCTGTTCTCTTCTTTTGCCCTAATCACATTACTAGTACTAATTATTCCAATCATGATAACTAGTACAAACTCCTACAAAAGTGATAAATACCCATATGTAAAAAGTACCATCTCATGTGCTTTCGTTACCAGTCTAATCCCAACAATAATATTCCTTCATAGAGGCCAAGAAATAATCATTTCAAACTGACACTGAATCACTGTCCAAACCCTTAAATTGACACTCAGCTTCAAAATAGATTATTTCTCAATTATGTTCGTACCAGTGGCACTGTCTATCACACGATCCATCATAGAGTTCTCAATATGATACATACATTCAGATCCTTATATCAACCAGTTCTTCAAATACCTACTCCTCTTCCTCATTACTATACTAATTCTTGTTACAGCCAACAACCTCCTCCAACTTTTTATTGGGTGAAAGGGGGTAGGAATCATATCTTTCCTACTCATCGGGTGATGATATGGAAGAACAGAGGCAAACACAGCTGCTTTCCAAGCAATCTTACATAACCACATCAGAGATATCGGATTCATTATATCAATAGCGTGATTTCTGTCCAACTCAAATGCATGAGACCTACAACAAATTTTTATACTCGACCTAAACTCTCTAAACCTCCCCCTCACAGGACTCGTGCTAGACGCAGCCGGAAAATCAGCCCAATTTGGACTTACCCCGACTCCCTTCAGCAGTAGATGGTCCTACCCCAGTATCAGCCTTACTCCACTCAAGCACAATGGTCATAGCAGGAATTTTCCTACTTATCCGATTTTACCCTTTAACAGAAAACAACAAACTCATTCAAACAATAACATTATGCCTAGGAGCTCTTACCACCCTATTCACAGCTATATGCGCTCTCATCCAAAACGACATTAAAAAAAAATTATCGCTTTCTCTACCTCAAGCCAATTAGGTCTGATGATGGTAACAATCGGTATCAACCAACCCCATCGAGCATTCTTACATATTTGCACACATGCTTTCTTTAAAGCCATACTATTCATGTGCTCTGGATCCATTATCCACAGCCTAAACAACGAGCAAGACATCCGAAAAATAGGAGGCCTATTCAAAACCTTGCCCTTCATTGCAACAGCCCTTATCACTGGGTGTCTGGCACTGACAGGAATGCCTTTTCTCACTGGTTTTTACTCTAAAGACCTAATCATCGAAACCACCACCACGTCTTATACCAATGCCTGAGCCCTATTAATAACTCTAACCGCTACCTCCCTCACAGCCATCTATAGCACTCGCATCATCTTCTTCACACTACTGGGACAACCCACTTCTCTTCCTCAGCTCCTATCAATGAAAACAATCCCCTCCTAGTTAATTCTATCAAACACCTACTAATCGGAAGTATCTTTGACGGATTCATCATCTCCAACAACATTCCCCCAACAACCATCCCCCTAATAACCATACCTTTGTACTTAAAACTAACTGCCCTCATAGTAACAGCTCGGGTTTTGTACTAGCATTCGAAACCAACCTTAACACACAAAACTCAAAATATACTTACCCTCAAACTCCTTTAAATTCTCTACTCTCCTAGGATATTTCCCTACCATCATACACGGCCTACCTCCCCATCTAAACCTATTAATGAGCCAAAAATTAGCAACCTCCCTCCTAGACTTAATCTGACTAGAAACTATCTTACCAAAGACTACAGCCTTCATCCAACTAAAATCCTCCACACTAATCTCAAACCAAAAAGACCTTATTAAACTATACTTTCTATCATTTCTCATCATCATCACCCTTAGTATACTCTCATTTAATTACCCCGAGTAATCTCCATAATAACCACAACACCAATAAATAATGACCAACCAGTAACAATCACCAACCTAGTACCATAACTATATAATGCCACAATCCCCATAGCCTTCTCACTAAAAAACCCAGAGTCACCAGTATCATAAATAAACTAATCCCCCAACCCATTAAACTTAAACGCAATTTCCACATCCTCATCCTTCAAAATACAAAACACCATTAAAAACTCTACTATTGACCCTAAAAGAAACGCCCCCAATACAACCTTATTAGAAACCCAAACCCCAGAATATTGTTCAGTGGCTATAGCCGTTGTATAACCAAACACAACTAATATGGGGAATATTAGTATGTAATGTAATCATTGATATTACATAATACATATATATTATTGATCGTACATAGTACATCAAGTTAAATCAGTTTAAATCAACATGCTTGGAATCCCGTCCATTAGACCACGAGCTTAATCACCAGGCCGCGTGAAACCATCAACCCGCTCGGCAGGTGTCCCTCTTCTCGCTCCGGGCCCATAACTTGTGGGGGTTTCTACTGAACTTTATCAGACACCTGGTTCTTACTTCAGGGCCATCTCACCTAAAATCGCCCACTCTTTCCCCTTAAATAAGACATCTCAATGGGTTAATGACTAATCAGCCCATGCGCACATATAACTGCGATTTCATACATTTGGTATTTTTTATTTTGGGGGGGGGGGGGAAGTGCTTAGACTCAGCTATGACCTTAAAAGGTCTTAACACAGTCAAGCAAATTGTAGCTGGACCTGGATGTATTTATTAATTGGCAAGAGCAACCTGCGTTGTACAATCAGTTAATGGTCACAGGACATAGCACTTTACTATTCCCCGCCCCGGATTAAAATATTTATCCATCACAATAAATCAACCTCAACCCCCTCCCTATCATACCAATGAGCTACTTAGATATTCACCACCCATATAGACAGACATCCCCCTAGATTCGCCAGCCATTTTATCAAAAATTTAGTACTAAATCTGACATAAGCCACATAATACAACCATACAAACACCACCTATGTGCAACAAGTTAATGTAGCTTAAACGTTTCCTAAAGCAAGACACTGAAAATGTCTAGATGGGCTCACTAGCCCCATAAACATAACGGTTTGGTCCCAGCCTTTATATTAGTTTTTAATAGAATTACACATGCAAGTATCCGCACTCCAGTGAGAATGCCCTCTAAATCACTAAGACTAAAAGGAGCAGGTATCAAGCATGCTACACCAGTAGCTCACAACACCTTGCTTAACCACACTCCCACGGGAGACAGCAGTGATAAAAAGTAAGCCATAAACGAAAGTTTGACTAAGCCATATTAATCAGGTTTGGTAAATATCGTGCCAGCCACCGCGGTCATACGATTGACCCAAATTAATAGAACTATGGCGTAAAGCGTGTTAAAGAACCATACAAGATAAAGTTAAACCTTAATTAAGCTGTAAAAAGCCATAATTAAAATAAAAATAAACTACGAAAGTGACTTTAACATATTCTGATCACACGATAGCTAAGACCCAAACTGGGATTAGATACCCCACTATGCTCAGCCTTAAACCCAAATAATCATAAGAACTAGACTATTCGCCAGAGTACTACTAGCAACAGCCTAAAACTCCAAGGCCTTGGCGGTGCTTCACAGCCCTCTAGAGGAGCCTGCTCTATAACCGATGAACCCGACAAACCTCAGCAGCCCTGGCTACTCCAGTCTATATGCCGCCATCTTCAGCAAACCCTAAAAAGGAGCAAAGGTAAGCACAATTATAACACCTAAAAACGTTAGGTCAAGGTGTGACCTATGGGGTGGGAAGAAATAGGCTACATTTTCTACACAAAGAACACCCTTTATCCACACGAAAGTTTTTATGAAACCTAAAAACTAAAGGAGGATTTAGTAGTAAATTAAGAATAGAACGCTTAATTGAATAAAGCCATGAAGCACGCACACACCGCCCGTCACCCTCCTCAAGTGCCATGACAAAGCCACAATTCATTAACACATGCTAAACAATTATATGAGAGAAGTCGTAACAAGGTAAGCATACTGGAAAGTGTGCTGGGATAAAACAAGGCATAGCTTAAATAAAGCACCTAGTTTACACCTAGAAGATTTCATAAGCTATGTATGTCTTGAACTAAACCTAGCCCACACCTTTCCCACCATACTAACACAAGCTAGTCAAATAAAACAATCACCAGACATCTAAAGTATAGGAGATAGAAACTTAGACACTGATGGCGCTATAGAAAAAGTACTGTAAGGGAATGATGAAAGAAATATTAAAAATAATAAAAAGCAAAGCTTACCCCTTGTACCTTTTGCATAATGACTTAACTAGCAACAACTTAACAAAGAGAACTTAAGCTAAACTACCCGAAACCAGACGAGCTACTTATGAACAGTTACTAGAACAAACTCATCTATGTGGCAAAATAGTGAGAAGATTTATAAGTAGAAGTGACAAGCCTAACAAGCCTGGTGATAGCTGGTTGTCCAGGAAAAGAATTTCAGTTCAACGTTAAATAATACTAAAAACCATAATAAGCTTCCACATATATTTAAACGTTAGTCTAAAAAGGTACAGCTTTTTAGAAATGGATACAATCTTAACTAGAGAGTAAAAACAAACAACACCATAGTTGGCCTAGAAGCGGCCATCAAATAATAAAGCATTCAAGCTCAACAACAAAACACATCCCAATTCCAATATTAAGTAAATCAACTTCTAGTCTTATTACTGGACTAATCTATAAGATTATAGAAGCAATAATACTGTTAACATGAGTAACAAGAAATATTTCTCCTTGCACAAGCTTACATCAGCAACTACTAATATACTGATAATTAACAGTAAATAAATACAAGCCAACACTAATCTATTTATTAAATACACTGTTAACCCAACACAGGCGTGCACTCAAGGAAAGATTAAAAAAAGTAAAAGGAACTCGGCAAATACAAACCCCGCCTGTTTACCAAAGACATCACCTCTAGCATCACCAGTATTAGAGGCACCGCCTGCTCAGTGACAACCATTAAATGGCCGCGGTATCCTGACTGGGCAAAGGTAGCATAATCATTTGTTCTCTAAATAAGGACTTGTATGAATGGCCACACGAGGGTTTTACTGTCTCTTACTTTTAGTCAGTGAAATTGACCTCCCGGTGAAGAGGCGGGGATAACAAAATAAGACAAGAAGACCCTATGGAGCTTCAATTAATCAACCCAAAAAACCATAATCTCAAACCGCCAAGGAATAACAAAATTTCACATGGGTTGACAATTTCATTTGGGGTGACCTCGGAGCACAAAAAATCCTCTGAGTGATTAAAGCCTAGACCCACTAGCCAAAGCATAATATCACTTATTGATCCAAAAAATTGATCAACGGAACAAGTTACCCTAGGGGTAACAGCACAATCCTATTCTAGAGTTCATATCGACAATAGGGTTTACGACCTCGATATTGGATCAGGACATCCCAATGGTGTAACCGCTATTAAAGAGTTCGTTTGTTCAACGATTAAAGTCCTACGTGATCTGAGTTCAGACCGGAATAATCCAGGTCGGTTTCTATCTATTACGCATTTCTCCCAGTATGAAAAGACAAGAGAAATAAGGCCCACTTTAAAAAGTGCCTTCAAAACAATTAATGATCTAATCTCAACTTAATAAGCAAGCACAAACTAACCACCCAAGACCAGGGTTTTGTTAGGGTGGCAGAGCCTGGTAATTGCGTAAAACTTAAACCTTTATGCCCAGAGGTTCAAATCCTCTCTCTAACAAAATGTTTATAATTAACATTTTAATGCTCATCATTCCTATTCTCCTAGCCGTCGCATTCCTGACGTTAGTAGAACGTAAAATCCTAGGCTATATACAACTCCGAAAATGACCAAACATTGTAGGAACTCACGGCCTACTCCAACCCATTGCCAATGCAATCAAACTATTCACTAAGGAATACCTACGACCAGCTACAACCTCCACCTCCATATTTATCATCGCATCCATCTTAACCCTAACCCTAGCCCTCAAATATGAATCTCCCTACCCATGCCATACCCCCTCATCAACATAAACCTAGGAGTATTATTCATACTAGCAATATCAAGTCTAGCTGTATACTCTATTCTATGATCTGGCTGGGCCTCCAACTCAAAATACGCATTAATTGGAGCCCTACGAGCAGTAGCACAAACAATCTCATACGAAGTAACACTAGCAATCAATCCTCTTATCAGTACTCTTAATAAATGGATTCTTCACCCTATCAACCCTAACCACAACACAAGAACAACCATGACTAATCTTCCCATCATGACCACTAGCCATAATATGATTTATTTCTACCTTAGCAGAAACCAACCGAGCCCCTTTTGATTTAACAGAAGGAGAATCCGAACTCGTGTCTGGCTTCGATGTAGAGTACGCAGCAGGCCCCTTCGCCATGTTCTTCCTAGCAGAATACGCCAACATCATTACAATAAATATATTCACAACAATTCTATTTCTAGGAGCATTCCACAACCCCTACACCCCAGAACTATATACAATTAACTTCATCATTAAAACACTACTACTAACAATATCTTTCCTAAGGATTCGAGCATCCTACCCTCAATTTCGGTATGACCAACTAATACACTTACTCTGAAAAAGCTTCCTACCTCTAACACTAGCCCTATGCATATGACATGTATCACTGAGCGTCATAACAGCAAGCATCCCTCCACAAACATAAGAAATATGTCTGACAAAAGAGTTACTTTGATAGAGTAAATAACAGAGGTTCAAACCCTCTTATTTCTAGAATCATAGGAATTGAACCTACCCTTAAGAATTCAAAGTTCTCCGTACTACCATATTACACTACATTCTACAGTAAGGTCAGCTAAACAAGCTATCGGGCCCATACCCCGAAAATGTTGGTTTATATCCTTCCCATACTAATAAATCCCATTATCTTTACCATTATCCTGACAACTGTCATTTTAGGACCTATAATAGTAATTACCAGCTCTCACTGGCTACTAGCCTGAATTGGATTCAAAATAAATATAATAGCCATCATCCCTATTACAATAAAAAACTTTAATCCACGAGCCAGAGAAGCCTCCACTAAATATTTTCTAACACAGGCCACCGCATCCCTACTACTTATAATAGCAGTCATCATTAACCTATTACACTCCGGCCAATGAACCATCGCAAAACTACTCAACCCAACAGCATCAACAATGATAACACCGATAAGATCAGTGCCCGGATATATGACTTACTTACCTGATGACCTCGTGGAAGTGAAACCCAAGATGGTTACGACAGTGTTTGCATGCTTAATGGGAAAAGGACTGAACAAAATAAAATAATGAAACATTTATTATGATTTTCTGCCACATTAAACACATTGAAGGCCTCACAGTTTACAGAATTCTGAAATGTAGTGGGTATAAAACCAGAGATTATTTGTATGCTCGAAACAGTTGTATGAATCATTAATGAATTTAATATCCTGTTCATACTAGCTAGGATTTGTTGGCCTTTTTGGATAACACAATTAATTTACCAGTCGATACTGATAAGAGTGTGTTCATTTTCAAGATGATATTTTATCGTTATTGTTTCCTGAAAGTCTCATTAAAACAAGACTAATTCATTCTTTTTCATGGCTATGAAAAAGCTAATTCACTCTATTTCATAGCTATAAAACTAGGACTATCCCCTTTTCACTTTTGAGTGCCCGAAGTAACACAAGGCATCCCTTTAACAGCAGGCCTAATTCTACTAACATGACAAAAACCTTCACCCCTATCAATCCTATATCAAATCTCACCATCAATCAATCTAAACCTAATACTAGCTCTATCCATACTTTCCATTCTAATCAGAGGTTGAGGTGGTACATAAATAAAAAATAAAATAGATCTACTGAGACGTGGGTCAAAATATGAATATAAAAAAAGGACATATCATGTTGGCACAGGGCGAGCAAAATAGATCAATGTAAGAGAAGAGAGCAACAAAATAGATCCACACATATACATTCAATAGATTTTCAACAATACTATGAAGGAAAATTTTTTCATTAAATGGTGCTGAAACAACTGGACAACCATAAGAAAAATAAATGCCTTGTCTACTACCTCACACTTACATAAAAATTAATTCAAGGTGGATATTAAGTCTTGATATAAAAGCAAAAACTATAAAACTACCAGAGAACAGGAGAATATGTTTGGAGTTTTGGCAAAACTTTCTTAGGACATTAAAAAAAAAAAAAAACTCACACAGAAAACCTAATCATAAAAGAAAAAATTGATAAAATCAGACCTTGTTAATTATGACCCAGCAATTCCACCCCTAGATATTTTCCCAAGAGAAATTAAAAACATGGTTCTACTAAAAGCACTGTACAAAAATGTTCATAGTAGCATTACTCATAAAAGCCCAAAACGAGAGACAACTCAAATATTCATCAACAAGATAATGGAAAAATAAATTGTGGTTCATTAAAAAAATGGAATATTACTCAACAGTAAAAAGAAACAACCTAACAATGCATACAATGTCATGGATGAATCTCAAAAATCTTAGGGTAAGCCTTACACAAAAGAAATAACGTATGATTCTCTTTATATGAAGTTCTAGAAGAGGCAAAAGTTCTATGGTGGAAAAAATCTGAACAGTGGTTGCCTTTGTTAAATGGAAAGAGGTGGGCTTCCCTCGTGGCACAGTGGTTAAGAATCCGCCTGCCAACACAGGGGACATGGGTTCGAGCCCTGGTCCGGGAAGATCCCACATGCTGCGGAGCAACTAAGCCCGTGCACCACAGCTACTGAGCCCATACACCACAACTACTGACACAGTGCTCTAGAGCCCGCGAGCCACAACTACTGAGCCCAAGTGCCACAACTACTGAAGCCCGCATGCCTTAGAGCCTGTGCTCCACAACAAGAGAAGCCACCACAGTGAGAAGCCTGCGCACCGCAACGAAGAGTAGCCCCCGCCCACTGCAACTAGAGAAAGCCCACACCCAGCAACAAAGACCCAACACAGCCATAAATAAATAAATAAATAAATAAATAAATAAATAAATAAATAAAATTTTTTTTAAAAAATGGAAAGAGGTAACAAAAGGAATTTGTGAGCAAAAGGAATTTGTGAGGTAATGAAAATGTCCTCAAGCTCAATTTGAATGATTACATATAGGTATACATTTGTCAAAATTTTTCAATTGTACACTTAAAATTTGTGTATTTAACAAAGCACTGTTAGCAAAAATACATACAAAAAGGCCCACTGTCTACAAAGTAACAATAATAAGATGGAGAGTTGACTTCTCAACAGAAACCATGGAGTACAGAAAACAATAGCATGGTGTCTTTAAAGGGCTGGAAAAAAAAAAAAAATGAACTGCCAACTTAAAATTCTCTGCTTAAAGTATCTTTCCAAAATGAAGATGAAATAAAGACATTTTCAGGCAAACACAAAGTGGGGGAATTCTGTCACTCTAAAAGAAATGATAAAGGGAGCTCTTCAGACAAAAGGAAAATGATCCTAGGAGGAATTATGGAAATACCAAAGGGAGTGAAGAGTATACGAAAGGGTAGATATGAAGGAAAATATAAATATTGACTGTAAAGATCCTTTCTCACCTGGGCAGGAATCTTGGGAGAGTCCTCTGTCCATTATCCATGGCTCTACTCTGAGTTCTAGCTGGGCCATGATAGCTGGTTTGGAGATCCAAGACACTGTCCAAGTGAGAGATCAGGCCTTGAGGGCTTGGAAGAAGAGAAACCCTTCTAGGGTTCACTGACCCCACACTCCCAGCCAGGTCACACCCACTCTGCCGAGACCCCAGGCAGATGCAAGTCAACACAAGGCACAGCCTCACCCACAGTGACCAGGTGCCTAAAGGTCTCCAGCATCACGTCGTGGTATAGGGTCTTCTGGCCAGGGCCCAGCAGCCCCTACTCCTCCTGGGTGAAGTCCACAGCCACAACATCGAAGGTTACTTGCCCCTGAAATGTCACCGTCGTGTCTGCTTAGCTAAGACCCTGATCTCTGCAAAGCTCCCACAAGGGCTGGGAGCGGCATACCTGAGAACGTGAGGATGGACTCAGGTGCACACAGAGATGTCCTGAGAGGGTTCTGGCTTCTGAGGGATACTCAAGGCTCCCCAGGGGATCTGGGGGCCTGCATCAGCCATTTCAGAGGAGAGCTCCCATAATACTGAAATGTTTACCCCCTAAGAATCTCACGCATTTCTTGGTAAACTAGGGATCCTCCACAAGATCAAAATGTATAGTCATCCTTCAAGATTCCTCTTCCTTTTTATATACCAGGCATAAAAAGATGATGTTATTAACTGCTGATAATAATGTTAACATTTGCCAAGAGTTCTCCAGTCTGAGCGCAGTGCTAAGTCAGCACTTTCTCTAACGGAAATTCACTTAACCCTGGAAACAGTCTGAGAAAGTAGTTGCCACTTCCTGGAGTCTGTTTTTTTTGTCCTTTCAAAGGAGGAGCCTGAGCTGAGAGAAGTGCACAGGTTTTGGAACACAGGTTACGCGGGCTTCATAAGAATTAACAGAGACACGCTCCCTCTTTTAGACAAGTCATTCCAGATGAGAAAGACCAGAATCGTTTGTTCCTTAAACGGGTGGTAGCTGAAGCCATTCGGGTCAGGAAGTTTCTTGCTGGGGGGCTTTGTGACTAGATCTTCACTGGCTCTAGGGCTTTACTGATACACTTAAGGACTGCAGGACCAGGCAGGTTTCTGCCTCTTCTGTTCCCTCCTCGGCCAGAACGACGGGCTGAGGGTCCCAAGTTGGAGGAGTTATTCCCCCCAGCCTGGGGTCCAGGCCCAGCCCATCAGGAGGGAGAGGAGCGGCCACTCACCGGGAGGCAGGCAGCCAAGAGCCCCGTGGCCGTCATCTCTTCCGACTCCGAGATCTCGACCGAGTCAGAGCTGGGAAAGGCGAGTAACAAACCTCGACGGCGGTCAGGTCCGACCAGCAGGGCCCACCCCCGGAGTCTCTGCACACAGGGAGGGGCCAGGGCCACGGTTCTTGGGCCCCGTCAGCTCCCGACACCGTCCGCCCCAGGCCCCGGCCGGCCGGACCCCGCAGCTCTCCCGACGGTTACTCCGTCCCCAGACCGCGGACTCCGGAGTCTCCAGCCCAGAGCGCCCTCCGAAGAAACTACCACGACCAGGAGACCCGCGGCGCGGCCTGCCGACCAACACGTGTGCGCCGCTGCCGGAGCCCTGTTCCTGAGCGCACAGAGAGTCAGACTACATTTACCAGAAGGCCCTGTGGCGCGACCTACCGACCAACGCGAGAGCGCGACGTGGGAGCCCGGGACGTTGAGACGCCGCTGCGCTGGGGCTTCTGGGAGTTGTATTCCTGCAGCCGACTCTGGACCAGGGCTCCAGGGAGCCAGACTACATTTCCCAGAAGGCGTGGCGGCGCGGGGGACCGCCCAATGGGTTTGCGGGGCCGGGCCTAGGCTGGGACTAGGGCCTTCGGGAATTAAAGTCCTGGCTCCCGGGCCAGGCCTAGGACGCATTGAGACCACTTTACCTCACTGTAACACACAGAAGCGACTGTTGGGCGGGCATCCAGAGGGTCCGGGGAGCCTGAGGATGAGCGTTCTGGGCGTTCAGGGCGTTCTAGGAACTCATAATCACACTAACCTTGTCCGCCAGGCGGCGCGCGTGGGCACCTAGAGCATCATACTACATCTCCCAGGGGGTTTCGCGGTGCGGTGGGCGGTTCCAGTCTGCCACCTCTTGGAGCGAGGCATTCTGGAAGTTGTAGTCCATTGTCTCCAGGCCTTGTGAGGCCTCTGAGGACAGCCTGCCCTTCACACCAGGTGTGGAAGATGCTACCGTCACAAATATATCTTCCTGGAGATGAAGTAAAAATAAATGTCACCTTATTTGTTTATTTGGTTTGTTGTTATTTGGTTTTTTTAAATAAATTTATTTATTTATTTGGCTGCGTTGGGTCTTCGTTACTGTGTGCGGGCTTTCTCTAGTTGTGGAGAGCGGGAGCTACTTTTAGTTGCAGTGCGCAGGCTTCTCATTGCATTGGCTTCTCTTGTGGAGCACGGGCTCTAGGCACATGGGCTTCAGTAGCTGTGGCACGTGGGCTCAGTAGTTGTGGCTCGCGGGCTCTAGAGCGCAGGCTCAGGAGTTGTGGCTCAAGGGCTTAGTTGCTCTGCAGCATGTGGGATCATCCCGGACCAGGGCTTGAACTCGTGTCCCCTGCCTTGGCAGGCAGATTCTTAACCACTGCACCACCAGGGAAGCCCTGTGTTTTTTAAATAAGAGACAAAGATGTGTTTATTTATTTTGACAAAGACATATTTAAATATTATATCCTGTGCCTGGGTGTTTTTGTTTATTAGGTGGGTAATGAAGGCAAGCATCAGTCGTAGGTTGTTGGATAGTTCTTTCATAAAATGTTATTTTTCATCTTTTTTCAGCTACATCACTCCACGGCCACAGTGGACTTGCCATGTAAGAAGAGGAGATTGGGACACAGATATGCACAGAGGGACGACCATGTGAGGACACAGGGAGAGGGTGGTCATCTGCAAGCCAAGGAGAGAGACCTCAGAAGGAATCAATGCTGTCGACATTTTGATCTTGAATGTCCAGCCTCCAGAACTGAGAAAATTAACGTCTGTTCTTTAAGCCACATTGTCTGTGGTATTTTGTTACGGCAGCCCTTGCCGACTAGTACAGCAACTCTCACCCATTCTGCCACCCCTTCCTTTGGAGATTAAATTGCTGTTCTGACCACAGTGAGATAGCATCACACCCCACAAGTCAAAAGACCCAACAACTCAAAGGCTGTCAAGGATGGGTATGTTGGGAGGCGTGATGTTACCCCCTAAAGCCACACACATCCTTTACACACTTTAAAGTGTCAAAAATAAACACACTCATTAACACGACCCAAATCTATGCTACCCTACAATGCGTAGAGATATGAAGTCAAGGTAGAAATACAAAATCTAGGGAATTCCCTGGTGGTCCAGTGGTTAGAACTCCACACTTTCACTGCAGGGGGCCCAGCTTTGATCCCTGTTCAGGGAACTAAGATCCTGCAAACAGCACAGTGCGGCAAAACAAAAACGAAAACAAAAACACCAAATCTATTCTTTGAGACCAGACTTTCAGTGTTCTGTCTTACTTAGAAATTGTTCCAGTATCCAAAGATCGTTAAATATTTAAGAAATTAGCATGAGTCCAATCTCTTAATGTTAAGTTAGGCTCTTGGAAATTATCCTTCAGTTGATACCCCATGGATCATAATTACTATTGATATAAAAATGTGTCAGAATGATAATTCAACTTAGTTGAACATGTTTTTTGTTTGTTTTGGCCGCACTATGCTGCAGCATGTTGAACTTCCCCTGACCAGGGGTGGAACCCATGCCCCTGGTAGTGGAAGCTCAGAGCCTTAACCACTAGACTACCAGGGAAGTCCCAGGTTACATTTTTTAAAAATCTTAAACATTATGTGAAACTAATAGTCATATATCTGATTGGATTCTAAAAGAAACAGAACACAGTTAAAATTAGCTCTTTCAGGACAAATACCATATAATATCACTTATAGGTGGAATCTAAAATATGACACGAATGAACATATCTATGAAACAGAAACAGACTCACAGACACAGAGAACAGACCTGGGGTTACCAAGGGGTAGGGGGTGTGGGGGAAGGATCTCAGAGAGGCAGCAGTGAGTGGTGGCGTGAAGCAAGATCTTAATTCCCTGCCCAGGAATTGAACCTGGGGAGCCTGGATGAAAACCAGGAATCCTGGCCACTACACCCCATGGCTTTTGCCCCCAGTGAAAAATGCATTTCTCACGGAGGCAAAAACTGTAAAAACAGGTACAGAGTTTATTATTAGAGACATAGCACAACAAGTGGGAGAGCACACAGAGAAACAGTTTGTTTAGTTAAGACAGAAGTAAGGCAGAGATGCACACCCGGAGAGAAAGGGTGTGGACACCCTCCCTAATGAGGAGGAGTGCAGTAAAGAGGCAGGTAAGTCATTCATATAGGGCAGTTCTTCTGGGTCTCTGTTTACCTCTGGCCAATTATCTGGTTTCTTTTTCCACACCTGCCCTGCCCTAGGACCCTCCCCAACATGCGTGCTCAACTTTTTTCGAAGATGGATTACAGCCCAGAGGCCTATGGGACGGCCTTAGCATCACCTATTATGGGGAGGTGCCCCCTCCTTTTTGACCCCCAAGGAACCTTTCTCTGCGAGTGTGCAATGTTTCCCTTGCTCCAAGGATGGGAAACGTATGACCTCTTGATCTTTTAACAGGGTTTAGTCCCACTCTGTCCCTGTCATAAGAATGTCCAATCTCCAATTATTTACCCTATTTCTGTTGCTGGTTTTTATATAGAGGTGCAGATCTCAAAATATAAACAGGAGTCTGGTCATAAATATGTAGTCCTGGAGGCCGTTTGTCTCTTGTTTCAGGAAATGTAAACAGGGGGCTGGTAATGAATGTCCAGCCTGGAGCCCATCTTCCTCTCACCCTAGGAAGTGTGAACAGGAGGCCAGTTGTAAATGTCTAGCCTGGAGCCCATCTATCTCCTGCCCCCAATGGACTGGGAGATTGGGATTAGCAGTTGCAAACTATTATATAAAGGATGGATAAACAAGGTCCTACTGTATAGCACAGGGAACTATATTCAGTATCCTGTGATAAACCATAATGGAAAAGCATATGAAAAAGAATATATATATATATATATATATATATATATATATATATATATATATAACTGAGTCACCTTGCTATACAGCAGAAATTAATACAATATTGTAACTCAACTATACTTCAATAAAATTAAAAAAATAAAATTAGCTCTTTCAGAAGTGAGGGAACAAAATTCTGTATTTTTTTTTTTGTTTGTTTGTTTGTTTAACTGGGGCATGACAATTCAGCCCAAGCCCCAGGGGTTATTCTGGTAATTTTATGAATCTCCTCTCTCTGGGCAGATTACGCAAAGAATCGCCTTTTACTACCTGTTGCTAAGAATGGTCTGAATATGCCAAGACCAGTTTGACATTTTAACAGAAGGAAAACCAAATTCCAAACTTGTATTAATATGATATTTGACAATAACAAATTCACAAGGCTCTCTCTCTCTTTTTTTTTTTTTTTTTTTTTTTGCTTATGATATGAATGAAGTCTTATTATTGTGTTACCACCTGATCAATTTATTTTCAAACTGGATCATCATTTCAGTTGAGGCAATGCAGCTACAACCATCTATGTGTCTGTCTTAAGCAAGGACCAATTGTTTCTGCAACTTAGCAGCTTAAAAAATCACTGATTTTTTAGCTAACATCTTCTGTGGGTCAGGAGTGAGAGCATGGCTTACTTAACTGGGTCCTTTGCTCAGAGTCTCCCATGGCGGCCATCAAGGAATCAGCCAGGGCTGGGGTCTCATCTGAGGTGTGGGGTCCACGTCCGGGACCATTGGTTGTTGGCAGAATTCAGTTGCTTGCAGTTGTAAGAGTGAGGTCCTGTTTTCTTGCTGGCTCTTGGTGGAGGGCCCCTCTCCACTACTGGAGGCCACCTCAGATTCTTGTCACATGGCCTCCTACTCACAATATGGCCGTTTCCAAGAAGGACCTACTGTACAGCACAGGGAACTATACTCAAATTTTTGTAATAACCTATAAGGGAAAAAAATCTGAAAAAGAATATATATATAAATATATATATAACTGGATCACTTTGCTGTACACCTGAAACTAACACAACACTGTAAATCAACTCTACTTCAATAAAAATAAATAAGTTAAAATCTAAAAAAGTTTTTAATAAAAAGATAAATTATCTTAAAGGAAAAATATCAATATGGCCGTTTAATTCTCCTTTATGTCAGAGGAGAAAAGTGTCTTTTCAGCCTACCCTGTCGAGTCTTGTATGATGTAACATAATCACAAAAGCGAGGGCCCCAGCACGCTCACAGGTTGCTCTGGCCTCTCAGGGTCGGGGACCATAGGAGGCGTGTGCACCCGCAGGCAAGGATCTCAGGGGCCACCTCAGCATCCTGCCCCCCACACAAGCGTTCTTCTTTAGATGGCATCTTGCATTCACAGCCCTGTCAGAATCCACAGATAGCTCCCCCCAGCTTCTTCCCCTGCAACAGCGGTGCGGTTACTTGCAGAGGTTCTCTAAGACTCCTTTTTATCAGGAGAGAACTGGACGAATCAGTCAGACAGCCGAGCCCATACCTGGAGTGTTACACTTAAGAATAAACCCCGTCACATGACAAGCCCTCC
The DNA here is from genome assembly GCF_028023285.1 of Balaenoptera ricei. Classification (NCBI taxonomy): domain Eukaryota; kingdom Metazoa; phylum Chordata; class Mammalia; order Artiodactyla; family Balaenopteridae; genus Balaenoptera; species Balaenoptera ricei. The sequence goes on along the minus strand of NC_082657.1, from coordinate 426,812 downwards.
GAGGAGGAACCAGGGTTGGACTTCCTCTGTGGCACCCACACCCCTAAAGCCCCCGCCCCCAGAAATGCCCTGGAACCTATTCTGTGACTTATAAGGCCCCAGCTTCACGGGTAGGACGGAAATCCTCTCCCGGCAGGCCTGGGAACCTAGCAGATTTAAGGCTTCAAGGAGAGAATTCACTCCACTATATAGTTTCAAAGTCAAAATGAATATATTTAAATTGGAATCCTCAGACCATGCTGGTGGGAATGTAAAACCGTGCAGCCACTTTGGAAAATGCTCTGTTAGTTCTTCAGATAGTTAAATATAGAATTACCATGTGGCCCATCGATTCCACTCAAATACCCAAGAGAATTGAAAACACACATACACAAAACCTACCCTGTTCACAGCAGCATTATTCACAGCAACCAAAAAGCGGAGACAGCTCAGATGTCCCTCGGCTGATAAACAGATAAACACGTCGTGGTCCATTCATACAATGGACTATCCCTCAGCCATAAAATGGAATGAAGCTCTGATAGACGCTACAACACTGATGAACCTTGAAGACATTATGGTGGGTGAAAGAAGCCAGACACAAAAGACCACAGGAGACATGATTCCATTTACATGAAATGTCCAGAAAAGGCAAATCCATAGAAATGGAAAGCAGATTAGTGGTTGCCAGGGGCTGAGGATTATGGGAAGTGGTGGCTCGCGGGTTTGATGTTTCTTTATTGGGTGATGACAATGTCCTCCGATTGTGGTGATGTCTGCATAACTCCGAGTGTAGACTAAAAGCACTGAACTGTCCACTTTAAGTGGGTGAATGGCGTAGTGTGTGAATTCTATCTCAACAAACCTGTGAACGTAGGAGCCAAATTTAGAGGAAGACAAGAAGATGACCACCATCGTAGGGATGACGCCCAGGGCCTGAAATTTGGGGAACAGCAGGTGGTGGCATTCCAAGCCTGCCTGGGTGAGCTTGGACCCATCATTGATTTGTTTCTAAACCTCAGTTTCCTCGTTGATGTCACAGGGATTGAGGTTCCCTCACCACCAGGTTATGGCGTGGAGTAAAAATAGTGTCTGGCACATAAAGCATTAGCGGGAAACCTGGCAGGTAGTAGCGAAAGCACAGTTTGTGAAGGGGACAGGCTTTGGGGTGATTCACCTGGGGAAATTTATAGAGCCCTAGGAGCCAGGCCATGGGGATGTGCAGGGCTGACCACATATCTCCCACTAGGTGGCCACGCGGGATCTTAGTTCCCCGACCAGGGATCAAACCCGTGCCCTCCGCAGTGAAAGCACAAAGTCCTAACCACTGGAACGCCAGGGAAGTCCCAGGCTTTTTTTTTTTTTTTTTGGCTGTGTTGGGTCTTCGTCTCTGCGCGCGGGCTTTCTCTAGTTGGGTGCACGGGCTTCTCATTGCGGTGGCTTCTCTTGTTGCGGAGCACAGGCTCTAGGTACGCGGGCTTCAGTAGTTGTGGCTCGCAGGCTCTAGAGCGCAGGCTCAGTAGTTGTGGCACATGGGCTTAGTTGCTCCGCTGCATGTGGGATCTTCCCGGACCAGGGATCAAACCCGTGTCGCCTGCATTGGCAGGCGGATTCTTAACCACTGCGCCACCAGTGAAGTCCCGCAGGCATTTTTGATAACAGGCAGCAAAACTTGTTTTTCCTGTGTCTATTTCATATTTATTTGACTAATTGGTTTTATATGGACCGATAGCAGACAAGGCAATCCTCTTTTTCCTTTTTCATATGTGGTATCATCCCTTTGTTATACTTGGGCTTTGATCGCTTTTTTTAAATTGAAGTATAGAAACTAATATTATATTAGTTTCAGGTGTACAACATAGTGTCCAGTATTTTTATAGAATATACTCCATTTAAATTTATTACAAAAGAATGGCTATATTTCCCTGTGCTGTACAATAGATCCTTGCTGCTTATCTATTTGAAGTTCTTAAAATACACTCAATGTGAAACATGCTAATCCTAAAAAACACTCACGGTTATCTGCAATTCAATTCTTAACTGGGCCTCTCCTAATTTTTAAGTTGCTAAATCTGGAAATCCTATACTGGGACATATTACACTAACCAAGACATATTTTTAAAAAAAAAATTTTTTGGTACTTCCCTGGTAGCGCAGTGGTTAAGACTCTGCGCTCCCAATGCAGGGGGCCCGGGTTCCATCCCTGGTCAGAGAACTACATTCCACATGCATGCCGCAACTAAGAGGCCACGTGCCACAACTAAGGAGCCCATGTGCGGAAACTAAGGAGCCCGCCTGCCTCAACTAATACCTAGCGCAACCAAATAAATACTTTTAAAACAAAATTTTTTTTAACATACTAACTATGAGACACACTCATAGTCAAAAAGAAAAACTTTCCTCATTTGTCTGGGATTTCGGCCTTGTCTGGCAGCTGAATTGCAAAGGTAGCACGTTTGCACAGCACCGCTCAGAGGCAGTGCAGACACTGCACATTCTCCGCCCCCTCTCCGGACAGGGCACCCTGTTGCCATGGCGACCGAATCCGGGTCCCGGTAACACCCGGACTCCACTGGGGTGGCGAACCCATCCTAGGCGGCTTCCGATTGGCCGCTAGCCTGGTAGAGGACCTCACCCAGATGCCGCGGCAGGAAGGTGAGGGGGCGGCCGCACCGAGAGCCTGCGGGTGCCCAGTTTGGGCTCAAGCCCACGTTTCCATGGCCCGGTGCCCACGGATCGCTTCTTTTTCCTCTGGGACTTACAGTGTTGCGTCCACCCAGCCCTGCTCTCACCCCACCACCCGCTCCAGTCCCAGCCCCCTCCCCGCCCGCAGTGCCCCAGGCCATCCCAGCAAACCGTGTCCCTGCACACGTCCTGCCCAACATGCATCGAGTTCCGTGCACCTGTGCTTTTAATTTTTGTTTTTTACATAAATGTCACTGTGCCGCACGCCTCTGCCTCACTTCTCTCGCTCCGTCGGTAACTGGAGAGCCTCCATTTTACCACGTGTCCATCTGGCCTGCGGCTTGCGTCTGTCTGCTCTCCCTCAGAAGGACACCGGTTTCCCCGGCGCTGCTCCAGACCAGGCTTGCCCCCGACCCGGACCCTGGGCCCTGTCGGAAACCCTCCCCTACGCCAGGTCGGTGGGGCGCAGACCCCGTCCCAGAGACTCGCGGGCTGGTTGTGCAGATGGACGCCCGGGTCTGTCCGGGAAAGCTCAGCAGAGGGGACTCGCCCTCGGGCGGCCCTGACCCCACGCCGCTCTGGGCTCCCCTTTCCCCTGAAGAGACTTCGTCCCTCCTTGTGCTGTCTTGCCCCTGTGACCCCACGTGAGCTTGCATCCTCCCAGGGCCGGCTGCCTGGAACAGAGCTCGCTCTTTCCTAGGAATGTCAACAAAAGTGCAGGAATTGGACTCTGAGGGGCCCCCCAAAAGCAGACGTGGATGCGAAAGCCAGGCGACGCAGGGTGGAATAGCGAAGGCTTGCGGGAGGAGTGTCAATGAGCTCGTGGTGAACAAGAGGGGAACACCAGGCGGAGGGCACAGCAGGAACAAGAGTCAGGGGTGAGAAGGGCCATTCTGTGCGCGGGTGCGCCTTCCTGTCGCCAGCTCCAGGAGACCAAGGGGTCGCGGGCGGGATTTTTATCCATCGTGCACGTGGTCATTGGTGCCTGGCTGCCCACCATGTGGTCAGGCCGCATCACAACGTCTGGAGCAGGTCCATCCCGCATGAGTGCTGAGGTTAGGGCGTCTCCAGGCCCTCGGTTCAGAATGGACTTGCCGTTTACAGAAAACAGGGTTCCCGGTTCCGCACGCTGCCCCGGGAAGCCGCCTGACACATGCGGCTTTGCAGAGGCACGAGCCCAGTCCGCATCCGCAGGCGCTGAGGGGTCCAGGTTCCTGTGGCATCGTGGCGACGTGCGGCGAGGCAGATAAAGCAGCCCTTGGACCTCCTCCCCGTTCCCCGGGGAGAGGAGCCCAGAAGCATTTGCTATGGTGCTTGGGGGACCCGCGCAGCCTGCAGGGCCCAGGCTGGCTTTAAGGCTTCCCCGTTGCCATCCTGAAGTTCCAGCAAGGGGCCTTCCTCTATGTTGTGCCTGGGTCCGTGGAGCAGTGAGGTTATGGGGGTGGCGGGAGGCTGGGCCTGATATGGCTTCTCCGCCTCCCGCTCCAAGTCCTGGGAGCCAGGGACACGGCAGGTGTATCACACGCTGCTCCCTAGGAGGCTGGGTTTCATTCCTCAGATGGGAAGTTCCTGAAGGGTGTTAAGCGGGAAGGGGGCAGAGAAGGAGGACAGCGACGTGAGCACAGAGGTCGTGAAGACCGCGGAGAAGGTGGGGAGGAAGGGGCCACAAGGCATAAAAATGTGGGGACACCAAGAGTTGAGAAAAGGCCAGGAAATAGACTCTTCCCTGGAGCCTCCAGAAGGAACGAGCCCGGCAGACACCTGGGCACGAGCGCAGGGCAAGTGACTTTGGACTTGTGGCTTCTATTGCTGCGGGAGTTAATTGACTGTGTTTTCAGCCGCTGAGTGCACCAAGCTTTGCCTAGGCCGGGCAGGAGCTCATACGCACCACACCAACCAAGGCAGAGAGGCCAGAGGAATGTAACCTGTTACAGCAGGCATGGGGCTCAGACACACTGTATACACCTAAGCAGACCGAGCAAAGGCAGGGACCCAGGGTTGTATTAGGACTTTTGTGGGCCCTGTGTGTTTTTGCTCCATAAAAATAATATCAAAACTTAACATTTGTGGTACTTCCCTGGTGGCACAGTGGTTGAGAATCTGTCTGCCAATGCAGGGGACACGGGTTCGATCCCTGGTCCGGGAAGATCCCACATGCCACGGAGCAACTAAGCCTGTGCACCACAACCACTGAGCCTACACTCTGGAGCCCACGAGCCACAACTACTGAGCCCACACACCACAAATACTGAGCCTGTGCTCTAGAGCCCACAAGCCACAACTACTGAGCCCGCAAGCCACAACAACTGAAGCCCGTGTGCCTAGAGCCCATGCTCTGCAATAAGAGAAGCCACTGCAATGAGAAGCCCACACACAGCAACCAAGAGTAGCCCCCACTCACCACAACTAGAGAGAGCCCGCGGGCAGCAGCGAAGACCCAATGCAGCCATAAATAAATAAATAAATAAATTTTTATTTTAAAAAGTTACATTCGCGAGTTTCAACAAAATAACATTAAAAGTTATATTTGACGGGAATACCCTGGCTCTCCAGTGGTTAAGACTCTGTGCTTTGGGGCTTCCCTGGTGGCGCAGTGGTTGAGAATCTGCCTGCCAATGCAGGGGACACGGGTTCGAGCCCTGGTCTGGGAAGATCCCACATGCCACGGAGCAACTAGGCCCGTGAGCCACAACTACTGAGCCAGCGCGTCTGGAGCCTGTGCTCCGCAACAAGAGAGGCCGCAATAGTGAGAGGCCCGCGCACCGCAATGAAGAGTGGCCCCTGCTTGCCGCAACTAGAGAAAGCCCACGCACAGAAACGAAGACCCAACACAGCCAAAAATAAAATTTTTTTAAAATTAATTAATTAATTTAAGAAAAAAAAAAAAAGACTGTGCTTTCACTGCTGAGGGCGCGGGTTCAATCCCTGGCTGGGGAACTAAGGTTCCACAAGGCACACTGTGTGGCCAAAAAACAAAAACAAACAAACAAAAAGTTGTATTTGAAAAAAGATCTAATGAGCTAGAGATCAAGATGGTGAAATAGGACATGGAGCCCACGTCCTCCCACTTCGCAGTCTCTGTAATGATCAAAGCCCAGGTCCACGGGACTTTCGGGATGTTTCCTGTATTTGGAGGTACAGACAGGGCCTGGGAATGTCCTGGTGTCGGTGCCCAGCCCAAGCATGTGTATCTAGACACCTCTGGATGGCAGCCCACGCCTCCAAGTGGGGAGGGTTTACTAAACATGCCCTAACGTACCCCCCAACACACACACGTCCTGGTCTTCTCACTCACGCAGTCCCTCCGCATCCTTGGTCACGGTCACAGCCACAGAGGAGGATGCAGGACTCACTGCTGCTGAGGGTCTCAGGGTGTCACATACAAGACAGAAGAGCGAAGGGAGTCCTGCCTTCCCCCTTGTGGATGGCGGGTCCTCTGGTGACTATTACAGAATTCAACGGTGTTTGTTTTACAATCAAACCTAGTGTTTAGCAAGAAACAAAAAATCCAGAATCCAGCCAAACACACCATTCCATGTATCCCCAACCTGAAAGTGGAATAATCTTGCACCATCCCATCCCAGATCCCTCCCGCCATCAGTCCTTCCTCCCCCAGCCCCCCAGAGCCCAGCTTCCCTTAGCGGCTTCAGACCCCGAACCCCCGGGGTCTGAGCTCAGCAGCTGCTGAGCCTGGTCCTGGGTGCTGCAATGCACTGCTAGCCCTCATCATCTCATGCACCGGAGGACCCTTCCCCACCCCAGCCAGGGCCTCTGGGGTCAGAGGACGGCTGGGCACTGCTAGGTTTTGAGGCTCTCAAAATGATATTTTTTTTAAAGGAAAAAATGTATCCACAGGGCTATGTAAACATTGTAGTATCTTTAGATGTACATATCAAACAAATTAACAAAAATGCAGCCTAATGCAGTTGTGCTTTCCAGGATATGATTATAGAATTCCTGGAAAGTTACACTGATTTGTAATGCAGCTGCTCATGGTGGGTCCTGTCACAGATACATGGAGGCGCCCCCCTGTGGTTGGAGAAAGACTGGGCTCAAAAAGCCCCAGCCAGTGGTGACATCGTGGTCTGGAGGGTGAGGTCAGCTCAGAGGTAGCCTTCAGTATATGTTATTTGACTGGCAGAATGTTTTTAAAAACTTTGAATCCCTGCCAGCTTTCAAAAATCAAGATATTTCACACACAAATGCAGACCTTTGGCTTCTTTTGAGAAATCCAGACCCGGGACACTGGACTTACCTGTCCACATGACACCACTTGGCTGGAGCCATTAGTATCAGCCCCTTTAGAAAAAACCCAGCCCCTGCAAGCGTTTAAGCTTGTGAAAGTTGGTTGGGAAAAAACAAGAATTAGATGGTCAGAGGCAGGGGACAGAGGGGCACATCCAAGGGGAGCTGAGCAGGGCGAACTGGCCCAACGTCAGGACTGGGGTGCGTCCTCATGGGCAGGCAAGCCTGGCACGGCACCACCAACAGCTAGCTCATCACCAGGACTCTGTCCAGACCTCTAGGGAAAAGATTTCATCAAGACAAGTGTGTTCATGCTTCATGATCTGGTAAAAGGAAACTGGGGAGAAAAGGGTACACATTTTGTGGAAGAAAAAGTTAACAGAAAAAAAAAAATTAAGTCTTTTTTTGCATTTGGATTTGTGGGTAAGGGAAGTGGTAACTGATGTTTTATGTACATTTTAAAGCTTATAGTCTCTGAATGTACAGGACACCTTTAAAGAAAAGCTGCTAAGCTTGGCTTTGCTTTGTTTACATCAGTGCATTCCAATTTTGAGCCATCTGTCATATTTCCTCATAACAACCACTGTTATAGAGCTTACAAGATTTAAAGTCTTTCACTCACACGTGAACCAGCCAAATCTTTTCACGTGTCTCTATACGTGTAAAGAAGATGTAAGCAGCTAGGTTTTTTCCTAACATGAGAATTCTTATTGTCTTCTCTCCTGTTTTCAGAGTCAGAGTTTTTCCAAAGAAATAGTTGTTTCAGTCAAAGAAAGAAATGCCCTTGTCTTGAAACATTTTCTCAGCTTCAGATCCATCACGCAAGCCCCAACTGATCGGAATCAATCAGTCCCTTCTTAAAAGGGCAAAGGCACATGGCTCAGCCATGGTTAGATTCTTTCCATTTACTACTCCACGGATGTTCCACCTGCATTAGTGAAAATAAGTCCAGCTCAAGTGGGGGAATGGTGAATGTTCTCACCTTGTACACGTGGCTGCTGTACCCTGGGCCTGCCACCTGGTAGGCCTTGGTCAGTGTTCACCAAATGGCGAATGCAATCATGTGAGGGCACATCAGCTTTGAATATTATGCTGCTGTTGAAATGCACCATTTTGACAATTACATAGCAATGTGTAAAGTAGTTTTAAAATGTTCAAGTGTCTAGCCTGTGATGTTTCTTATTACCATGTACTAAATACTGGCAACTGTTCAAGCCTGGGTCAGTGTGGCAAAATGTAAACTGCTCTTGTGTTTGAAGTTTTTGTGAATTTTTTCTTTTCTTTTCTTTTTTTTTTTTTTTTACTTTTTGGCCACACCACACAACATGTGGGATCCTAGTTCCCCAACCAGGGATCAAACCCACGCTCCCTGAAATGGAAGCAGGAGTCTTAACCACTGGACCGCCAGGGAAGTCTCTCATTTCAATTTTTAACGTATTTTTAAACACTGGTTTGTTTTACAACAATAAAGTTTACAGTATTGTTACCAAACTGAACTCGTGTCTACTTGCCCTACGTGCCAATCTAATGACACCAGGTGTGGTGAAGAAAAGTGTAGTGTTTATTGCAGGGCGCCAAGCAAGGAGAACAGGCAGCTCATGCTCAAAAGACCTGAACTCCCCCTTGGCTTTCAGGGAAGGGTTTTTAAAGGCAACATTGGGGTAAGGGTTGCAGCTCATGGACTTTCTTCTGATTGGCTGGTGGCGAGGTAACAGGATGATGTTTTTGGAGTCAACATCATCAACCTTCTGGTTCCAACTGGCCTGGAGTCTATGTGCTTATGGTCAGCAGTTTCCATCTGATGGGAGTCTGGTTTCTGTAAAAACCACTTAGGAATGTAAGTCTGACATTGTTATCTATGTCCTTCAGGGAGGAACTAAAGGTCCTATGACTCTGCTATACGGCTGATTCATTATTTAAATTGTTACAAGTTCTCCAGCTGGACTTCTGTTCTTTGTCTCTGCTTGCTTTCACTCCTCTGATCATTAACCTTCAAGCCAGACTTTTTGAAACCCCGGTAAGGTTCAGTGGACTAAAGTTTTTCTTTAAGCAAGAAATAGAGAACACAAAGGAGTCTGTTACCAAGAGAGCCCATCCAGGGACTGCTCCCTTTCACTCCTGAACCCTCTGCCAAAATTAGTCCCCCAGCCAATCACCCGCTGAGCGCCGGCGCCACTGTCATGAGGCTCCTCACACATCAGCGGGTAGGGAATACTTTTGACGGTGACACAGGTACAGGCGTCAGGACTCGAACTCCCGTCCTAGGTGAATCCAACGGGAGGGGACAGATGCGCAGGGAGGCCGCGCGTGGCCCTCTGGGAGATGTAGTTCAGCGCCCTCCGCGCAGGTGCGATCCCGGCCCTTGGCGGTACAGCCTTCCTCCTCCATTCCAAGGAGCGCAGCAAAAGGAGGGCTCCGAGCCGCTCAGTCTCGCCCCGGGCGGGAGCGGGGCGACCAGGGAGATGACCGAAGTGCACGCGGCGCCCTCTGGGAGATGTAGTTCGGCGCCCGCCCACCCAGGCGCAGTAGCGGCCCGTGGCGGGCGTGGCCTTCGTCCTCCATTCCAAGAAGGAGCTCGGCGTGGGAGGGTCCCAGGGTGGGAGAAAAGGCAGAGCTCAGTATTCGAACCCCTCAGCCTAGGCCCTGGGCGGGGGCGGGGCGCACCAGAAGACGACCGGAAGGGCACGTGCTGCCTTCTGGGAGATGTAGTTAGGCGTCCCTGCGCAGGCGCAGGTTGGTTGGTGACTGCCGTGGCCTTTGTCCTACAATCCCGCGGGTAAGTGAGGTTGGGGGTGGCCGGGGCGGCGGAGGCCGAGCCGGGAGCGGGTCCAAGGTCTTCTATGGGGCCCCGGCCCGGGTGTGTACCTAACGGCGCGCGTCTGTGTCTCGTCTCTTCTGCTGCTTTGGGCCCAGGGCGGGTCGCTGGGGGTAGTATGGGCGGGGCCGAGTGGGCGGGGCCCGGTTTGGGTAGTGGATTTGGGGGTGGTCTCAGGGTCCGAGAGGAGGGCTTGGGGCAGGGGTTGGGTACTGGCTTTGGTGGAAGGCATTGGGGTCTCTGGCTTCGCGAACATAGTAAGAGATTGGCTGGCCGGACCCTTCAGAGCCTGGAGCCAGCCTGACCTGCATCCCTTCCCTATTTTGGTGGGACGTCCAGGGTTTGGAGAGTGGGTAAGGTCAAGGCCCCACCACAATGTCATCTCTGGAGCTTCACCTTCCTGAGGGACTTCTGTCTAAAGAATGAAGGTGAGGGAGAGCCAAAGCACCAGATTTTGATCCTAGCCACCTGGGACCCAGGAAACAGACTCATTGTATTAAAATCTTATTGAGCACCGACTGCATGCCATGCACCATCCAGGCGCCTTCATTAATTCAACAAGCAGGTATTTATATGTCCTGGGTGCGAGGCCCATCTTATATCCTAGAGCCCCCCAATATTGTCTCCACACTGGATGCCGCAGGAGAGTCAGGGAGATGATGATAAGCCCATAAAATATCACTAAACAAGATAACTCCCATCCAGGAAACTGCAATGAAGACAACGGAGCACAAGCTGGATGGGGCAGAATCAGGGGTGCATAGGCAGGGTCGTCAAGGGACAGTACAGAGAGAAGGGAAACACGTCCTACCTTTGGCCTGAGTTTCATTTTGGGCAATCAGCCAGGGAACGGCTTGTAAATCACTGGGAATTGGGCCGTGCATGTAGTAGATGCTAAACAGATGCTGACTGAAGCAAGAGACTTCCCTCCCAGCAACAGTCGCCTTCCTGTGTATTCTGCTGCCTGCTGGGCTCCATTGCCAGCCGTTTTCACATTTTAATTCCCATAAGCTCTGTGCTGGGTCACCACTCTCATTTTATGAGAGGGAAGTTGCCGCACACCATACAGTGCCCAAGACCCCCGTACTGTCTGGCTTTCTGTCACAGTAAGTCATCACCCTGGAAATCATCTGTGCAACCCAGACTGTGCTCCTTGCCCACCTGGCGGTCAGTTTTCCTGTCTGGAATGGGTAAGGAAAATTTGAGCTCATACTTCTACAGTGCCTGGAATAGCACCTGGGTGCACAGCAGGAGCTCGGGAAATGCCAAGCTGAGGTTGCACTGCTGTTGAGTTTGGCCTGGGTGCTGAGCTCCTTCCACCTGCACACAGGGCTTCCAGGGCCTGGGGTTACTGGTCCAGTCTCTCACATCCCCTTTCCCCCTAGAACTGCCTGCCGAGGAGCTGGCTGTTCCTGCAAGAGGCCCGAGGAGGAGGGAATGACCGCCGGGCTCCTCACTGCCAGGGACCCGGTGAGTACAGCACCGCCTCACTCTCAGGCCTCCCAGGCTCTACCTGTGGTCCCCACCAGGCTCGTTCTGCCCTCAGGGCCTCTGCCCTCACCAGGAATGTGCTTTAATCAGCTCTATGTCCTCCTCCACATCTCACCTCACCACCTCCGAGAAGACCTCCTGGATTCCCCCCCCGCCCCGTGCCACCCTGGCAGACATGGTTCATCCATCCCACTGATGTGTCTGGCACTTTCTCAACACAGGGCTCTAGGTCTGTTCTCCCAGCTCACTCTCTTCATCCAGTCACTTGGCCAACCTGTACTGAGCACTGCCAATGAGCAGGCACCATTCCAGGCACCGTTCCAGGTACTCCAGGTAGAGAAACAGACAAAATGAGCAGAAATCTCCATCCCCGGGGGCTCACAGACTACATGAGGAATGTAAACATGCCAAGTGTTGGGCAGGGAAATGAGGCCCAGAAGAGGGTGGGCTTGGGGACCAGGCATTAACCAGTACAGCCCAGGAGGCCTGTCTGAGGAAGTGGCCCCCAAACAGACCTGCAGGAAAGGAGAGGGTGAGGCCAGGGCCCACAGGGAGAATGTTCCAGGTGGAGGGAACAGCATGAGCAAAGGCCTGGAGCTGGGACCACGCCAGGCACCTAACATGAAGACCAGGCACACGTGCGGCAGGAGGACCAAGAACCAGGGCTCCTAGGCCGGCTGCAGGGGCCTGGGGCCTTGGGAAGCAGTTCTGGCCATTTTGGCCACGTGCAAAGGCCCGGCACACAGTAGGTGCACAGTGAATGGGTGAACAATGAATGTTCGGAACTCTGGTCAGTGCTGGACACATGTCACTCTGTTCAGCCCCCACATCAGTCCCACGAGGTGGGATGAGGAGGAGATCAAGGCACAGGGGCAAGTCACGCAACTGGGAGTGGCTGAGGCAGGCGTGAGCTCAGGACCCCTGGCCCGGCTCAGACCACCTGCCCCCTGAGGTCCCCAGTGCCCAGCACACATCCTGCTGCCTTCATGGCTCCTCCTCCAGATCCCTGTGTGGTTGCCCAGCAGGGTCCCCCCATTTTCTCCAGAGCACTGGCCTCTCCTGGGGTTTTCATTTTTGCCAGCTCCCCCACCCTGCAGCTAGCATACAAGCACCAGGAGGCGGGCTGTGTTTGTCCTGTTTCCACGGCCTCTGCAGCGCCTAGAACGGTGACCTGCACTCGGTAGGACTCCGCACATAACCACTGAGCGAGACCTAATGAGTCTGGAAGGTGTGGAGCAAGCAGGGAGGGTTGGTGAGAGAAAATAAAACCTCCCCGGGCCCCCCAGCACAGCTGTTTGAACGGTGGGTCCTCAGGTAAACCACCCACTGTGCACCGGGCCAAGGGTACACACTTCCTGTGAATTCCCTCACTCCTCCCAACAGCCCTCAGGGAGCTCCCAGTAACTTGCAGATGAGGGCAGGGAGGCCCAGCGCAGTTAAAAGACAGCTGGTGCTGGAGTCTGAATCTCCATCATGTGGATCCAGGGCCGGGTCTTCACAGCGTCACCTCCCAGATGCCCAGTTCTGGTGGGAGAAATTCTAGCAGAGGCGGATTCTGCCTGGTAGACCAGGGTCCAGGATGTGGGCCACCTTGTGTCCCTGACTCCCGCCCACATGGCCAAAGTCTATAGACCTTGCATCTCCCCCACTAGCCATCCATAGCACTTGCTTCTGTGAGATGAAAATCCCTTTGTGGAGGATGTCTGCCCAAACCTCACGGGCCTTAAGGGAAATCATAAACTCCCCACTTGATCGCGGAAGAAACTGGCCTTGTTCTCTATATCTATGAGTCTGCTTTTGTTTTATTATATTCATTCATTTCATTATTTTTTTAGATTCCACATATAAGAGATAATACTCAGTATTTGTCTTTCTCTGTCTCACTTATTTCACTAAACATAGTATCCTGCAGGTCCATCCATGCCGTCACAAATGGCAAAATTTCATTTTTTATGGCTGAGTAGTATTCCATTATATGTGTGTGTGTGTGCGTACATATATATATATATATATATATATATATATGTATATATATATATATACTTATATGTACATATATATATATATATATATGGCACATCTTCTTTATCCGTTCATCTGTTGATGGACACTTAGCTGCTATGAACACTGGGGTGCATGTGTCTTTTGGAATTACTGCTTTTGTTTTCTTCAGATATATACCCAGGAGTGGGATTGCTGGATCCTATGGTAGTTCTGTTAACCCATTATCTAAATGTCCAAAGTTGAAGACTAGGAAACAGTCCTCAGGGGTCCTGCCACTGGAGACCCCCACCCATTTCATTTTCCTGGCCACTCTCCATTGGCTCTTTGTCTCCGCAGCCCCTCTTCTGTGTATTCAGGCGTCATTTATGCACAGCGTAGATTTATCTGAGTGTGCAGCCTGGCAACTGCATGTATGGACACCAGTGGATGGTGCAGCTGAGGCACAGGAAGTTCCCAGCCTCCCTGGGGCTCCCTCGTGCCTCTCTCTCAGTTGCTGCTGCTGTGACATCTCAGGGGTCCTTGTTTGTCCAAGGAGGAACTGATAGGAGGGTGCGAGTTCCTTGCCGGCCCAGAACTTCCATTCTGACCCCCAGGGTGTGTTTTTCTCTCACTTGTCTTTCAGGGAGGTGGTTCAGCCACATGGCCAGTAGGCGGACGCGCTGGACCCAGACTACCCAAGTTCAAATCCTGGCTCAGCCCTTTCTCCCTGGGTGATTTTGGGTGACTTCGTTGGCGTCCTCCCTGGGTGAACAGTGGTTGGATGTGATCACCCGTGGCCTGGGGTTATTAAGTGAGCAATCCACGTGCATCTTTCAGCACCATCTATGTGTTTGCTCTGAATTTTTTTTTTAAGGTTCACAAATTTAAAGTTCTTAATGTATCAAAACCCTGATATCTTTCATAGTGATTTCTAGGTTGATGAATTGGCTTATTTATTTTTTTAAGGCCACACAATCCCATAATGATAGTCTCATTATAAAAATGTCAAGCAGCACTTATGAAGTCCCCCTTGCACCTCAGCCCCGTCTCCCAGGCTTCCATCTAAAGTTGCCGCTGCTGTCACTGCCATGCGCCTCATTTTCCTGTGTTTATGTACACATTTTCAGACAAATATTAGAATTAGAGCTTTGTTTCCTTTTACATAAATAGCACTGGGCTGGCAACGTCCCACCATCCAGGATTTTTCCATCTGGAAGGTTATTCCCCAGCTGTGCGTATCAGTGCCCCCCGTCTTGTGCTTGGCTGCAGATTTTCCAGAACCTGACTTTGGCTGCTCTGCCACGATGGGCATCAAGGCCATTACCAGTTGCCTGTTATGACATTGCAGCAGGGGAGCAAGGTTCTTGGGGGAAGGGGGAGATGGAGGGGAAGTGGAATTGCTGGCGTAACAAGTGTATATATTTTTAAAAACCTGCCAATTGTGAAAGCAATCCATGCCTGGGAGCTAAGCCATCCTCTTCTCAGAAGGACCAGACTCTCTGTCCTCTTGTTTGCCTTTTACTTACTGATTTGTCAGCTCTTTGCATGTGCTGGCCACTAATCCTTTTCCTTCCATTTATGTTGCAAATATTCATTCTGCTGTCATGGGACCTTGAAGTGGCTTGTAAAGACTTTGTCATCTAGAAGTCATGAATTTTGATTGCTGAATGTATTATTTTCCTGTCGATTCTGTAACAAATCCTAACAAACTTAGTGGCTTAAAACCACACAATTTATTATTTTATGGTTCTGGAGGTCAGAAGTCTGTAGTACATCTCACTGGGCTAAAATCAGTGTGTCAGCAGGGCTGTGTTCCTTCTGGCAGCTCTAAGAGAGAATCCACTTCCTTACCTTTTCCAGCTTCTAGAGGCCTCCCACATTCCTTGGCTCCTGACCTGCTTCTATCTTCAAAGCCAGCTTTGGCCATTTGAGTCTTCCTCACATACTGTTACTGTGAGGCTGACTTTTCTGCCTCTTCCCCATTGAAAGACCCTTGTGATTATATTGGGCTCACCAGGATATTCCAGGATAATCTCCTTATTTTAAGATCAGTGGACTAGCAACCTTAATACCATCTACCATCTTTTTTTTTTTTTTGGCCACACCATGGCATGTGGGATCTTAGTTCCCCGACCAGGGATCAAACCCATACCCCCTGCAGTGGAAGCACAGAGTCTTAACCACTGGACCGCTAGGGAAGTCCCATCCATCTGCCATCTTAATTCCTCCTTGCCATGTAATCCAGGGATGGTAGTGACACAATTCTGCCTACCACACTCATTTTTCTTCTTTCTGACTTTTAGTGTTTTATATTTTATTTGTGAAGACTTTCTCTACCACCCATTTATTAAATTCATGGCCTATACTTTTCCAACTTTTTCCTTTTTTATATTCATCTCTTTAAGATTTCTGGAATTTATTTTTATTTATGGTGAGGTAGGGATCTACTGATTTTTCCCCCTAACAGAGGGCCAGTTGCCCTGGTGTGTCCATTGCTTTGAAATGCTCCCACTACCACACTGATTTTCCACGTATACATGGATCTTCATGTACTTGAATTTAATTTACACGTGAACAGATTCTTAATAAAGTCACCCAAATTCAATCCTTGGATTTGCTGCTTACTAGCTTTATAACTTTGGGCAAGACACTTAAGCTTTCCCAGTCTCCGTAAAATGTGCTCGTGGCAGCATGGACCCTCTCATCTCTTAAAGAGGGCTTTGTTTCATTCATTATGTATGCATCTTGGACCCATCAGGATGTTATTTTGGCCAAAGGGTGAGGCAGGGAGCCAACCTGACAGTTTTCAGATGCTCCTTCCTCGCTGCCCAGACCCAGCTGCTTCTCGGAGGGGCCACCCACGCAAGCACACTTCCTGTGAACCCAACACGCCAGGACCGTCCTCCCCTTCATTGATGACACATCAGCAGCATTTCTCATTTCAAGAGACTCTTCTCCAGCAGGGTCCCAAGCCCCACAGTAAAAACCTGATCCAAATCCCCAGACCCTCCCACCCACTTGGCCAAGGCCCCCGTTCACCAGATGCTGCCACTGGCAGCCACGCCGGGGACACTGAGGACGCTCATGTTTGACGTTTCAGGAGCAAGTGACTTTTGAGGACGTGGTCGTGGAGTTCACCTGGGAGGAGTGGGGGCAGCTGGAGCCGGCCCAGAGGACCCTGTACCGAGATGTGATGCTGGAGACCTTTGGGCTCCTCGCCTCTGTGGGTGAGGCCACCCCCGTGCCCCTGATGGTCTGCCTACAGTACAGATTCTAATTTTCCTGGGATAAAAGTGGGAGTAGATCTAGGCCATAAAAGCAAATACCTTAAAAGCAAATACTTGGCCTTCAGGGACCTGTTTCAGTGCAGGGAATGTCAATTAGGATGTTTTGGTTGCGAATGACAGACCCTAGCTAACAGTGCCAGAAGCAGAAAGTCATGGGGTAAGAGGGACATACCGGGTCCCGTGACCACAGAACCCCGGGTAGACCTGGATCTTCCTATGGTGCTGTCGGGACCCCTCTGCTGCCCACCCCCATACCCCTTTCTGCCTCCTTTCGCAGACGGGCCCCTCTGAAGGTGACAAGACAGCTGAGAGGGTGCCTCTCCCAGGTTTGAGACCAGCAGAAGAGGCAGGCTCTGTGTCCCGGGCACCCATAGAAGGCCCCTGGGTTGTCTTGGTTTGGCAGCCAGGTCCCCTCCAGGCCGGTCATTGTTGCAGGCACGGGACGAAGCAGAGCTCTGATTGGCCACACCGGGGCCAAGGATGGGGTCGGGGACTGAGTGAGGGGAGGAGGTCCCTAAGGAATGTCAGAGGCTGTTACCACACCATGGCCTCCTGGAACCCCAGCCACTTGGGTCCTGGGAGACTGAGGGTGGAGTGGGCAGAGGGCTGGGGAGGGTCCTGGGACACAGATGCTCACTCCATGGGTTTCTCCCTGAGCAGGACACTGGCTCCCAAAGCCGGACGTCATCTCCCTGCTGGAGCACGAGGTGGAGCTGTGGGTGGTGGACAAGGGAGCCCCCCGAGGTGTGTGCACAGGTGAGATGAAAGCCCTGCAGGTCTGGGAGGAACCCATTCACCCCCCAGGTTCTCTCTCCATTTCTGCACTCAGATTCTTCAGAGCAAATTAACTACTCAGTCTTTCAGGGAACATTCGCCAAGCATCCATTTTGCTGTGAGTGAGACCAAGTTCCCATCTTCACTGAATTTACATTTTTGGTGAGGGAGAGAGGCACACAATAAATAGCTAAAATAATAATAATAACAGTGAACAAGATGATTACAGATTATGATGAATGCTGAGAAATGGAAGCAGGGGATGAGGTAGAGACTAGGATTGGGGTGAGGACTGAGCAGAGAGATGAGGGCTAGCCTCTCCAAGGAGGTGGTGTGTGAGCTGAAGCCTAAACCATGAGAACAATGTGACCATGAAACAATCTGGGAGGACAGAACTCCAGGCAGAGGAAACAGCAAGCACAAAGCCACCAAGGCAATGCAACAGCCAGCTCTTGCCATGTAACAAACACTCCAGCCTCAGTGGTTTAAACCAAAGAATCATTTATGACTCATGCATCTGTGGGCTGGTGGATCCAGGCTGGGCCCTTCCATGTGCCTGTAGGTTGGCTGGGTAGTTCTACTCTTCATACCTCTTGTCCAGCTCCTGAGACCAGCAGGCAAGTCTGTTGGGAGTGGGAGTGTCCCGGCCCTCTGGCGACAGGCCCTGACCCTATGTAAGCAGTGGCCCATCACCAGGGCCTAAGAAGGGATGGGCCAGTGTGTAGGGGAGTTTATAACAGGGTCTCCCTAGCCTCAAATAATAACCAGTCCTTACTTAGTATATCACCTTCCGATTGGTGCTGTGACAAATTACCACAAACTTAGTGGCTTAAAGCAACACAAATTACCTTACAGTTCTAGAGGTCAGAAGTCCAAAATGGGTCTCCCTGGGCTACAGTACAGTGTCAGCAGGGCAGTGTTTCTTCTGGAGGGTTTGGGGAAAATCCGTTTCCTTTCATTGTCCAGCTTCTAGAGACTGCCCACATTCCTTGACACAAGGCCTTATCCATCTTCAAAGTCAGCAATAGCTGGTCAAGCCTTCTCACATCATGTCCCTCCTGCATCTCTCTTTCACAATGAAGAACTCTTATGATTACATTGGGCCCACCCTGATAAGCCAATGAGGGTAATCACAGATGATTGCTAATGTCAAATGATGAGCGGCCTAATTCCTCCTTGACATGTAAGGTAAGCACAGATTCAAAGGTTCCAGAGATTAGGATGTGTATATATTTGGGAGCCACTGTTCTGCCAACCACATCTGGCTTGACCTTTTTTATTTTTAGCTTTTCACTAGAGTGTAACATAAATGGGAAATGTGCCCATGTCACACCTTTAGGCCAGTTCGGTGTCAGCATGGGGACACCGAAGCTATGGCTCTGCAGAGAGGGCAAAAATGAAGGAGGAGGAGGAGCAAATGTATCTGTTTGTTTGTTCAGCATGCCCATTGAGCTCTGCTCTGGGCTGGGGGTACTCCAGGCCCGGGGTGTCTGTCAGCAGTTTCCCTGGATGCTAGCTCTCTCCTCAGCACCGTCTCCCACCCTCATTCTCTGTGCTCCCCCTGAAAACCCCATCCACACCCCTACACCAAGTCCTCCACCCTGGTTATTCTCTGTGCTTCTCCTCCCTCTCCCGTTCCTTCTCCGATTTGCAAAACTCTTATTTTTTTTAATGGACAAAGCCACCTGTGCCTTGGACCTTTCAAAACCATCAGTTTTATTCTTCCATCCACCCACCCAGCCACCACAAACTCTTCCCCCAGAACTGGGATTAAGGGACATTTCCATTTTTCTGTTTCTTTCAGACTTTGAAACTAGACAAACCAAACTATCAACTGTGAAGCAAGACATAACTGAAGAAATACCCAATAATGCCCTGGTAGAAAGGCTCCTGTGGGAAAGTCTGTGGAACTCCAAGGGTGAAAATGCTGAGGGCCACTGGGAACAGGGTCGCAAGAGGCCAGACAGCCATGTGGTGCAGACTGCCTTCATGCCTGTGAAGACACCCACTCAGGAGCAGCAGCAGGGGAATGGGTTTGGGGAAAACTTGAGTCTGAGGCCTGATCTCCCAACTCAACCAATGACTCCTAAAAGGCAAGGCCCCCCCATGTGGGGAACACATGGAAAGAGGGAGAATCCGGACTCAGATACTCAACAGAAAACCTGTGCAAAAGAGAAGCCCTACAGATGTCAGGAATGTGGAAAGGCCTTTAGTCACAGCTCAGCACTCATCGAACACCACCGAACACACACGGGAGAGAGACCTTACGAATGTCATGAATGTGGAAAAGGCTTCCGAAACAGCTCAGCGCTTACCAAACACCAGAGAATCCACACTGGTGAGAAGCCTTATAAGTGCACTCAGTGCGGGAGGACCTTCAACCAAATTGCCCCACTGATCCAGCACCAGAGAACTCATACAGGTGAGAAGCCCTACGAGTGCAGTGAATGTGGAAAATCCTTCAGTTTTAGGTCCTCCTTCAGCCAACATGAGCGGACGCACACAGGTGAGAAGCCCTACACGTGCAGTCAGTGCGGGAAGGCCTTCCGGCAGAGCATCCACCTCACCCAGCACCTGCGAATCCACACTGGGGAGAAGCCCTACCAGTGTGGAGAATGCGGCAAGGCCTTCAGCCACAGCTCGTCCCTGACCAAACACCAGCGGATCCACACGGGGGAGAAGCCCTACGAGTGCCAGGCATGTGGAAAAGCCTTCACCCAGATCACACCACTGATACAGCATCAGAGGACACACACAGGCGAGCGGCCCTATGAGTGCAGCGAGTGCGGGAAGGCCTTCAGCCAGAGCACGCTCCTGACCGAGCATCGGAGGATCCACACAGGAGAGAAGCCCTACGGGTGCAACGAGTGTGGGAAAACCTTCAGTCACAGCTCGTCGCTTAGCCAGCACGAGCGGACGCACACGGGTGAGAAGCCCTACTCGTGCAGTCAGTGCGGGAAGGCCTTCCGGCAGAGCACACACCTCACTCAGCACCAGAGAATCCACACCGGGGAGAAGCCCTATGAGTGTAGCGAGTGCGGGAAGGCCTTCAGCCACAGCTCGTCCCTGACCAAACACCAGCGGATCCACACCGGGGAGAAGCCCTACGAGTGTAACGAGTGTGGCAGAGCCTTCAGCCAGCTTGCTCCACTCATTCAACACCAGAGGATCCACACGGGAGAGAAGCCCTACGAGTGTAACGAGTGTGGCAGGGCCTTCAGCCAGAGCTCCCTCCTCATAGAACACCAGAGGATTCACACCAAGGAGAAACCCTATGGGTGCAATGAATGTGGAAAATCCTTCAGCCACAGCTCATCGCTCAGCCAGCACGAGAGGACACACACTGGGGAAAAGCCCTATGAGTGCCAGGATTGCGGAAAATCCTTCAGGCAGAGCACCCACCTCACTCAGCACCGGAGGATCCACACAGGAGAGAAGCCATATGAGTGCAGGGACTGTGGGAAAGCCTTCACACACAGCTCCTCCCTTACCAAGCACCAGAGAACTCATGCTGGGTAGACCCACTCCACATGTTCCGGGACCCAGCAAAGCCTTAAGCCATAACGCATCGCTTACTAGATTTGACCCAGTCATACTCCTGAGAAACAACACAAACATTATACACAAGACTTCATGCTCAGCAAACTCCTCACACCCCCACAGAGAGTTCACATTTACGGAAATGATTGTGGGAATACCGAGCTCTGGGTCATCCATCCCGGGATATCAGCTCATCCAGACAGTAGGGAAGTGTGGAGTTAATCACTGTTGAGGACCTTCAGCCGTGAGTGGCCGCTAATGCTTCATTATAGAACCTACAAAAGAGAAATGGAAAAAAATGTAGTGGATCTGGGGTGGCTTCTAAGGATTCACCATATTCCAAACCAGAGATTTTCAAAGTGGTGACAAACTCAGCAAATGCCTTTCATATAAAAGAACCAAACGCAGTCAGAATTTATCATTATTGTACATTACCTTCTTGGCAGGGGTTGCTTATGAATGGTGCAACTTGACTCTGATATTCCCTAAAAACAATATGGCAGAGTGTTCCAGACATGAGAGTGGCACTTTATGGAATCACCATGAATATTCAGCTGTCTCAGTACAAAATTTTCTGATTTGTGTGTAAATTCTTTGGTCAAGGCACATGGCCACCAGCCTCACAGATGTGAATGCCATATGACAAAGTATCCATGTACTATAAACAGATTTTAAAGTAGTTATATGCATTATGTTGCAATAAGTTAATCTTTATATGCAATGGAATTGAAAAGATTTGTATAGGAAGACTTGAAAGGTAAAGCCACTTCCATGGAGTCTTGCAGATTCTGAGATGGCTTTTGCTGCTCTCTTCTTGCTATAAATTTTTCTACAGGACTCACAGGCATTAGAAATGCAGATGTTGCTGTTTCACAAAAAGAGGAAGATTTTTTCTTTGTTAAGCCACCATCTTATGAGCAAGAGCACACTCACATTGGAACCTTATGTTTTGCAAGATTTATCTCTTGAGAAATGTACAAGTTAATCTTTTGAACTGTTTTTTTTTCATTGATTCTTTATCCTGGTGTTTAATAAGCTTTTGTTTTTATAAAATTTAACTTGAAGGCAGTCTATAGTATTTCACTGAATCCTGAATCCACTAACAGCAGTCACCCTGACAACCGTGATCCTTAAACAGTGACTTGTCACCCTCACTAGAACCCATATGTAAATTGCATTGGCTGGTTTTGGTCACTAACCATCAGTTAGGGTTATAATGATCAGTTTGACTTTTCTAATCACAATGCTAGGATATAAGCTTCCAGGTAACTTGAAATTTCTCCCTTGGGGAAACCATGTTGCAAATAGTCTTCCAATACTGTTCCTCAGTATGCTTGTGGAATGCCCCCTCTTTTTTGGACTTAATTTCAGTCATTTAAAAACCACGTGAGAAAATCATGGCTTGCCATGCCGCTCCCCGCTCGCAGCCCCGTGCCTCGCTCCTCTCCAAACATGGCAAAAATATCCAGCCCTACAGAGACTGAACGGTGCATTGAGTCTCTGATTGCTGTTTTCCAAAAGCATGCTGGAAGGGATGATAACAACAGCAAACTCTCCAAGGCCGAGTTCCTTATCTTCATGAATACAGAGCTGGGTGCCTTCACAAAGAACCAGAAGGACCCTAGTGTCCTTGACCGCATGATGAAGAAACTGGACCTCGACCCTGATGGGCAGCTAGATTTCCAAGAATTTCTTAATCTTATTGGCGGCCTGGCCGTAGCTTGCCATGATTCCTCTATTAAGTCTACCTCTTCCCAGAAGTAAATCAGAGGAGCCTTTGGGCCTGGCCTCCAGCCCCACTCCCTTTCCTTCAGCCTCCCAATTATCATCTACCCCTCACAGCCCACAAATACCCTGAGCCAGGCACACCCACCACCCCATGCAGGCCACTCCTGCTGGTAGTAATAAAACAATATTGTTTTTTAAAGCACACACTGGAGAGTCAAATTTGTGCAAGGGAGGGAGATGACTGGGAGGAATATAAATTAGATTGATGGAAACAGTAACCAGAAGTTGCAAAGTAAATAGTAAAAATGCATCTTGGGTGTATACATAATCATGACTAATGATACCAACATAATCATCTCTAAATTACTCAAACTGATGGAGAGACGTCACTTATTGTTCACTCATTAAATGTCTATACACTCCTACTACAGGCACTGTCATAGGCTCTGAGGATACAGTCAGCAAGACAGACAAGGTCCTGCCTTCTCTGAGGTTACCTTCTAGTTGGGGGGGGGGGAACAATAAGTGAATAAACAAAGAACTATGAGAGTGAAAAAAAAAAAAAAAACCACCACAAGAAAATCAGTAAATAGTGCATAGCAGCACTCTCCAATAGACACAACATAAGCCCCATTGGTAAATTTTAAATATATTGTAATAGTCCCATTTAAAAAGAAGAAACAGGTGAAATTAATTTATATTTGTCCCTATATATCCCAAATGTTACCATCTTGACATGTTGTTTATATAAAAAAATCACAAATGAGATATTTTGCTTTCTTTTTATACTATGCCTTTGAAATCCAGTGTGTGTTTTACATTTACAGTACATTTTAATTTGCTGTAGCCACATTTCAAGTGCTCATTTGCCACATGTAGCCAGTGAGCAGCTGTACAGGACAGGGCAGCTCAATAGCCTTGGTCCTTTGGTCAGGTGTTCTGTCCTCCCTCCCTTTATTACATGTATCCTCTTCCCTTTGCCTGTGCTTCTATCCTTGTGTAGCTTCTTGTCCTCAAGGAAATTAGATGTGCTGGGAAGAGCAGCATCAAAGTCAGTCAGAATAGAGAGAAGGAGACAAGGTGAAGGTTGGCCAGAGATAATAACACCTGCATTATTGTGTGGTGGATTGGGAGGTGGGAGGGGTCTCACGTTAGGAGCCTCTGCACTTGTGGTTTGTTGGCTTTTTCAGAGGGGCTTGCCCTGATGCCTTGGTGAACACCTGTTTTATGACTTACTGCTGTCCTTAGGTTTTTTGGTGCTCATGTTGTCCCAGATATGGCCAATAATAGTCCCTTCAGGAAAGTTCCTGCCATCCCTGTGACATGCCTTCATCATTTTCAGTATAAGATGTTATAAGCTCATCTTGTTTCTACCCTGAAATCAGCCCCGAAATCAGTCATATTTCTGCAGGTCCAAAGAACTGGTTCATTTTAGTAGGGGATGCTATTCAGGACCAAATCTGAGTGCCAGGTGTGCTCATTGCTACTAGGTTGTCTACTGCTGAGCTAGGAAATAAAGGCGCATGTAAAAACACTTATATAGATACACACAAAAAGGTATATGGGTGCATATACATACACAGAAATACCTCCCCTTCCAATCTGTGACTCCCCGTATTTTTATGTCCCTCTTCAATAGGGAGAATGCTGAGACCCCTAAAATAAACATACTTACTAATTTGCTGAATTCTAAAATACTTGTAAAATAGTTTGAGTTGCTTTTCTCAAACCACTACAAAAAACAAACCTACTAAAAGAAATGTAGAATTTGTTTGCTGTTCTTCTTCCATCACCACCCTGCCCAACACATGGTAAAGCACACAAATGGATGACTTATTCTACAGAGAGACAAAAATATCGCCAGATATCCCCACTTGTTAACCTCAGGGGAAGCTGTGTTGGGTCAGGCATTAGGGAAAATGGGTCTGTGCTGAGGGTCTTAACTCCCATCCAAAGGTGCAGGGACATGAACCATTGAGAAGAAACTTGGTAAGAACCTGGGCAGGATTAGATTTATCTGTCCCAGAGTCTCCCTCTCAGAGCAGTCTCCACTACAGGAAACTAGACCCTCCTACTGCAGAAGCCACGCTCCTTTCCCCACATTTCTGGGAAGCCTGGGAGGGTTTCCCTAAGAGCTGCCTCAGTTTGTGTGTGGCCTCTCAGGAGCCCAACTCTCAAGAGACAGTTTTTGTCGGCCAGAGGCTGGAGCTGGAGAGCTGGTTGTTTCACTGAGACTTCTGGAAACTGTCCTTTCTATAAACTCAGGTGCTCACTGGTTGAGAGAGGCCTGAGTTACATTATGTTTTGAGGATCGGGTTTCATGGAGTGGCCATGAAGTAAATGAAGCTGAAACTCCAAGGTCCTTCACTCTATTGCACCCCTTCCAAAGCCGAACAAACACCTCATTTTATCTTAGTAATTTTTAATTCTTCCTCCCAAAGAGGGACTTCTCAGTCATGTGAGCGACAGGCCCAGTGAATCTGGACTGATCCCTCACTCAGGATACTCAAGAAACACACACACATTTATAATGAAGATGTTCACAAATTTTATACAGGCACTGAACACATACATACCAAATCTTGTACACAGAAAAATGACTGGAAGGACGGATACTGAGATGTCAAAAGTTCCTATGAGCTGGGAACATGAGAAAAAATTTTTTCTCCTTCATTTCTTTTTTCTTTTGTTAAGTTTTCCATGATTGGGAGAATTTTCTTCAAAATGGTGAAAAATGAATTTTATTATAGAAATGCTGTAAATAAAGAATTCTCAAGGGAATTCAAAAACCAAAAACAAATGCAGCCAAAATTCCACCATGTTTTATAGTTACAATGTAACAAATATTTGTATTCTACTCCTTGAGCTACACTTAGAAATTTTTCTTCCATGTTGCTACATAGTCTTCTTAATTATCATTATGCTTCATTATTCCTTTGAACGGCTCTACCAAAATTTAAGTCACCGTTCCTCTGTAATTGGGTATTTAACTCCATGTAAATAGGCATCCTAGTCACTTGTATATATTATACTTTTAGTATTCCACCTAGATCCAGAAAGGATTTCAGCCTCTCAATGTATGTAGCTTTCTCCTTTTTTTCCCCACTAATTCTTTAGGAAAAATCACCACACCTGAAATTGAAAGTTCAAGGAATACAAATGTCAAAGTAGTTCTTAAGCAACTGGGCTGTTTGTGTTCCAGACCGTTGCACTGGTTGACACTGATTTACAAAACTCATCAACCCAAATAATAAGGGGGGTCATGTATTAGTCTGCTCAGGCTGCCATAAGAAATAAAAAACAAAACACACAGGCTAGGTGGCTTAAAACAGCACAAATTTATTTTCTCACAGTTATGGAGGCTAGAAGTCCAAGATCAAGGTGCTGTCAGGGTTGGTTTCTGGTGAGACCTTTTTTCCTAGCTTCCTCTGTGCACACTTGGCAAGAGAGAGCAATCTCTGCTCTTTCTTTTTATAAGGACACCAGTCCCATGGGATTAGGGCCCCACCCATATGACCTCATTTAACCTTAATTATCTCCCTAAGGCCCTATCTCTAAATTAGGGGTTAGGGCTTCCACATATGAGCTGGGGGCAGGGGGAAGGAGGGAAGGGGGGCGCGGTGGCACGCAACTCAGTCCATTACAGAAGGTATTCCCACTAATTTGATTTTGCAACTCACTAATGGGCTGAGACATGGTTTGAAAACACTGCATTACTAGGCTCCGAGTGTTTTTGTGATCTCTGTAAGCCACTCCATACCCACGTGAGTTAAAATGGAGAACGGTACGCTACTGAGGACTCAGAAGTAAACCTGCCATCACATATTTACGAAAAAAACAAAACAGCAGGCAAGATTTCTGCTTGAACAGCAGCCCTGGGAAGTTCTAACAAGAGGAACAGACAAGGCTGACTTCAAGAAAGAGCTGGCAAATCACACAACTTAAGGCAACTCTACACTTTGCACAAAGGCCAATGTTCCAATGTGTGGGTGGTGCTGAAACGGTCAGAGAAGAAAGCAGTCTTCTTTCACTCCTGGCGGCTTGTGCTCACAGGTAAGCATCTTTGCAGCTGTGTTTGCAAGGTGAGGGCTTCATGTGCGCCCTTCCTGGGTTCTAAGTGCTTCAGCCACCTTAGCTCGTTTAGAAAACAAGCAGACTTACATCCACACAGACACCGCAGGAAGCCACACAAGGGTTTTGAAGGAGCCCAATGAGTTACTCTGAAATTTCAGGCAGGTAGTTGTCCTTCCCTGGGGGCACTTACAGCAAAGTGGCTCATCTCTGTGCCTCAGAGTGCACAGGGAAAACATCACCTTCCATGTTCTCCAGGAGCTTGCCAATCCTCCACTGGCATGGGCTCCACATGCAGCACAGGGGTGCCCAGGGCACTCTCCAATGCATTGACTTTCTCCTTCTCATGGGAATTCTGGTGCTCAGCCAGGGCCAGGCTGAAGTGGAAGTTTTCCAACAGCTCTGGCACGTGTAGAGCTTCCTGGTGTGGCTCTTGAGATGATCCATGAACGGGAGATACACACAAAGGTCTCCCCGCAAGTGCTGCCCACCTAGGGCTTCCCTTGGGACACCCCCCAGGCTCACGTACTGCAGGGCAGCACATGGCTAGAGATGGCCCACGTGGCCAGGGACCCTGCACTCTGCCCAGCCCAGGAGGTCTGAGGGACCTGTGAGGCCCAAGGGCAACAAAACCTGAGTCTCGATGCAGAAGAGCAAGGTGCACGAGGGTGGGGAGGTGGCTGCTGGGTGGGGGGCCGGGCGAGGCCAGGAGTCCTGGTTGGTGGGAGGTGGGACTTGGGGACAGCAGACGCAGCAGGAAGGGTGAGGAGGGGAGCTGCCGCTGGCAGCCACAGTGCACCCTCGGGGGGACTAAGGGTGCACCAGACACAGCCAGAGGGACAGGGAAGAGGCCATGGAGTCACCACAAAGTGGGTTGGGGAGGAGCCTGCAGTCAGGGGCCACCTGGCCAGCACTCCCCAGGAGGCAGTGGGACGGCTCGAGTCAGAGCCCTCCCCCTGGTCTCAGAGAACTCCCCCACCCTCACCCACCGCTCAGGGCCAGGCTCGTCCCTTAGCTTCCTGGGGAGGCAGCAGCCTGGGTGCCCAAGCCTGGAACCTCAGCCCACCCTAGCTCCTTGTCCTCTGGCCTCCCTAGGGCAGCTGGCAGCACACTGATGAGGGAGGGAGGGAGGGAGGCAGGTTGATAAGACAGGGTGGGACAGGCCCTGTGAGCTGCTGGGCAAGTGGGCTCCCACCCACCCACCTCTGGCTCAGCCTTTGTGGGCCTGGCCTCTCTGGTCTTCTCCTCCCTGATGCTCTCCTGTTCCAGAAGCACGGGGTCTGGAGCAGAAGAGACTGGGGAGAAGGGAAGGCAAAGCTGAGGACTAGATCTCACAGCTGAGCACCCCCAAGCCAGTCAGGGAGGCCCCAGCATGGTCACATCACAGAAGGTCCCAGGGTTCCACTGACCCCACATGTGTCCTCAATTGACAGAGCAGAACAGCCAAGAAGAAAGCAAAAAGCAGCTCAAGCTCAGCAGTGGCCCTAGATATTCAAAGAAAAGCCAAAAAGAGATAACACACTTTTCTACCCATCAGGATGGTAGAGATCTTAAAAAGCAACAATATGCAGTGCTGGCACAGATGTGGGAAAATAGGCACCCTTGTATGCTGGCACTGTACATATATGCTATAGAACTTTTGGAAAACCATGTGGAAATGCCCTTTGTCCAGTGGTCCTGAGGATCCCACCCTACCCAAACAGAACTAACTTCCCACACCCAGGCACGTGTCTGAGGACGTTTCACTGCAGATTTGCAGGAAGAGGCAGAAACCTTAACGGCAGCAAAATTCCCACTCTAGGACAACGAACGGTGGATCCTGTGAAATGCCATGGAGGTGAGGAGGAGATGGCATTGGATATTGAGCCACTGCCTGGAGGGGCCTGGGTGGGTGAGGGGTTGCTCCATGCAAACAGCCAGTGCTACAGGCATCATTTCCAGGGAAACGGGCTGCCAACCTCTGCACAGGCCCATGGGTGAGATGTGTGCATACACAGGTGAGATGTGTACGCACTCAGGTGAGATGTACAAAAGAACACGAAGGGGCAAACGCCAGGGTGCGCACCTTGGTCTGATTTGCAGAGGGTGTGAGGGAGTGGGGAGATTGTTACTTTCTTCTTTATACCTCGATGCTTTTCACTGTTTCTGATAAGCACGTACAATTTGAATCATCTCAAGAGGAATTTAATTAAAAATAATACTCGTGACATTCACAGAGCCTGTGGGGAGAAGGCGAAATTACAGCACAGACTTCCAGGCCTCAGCTACCTTGCTTCCCTCGGGCTCCCTCAAGAACCAGCACGATGGCTCTCTCCTTGCCTTTCCCAACCACAGACCCTGGCCCACCACACGTACCCAAGAGCTGGTTGGTCACTCACAGGTCTCGGGGGTGCCTGGGTCTTACTGGGTTCCAGGTCTTCGCTGGCTCTCACCGGCCCACCTGGAAATGGCAGACAGGAAAGACTCAGCGTGCTTCCCTGTGACACACCGCCTTGCTCAAAGCTGTGGGTGGGCCCCAAGGGAGATCTTGATGGCATCCCCGTTTACACCCAAAGATAGAGTGAGCCCAAGAGGTTCACAGTAAGCTCACAGGGCTGGGGGTGGGGGACAAACATGGACCCAGGCTTCTGACCCCGAGCCCAAGGCTCCAGGGCCCCATTACCACCAGTCCATAGGCCTTGCCCTCAGATGTGGTGGAGACTGCCCACCCAGCCCCAGTGCTCCCCTTCTTCCCGTAATAAGGAGACGGAAGTGTGCCAAGAATACTTACTTAGTTTTTAAGGGGCTGCTTCCTCCTGCTTCCTTACATCTGGAAGGCAGATGTGAGGGCAGAAACCCAAGCAGCCTTCCTGGCCCATGAGGGTGATGCCCCTGGGCAGGGTGGTGGGGGCCAGATCCCTGCTGACTGAGGAGCTGCCCCACCAGCTCAGAGTGTTTAGCTTCTGTGCCTCTTATACATGAGGGAACTGAACTCTCTCAGGTAACCCGCTGGCTGGGGTCTGGGCTCCATGCTGTCAATGTCACTCCTTCCAGGGCTGATCCCCTCCCATTCCTCAAAGGCATACTCTCCTCTGGGGAGGTGGCCTCACCTGGCTCCGCCAGGGCCTTGGTGAGGTCCTCCACCAGGGAGGCTGCCTTCTTGCAGCTCTTGGGCTGCTCTGCCACCACCCTGGGCTGGAGCTTGTGGAGTAGGATGCCCAAGAACTGCTCCATCACCAGCAGCTCCATCATGTGTTCCTCGGAGTGCACCTCAGGCTGCAGCCACTCTCAACACAGGTCCCGGAGCCGGGCCAGGGCCTGGTGGGACCGAGCCACCTCCTGGTAGACAAAGTTCCAGAAGTGGAGGCAGGAGAACTCGAGGTCAGCAGGAGCCCTTCCAGGGTTGGTCTTGGGCCCCTCCTACTGGTCCCCAGCTGTTGACTCCGGTGTGGGCAATTCCAGGGGAGTTGGGGAGTTCCTGGGGGTGGCAAACGCTTTCCCCAAAGGCAGCATCTTTCCAAACATGCAAGGCGCCTGTTGTGAAGGGTGAGTTCACGGGATTGAGGCTCCGAGGGAGACAGACCAGGGATGACAATATGCTCTGGGATCTTAGCCAGACTCCACACCTGCAGAGGGACAAAGAGGTACCGACACAGTGAGAGGCACGGGCCTGTGAGTGGGAGTTCAGGGCCTGGCCAGCCCTCTCCCCATCCCCAGGTGATCCTGAAGGGTGGAGGCAAATCCCCTTCACACAGGGCTGTGCAGAGCTCAAGCTTCGCTCCCACCTCCAGGCCCAGCCCTGCCCCCATGTCGCCTTCTCCCCACATTTCCACATCAGATGACTCGGTATTCACAGCGTCTCCTGGCCTCATGCAGAGATTACTCACTCATTATAAAGAGGGAAAAAGTGCCTTTAGAATGAAAAACACGTGGAGTAAGGAGCGTCTTTAGTATCTCAGCTGCCTTCCTCAGTCCCCGCCAAGAACGCGCACACTGGACCCGCTCACGAGAGACAGACAACCAAGAGACATCCTGCGTGACCGGCCTGGGCGCCCCAAAAGCCTCAAGACCAGGAATTTAAGGAAGTCACAGTCCCAAGGAGCAAGCAGAGGAAAAGCAACAATGTGTCACGCCGGGCCCTGAACGGCTGGGGAGCAGGAGAAGACACGACTACAGGAGGTTGTTGGGGTGACTGGGGGAACAGGGACCAGACCCTGGTATGGAGTCGAGGATGGTGGAACTGTCCAACTTGGCCTCCGATGAGTCAGCTAAGAGGCAGGTCTGTGTATGATGGGATTGGGGAGGGGGGCGGAGAAAATGGAGAGAGAGAGGGGTAAGGGAGAGAGACAGAAGTGTGCAAAACATAAAATACCAACAGGTGAATCTGAACAAAGGGTATGCAGAAGTCCTATCTGACACTATTTTAAAAAGGTCCAAAAGCAATCCTCTGTGGTCCTCAATGCCCGTTGCCGGCTGACCCATTCTTGCCCTTTCCCCGATAGGGTTTCCCTCGCCCACCTAAGAGGTCCCAGAGCAGAGGCAGGCACCTCACTCAAACCGAACCCACGTCCGGGTGACGGGGTAGAGACGCAGGGCGACCGGCCGGCAGAGACGACCCCGCGCTCCAGGCCGCAGCCCAGGGCGGCTTGGCACCGTCCCCTGCTCCCACCTGAGCGCCCACCACAGACACCCTCAGCCGTCAAGCCCCCTCCGGTCACCTCGGAACGCAGCTGCGTGCGTACACGAGCCGGGCCGCTACAACTCGCCTCTCAGGAACGGTACGTCGCGGCCGCCAGCCTGCGTTCCTTCGGCGCAGCGGCCCCAGGAGCCCGGCGCGATGGCGTCGGGCCAGACTGCGCGTGCGCGGAACCTGCGACGCCCAGAAGGCAGCAGGTCATCGGCGCGGACGTGGGCAGAGCGAGGACGCGACGGCAGACCAGACAGCCAATCAGAGGCCGAGCTAGCCTAGCCTGGCGTCCGACCTCCCTTGCGCCTGCGCCGTCCTTGATGCCATGGCAACGGCATAAACAAGAGAAGACCAGAGAGACAGACGGAGAAAGGAAGAGAAGAGACACATACGCAGAGACAGAGAGCGGGGCATAGAAGAGGAGACACGGACGCAGAGACGAGGAGGGAGAGAAAGGTGAAGACAAGAGGCGCGCACACCCAAAGATGGAGAGACCAGAAGGCCCAGAGTCCCCAAGATAGCGAGATACTGAGGATCACAGACACAAGGAGACCAACAGATGAAGACACAGAGAATGAGAGGAAGACAGACTCAGAGAAGGGGAGATCCAGAGGTTGGGAGACTCTGATGTGGAGAAAGACCCAAGACAGGGACAGGTAGAAATGGGCAGGCCTCGAATGGGGAAAACAGAGACCCTGAGATAAGAAGACCTAGAGATGGAGACAGAGAAGGTGAGAAGCAGAAACGGGGAGACAACAGAGACAGAGAGACCCACAGCCTTAGAAATAGAGGTGAGGGACTTCCCTGGTGGTGCAGTGGTTAAGAATCCGCCTGCCAATGCAGGGGACACGGGTTCGAGCCCTGGTCTGGGAAGATCCCACATGCCACGGAGCAACTAAGCCTGTGCACCACAACTACTGAAGCCCGTGCGCCTAGAGCCTGTGCTCCACCACAAGAGAAGCCACGGCAATGAGAAGCCCGCGAGCCGCAACTAGAGAAAGCCTGCGCACAGCAACGAAGACCCAATGCTGCCAAAAATAAATAAATAAAAATAAATAAATTTATTAAAAAGAAAAAGAAATAGAGGTGGGGACACTGAGAGACAGGGATGTGGGGTCAAAAAAAGGGTTCTGCATATGCAGGGAATTGACAGAATTTGAAGACTAGCCATGCTGGGGGCTTCAGGAGCCGCTGAAATGGAGGAAAACGTAAAAGAAGCGACTGGGGTGAGTGATGTCCTCCAAAACCCCAAATAGGTGTCGCCACTCCGGTAGACAGGGCCAGGGTCAGAATGCTGCTTCCCATTCCAGAATTTTCTAGAGGGCAGTTTATGAGGCTGTCATTTTGTGCAAGCTGATTTTTTAAAAAATGTTTCTCTGAACAGTTTATTTTGCATATTTATTTACAACAATACTCCCATTTTCCGGTATTCGGTTCCATGAATTTTAACTTATATAACCGCCAACACAATCAGAATAAAGAATAGATCCATTGCACCAAAAACTCCTTCCTGAAGACATACAGATAGCCAAAAAGCACATGAAAAGAGGCTCAACATCACTAATTACTAGAGAAATGCAAATCAAAACTACAATGAGGTATCACCTCACACCAGTTAGAATGTCCGTCATCAAAAAGTCTACAAACTACAAATGCTGGAGAGGGTGTGGAGAAAAGGGAACCCTCCCACACGGTTGGTGGGGATGTACATTGGCACAGCCACTATGGAGAACAGCATGGAGGTTGCTTAAAAAACTAAAAACAGTGCTACCATATGATCCAGCAATCCCACTCCTGGGCATATATCCAGAGAAAAATATGGTTCAAAAGGATACATGCACCACAGTGTTCACTGCAGCGCTGTTTACAATAGCCAAGACATGGAATCAACCTAAATGTACATCAACAGAGGAATGGATAAAGATCTGGTACATATATTCAATGGAATATTAGTCAGCCACGAAAAAGAATGAAATAACGCCATTTGCAGCAACGTGGATGGACCTGGAGATTATCATACTAAGTGAAGTAAGTCAGAGAAAGACAAATTTCATATGATACCACTTATACGTGGAATCTAAAAAAAATTATACAGGGACTTTCCTGGTGGCACAGTGGTTAAGACTCCACACTCCCAATGCAGGAGGCCCGGGTTTGATCCCTGATCAGGGAACTAGACCCCACATGCATGCCGCAACTAAGAGTTCGCATGCCACAACTAAGGAGCCCACGTGTCACAACTAAGGAGCCCGCCTGCCACAACTAAGACCTGGCAAACCAAATAAGTAAATTTTTTTTTTTTTTTTGATTTTTAGAAATTTCATGTAATGTCTGAAACATTTATATTAACATATTTCCATACATATTTCCATACAAATACAAATATAAGATTTTTAGAAATTTCATGTAATGTCTGAAACATTTATATTAACATGTTTCCATACAAATAACCCAATGAAAGTTTAGTATTAGTTGTTTTGTTTGTTTTTTTATACTGCAGGTTCTTATTAGGCATCAGTTTTATACACATCAGTGTATACATGTCAATCCCAATCGCCCAATTCAGCACACCACCATCCCCACCCCACCGCAGTTTTCCCCCCTTGGTGTCCATATGTCCATTCTCTACATCTGTGTCTCAACTTCTGCCCTGCAAACTGGCTCATCTGTACCATTTTTCTAGGTTCCACATACATGCATTAATATACGATATTTGTTTTTCTCTTTCTGACTTACTTCACTCTGTATGACAGTCTCTAGATCCATCCACGTCTCAACAAATGACTCAATTTCATTCCTTTTTATGGCTGAGTAATATTCCATTGTATATATGTACCACATCTTCTTTATCCATTCATCTGTTGATGGGCATTTAGGTTGCTTCCATGACCTGGCTATTGTAAATAGTGCTGCAATGAACATTCGGGTGCATGTGTCTTTTTGAATCACGGTTTTCTCTGGGTATATGCCCAGTAGTGGGATTGCTGGGTCATATGGTAATTCTATTTTTAGTTTTTTAAGGAACCTCCATATTGTTCTCCATAGTGGCTGTATCAATTTACATTCCCACCAACAGTGCAAGAGGGTTCCCTTTTCACCACACCCTCTCCAGCATTTGTTGTTTGTAGATTTTCTGATGATGTCCATTCTAACAGGAGTGAGGTGGTACCTCATTGTAGTTTTGATTTGCATTTCTCTAATAATTAGTGATGTTGAGCATCTTTTCATGTGCTTCGTGGCCATTTGTATGTCTTCTTTGGAGAAATGTCTATTTAGGTCTTCTGCCCATTTTTGGATTGGGGTGTTTGTTTCTTTGATATTGAGCTGAATGAGCTGTTTATATATTTTGGAGATTAATCCTTTGTCCGTTGATTCATTTGCAAATATTTTCTCCCATTCTGAGGGTTGTCTTTTCGTCTTGTTTATGGTTTCCTTTGCTGTGCAAAAGCTTTGAAGTTTCATTAGGTCCCACTTGTTTATTTTTGTTTTTATTTCCATTACTCTAGGAGGTGGATCAAAAAAGATCTTGCTGTGATTTATGTCAAAGAGTGTTCTTCCTATGTTTTCCTCTAAGAGTTTTATAGTGTCCAGTCTTATATTTAGGTCTCGAATCCATTTTGAGTTTATTTTTGTGTATGGTGTTAGGGAGTATTCTAATTTCATTCTTTTACATGTAGCTGTCCAGTTTTCCCAGCACCACTTATTGAAGAGACTGTCTTTTCTCCATTGTATATCTTTGCCTCCTTTGTCATAGATTAGTTGACCATAGGTGCGTGGGTTAATGTCTGGGCTTTCTATCTTGTTCCATTGATCTATGTTTCTGTTTTTGTGCCAGTACCATATTGTCTTGATTACTGTAGCTTTGTAGTATAGTCTGAAGTCAGGGAGTCTGATTCCTCCAGCTCCATTTTTTTGCCTCAAGACTGCTTTGCCTATTCGGGGTCTTTTGTGTCTCCATACAAATTTTAAGATGATTTGTTCTAGCTCCGTAAAAAATGCCATTGGTAATTTGATAGGGATTGCATTGAATCTGTAGATTGCTTTGGGTAGTATACTCATTTTCACAATGTTGATTCTTCCAATCCAAGAACATGGTATATCTCTCCATCTGTTGGTATCATCTTTAATTTCTTTCATCAGTGTCTTATAGTTTTCTGCATACAGGTCTTTTGTCTCCCTAGGTAGGTTTATTCCTAGGTATTTTATTCTTTTTGTTGCAATGGTAAATGGGAGTGTTTCCATAATTTCTCTTTCAGATTTTTCATCATTAGTGTATAGGAATGCAAGAGATTTCTGTGCATTAATTTTGTATCCTGCAACTTTACCATATTCATTAATTAGCTCTAGCAGTTTTCTGGTGGCAGTTTTAGGATTCTCTATGTATAGTATCATGTCATCCGCAAACAGTGACAGTTTTACTTCTTCTTTTCCAATTTGTATTCCTTTTATTTCTTTTTCTTCTCTGATTGCCGTGGCTAGGACTTCCAAAACTATGTTGAATAATAGTGGTGAGAGTGGACATCCTTGTCTCGTTCCTGATCTTAGAGGAAATGCTTTCAGTTTTTCACCATTGAGAATGATGTTTGCTGTGGGTTTGTCATATATGGCCTTTATTATGTTGAGGTAGGTTCCCTCTATGCCCCCTTTCTGGAGAGTTTTTATCAGAAATGGGTGTTGAATTTTGTCAAAAGCTTTTTCTGCATCTATTGAGATGATCATATGGTTTTTATTCTTCAATTTGTTAATATGGTGTATCACATTGATTGATTTGCGTATATTGAAGAATCCTTGCATCCCTGGGATAAATCCCACTTGATCGTGGTGTATGATCCTTTTAATGTGTTGTTGGATTCTGTTTGCTAGTATTTTGTTGAGGATTTTTGCATCTATATTCATCAGTGATATTGGTCTGTAATTTTCTTTTTTTGTAGTGTCTTTGTCTGGTTTTGGTATCAGGGTGATGGTGGCCTCATAGAATGAGTTTGGGAGTGTTCCTTCCTCTGCAATTTTTTGGAAGAGTTTGAGAAGGATGGGTGTTAGCTCTTCTCTAAATGTTTGATAGAATTCACCTGGGAAGCCATCTGGTCCTGGACTTTTGTTTGTTGGAAGATTTTTAATCACAGTTTCAATTTCATTACTTGTGATTGGTCTGTTCATATTTTCTATTTCTTCCTGGTTCAGTCTTGGAAGGTTATACCTTTCTAAGAATTTGTCCATTTCTTCCAGGTTGTCCATTTTATTGGCATAAAGTTGCTTGTAGTAGTCTCTTAGGATGCTTTGTATTTCTGCAGTGTCTGTTGTAACTTCTCCTTTTTCATTTCTGATTTTATTGATTTGAGTCCTCTCCCTCTTTTTCTTGATGAGTCTGGCTAATGGCTTATCAATTTTGTTTATCTTCTCAAAGAACCAACTTTTAGTTTTATTGATCTTTGCTATTGTTTTCTTTGTTTCTATTTCATTTATTTCTGCTCTGATCTTTATGATTTCTTTCCTTCTGCTAACTTTGGGTTTTGTTTGTTCTTCTTTCTCTAGTTTCTTTAAGTGTAAGGTTAGATTGTTTACTTGAGCTTTTTCTTGTTTCTTTAGGTAGGCTTGTATAGCTATAAACTTCCCTCTTAGAACTGCTTTTGCTGCATCCCATAGGTTTTGGGTCGTCGTGTTTTCATTGTCATTTGTCTCTAGGTATTTTTTAATTTCCTCTTTGATTTCTTCAGTGATCTCTTGGTTATTTAGTAACGTATTGTTTAGCCTCCATGTGTTTGTCCTTTTTACGTTTTTTTCCCTGTAATTCATTTCTAATCTCATAGCGTTGTGGTCAGAAAAGATGCTTGATATGATTTCAATTTTCTTAAATTTACTGAGGCTTGATTTGTGACCCAAGATGTGATCTATCTTGGAGAATGTTCCGTGCACACTTGAGAAGAACGTGTAATCTGCTGTTTTTGGATGGAATGTCCGATATATATCAATTAAATCTATCTGGTCTATTGTGTCATTTAAAGCTTCTGTTTCCTTATTTATTTTCATTTTGGATGATCTGTCCATTGGTGTAAGTGAGGTGTTAAAGTCCCCCACTATTATTGTGTTACTGTCGATTTCCTCTTTTATAGCTGTTAGCAGTTGCCTTATGTATTGAGGTGCTCCTATGTTGGGTGCATATATATTTATAATTGTTATGTCTTCCTCTTGGATTGATCCCTGGATCATTATGTAGTGTCCTTCCTTGTCTCTTGTAACATTCTTTATTTTAAAGTCTATTTTATCTGATATGAGTATAGCTACTCCAGCTTTCTTTTGATTTCCATTTGCATGGAATATCTTTTTCCATCCCCTCACTTTCAGTCTGTATGTGTCCCGAGGTCTAAAGTGGGTCTCTTGTAGACAGCATATATATGGGTCTTGTTTTTGTATCCATTCAGCCAGTCTATGTCTTTTGGTTGGGGCATTTAATCCATTCACGTTTAAGGTAATTATCGATATATATGTTCCTATGACCATTTTCTTAATTGTTTTGGGTTTGTTTTTGTAGGTCCTTTTCTTCTCTTGTGTTTCCCACTTAGAGAAGTTCCTTTAGCATTTGTTGTAGAGCTGGTTTGGTGGTGCTGAATTCTCTTAGCTTTTGCTTGTCTGTAAAGCTTTTGATTTCTCCGTCAAATCTAAATGAGATCCTTGCCGGGTAGAGTAATCTTGGTTGTAGGTTCTTCCCTTTCATCACTTTAAGTATATCATGCCACTCCCTTCTGGCTTGCAGAGTTTCTGCTGAGAAATCAGCTGTTAACCTTATGGGAGTTCCCTTGTATGTTATTTGTCGTTTTTCCCTTGCTGCTTTCAATAATTTTTCTTTGTCTTTAATTTTTGCCACTTTGATTACTATGTGTCTCGGCGTGTTTCTCCTTGGGTTTATCCTGTATGGGACTCTCTGTGCTTCCTGGACTTGATTAATTATTTCCTTTCCCATGTTAGGGAAGTTTTCGACTATAATCTCTTCAAATATTTTCTCTGGTCCTTTCTCTCTCTCTTCTCCTTCTGGGACCCCTATAATGCGAATGTTGTTGCGTTTAATGTTGTCCCAGAGGTCTCTTAGGCTGTCTTCATTTCTTTTCATTCTTTTTTCTTTAGTCTGTTCCACAGCAGTGAATTCCATCATTCTGTCTTCCAGGTCACTTATCCGTTCTTCTGCCTCAGTTATTCTGCTATTGATTCCTTCTAGTGTAGTTTTCATTTCAGTTATTGTATTGGTCATCTCTGTTTGTTTGTTCTTTAATTCTTCTAGGTCTTTGTTAATCATTTCTTGCATCTTCTCAATCTTTGCCTCCATTCTTATTCCAAGGTCCTGGATCATCTTCACTATCATTATTCTGAATTCTTTTTCTGGAAGGTTGCCTATCTCCACTTCATTTAGTTGTTTTTCTGGGGTTTTTTCTTGTTCCTTCATCTGGTACATAGCCCTCTGCCTTTTCATCTTCTCTATCTTTCTGTAACTGTATAAGTAAATATTTTAAAATAAATAAATAAATAAAATGATACAAATGAACTTATTTACAAAACAAACAGATTCACAGAGTTCGAAACAAACTTGTGGTTACCAAAGGGGAAACGTTGGGGGGAAGGGATAAATTTGGAGTTTGGGGATTAACATATATACACTACTATATATAAAATAGATAAGCAACAAGGATCTACTGTATAGCACAAGGAACTATACTCAATATTCTGTAATAACCTATATGGGAAAAGGATGGATAGGACTTCCCTGGTGGCGCAGTGGTTAAGAATCCACCTGCCAATGCAGGGGACACGGGTTTGATCCCTGGTCCGGGAAGATCCCACATGCCGTGGAGCAACTAAGTCCATGAGCCACAACTACTGAGCCCACGCGCCACAACTACTGAAGCCCGTGTGCCTAGAGCCTGTGCTCCACAACAAGAGAAGCCACTGCAATGAGAAGCCCGCGCACCACAACGAGGAGTAGCCCCTGCTCACCACAACTAGAGAAAGCCTGCTCACAGCAACGAAGACCCAACACAGCCAAAAATAAATAAATAAATAAATAAATAAAGTAAAAATAAAAAAGAATGGATATATGTATAACTGAATCACTTAGCTGTACACACAACATTGTAAATCAACTATATGCCAATAAAAAATAAAAAATAAATTTAAAAAAAAAAACCTCCTTCCTGGTGACCTTCTTCCCCACCCATAACCCTGGCAACCACTGATCTGTTTTCCCCAGTATAGTTTTGCATTTTCCAGAATGTCATATAAACAGAATCATAGAGTATGTGGACTTTAGAGATTGGCTTTTTTTCACCAAACATAGTTCTTTTAAGATCCATTCAGTTCATTCCTTTTTATTGCTAAGTAGCATTGATGCTAAGGATATACCACAGTTTGTTTAAACATTCATCACTGAAGGACATTTGGGTTGTTTCCAAAATTTTGCTATTACACATAAGGCTGCTGTAAACATTTGTGTACAGGTTTTTGTGTGACCCTTCGTTAGTCTTCATTTTTCCGGGATAAATGCCCAAGAGTGCAATTGCTGTGTTACATGGTAAGCACATGTTTAGTATTAAAAGAAACTGCCACTCTTTTCCAGAGTAGTTGGACCATTTTACACTTCCACCAGCAATGTATGTGTGCACCTGTTTCTCCACATCCTTACCAGTGTTTGGTGTTATTGTTTTTTATTTTAGCCTTTCTGATAGATGTGTAGTGACATTTCGCTGTGCTTTTAATTTGCATTTCCCTAACAGTTAATAACTTTTTAAAAAATT
This sequence comes from Balaenoptera ricei, assembly GCF_028023285.1. NCBI lineage: Eukaryota > Metazoa > Chordata > Mammalia > Artiodactyla > Balaenopteridae > Balaenoptera > Balaenoptera ricei. The sequence goes on along the minus strand of NC_082657.1, from coordinate 386,768 downwards.
TCATTGAAGTATATTTCATTTACAATGTTGTGTTAATTTCTGCTGTACAGCAAAGTGACTCAGTTATACATATATTTTTTTTCCCTTTCATATTCTTTTCCATATTATGGTCTATCACAGGATATTGAATATAGTTCCCCGTGCTATACAGTAGGACCTTGCTGTTTATCCATTCTATATATGCTAGTTTGCATCTGCTAATCCCAAACTCCCAGTCCTTTCCTCCCCACTCCCCTCCCCCTTGGCAACCACAAGTCTGTTCTCTTAACAGTTAATAATGTTGAGCATATTTTCAGGTTTATTTGCCATCTGTATATCCTCTTCAATGAAATGTCTGTTCATGTCTTTTGCCCATATTCTAGTTTTCAAAAACTGTTGAGTTTGGAGAGATCTTTTTATATTCTAAATATAAGTACTTTGTCAGATATATGGTCTGTGAACCTTTTCTCCCAGTCTGTAGTTGTATTCCCTTAACAGAGCCTTTAGCAGAACAAAGTATTTTAATTCAGAAGATGTCCAATTTATCAATTTTTCTTTTATGGATCATGCTTTTTATGTCAAGTTTAAGAACTCTTTGTTTATAAGTCCCAAGGACTTCCATTTTACTTTTTACATGTAAGTCAATCATCAATTTTGAGTTAATTTTTGTATAAGATGTGAGGTTTATGTTGAGGTTCGTTTTTTCCCCCTATTGATGTTGGGCATCTTTTTTCTGACACTAATTCCGACACCGTATGTGTAGTTTTTTTTCAACACCAACCAATTCTCTAACACAAAAGGTGCCCAACAATTCAATTCTGAGACTGACTGCTTACAATTAGCGCAGACTCCACAGGTCAAGGGCTCAGTCCCACAAGACTGTCCCCACTTCAGATGCCTGCCACGGGCTACGCACACTTCTGCTCAGCAGACTTCAAAATCAGTGGTTCCCACAACACGCAGGCCCCTCAGGTTGAAATTCACTAGAACTCAGGAAAACACTACTTAATGTTTACCAGTTTTATATAAAGGATGTAACTCAGGAACAACCAAATGAAAATAGGGCAGCGTTTGGAAGGGGGCAGTGTGCAGAGCTCCCACGCTTCCTCCCGGCATGCCACCCTCTCAGCACGACGATGTGTTCAACAGCCCAGAATCTCTCTCTCAGTCGTTAAAAAGACTGGGGCAGACATACATGCACACACGGAATGGCCTCCAGAACACACCGTGAAGAGAACAATCAAGGTAGAACACAAAAACCTACAACCTAGGTGTCCAGAGATCGCCCTTTCCCCTGCCCCCATTAAATGCCTCTAGAAGGATACACAAGAACACATCAACAACTGTGGTCTCCAAGGAGGGGCCTCAGGTGAGAAAGAGGCTCATTTTTCATTCATCTGCTTCCCTCCTTTTTAATTCTTTACCACATGCATGGGTTGCTTTTTCAACTAAAGTAAAAATATTTGGTCCCAAACAGAGAACTACAAAAGCTAGATTGAGGGACAGTTAAGGCTCTCTCCAATGACAAGCAGTGAGAACACACCTGGATGAGCATAGTGATACAGGAGAATCCACTGGCTGTCTATCAGGGCATCTCACAATGTGAGCGCAGCCTGACCCCCGGCGGGGAAGTGCCAGCCCTCCACCCCGTTTGTCTCAGCCACTCCTCTCTCTGAGGCCTCACATTCCTGTCTCTGCCCCCACCATCTGCTCTATTCTTATCCCTGCCCACACCAGGGAATGGCAGCCCCAGCCTCCAAGATGGCCTGTTCTCACCAGTCCAGCAGTCTCAGCTCACTGCTCAGAATCCTGGAGTCCAATCACACATGTATAAGGGAAGTGCCCACACTGGGGACCCCAGCTCCACTGGAAGGAAGTTAGGACACCAACTTGCTGCTCTTCCAGCACAGCAATCCAACTGAGGCCCTGGTCCTGACTGCCAAGAGGCACACAAGGCCAACCTTGTTCAAGCGGAGCAGGTCTCAGTCTTCACGTGAGCCCCAGGGAGGCACCATCTCATGAGAAGTCTTGCTCCAGACTGGACGGCACATGTGTGGCTCAGTTACCCTGGGAGCGGCAGTTACCATCTGACTGTGGTTCAGCCGCTGGGGCAGGGCCTGTGAGGAGTCTTGGGTGAGTGAGAGAAGCTGTGATTTGGGGCAGAAGTCCTTGTGATACTGAGTCCAGGAGCTTGAGGCCCAAACAGGACCAGGCTCTTGCAACTGCTGTGGGATGGACGTGTACCACAGTGGAATGAGCGCTGGGCAACATCTTCCTTCTCAGCACAGTATGCGCCATCACTCTGGGGCACGCGTGCCAGAGAGCTCGTCTTCACAGCACCTGGAGCCCCACCTCCACTCCGTTCAGGCCTCCGCACACAGCCCAGCTGCCATCATCCACATCCCGGAGACTCTAGCCCTCTCCCACGTAGCTCCTTCAGAGGCTTCCAGCCAATCACGTGCACCAGGGTTTGGGAAGCAGTGCCAGCTGTGAAGTACTGGCGACAGGGGCCCAGGGTCTACAGAGGTTGGGAAGGCTGCTGATGTCCCTTCTCTTTCAGTCTCCTGAGTCAGAGAGGAGTAACATGAACATCAGCAGCGGCAGCAACAACAAAAACATGGGGAGTTCCCTGGCGGCCTAGTGGTTAGGACTCCGGGCTTTCACTGACATAGCCTAGGTTCAATCCCTGATCGGGGAACCGAGATCCTGCAAGCCGCATGGCTCGGCCAAAACAAAGCAAAAACATCAATAACAAGAGCAGCAGTAATGGCAGGAGATGCAGTAATAGCAACAGGGGTGGGAGCCGGAGCAGCTAATCCACACTGAACACTGTCACGTCCCAAGCACTCTGCATACCTCACTTCTCCTACTCCTAATGAGGTAGGGCTTATCCACATTTTATAAGTGAAGAACTAAGGCACAGAGAGATTCAATAATTCACCTGAGATCACACAGCTACTGAGATGTAATCCCATGAGAAACCCAAGTCTGACTGAAGTCAAGAGATGTACTCCTAACCATGACACTAACATTCACGTGGTGCAGTCCAATGTTTTCATGCAATTTCGTACAATTTTTCTTTAACTGGGATTAACTTTCCTGTATAGGCCTTCTGAGCAGCCAAGGAATTGCCACTTGAATGAGCGTCTACTGACCATCAGGCACAGCGTTTTCTTTTATAACTAAAAGGCCCAAAGTGTGCACACACATATATACGCACAATACTAAACATAAAGATATTTTGATATATGAGCTAGAATAGAAGACCCATGAGCTCAGGAACTCTTTCCTGTCTAACCAGCTTGTTAAGAGCCTATGCACACTTCTGTGTTTTGCTTCCCTCCACCTCAAGAGAATTTTCAATCTTGTAATAAAACAATTACAGGTGATACAGGCTACAGGAAAGGAATAACACTTAATATGCAGCAACACGACAGGGACTACATCACCATCTTTTGTTCCAGCAGGTAGGTCGTTAATCATTATCTCAGCAACAGTCTCTTCCTTGAAAGTTCTACTTTCCTCAAATGAATGAATCTCACTAGTCATTTAATTCCTCCTCCTGATATTAGTTATTTTATTAGACCTAAGACACAACTGATGGTAAGATGCACATTTTGTGAAGACAAAATGCAAACGAGAAGACAAAAGACTACCAATTAAACTGATTTCTGAGATGTTACAACGTGAAAAGAATGTGCATATTAGAAAAAAATGGAATACAGTTGAGTCCTTAGGGTTCTATGTCAGGACTAACTTCCAGGCACACACTTTTTCTAGAAATGTGTCAAAAACCTGACTGTGGATTTGTAATGGGACAATTGCTCTATAGGGGGCTCCTCTCCAGAATTCATTCTCTGATACACTAGAGTCGTGCTGTCCGATGAAGTAGCAACTAGATGTGCAGTTACAGAGGATCTGAAATGAGTGAGTGTCATATGTTTAAATTATTAGTATTTGGAATATAGGTGGTAAAATAAAATGTTATTGACATTAATTTCACCTCTTTCTTACTACTTTTAAAAACATGTGGCCACTAAAGAATTTGAAATTATACATGTGGCTCACATTATATTTCCAGCAGACAGCATTACCCTGGAAGATCAGATCTCCAGGTGGAAGCTTTCCCACATCAAGTGTACGTTTTCTGTCCATCTCTAGTATGAGCTTTCTTTCACGATAAACTTAGTATCACCTTAAGGGACTTTCCTGTATTATCACTCCATATTGGCTAATTCAAAAATACGTTCCCTTTTACCTAAGAGTTTCAGCAAGGGTTCTTTTTGTTTGTTTAATATTTTATTTATTTATTTATTTGGTTGTGCCAGGTCTTAGTTGTGGCAGGCAGGCTCCTTAGTTGAGGCACGTTGGCTCCTTAGTTGCAGCAGTCAGGTTCCTTAGTTGCGGCATGCGTGTGGGATCTAGTTCCCTGACCAGGGATTAAACCCAGGCCCCCTGCATTGAGAGCACAGAGTCTTAACCTCTGTGCCACCAGGGAAGTCCCTCGGCAAGGGTTCTTACTGAAACCTCAAACTCATCACATTAACCAAATCTTCTTTCTAATGCAAATAAAAGCAAGAGTTCCAGTTTAAACGTTTCCCACGTTAATTCCATTCCTAGATTTTGATTTGCATATCATATAAAAACAGAGAGAAACGCCACGAGAAGTTTCCCCCTGCCATCCTGGTCCCCTCTCTCAACTGTGTCACCATCCTTCAAAAGGTTTCATGGTGAGGTGTCACAGTCTCATGTATGTTTAGCACAATCCCTGCAGGTTTTAACACATTTGTTATGTTTCTAGAGTTTCTTTCCAATAAGTTCAGCAAAGTGGCAGAAGAATTCTCCCAGCTTATTACACAAACACAACGTCTCAGGATTTCTGTTCCGAGGAGTAAGGGATGAGTTATACTATTTTCAAAGAACTGCTGTTCAATATGAAGTCTCTGACATGGCATAAGTAAAGAGAATCAGCCAGAGCCATCTTCCCATTCGCTGACTCTCCACAGGTGTCTCTCCAGTGAACTCTGATGTCCAGTAAGAGCATGGCTGCTCTGGAACCCTGTTTGACACACAGGTACAGGGGCTCTTGACCCTATATCCTCTGATGCTTGGTCAGACAGGAGCTGTCCCTGAAAGCTTTGCCACACTGATTACACTTGTAGGGTTTCTCACCAGTATGAATCCTCTGGTGATGGATGAGGCCAAGGATGTTCCTGAAAAGTTTCTGACACTGGTCACGGCCATAGGGCTTCTCTAGGGCCTGATGAGGTAAGCACTCTCAATGAAAGTTTTCCCACATTCTTTACACTCACAGGGTTTCTCCCCAGAATGGATTTTGTGATGCACAATGGGGTAACCATTGCAGGTGAAAGATTTTCCACAATCCGTACACTTAACAGGGTTTCTCTCCAGTATGAATTCTCCCATATTCATGGGTGGAATCTAAAATATGACACAAATGAACTTATCTACGAAACAGAAACAGACTCAGATACAGAGAACAGACTTAGGGGTACCAAGGAGGAGAGGGGGTGAGGGAGAGATGCACTGGGAGTTCGGGGTTAGTAGATGCAAACTATTACATATAGAAAGGATAAACAACAAGGTCCTACTGTATAGTACAGTGAACTATATTCAATATCCTGGGATAAACTGTAATGGAAAAGAATATAAAAAACAATGTATATATGTGTATAACTGAGTCACTTTACTGTAGAGCAGAAATTAACATAACATTGTAAATCAACTATAGTTAAAAAAAAATAAATTTAAGAAAAAGGCATTAGGGACAATTGGGAAAATTTGAATATGGATGGATTATCAGATGATACAGAGAATTATTGCTAGTTTTCTTAGCAATAACAGTATTATGGATGTGCAGAAGAATGCCCTTATTCTTGGAATTTATGTCCTGACATATTTAAGGGTAAAGTGTCATATCTGCACTTACATTCAAATGGTTATACATACACACATAAAGAAATACACATATTATACACACAGTAAATATACATGCACACACATAAATATACATAGACACACATACACTCATAAACATACATACATACACATATACCAATATACACATATGCACATATAAACACGTGTACATACATATATACACACATGCACACAAATACACAGATTAAAATACATATACACAAATATGCAAAAATATGCATTCACATATACACATATTATAAATACATACTATATAACTGTTATATATTGCATACATATAAATCTAGATGATGGGTGATGGGTGTTCATTATACTCTTTTTTCAACTTTTCGGTTAATATTTTAGAAACTTGTTAAAATAGAAAATAGGGGAAACGTTAATGCTCCTAAGGGAGAGGTACTACCTCAGGATCAGCATTCATTAACACCCAGGTGAGAATAAATTTATAACAGTTTTCCCAAAAGGTGTTCAAGAGATGGTTACAGGCATTCTAACGGGGAAAATATGATACTAGCTGGGACCTGTATGAAAACCATGGAGTTACCACCCTAGCAAAATGCTGACTTGTAAAATCCTTTCTACACAGTAGATTTTGATGCAGGAGAAAACAGGAAGGCTGGGGTGGTATGGACATCTCCACTCTGCCTCGAAGAACTGGGGTCGAGCTGTCCAAACCACTCAGTTCCCTCCAGCCAGCTCCAGAATCGCGTGGCCCTCCGGCTGCTTGCAACAGCTGGCAGCTGATCCAAATTGAAAGCTATTTTACCTCTTTGTTCTATGAGTTAAATATGTTTCTGAAAAGTTGCAAGTAAATGAAGTAGGGCAAACAATTCTATTTTAGATTCAACAGGGGAGCATCCTATTTAAATAAAACCTGTATCAAATTCCATTTAAATATTTTACTATTAAAAATGTCACTATAAAATTAATATAATGAATTAATATAATACACACTCAATATGGAAAACTTGGAAAACATAAAATACAAAGAAAATTGTCTTGGGTGCATTTACTTCCTGTTTTCTTCCTGCAGAATCTTTTACACATACTTAAAGTCAAACTGTACAGACAATTTCGGGCCTTCTTTTTGTTTTTCCCTGTTAACATTATATTATTGGTAGTGTCCATATCATTAATGTGTCTTTATTAGCATAAAAAAATGACACAGCCTCTTTGGATGATAATTTTGAGTTTAAATCAAAATTTAAACCACACAGCAGGGAATTCCCTGGCGGTCCAGTGGTTAAGACTCAGTGCTTTCACTGCTGTGGCTCAGGTTCAAAAAGTAAACCACACAGCAATGTAGTGAATCAACACTGGCTTTCTTTTTAAAATGATGTAAATTAAAATTCAAAACTAACATAAGAGGACCTCACACATAGTGTTGTTTCATCAAACTTTTCCTCCAGTTACATATGTATGGGGGTCATGATGTAAATGTGTTTCTTACAACGCCTGGGTTAAAAAACCTTGAGAACCACCAGGTTGAAGAAATCCTTACTCATTTCACAAGGACACATGTTCAAGATGCTCCCTAAGGCACTCTTGGGAATGTTGAAAAACCGTAAATTTACAAGATGTCCATCAACAGGTGGTGGGAAGGAACAAATAAATTGTGGCAGCCTCACAAGGTGGAATACTGTACGGCAGTGAAAACAGTATGTGCAGAAAGCTCCACTTAGTACACAATAGGTTGGTGAGAGAAGCAGGCAGCAGAGTTTCACACACTGAACATATCAATTTCAAACACACACACCATATTGTTCGAAGCTACGGATATTATAAACGGAAAAGCTGTAACGACAGCCTGGAGACAACAGATGAGTGTTTGCTAGATGTATACCACACCCCCTCTATGATCTCAAGTCTCTTGGACAAGGACTAGCTCCTTCCCATTGGCGCACAGGAACGGCCCTTTTCCACTCAAGCAAATGTTTACGGAACACCTACTGTGTGCCAGGCCCTGTTTAGGCAGGGATGATTCATCAATGGATGAGACAGATGAAGACCGCCACCTGGGGACATTTCCCTGGTGGCGCGGTAGTTAAGAATCCACCTCCCAATGCAGGGGACACGGGTTCGAGCCCTGCTCTGGGAAGATCCCACATGCCACGGAGCAACTAACCCCATGCGCCACAGCTACTGAGCCTGTGCTCTAGAGCCCGTGAGCCACAACTACTGATCCTGCGTGCCACAACTACTGAAGCCCTCATGCTTAGAGTCTGTGCTCTGCAACAAGAGAAGCCACTGCAGTGAGAAGCCCGCACACCCCAACGAAGAGTAGCTCCCGCTCACCGCAACTAGAGAAAGCCCGCGGGCAGCAACAAAGACCCAACGCAGCCATAAATTAATTAATTAAAATAAATAAATAAATAATAAATAACAATAAATAAATAATAAATAAATAAATGACAAAAAAGAGAGAGACCTCCACCTGGTGAAGCTAGCATTCTGGTGGGGAAGATGCAGACAAAGGACAGAATGCAAAATCTGTCGCTATCAAACACTCACTGCAAACTCAGGAAGCACACAGACCTGGGTCAGTTTTTGGAGTTACGGCTGGTGGCCCTGACTGCTCCAACTTCCAGCACTATCCACAACTCAGAAACCAACCAGATTCAGGGAACACGCTGCCCAAGGAAGCAGGCAGGGCTCTGATTTTCACTGTGATGCAAGCTCCTTACCACCCGGAGTCCAGGAGCAAAGAGCTCCTGGCCAGCAGCCCCAGTCCCTGAAGGATTCCGGCTGTTACCGAGCAAGGGGAGCCGTGGGGGACTTGGAGCAGAGATGGGACATGATGTGACACATAAGCTGACGGGCTCCTGCTGGGGAACTGACGGGGGGGAGGGCAGAGGCAGGGGAGCAGGGAGCAGTCCCGTTACAGGGAGCAGGGGTGGTGCAGGGGCTGAACTCTGGAACTATATTGGAGGTACAGGCATGGGACTTTCAGGCAGAGATGATGTGGGGGTTGGTGAAAGGGAAACATCAACGCGGACGGTGAGGAACGTGGGCAGAAGGCGGAGACGCCATTCACAGAGAGTGGAAGGACTGGCTTTGGGGCCCAGAGGTTCTGCTGAGGACCCCATAGTCTGAGGTGTCTGTCCCGGGGGACCGGGGGGGGGCGGTGAGGGTGGATGACAGCTTCAGGGGATTAGGGGCCTGTGGGTAAGGGCAACTCAGTCCACGACCGGGGTTTGGGGGTGAGGGAGAGTTCCCCGTGGGCAGGGGGGAATCGGTCTTTGGAAGAGCAAAGGGGGGCGGGCAGGAACAAGGCTGTTGGGTGAGGAAGACGAAAAGAGGGGAAAGCATCCTTGGGAGTGCGACACAGGAAACTGAACAGGTTGTGCAAGCCCAAACCTTGTGAGGCGGGGGTGGAGGCGTTTGCACCTAGGCAGGGGCGCGGAGGGCTGCGCACCTGAGAGGGTGAAGACAGGCAAGGACCGGGAGGAGGTTAGGGAGTCGTGCCCAGGGGGAGGGAGAAAGAAGGGGAATCCGCCCACGCGGGAGGAGAAAGGACGAAGGGAGAGGAGGGGGATCTAGGGGTCCGCGCCCCATGGGAAGAGGCGCATGGGGGTCTGCATATCACGGGGAGGAGCGAACGGGGGTCCGTACCTCACGGGTATGGGGGAAGACTGGGGGGTCTGCGCGCCATGGGAGGAGGGAATAAGGGGTTCGCGCCCCATGGGGAGAACGGGAGATAAGGGGGTCCGTGCCACTCAGGCAAAGGTGTTCCCCCCCCACTCCCGGGCACCCGCGCCCACCCCGCTCCCGCCCCGCCCGGAGGTGGCCGCCGCGCAGCTCCCAGTCGCCTTGGACGCCCTGACGCTCCCCACAGCCAGGCCTAGGGCTCTCTCCCCGCCCTGGGGTTGAAAACCGAGGCCCAAGAACCACCTGAAGGGAACTCACAGTGCCGGACACCGGACCGCCGACTTCCTCGTCCCTGTCAGTGCGCCACCTGGCTGTGCGCATGCGCAGGTTCCGAGCTGCGGCTTCGCCGGGCGCCGGGGGCGGGGCCGGGCGCCGGGGGCGGGGCCAAGCGGCCGGGGTTCCTTCCCAACTCTGTAGGGGGTCGTGGTGACTCACTGCTCACATTGTCTGTGCTTACCTGGACTATGTGTCTTTGATGAACTTTATGTACAATATCAGTGTATCATTTTGATGTACGTTCCTTTGTCCCGAAAATGTGTATGAATGTATCTTTGACTTCTAGTAGGTGGAACAGTTCTCAGAGCTTTTTTTTTTTTTCTTTTTTTAAAATTTTTTATTTATTTAATTTATTTATTTATGGCTGTGTTGGGTCTTTCATTTCTGTGCGAGGGCTTTCTCCAGTTGCGGCAAGTGGGGGCCACTCTTCATCGCGGTGCGCGGGCCTCTCACTATCGCGGCCTCTCTTGTTGCGGACCACAGGCTCCAGACGTGCAGGCTCAGTAATTGTGGCTCATGGGCCTAGTTGTTCCGCGGCATGTGGGATCTTCCCAGGCCAGGGCTCGAACCCGTGTCCTCTGCATTGGCAGGCAGACTCTCAACCACTGCGCCACCAGGGAAGCCCTCAGAGCTTTTTGAGAGTCTGTCTCCTGGGTTATAATCCTCAGTTTGGCTCAAATAAAATCCTCCTCTTTCTCTTCTTAGTTTGATTGTTCATTGAATTTTCATCGACAGGTTAAACAGAGTTGCCAAGTAACCCAGCAATTCCACTCCAAGGCATCTACTCAAGAGTACTGAAAGCATATATTCACAAAAAAAAATTTGTACATGAACAATTATAGTAGCCTTATGCATAAGAGCCCCAAAGCGGAAACAACCCAAAGGTCCATCAACTGATAAACAAAATGTGGTATAGCCATATGATGAAATATTATTCAGCCATAAAAAGGAATGAAGTACTGACACTTGCTACAACACGGATGAACCCTGACAACATTATGCTGAGTGAAGTCACAGCACCTGTCGTATGATACCATTTATATGAAATGTCCAACGTAGTGAAATCTGTAGAGACAGGAAGTATATTCGTGGTTGCCAGGGGCTGGAGGAAGGAGGGAATGGGGAGTGGCTGCTAATTGTGGGGGGGAGGGGGTAATGAAATGTACTGGAATTAAAGAATGGTGATGACTGCATGACCTCATGAAAATACTAAAATCCATTGATTTGTACACCTACAATTTTTTTCTACTTAAAAATTGTTTAATCTATTTTACCAGAAAGGATTCAGTTGAATTCCTTTGGTCACTCCAAGCCTAGACATTCTAGACTTATGTATTTGCTATTTTCTTCTGGGTTAAACACACTCTCAACCCATTCATCTCTTGGGGTCTTAAGTGCTGCCCTTGTAAATGTGGGTTTTTTTAATTTGGCAAAGTCAGCCTTGAACCCTATACCCACCTCTTCTCCAGTGAAGCCATTTCGCCAACTGCTGTTCACGAAGGGATTTCACCTATGGCCTTTTGCCCCTCCCACGGTGGAGGGGGTCTTTCCTCCCTAAATTCCATTCTCTCTTGGTCCATAACATCACCCACCCTTAGCTTCCCTCCTCCCTTCTTGGCCATTTCGTCTTCATCTGGCTGCCTCCTTTCCCTGTTTTTCCCATGGTTGCTTGCTTCCTGGGTCTCCTCCCTGAGTGTTCCCCTAACATAATCTGAGGTCTACAAGGCTCTACCTACCTCATCCTGCCCACTCCCCTCACCCCTTTCTCCCTGATGCCCCTACTTCCCCTCCCACATCAGCACATACCACTCCCTGTAGGGGCAGTCTTCCTTCTCTACCCCTTGGTTAATCACTCCTCACAGCTCTCTGCTGTTATTTTGTTTCTTTTTCCTATTCAAGTTCACGTGGATGCTTTTTTTTTTTTCATGTCGATGCTTTTGTGATAGTTTGATAAATGCCCATCTTGCTAACTAGCCAGTTCCACAAGGCTGGACACACTGTCTGTCGTGCTCCTAGTTAGATTCTACAGGGACCAACGTGCTGACATACATCGGAGATGCTCATCAAGTGTTTGTGGATTGAATGAACTGGAAGATGTTTTCCAAAACATGAATCATGATTGCTGGTGACAGCTGAGACTCTGGACGTGATTACTTATTTTCATATTTTTCCGGACATTGCAAGTCTTGGCTTTCAGTGAGCAAGGATTACTTTAGAATCAGAAAACAACAAAGACATGCACCCAAGGTGTGGCTGCCCACTGTTCACTTGTGCTGGTGTACCTCCATCTAGCTCTTTTAGTTCAACAAACACTTATTGAGTACTTGTTGCAGTATTCCAGCAGCCAGGGATAAAGCAGAAAGCAGAACAAGGTGTTTACAGTCCAGCAGGGAAAGTAAACAAGCACAATGCATCATGTATCAGTCGGATGGGTTGATGCCTTGGAGAGACATAAAGCAGGGAAAGAGGACAGAGTGTGACTGTTGGGCAGGGGCAGTTGCAGTTTTAAATATAGAATTTGGGGAAGGCCTCACTGAGTAGGTGCTGTGTGACTGATGAATCGCAGGAGGTGAGGACCTGAGCTAGAAGGTGTTGGGGGAAGAGGATCCCCATGGAGAGAACAAGGATTGCAGAGGTCCTGACATGAGAACATGCCTGGCGTGTATGAGGAAGAGCAGGGAGGCCACTGAAACTTGAACAGAGTGACCAAGGGGGAGATGGGAGAAGAGGGAACAGGGAGGTGACAGGGGCTATCAATTAAAACATTATGGGGCTTCCCTGGTGGCTCAGTGATTAAGAATCCGCCTGCCAATGCAGGGTACATGGGTTCCAGCCCTGGTCCAGGAAGATCCCACATGCCAAGGAGCAACTAAGCCTGTGCGCCACAACTACTGAGTCTGCGCTCTAGAGCCTGCGAGCCACAACTACTGAAGCCCGCAAGCCACAACTATTGAAGCCTGCGCACCTAGAGCCCGTGCTCTGCAACAAGAGAAGCCACTGCAGTGAGAAGCCCGCGCACCGCAACGAAGAGTAGACCCTGCTCGCCGCAACTAGAGAAAGCCCGCGCACAGCAACGAACACCCAACGCAGCCAAAAATTAATTAATTAAAAAAAAAAAAAAAAAGAGGCTATGCCCTGGGTCTCTCTCAGATTCAGCTGTTAGCTCTGGTGTAGAGAAGCCCAACATCCAGTTGCAGCATCTCCAAAGCAAGAGCTGCTCCAAGGAGAGAGTTTTCCTCTTGCATTGCCCTGAGGGGGGTGGGGGTGGGGTTGGTGTTCCTAATTTGTATGAAGGTGAGGTGTAGACTATCAGCGGCCCTGCTGCAGTCTTAGCCAGGAGCAGGCTGAAAGAGTGCAAGGAGGACCAGAAGAAAGGGAAAGGGCAGGCATGAGTTTTCCTTAATGCTTGTGCTAGTTTCTATTGTTGCCATAACAAAGTACCACAAACATAGCTTAAAACAACGCAGATTTATTATCTCATAGCCTTAATTAGCTCAGTGACCTTCCCTCTGACTCTGCCTCCATAGGAACAAGTCAAACTTCCAAGGGGAGCCACCCCGGGGCTCCGAGGCTATGCCAACCAGTGTGAGCAGCTCTCAGCCAGCCAGCACTGCAGGGCCTCAGGAGGGATGCTCCCAGGTCCTCCCAGACCTCTCTGTAGCCTCCTACTCCCCATTCCCGGAGACCCACCCTCTTCTTCACAATAACACCCTCTCATTATCCAAGTCCCAAAGAAAGAAGTTATTCTTAGGCCCTGAGCTGTGGGATGCTGATTCAGAGAAGTCTCTGCCGAGATGCCCCCATCCATGCTTACAACTGCCCTGCGACCCTGCCTTAGCCACTTCTGGTTTTAAAAAGGTCCAAAGAAAACCCAAACTCACCTCTTTTTATCTCCACCTCTTTATTCCTCATCAAATGATTATAACAATGTATGATTTGTGATAGAGGAAAAATCATACACAAGTAACAGTCACTTAGGAGACCCCATGTTTATTTCTCCATGATCAACTCCCAACCTACATCCGTATGTGTGCACACTTTACATGGCAAATCTTCTATTTTATGCTTTTGGTTGCCGGCCATATTATAAGCGTTTTCAATATGGCAACAAAACCTTTATCATCATGGTTTGGCATGGTTGCATGGAACAAATCACAAGTGTCTGAAATGAACAATGAGGGATGACAACGTAAACATAACAACTCAGTGTTTTTCTGTTTGTTTGTCTCAACAACTAAAGCAACGCATATTTATCAGCAGCAGCCCTTTCCTTCTTAGGAGAACCTGCTTTGTTCTCCACATTAAGAGGGATAACATCACTGTTCATTCACAAGCGACTTCCTCACCCAGGTGCCCCTGCTGAAACGAGTCCTCAGCACCTGGCAGGAATGTAACGCGGAAATACATTCAAATGTCAATCCGCTGTAATTCTGTGGTTGCTGTGAGCTGGAGCACTGTGTGGGGTTTCTCACCAGCATGCCTTTGCTACACAGCTAAGACAGCAAGGGCTCCTGCCGACAGCTTCCCTCGCTGGATTCCAGTAAGAGTTTGCTTACGTACAGTAAGGCAGACACTCCCTCTTAAAGGATTCTTCTTCCCGATTACACAGGCTCTTTCCAGTTTAAGGACCTGGATGTACGGATAGGTGAGTTCTCCAGGGAAGTATCTACCTGACTTTCTCAGGTTTTATTCCAGTGTATGCACTATCATGTTTGGTACAGGCTGAATCATCCCTGAAGCCTTTGCCGTATTTATTACTATCCTGTATCCTCTGCAAGAGTTCCCTAATGTATAGACTTAACAGGATGGCTAAGGAATGTCTCACATCCACCAGTTTGCTGGACAGCTCAGAGCAGTCTTTTCCACTGACAGGGAGGAGCCACCCCTGAAGACACTTCTCCCTCACATAGGTTTTTGAGAGCCAGTCGGAAGATGAGCGTGGCCCACGTTCATTAAATATCCACGGGTTGTTCTCCAGGGTGTGATCTTTGGTGTCGGATGAGGGAAGAGCTCCTTCTGAAAGTTTTCCCACACTGAGGACAATGACTGGGACCCTCCCTGCTGTGGAGCCTCTGATGTACTGCCAGGTGAGAGTTCTGCTTGAAGGACTTTCCACAATCTGGACACTGGTACGGGGTCTCCTTAGTGTGAATTCTCTGGTGTTTGGTCAGACAGGAGCTGTCCCTGAAAGCTTTACCACACTGATTACACTCATAGGGCTTCTCGCCAGTATGAGTCCTCTGGTGACGTATGAGGCCGGCAATGTTCCTGAAAAGTTTCTGACACTGATCACAGCCATAGGGCTTCTCACCAGTATGAATCCTCTGGTGCCTGATGAGGTAAGCACTCTCAATGAAAGTTTTCCCACATTCTTTACACTCATAGGGTTTCTCCCCAGAATGGATTTTCTGATGCACAATGAGGTGAGAGTTACGGTTGAAGGATTTCCCGCATTCCACACATTCAAAGGGCTTCTCTCCAGTGTGAGTCCTCTCGTGCTGGGTGAGGTATGAGCCATCTCGGAAGGCCTTTCCGCATTTGCTACATTCATAAGGCTTCTCCCCAGTGTGTATTCTGAGATGCACAGTGAGGTGGGAGATGTCGGTGAAAGGTTTCCCACACTCATTACACCTATATGGTTTTTCCCCTGTATGAGTTCTTTGATGCAGAATCAGGGATGAATTTCGGTTGAAGGTTTTCCCACATTCTAGACACTCGTAAGGTTTCTCCCCAGTGTGAATTCTCTGGTGTTGCGTCAGAGCTGACCCATCACTGAAGGCTTTCCCGCATTTACTGCATTTATAGGGCTTCTCTCCTGTATGTATTCTTTGATGCACAATTAGGTTATAGTTCTTGGAGAAGGATTTTCCACACTCATTACAGGTATAAGGTTTCTCTCCAGTGTGAGTTCGGTGATGCAAAACAAGAGAAGAGTTCCGTTTGAAGCACTTGCCACATTCAGTACATGTGTACAGTTTTTCTCCAGGGCTGTTCCTCCTGTTTTCATTAAGAGATGAACTGAGGGTAAAGATGTCCCCAAAGTCCTTACCTTCATACAGTTTCTTCCCTCTTTTCATTATTTTTTGTTCACCAAGAGGGGTAAAATGGTTGAAAGACTTAACACTTTCAGGGTATTTATAGGGTTTCTCTCTAGTTTGAGTTCTTCCAAATTGAATAACTTCCATGGAATGGTTGAAGGCTTTCCCACAGGTGTCACTGTCACCCGTTCTCTTAGCTACATAACTTTTCTGACAATTGTGTAAAGCTGGGTCACAATCCAGGCTTTTAACACCTGAGCCACGTACATGGAAACCATTTCTTGTGGAAACTCTCTGACGTCGTGGAAGGTCTGGGCTCACGCTCAAATGCTCCCCAAATCCGGGATATTCACGAATTGCTTCCTGAGCTCCTGGTTCCTCCTGAGTTAAGGCTGATTGCCTCAAATGTCCCTCCTGGTTCTCACAGTCCCAACTGTTACCTAGAATGGAGAAATGAGGACCCTCTCGTGTAAATCCTTCCACCTCCATGTCACAGGACAGTTCTTCCTCAGGAATGTTCTCAGCTGTCATTTTCAATCTTCTGTCCCAGGCTGGAAAGCAAAGAATGAAAAAGACAGACTTAAGCACATGAAGCCGTGTGTGGAAGAGGAATGAAAGATGGTGACAGGGCAAGTGTGTGGGTGTGTCTTTTTACTTGTTTTCTCTTTGAAATTCAGATCTATATGAGGGGGAGATACTGTGAGAGTCGAGGGATGGAGCCAAGAACAGGTTCAAGAAGAGCCACATGGCATTTCCACCCTCCTAGAGAACAGGCAGGGGGAATGGTGTTGGGGGTAAATATCACCAAAAGGATTAGCCTGAGACGTGGGAGATCAGAAGCCAGGTGTCACTCTGATCACACAGGAACACATCTCGGCCACTGTGTGCTTGTCTCCACCACCCACTTCCCCTACCAACAATCAGTACACACTCCGGATCCTCCACTTCACAATGGGCTTACAATAGCATTGAACGAGCAGTTTTCACCCCACCTTTGTGGTCAGAGTTCTGCCTTCGTGGATGGGACACAACACAGACCTGGTAACCTGAAAGTTCTGAAATTCCTAGATCTGTCAACGACCTTCCTGCAGGGTTATTATGAGAATTACGTCATGTGTAAGGCTGGCTCTGAGCTGGGGAACAGACAGTACTGTAAGTGGCTGCCAGCGTCTTCACTGTTATGGATCTTTCTCTAACCATGCTCCCACCCCTTTGACTTGAAGATATCAAGAAAACTGGCTCTCGGGCTTCCCTGGTGGCAGAGTAGTTAAGAATCTGCCTGCCAATGAAGGGGACACGGGTTTGAGCCCTGGTCTGGGAAGATCCCACATGCCACGGAGCAACTAAGCCCGTGTGCCACAACTACTGAGCCTGCGCTCTAGAGCCCACAAGCCACAACTACTGAGCCTGCGTGCCACAACTACTGAAGCCCGTGCACCTGGAGCCCGTGCTCTGCAACAAAAGAAGCCACCACAGTGAGAAGCCCGTGCACCACAATGAAGAGTAGCCCCTGCTCGCCGCAACTAGAGAAAGCCCGCGCGCACCAACAAAGACCCAGCACAGCCAAAAATAAAATTAATTAATTAGTTTTAAAAAATTTCTAAACAACAAAAAACACAGTAAGAGTCAAAATACAAGTGGCAGGTGGAGAGACGATACTATAAAGTATAAAAGAGACAAAGGAATAGTGCCGGAGATCTATAAAAAAATTCTTACAGAACAGCACATAAAAGGGAAAAAAATGGGTAAAGGATACAAGGAGGAACTTGATGGAGAGAAAATAGAAATGTCCTGAATTCATGAATTCTTGCTCATTTGCACCTAAAGGCATTTACAAACTGTAACTTTAAGAATACAAAATATGCACATTTCACACGAGTAAATGTAAAACAAGGCATGATAATATAATGCTTGAGCAGGTCATGCAAGAAGAGAGTTGGTGGGCACGTAAAGAGGTCAGTCCACTTGGCGGTGTAACTTGGTAGTGGCCATCAAAACATAAAACAGGCGCATTCTGCCACCTTGCAATTCCACTTGGTGGTGTCTTAGATTCAGAAAGCCTGAGTCCCAAGCATAACTGGACATCAAGCTATACCTAAGGAAATGGTCTTAAAGTCCACCAGGAAAAAGACCACCAGTGAAGGAATGAACAGTACTGTGATTAACTTGGTAACAAAAATAGAAACCTGATAGTAATGGAAGATTACCATCAAAGTGCCAAGGGAAAAAACTGTCAGATACATGATTGTTCAAGAGTGAAAGTAAGGGACTTCCCTGGTGGCACAGTGGTTGGGAATCCGCCTGCCAATGCAGGGGACACGCGTTTGAGCCCTGGTCCGGGAAGATCCCACATGCCGCAAGCAACTAAGCCTGTGCTCCACAACTACTAAGCCTGCACTCTAGAGCCCACAAGCCACAACTACTGAGCCCTCATGCCACAACTACTGAAGCCCATGCATCTAGAGCCCATGCCCTGCAACAAGAGAAGCCACCGCTTCTCACTGCCCGCGCACCACAACAAAGAGTAGCCCCCGCTCACCACAACTAGAGAAAGTCTACATGCAGCAACGAAGACCCAACGCAGCCAAAATTAAAGAAATAAATAAAATTTTTTAAAAAAAGAGTGAAAGAAAAAAAAAAAAAGAGTGAAAGTAAGATAAAGGCAGCTTCAGAAAAGCAAAAGCAGGGTTTAAATCCAAGGACACTTGCCAAAAGAATTAGAAAAAAACTGTTCTTCAGGGGAAAAAAAAAAACCAGAAGGAAGGAATGGAGAGAACATGTATTTAAATAAAATCCAGCGCTGACCACATAAAATGAAGCAATAACAATGACTCAGGGGTTAACAGTGGGATGGACTAAAATACTGAATGGCAGTGGCCTGTGAGATGAAAACAGGGTAGCAAAATTAAGTGTCCTTACATTCTTATCTTGTTCATGATTCATGTTAGACCTGGTCAAGTCAGGAATAAAAGAATAAATGTCATGTAAAACTTCCAAGCCCACAGAGCAGTGGTTCTCAACCAGAGACGCTTTTACCCTCAAAAGACACTTGACAACATCTGGGAACATTTTTGGCTGTCATGACTTGGGGTCAGATGCTACTGGAATCTAGGGATGCTGTGAAATACCTTTAAAACACAAGACAGCCTCTCACACATAGAATAACCAGCCTCAAAACTCAAATGTAAATAGTGCTGAAGTTGAAAAACCCTGTTACAGGAGAAAAGAATAATAAAGAAAAGGAAAAAAAACAGATCAATCCAGAAGAAGGTGCTAAGGGGGAAAGCTCAAAAAGGACAGGTTAAGATAGAAAGTATAAAATAGGACATTACCAATAACAATAAATGTAAGTGGCTTTGATGGGCAAGATAAACACTGTGTCAGACTGCATTAAAAAATGTGTTTGTAACAGACACCAAAAGCAAAAGGACACAGAAGACAAAAGCAAAAGTTTGGAACAGACAAATGCTAACCAAACAAAGATTGAATGGTGCTTTGCTAACCAACAATAAACTTCAAGGATGATAACAGGGCAACATAACAATGGCAAAGATGTCTACATTAACAGCATGCCTCCAAACACAAAGCAAAGTCAGCAAATCCAACCATACTGGGAGGGTTTATGAACCTCTATCAGGAATGGAAATGTAGAAAGACTGAATAGAGACAAGCATAAGAGAATGTAATTAGCCAGCCTGGTCACACAGCTGAATGAAGACCCACTACCAATAATTAGAGCCAAAGGCTTTCCAAGCACAAGTGGAACATTTGCTAACACTGGTCATAAACCAGGCCAAAGAATGTGGTCAAGTTACAAACCAGTAATGGAAAGAACGCCAAATACAAAAAATAATAGTAAGTTTTTTTTAAAAAAAACCCTATTTATTTGGAAAAATGAAAATCTTTTTCTCAGTAATTCACAGATCAGAGAAATCTTGATGAAAATTAGAAAGCATCTACTTAGAAAACACGGAGAACTGAACAACTGATGATGATGGCACATCTCAAAACACATAGCAAAGGAGGATGCAGCTAAAGAAGTTCCTAGGTGAAAAATGCTGGTCTTTAATGCATGGGTTTTTTTTTTTGGTTTGGGTTTTTTTTGTTATTGTTTTTTGTTTTTGTTTTGTTTTGTTTTTGTTTTTGTTTTTTGTGGCCATGCCATGCGGCTTGCGGGACCTTAGTTCCCCAACCACGGATTGAACCTGCGCCCTCAGCAGTGAAACCACAGAGTCCTAACCACTGGACTGCCAGGGAAGTCCCTAATGCTCGTATTTTAAAGAGAAGACTGAAAGTTAGTGAGATCACTGTTCGACTTCAGAAGTAAGGGAAAGAGCCACAGAGAAAACCAACAGAAGGTGAAAGGAAGGTGATAATAAAGGTAAGATCAAAAATTACAGAAACCGAAAACAAGGAAACAGCCAAGAATATGAAGAAAACCAGAAGTCTGTTATTTGAAAAGACTAATGAAATTACCTTTGGCAAGAGTAATCATAAAATAAAGAACAAGAAGGCATACATAGGTGATATTCGTCATAAAAAGGGGATTTAATTAAGAAACAGAAGAAAGTTATCAAAATGGCAACATTGGATTTATCCTACAAAAGAAGGCCTATGAAACATTAGAACATCTACTGATACGATTCCTGACATTTTCAAATTAAAGTAGAAGACAACCCCCTACATCCTATCTCAATAAATTCAGAAAGTAATTTGAACAAATCTCACCCAGACTCTTGATCAAAATGCTCTCAGATTAAAGTAGTAGACCCCTTTACCCTACGTCAATAAATTGATAAGGTATTTTAAGGAAAGCTCCAACTCATGATGAAAATTCTTATCAACTACGAACACAGGGAATTAAGGTAAACATCACATGTGAGAAAACATGAGAATTGTTCAGTCTGAAGCCAAGGCCAAGACCCCAGATGCCTGCTAGGTCCACAGCACTCAACAGTGATGCGGAGGGGCCAGTTGGCCAGGAGGACCATATCCCGAGCTGTCACTCCTGGCTGCTCCTACTTTTCAGACCTCCTGAGGCTGCCGTATTACCACGCTGCATGTTTCCTCTACTGAGCCTTCTGAGTAGACTGGGGCCTGGGTGGCCTACAGTTGTCCTGTGGAAACAAGAGATGGAGAGCACCTCCCTACAAGTCTGTAAGGGCAGGATATATGTGTGCACTTAAAAAATATGAGGTAAGTCAGACACATATAGGATGATACCACTTAATGAAAATTTTTAGACACACAAAGTATTCTCTAAGTAAAAATATTAAAAGGCCCTGGCAACACATCTACCAAAGCTGTGATCATGACTGTCTTGGGAGTGTGGAAGGGAACAGCCCTAGAGGAGCAAAGGGAATGTCCATTTCATCTATAATAGATACTTCCTTTATTGAAATAAGACTTACATACCACTAAGAGAGTGAAAAGACAACCTACCAAACAGGAGAAAATATTTACAGAGCATGTATCTGATAAAGGACTTGCAGAAGATATAAAAAACTCTTATAGCCCAATAATTACAGGACAACCCGAATTTTAAAAATAGGCAAAGGATCTGAATAAACATTTCTCCAAAGAAGACATACAGATGGCCAATAAGCATATGAAAAGATGATCAACATCATTAGTCATTAGGGAAATGCTAATCAAAACCCAGGCTTTCACTGCCATGGGCCTGGGTTCAATCTGTGGTCGGGGAACTAAGATCCCACAAGCCGCACAGCACGGCAAAAAAAAGGAAAAAAAAAGACAATAACAAGTGTTGTGAGCACGTGGAGAAACTGAAACCCTCACACACTGTTGGGGGGAATGTAAAATGGTACAGCTGGGACCTCCCTGGTGGTGCAGTGGTTAAGAATCCACCTGCCAATGCAGGGGACACGGGTTTGATCCCCGGTCTGGGAAGATCCCACATGCCATGGAGCAACCAAGCCCATGTGCCACAACTACTGAAGCCCGCGCACCTAGAGCCCGTGCTCTAGCCCCTGCTCGCCACAACTAGAGAAAGCCCGCGAGCAGCAACGAAGACCCAACGCAGCCAAAAAATAAATAAATAAATAAAATGGTGCAGCTGCTTTGGAAAACAGTCTGACAGTTTTTCAAAAAGTTAAACAGAGTCATCATATGACCCTGCAATTCCACTCCTAGGTATCTACTCAAGAAAAGTGTAAACGTATGTCTACACATAAACTTCTCCATGAATTATGAGTACATAACAGCACTATTCATGATAAACAAAAGCGGAAACAACCCAAATAAATGTCTACCAACCGATGAATGGATAAACAAAATGTGGAAATACACACAATGGAATATTCTTCAGCCTTAAGAAGGAGTGAAATACTGATAAATGCTTCAATAACACAGATGAATCCTAAAAACATTATACGCAGTAAAAGAACTCAGACACAAAAGACTCCATATTGTATGATCACATTTAAGTGAAACATCCGGAAGAGGCAATTCCATACACACTGAAAGTCAATTAGTGGCTGCCAGAAGCTGGGAGAAGGCAGTATGGGGAGTGATTCCTAATTGGTATGGGGTTTCTTCTTGGATTGATGAAAACGTTTTGGAAATATATAGTGGTGATGGCTGCACAACTTCGTGCATATACTAAAAAACCACCGAGTTGTGCACTTCGAATGAATGAATCATATGATATATGAATTATATCTCAATAAAGCTGTGATAAGTAATTTTACACCTATAAGGGGACAAGTTTCACCTAGCCTGACCTGCAGCGCTTGACCTTTGCAGTATTTCCCCTGGGGGCTTCCAGAAATCTGTGGAGGTGTCAGGTGGTCACAAAGATGGAAGCAGGGGGAACTGCTAGCATCTGATGGGCCTGGACCAGGGATGCATATTTGCTAACACACTTGGGACCGCTCCACGTGATGTTTGACCAACCTGTGGACCAAAGTCCCTGCAGGTATTAACCTGGGGTACTGAACTACAGAACAATACTTCATGTGTTACAAGACATCAGGGAAAAGGTGCCTTCATTTAGGGGAAGGAAGTTGAAAGGAAGTCCAGATACAGCCCTGAATTCATGAACTCATTCCCTATTTTGCATCTCTCTCCTTGACCAAAACTGGCCATTCCAACTCTATGCTCAATCAATGAGGGCCTGAGTGTCATAGCGGTTACTGCAGAAAGAACAAACAATCACAAGCATACAGGAGGACATTAGGACAGACATCAGGGAAATAGTATTAAATTAGGGTATTTAATGCAGGAACTACACTGAATTTCATTAATTAAGGTTGTTTTAAAAATCTCGTATTATTGTCCTCATACATATCTGTGTAGCTATTTTTGGCAGTACAATGATACCAAAACTATGTTGTAAAAAATTCACCTTGATGCTGTTCACAAATTTGGGGGGGGGGGTCTCTATTCCCCCCCACCCCACTCGTCCTCTGACCTCAGATATTCACAATACCACTTCTCTGGAGCCCCAGTATGACTCATTTTCCCCAGCCTGTCCTTCTCTACCCCATGGCCGCCAAAGAAGGTGGTCTCTAAGGCTTTCTATACACTGAAAGTTGCCCCAGCACATGATGAGACTTCAGGTCTGTTTGGAGAACTGTTTTCTGTGATAAATTGTCCTGATGTTGTTCCAGGTCATAGCAGAGGGGGTGACTGACCCTTCACTTGTCACCCCAGACCATCCAGACAGCCTGGGTTGCCTTAACTAAGTAAGTGCTTAGAACCTGCTTCCACCAAGGTACTTTCTTCCGTTCCTATTTAATACGCCTGGTCTGGATCCACCCACAACACTCACTGTTCCAGCAGTATCCAGCCATACCTCACCTCATTCAACTTCACTGAAGACAATGAATTCTGACTGTCCTATTTCTCTTAACCCAAACCTACAATCTCCAGCAGCAGACTGCTTCTTATGTTTTCAAGGTAGCTGTGCCAAACATTTAAATATAGAAATAATTTTTTTAATACAAATGCCTTTCCTTTTATTGATTCTTTACATTTAATTTTTAAAGTTATATGGATATTTAATATTATCTATAAAATTCTCTTCAGGACAGTAAAAGGCATATTGCAACTATTGATCATAAAGACTGAGCATTGGGCGTCCCTGTTGGCACAGTGGTTAAGAACCTGCCTGTCAATGCAAGGGACACAGGTTCCAGCCCTGGTCCGGGAAGATCCTACATGCCGCAGAGCAACTAAGCACGCAAGCAACAACTACTGAGCCTGCGCTCGAGAGCCCGTGAGCCACAACTACTGAAACCCACGCGCCTAGAGCCTGTGCTCTGCAACAAGAGAAGCCACAGCAGTGAGAAGCCCATGCACCGCAACGAAGAGTAGTCCCCGCTTGCCACAACTAGAGAAAGCCCGTGCACAGCAACAAAGACCCAACACAGACAAAAATAAATAAAATAAAATAAATAAATTTTTTAAAAAAGTAGAACTCCTCCTGTGGAAAGAGCAGAGACAGAATGACTTCAGATAATCCACCTTTAAAAAAAAAAAAGACTGAGCATTACACAAAAAATAACTCAAAATGTATCACAAGCTTAAATATATAAGCTAAAGCTATAAAACTCTTAAATGAAAAACATAGGCATAATTCTGCAGAAACCTAATACAACACCAAAAGCACAAGTGACACAGTAGATAAACTGGACTAATCAAAATTAAAACCTCTGTGCTTCAAAGAATGTTACGAAGAAAGTAAAATGACAATCCACAGGATAGGATAAAATATTTGCAAATCATATATCTGATAAGGCACTGGTATCCAGAATAAATAAACAACTCTTAGAGTTCAATAATTAAAAGACCAATAACCCATTTCATAAATGGGCAAAGGATCTAAATAGACAATTCTCCAAAGAAGATATACAAAAGGCCAATAAGCACAATGAAAAGAAGCTCAATATCATTAACCATCAAGGAACTGCAAATCAAAAACATATCGAGATACCATTTCACACCCACTAGGGTGGCTACAATCAGTTCCACTCCTAGGTCATCCAAGAGAAATGAAGACATATTTCCACAAAAAAAACCCCACAAAACTTGTATGTGAATGTTCACAGAAGCATTATTCGTAATACTCCCAAAATGGAAGCAACTCAAATGGCTATCAACTGATGAATGGATAAACGAATTAATATACTCATACAAGGGAATATTATTCATCCATAAAAATGAACCAAGTACTGATACACTGTAACGTGGATGAACTTTGAAAACATTTTTAAGTGAAAGAAGCCAAAACAAAGGACTACATATTGTATGGCCATTTATATGAAATGCCTACAATAGGCAAATGTAGAGACAGAAAGTAGATTAGTAATTGCCTGGGGCTAAGAAGGATGGAGGAAATGGGAAGTGAGTGCTAATGGGCAGGGGTTTTCTTTTGGGGGATGATGAAAATATTCTAAAACTGATCTGGGTGATGGATGCACCACCTGGTGAATATACGAAAAAGCATTGAATGGTATACCTTAGAGGGTGAATTATATGGTATATGAATTATACCTCGATACAGCTATTTAAACAATTAAGCACGTGTTGAATCTGTTGGAGTCAGAACTACTGGTCTAGACTCCACTTGGCATGTTTCTGGTATCTTGGGATTAAAGCTTGCGGAGAGGGCTTCCCTGGTGGCGCAGTGGTTAGGAACATGCCTGCTGACACAGGGGACACGGGTTCCAGCCCTGGCCCGGGAAGATTCCACATGCCGCGGAGCAACTAAGTCCGTGCGCCACAACTACTGAGCCTGCACTCTAGAGTCCATGGGCCACAACTACTGAGCCCACGTGCCACTACTGAGCCCATGAGCCACAACTACTGAGCCCACGTGCCACAACTACTGAGCCCATGTGCCACAACTACTGAGCCTGTGCTCTAGAGCCCACAGGCCACAACTACTGAGCCTGCACTCTAGAGCCCGCGAGCCACAACTACTGAGCCCGCGTGCCACAACTACTGAGCCTGTGCTCTAGAGCCCACAGGCCACAACTACTGAGCCTGCACTCTAGAGCCCGCGAGCCACAACTACTGAGCCCACGAGCCATGACTACTGAGCCTGTGGACCACAACTACTGAGACTGCTCTCTAAAGCTTGCAAGCCACAACCACTGAGCCCGTGCGCCACAACTACTGAGCCCATGTGCCACAACCACTGAGCCCATGAGCCACAACTACTGAGCCCGCACGCCTAGAGCTCATGCTCCGCAACAAGAGAAGCCACCACAATGAGAAACCTGTGCACCAAAATGAAGAGCAGCCCCCGCTTGCCACAACTAGAGAAAGCCCGCGTGCAGCAACGAAGAGCCAACGCAGCCAAAAATAAAAATAAATAGATAAATAAATAAAATAAAGCTTGTGGAGAATTCCACTCCCAGGCACTCACCTCTGAAGGGCTTTATACCCAGTCTCTATGACCCTGCAGAGGGATCCACTTAAGCCCAATGACTGGATGTTTGACATCAATGGTTGCCAGACCTCAGATGCCTGACCCCATCTGCATGGTTCTTGCCATCTCTGTGGACTACACATGATAATGTTTACTTCTTCAAATGATACATTCTTTAACAAAAATAAATTGTTTGCCACTAACTTTAGTCGTGTCCAAATAAAGTTACCCACCTCATTACCAATTGTGATTAACAGCCTGACTTCATTTTTGATGACTGACTGCTGACAGCTTTCAACCCCCCCGTTCTCACCACCACCTACTGCCCCTTCTCCTTCTGCAAACCAGGCAAACTAACAAGAAAGCCTGAGTGTTTTCTCCTTGGTGTTGGCAGGACGTTCAAACCATGCAAGCCCCAACCAGTGCAAGGCCACCCTCATCCCAACTCCATTAATCACTATAAAAGCCCAGTGAGCCTCCTTTTCCTGCTGTCTCACGATTTTTGTTTGTTTATTTGGTTTTTGGCCGCGCCACATGGCATTCGGGATCTTAGTTCCCCGACCAGGGATTGAACCCACGCCCCCTGCAGTGGAAGGGAGAAGACTTAACCATTGGACCACCAGGGAAGTCCCACTCACACTTTTTTGGATCATCATGGGAAGTCTGCCCTGCTCTCCAAGACAGTCTCATTACGTGAGTAATAAACCTTTTGTCTTCTTGTGGGAGGGTGTGTAAGATATAAAAAGATGTGTGTTTGAGGCAGGGAGAAAAGAAGGGTAAATCTAATGAGGCAAAGTATTAATAACTTGATAATCTGGATGGTTTTACAAGTGTTTATTGAACTATTCCTGCAACATTTCTGTAGGCGTAAAACTTCAAAATAAAAAGTCGGGTGCTAAGGGAGAGAAACAATCAATAGAAGGGAGAAAAGTTACTTGCTGTGGGTGGAAAAAATAACAAAGTCTTAGTGTTCAAAACATATTTTTACAAGCCCAAGTCGCTAACAAGCAATTTTTTAAAATTGGCAAATGATAAGGGATCTTTCTGGGGTGATGGTAATTTTGATAAAGGTTTGGACTGCATTTGTCAAAACTCATCCAGTGATACAATGAATATCTGTGCATTTCAATGTAAGTCAGTTTTCCCTCAAAAATTTAAAAAGCAATATTAAACTCTGATGTTAAGCATAGTAAGGTGTTTGAGGGGGGAGTGGAGTGATATCTGCCATTTACTTTGTATCCCAAAAAGGTTGGTGGGTGGCTAAAAGGGTGGACAAAGGGAACAAATATAGGGCATACACCAAGTAAAGCAGAGAGTTAATGAGTTGGTATAAGGACGCACAAGTGTCTCAACTTTTCTATATGTAGAAAAACTTTTATCATAAACTATTGGGGGAAGAGGAGCTAAGGAAACGAACCCACTAAACCAAGGAAGAGGAAAGCGAAGTGGCCACTAACAGTTGGAAAAACGCAGCCCTCATTGAGAACTGCAGCAAGATCTGATTTTGCAGCTATTAGGTGCGGAAAAAACAGGTGATCTGACACCTCCCGGTCTGCCGAGTGGTGGGAAACGGCACAGTCTGCGGGTACAACGCGGCCACCTCGGCCCGAGACCCACCGACGCCCACACGGGCCCTCCCACCACCCGACAGCAGAAGGGCGGCAGACCCAGGGCTCGCCCCAGCGGCCGGGCCAGGACACCCGGCAGGCAGGGGCAAAAAGGCCCCTATGGAAGGACAAGCGCAATACGAGCGCGGAACCGCCGGGAAACGCGGAGGAAATCGCTGGGGTGTCCTCACCCGAAGAGGGAGCTTCCACACCCGCCGAGGTACGTCCACACCCGCAGCGGGGCGTCCACACTCGCCGGGGGGCGTCCTCAACTGCATGGGACGTCCACACTGCTGAAGGGGGGCGTCCACACCCGCCGGGGGACATCCACACCGCAGAAGGGGGGCGTCTACACTGGCCGGGGGCGTCCTCACTCGCTAGGGCCGCCGCGCCTCGGGCGGACCCCTGGCCCTGCGAGTCGGACGCGCCCACTGCCCGCGGGAAACCCGCCGGCAGACGCTCCGCTCCTGCGTCACCAGGACCCAGCGGACACCGCCTCCCGCGACACACACACACCGCCCTCGGGGGGAAATCGGGGCACCGAAAGAGCCAGGGGCGCAGCGGACTCACCCGAGGCAGGCCAGCGGCACCTGCGGCAGCGGCGGGGGCTACCGCGGCCATGTTCGGTGCAAATGCGCGTGCGCGCGCCGGAACCCGGATGTGCGCGTCCCAGGAGACTCCGCGGCCACCGCTGGACCCGTGCGGTGTAGAGACCCGAGTGCCTGCCTTTCGCTTCTGCTCGGCACCGCGCCGGATCCAGTCCCCTAGCCCTGGGCGGGGGTCGGCCGCAGGGTTCCGGGCTCCCACCGCCCGCCCTGCGCCCAGTCTTCGCCTCCAGCCCAGGGACTTAAGAGCGGTGCTGTCAGGAAGAGCTGTCCCTTCGCCGCATTTACTTACTCAGTTATTTACTGATATCGATGTGGATTCGCTGACATTTATTTTCGCTTTATCCCAGGACATCATTATTCTGCAGCCTTATCTTTATGTACTGCATAGTTTGCTGAAATAATTCTATATCATCACATTTTTTTTAAGAAAAATATGTTAACATTCAGATAAGGGCAACTCATTATCCATTGACAATATAGTTATTTCCTTAGAAATCTAAACAGAAGCTACACATAAATCAATGTATGTGTTGTGGAAAAATCAGTATATAAAAATTAGCAGCAAGCAGTTAGAAAATGTGCTTTTAAAAGAAATAAATGTTCTCAGTTTTATGTATGTGTATAAAATAAAACAATTCCAAAAAGAAATAATTAGTATATGTACAAAAAATAATAAATACTCACACTTCCACTATCCAGCATGAATGTGGGGGGGGCAACCCCCAGAGGAGCCCAGGCAGCATATGTGTGAGGCCTAGGGTACCAGGCACAGTTCCTACACAGCCTAAGTCAAGGTGAAGGAGACAATTCTCAAAGAATCTCGCCCAATATATACACTTTTTTGTTTTCGTATTGGTGATTGTAGGTTTTTTTTTAATTGAAGTATAGTTGATTTACAATATTGTGTTAGTTTCAGGTGTACAACAAAGTAATTCAGTTTTTTTTCAGATTCTTTTTCCACTATAGGTTATTATAAGATATTGAGTATAGTTCCCTGTGCTTACAGTAATCCTTGTTGCTTATCTATTTTATGTATCATAGTTTGTATCTGTTAATCCCATACTCCTAATTTATCCCTACTTCTCTCTCTTTCCCCTTTGGTAACCATAAGTTTGTTTTCTCTGTGAGTCTGTTTCTGTTTTGTATATAGATTCATTTGTATTATTTTTTAGATTCTACATGTAAGTGATACAATATTTGTCTTTCTCTGTATGACTTACGTCACTCGGTATGATATTCTCTAGGTCCACCCATGTTGCTACAAATGACAATATTTCATTATTTTTTTATGGCTGAGTAATATTCCCTTACATATATATACACATATATGTATATGTAATGTGCACGTATATAATATATACATACCACATGTATATATGTAATATATACATACCATATCTTCTTTTTTTAAATATTTATTTTATTATTTATTTGGTTGCACTGGGTCTCTAGTTGCGGCAGGTGGGCTCCTTAGTTGTGGCATGCAAACTCTTAGTTACGGCATACACGTGGGATCTAATTCCCTGATCAGGGATCGAACCTGGGCCCCCTGCATTGGGAGCATGGAGTCTTAACCACTGCACCACCAGGGAAGTCCCCATACCTTCTTAAACCAATCGTCTGCTGATGGGCACTTGGGTTATTAGGGTTTTCCTCTTAGTCCCCTCCCAGGGGCACAGGTCCCATCGTGGCCGCTTTTCTTCCCTTCCTACCGGATTACTTGTGGATCTCTCTTACAGCCTTGGATGTACAGGAGTCCTTCTACCAACTTCCAGTTAGTTTTCAGTGAGAATTGTTCCACATGTAGATGTATTTTTCATGTGTTCGTGGAGGGAGGTGCGATCCATGTCCCTCTTACTCCACCATCTTGATCTAGCACCAATAATCTCCCTTTTGATTAGGTTAAGGTCAACTGATTTAAAACCTAAATTACATCTTCAAAATCCCTTCATCTTTGCTGTACAACCGAAACGAATCAGGGTGTAATACCAGGAGGTGGAAATCATGGGCGCCATCTTAGAATTTTGCTTACCACAATGTCCACTCTAGAAGTTGAGATGCATTGATTTCACTTGCAGGCCCTTGACAACCAGCAAGTCTGCACACTTCCTGTATGTCTGTTCATTACCTACCCAATCTTTTTCGGGACTGGTCACTTCATATTGTTTATCCATGTCTATGCTGGAGTCTATCTCACAACTGTGCATGAACTTCTATGTAGCAGCTCCCCTGCCTCCTTTTCCTCTGATGTTCCTGTCTGGCTTCTCCAGGTGTCATAGTCAGGGTCAGCATACACTGAGATGGAGTCAGAAGTACAAAAGGTTATTGGGGAATAACACTAGTAAAAGAATGAAAAGTGAAAAGGGGAGAAAGCAGGATTGGCCAGGAGGCACTGTGAGACCACCACGCTGCCCAGCAATAAGCTCAGGGCAGACTGCCGGTGAGAGGAGTCTTGTGTGGGGTGCAAACATCCAGGCCTGTGGACCATGGCCTTGTGTGCTTGGTGGCCAGAGGCTGCTGGGAAAAGAGTGTGACCTGGGCTCCGAAGGAGCTCACAGCTGACAGCAGGTCCCTCTTTGAAGGCAAGTCAGGGTAGCAGCCAACCAATAGTCTATCCTTGGTGCCTTGTCCTCTGTTGGTGCACATAGTGCCCTTAAAGAAAAAGATCCTTCACTCTGGTTACAAAGCCTTGCCTGGTCGAGTCCTGCCCCCCAGCTCCATCAGGTTCTAGCCCCTTGGTTTCTGTGGCCTCTGATCCTCTTTCAATTCCTATACTTCTCCATCAGGAACAGAAGCCAGAGTGCTCAAGATTCCTTAAGGGTCTGCCAAAATGGTATCATTCCTTTTAAAATTAGAGGAGAAAAATGAATGTAATCCAGTCTGGCTTATGTTCATCTTTATACCAATGTAGTCATAAAATGTATTTTTTTCTATTTTTTGATGGAG
This sequence comes from Balaenoptera ricei, assembly GCF_028023285.1. Classification (NCBI taxonomy): domain Eukaryota; kingdom Metazoa; phylum Chordata; class Mammalia; order Artiodactyla; family Balaenopteridae; genus Balaenoptera; species Balaenoptera ricei. The sequence continues at coordinate 355,309 of NC_082657.1, read as the reverse complement.
GAAGGAGCCCACGAAGGCCAAAATGCCTCAGGCTTGAGAAAGAAGGTCGGGATCTGCCCCTGCCTTGCCCCTCCTCGCACCAGGTTCTCCATTATCAGACTCCTCTGCTCTGCAGAGCACTCTCCTCTGTACTCCCTCTTCTGGTCAGTGCCTCATTTTTTAAGATTTTCTATTGCTGATGATCCCCAAGTACATCATACCAGCCCAGGCCCCTCCCTGTACTCCAGACTAAAACAGTCTCCTGCCTCCTTGACTCTCCACTGGAAGGCCTGATGAGCAGCTTACATGCCCCAAAGCGAAGGCCAGTGCTGCCCTCAATCCCAGCTGCTCTCACAGCGTTGCCTGTCTTGGTCACCAGCATTTCCATTCTTTCCCCGATAAAGGCCAAATCTTTTTTTTTTTTTTGTAATAAATTTATTTATTTATTTATTTATTTATTTATTTATTTATTTATTTTTGGCTGCGTTGGGTCTTCGTTGCCGCGCACGGGCTTTTTCTAGTTGTGGCGAGCGGGGGCTACTCTTCGTAGTGCTGCGCGGGCTTCTCATTGCGGTGGCTTCTCTTGTTACAGAGCACGGGCTCTACGTGCGCAGGCTTCAGTAGTTGTGGCACGTGGGCTCAGTAGTTGTGGCTTGCAGGCTCAAGAGCGCAGGCTCAGTAGTTGTGGCACACGGGCTTAGTTGCTCCGCGGCATGTGGGATTTTCCCGGACCAGGGCTCGAACCTGTGTCCCCTGCATTGGCAGGCGGATTCTTAACCGCTGAGCCACCAGGGAAGTCCCAGGCCAAATCTTCTTTGGTGTCTGGACTCTGCTAATTCATATCCTACCTGTGACTGGACAGCAGGTCCTGCCAGCATCATGCTCAAACCTACCCAGAATGCAGCCAACTCTCACTGCCTGCCTGACAGCCAGCATCTCTTACAGTGATCATGTCACCAGCCCCCCTGGTTCTATCCTTCTCCCCAACTAAATTTCCCCATAGCAGCCAGAGACTTCCCATGGCAACTTCCTCCTTTGCTCAAAATTTTTGAGGGCTCCCAGCTCCCTCAGTGGGGAAAGTCCACACACAGCCTGCAAGGCAGCCAGGTCAGCCCTGAGCTCACTGTCCACAGCTTTCTTTCTCTCTGCCTTACTCAGCTCCAGCCACACTCGTCCTCTCCCTGGTGCTCACGTGCATGATATGCTCCCACGTCAGGGCCTTTGCACATGCTGTTCCCCCCTTGCCTGGAATACGTTTCTGTCAGATATCTGCCCAGCTCATTCCTTATCCTCTTTAAGTCTTTATTCATACCTGGCACATACTAGGTACTTAATGAATATTCATTGACTGAAAACCAGTCAGTTGAATTGCTGGTCCCAATTTTTCACTGCCCTCCTTGAAGAAGGATTACATATCCTTACATGTTGCTAGTGACTTGCAAAGCCTCCCTGTGCAAGTGGGAAGGAGGCATATATATGTGATATATATGTATATGTATATACACACACACACACACACACATATGTCTATATTTGTATAATTATTTATATTTTTTCCAGGTTTGGAAACTGGATTCAAAAACAAAGAGTTAGCCAGAAATCAGGGCATTTCTCTTAGAATCATATGCTGTCCTGAAAATAGAAAGATTCACAAAGGCTGAACTACATCCCTCCACATTTGGCAGAGACCAGGAATGTGAGGCTCACTTAAAGAAGCAGCAGGAGAACCAGAAGAGAGGGGTGGAACACTTGGCCCTTGAGGAAACACTGATTCAGGACAGAGGCGGCAAGAATAATACATTTTGGGGAAAAGTTAATTAGAACTCAGTCCTTCCTTCTTCTACTACATAATGACATCAGAGAAGTCATACTCAAGAGAGATCATACCAATGTGTTGAGTGTACAGAAGTCTGAACAGAGCTCAACCCTTATAACCATGAGCAAATTCACTCAGGAGACAAATCTTACAAATGTGTTGAGTGTGGGAGAGTCTTTACTGAGAAAGATTGTCTTTCAGTACATTTTAGAACTCATATAGGAGAAAAATTCTATAAATGTATAGGCACAAATTATCCCTTACTCAGTATGAGAATTTATACTTATGAGACACTTCATATTTGCAGTGAATTCAGGAGCTTATTTTCAAGGTGTGATTGCTTTATGTTACATCCAAGGATCTATAAAGGAAAGAAACCCTACAATGTAATCATTCAGGGAAAAGTTTCGTGCTTTTCTCAGTTACTCAACATCACAGCACACACACTGCAGAGAAACCTATGGATATATTCCTTGTGGGAAAACCTTTAAACATAGCTCAGCACTTATGATGCTACATAAGAGAACTCATACTGGGAAAACCCTACACATGTAAATGGTGTGGAAGAGCCTTCAGGAGGTGTTCTCACTTTATCCAACACAAGAGGACTCATACTGGAGAACATTTTGAATAGAGGCAATGTTGGCAGGCTTTCGACTATGGCTTTCACATTATTTGACACCAGGAAATTCATATAGATTAGAGAAACTCATTGAACATAATATGGAAAAGCTATTGGTTGGAATTCCATGTGATTTGATATCAGAAATAAACCACAAAGGAGGCAGAATCCACAAGTTATTTTTGACCCATAAACAGGTACCTGAATGTAATAAGACTCTGCACTTGTAACTCCCTGCAGTCACAGATAACGAGATATGAGCAGTTATGCTCTGCATACGCCCTTGATTTCCCATAGAACGTCATTTAATGGGACTCGGGGTCTAGGCCTGATGGACAATGTCTCATAGAAATGACTGCCATAGATAATAAAATGTAAATGTTTCAATGACAACAGCATATTTTTTACATCATATAAAAATCAGAGAACCACCAAATTTGAAGTGTCACGCAGAGATCATTTATCTTATAGTATCATAGGGATCAATATATGTACAATTTTATAGTAGTCACAGAAGAGAGCTGAAAAATATGCCAACCATTTCTTTCTTGCATAGTCCTGTCACGTCAAACAAATTACAGACTTTTATAAAAACTCACAAATGTTTCACAAGTGGCATTCCACTACTAACTTTAAGAGAGGTATCATAAAGAGTTGCCTGCATCTTCATGTTTCTAGGGACATAGTCAGTGTTCAGGCAGAACTAAAAAGACATACCACACACAAAACTATGAAAACTCATCAATGAATTCTGTAAAGTTGCAGGATACAAAATTAATATACAGAAATCTGTTGCGTTTCTATACACTAACAATGAACTATCAGAAAGATAAATTAAGAAAATAATCCCATTTACAATTGAATCAAAAAGAATAAAATAACTAGGAATAAATCTAACAAAGGAGGTAAAAGACCGCACTGGGAAAACTATAAGACACTGATGAAAGAAACTGAAGATGACACAAACAGATGGAAAGATATACTGTGCTCATGAATTGGAAGAATTTATTTTGTTAAAATGACCATATTACTCAAGGTAATCTACAGATTCAATGTGATCCCTATCAAAATACCAATGGCATTTTTCACAGAACTAGAACAAATAATTCTAAAATATGTATGGAGACACAAAAGACCCCAAATAGCCAAAACAATCTTGAGAAAGAAAAATAAATCTGGAGGTAGCATGCTCCCTAATTTAAAACTATACTGCAAAGCTACAATAATCAAAACAGTATGGTACAGGCACAAAAACAGACATATAGATCAATGGAATCAAATAGAAAGACCAGAAATGAACCCACACTTATATGGGCAATTAATCTACAACAAGGGAGGCAAGTATATACAATGGGGAAAAAGATGGCCTCTTCAATGAATTGTGTTGGGAAAACTGGACAGCTACATACAAAAGAATCAAACTGGACTACTTTCTCACACTATGCACAAAAATATATTCATAATGGATTAAAGACTTAAACGTAAGACCTGAAACCATAAAACTTATAGAAAATACCATAAGCAGTACACATTTTGACAATGGTCTTAGTAATTTTTTTTTTTTTTTTTTTTTGCTATGTCTCCTCTGGCAAGGGAAACAAAAGCAAAAATAAACAAATGGGACTATGTCAAACTAAAAAGCTTTTGCACAGCAAAGGAAACTATCGACAAAATGAAAAGGCTGCCAACTGAATGGGAGAAGATATTTATAAGTGATATATATGATAAGGGATTAATATTCAAAATATTAAAAGATCTCATAGAGCTCAACATAAAAAAAAAACCCGATTTTTAAAAGGGCAGAGGATCTGAATAGACATTTTTTCAAAGGAGACATACAGATGGTCAACAGGCACATGAAAAGATGCTCAAAATCACTAATCACCAGGGAAACGCAAATCAAAACCACAATGAGATATCACCCCACACCTGTCAGAATGACTATTATCAAAAAGACAACAAATAACAAGTGTTGGCAAGGATGTGGAGAAAAGGGAACCCTTATCCACTGTTGATGGGAATGTAAATTGATGCAGGCACTGTGGAAAACAGTATGGAGGTGCCTCAAAAAATTAAATCAGGGAATTCCCTGGCAGTCCAGTGGTTAGGACTTCGCACTTTCACTGCTGTGACCCAGGTTCAATCCCTGGTCAGAGAACTAATATCCCACAAGCCATGCAGCACTACCAAAAAAAAAGAAAAAAATTAAATCGAACTGCCATATTATCTAGCAATTCTACTCCTGCGTACTTATACAAAGAAAATAAAAACACTAATTTGAAAAGATATACGCACCCCTATGTTCACTGAAGCATTATTTACAATAGACAAGATATGGAAGAAAAACTAGTGCCCATCAGTAGATCAGAGGATAAAGAAGATGTGGTATATATACACAATGAAATATTACTCAGCCGTGAAAGAATGAAATCTTGCCATTTGCGACAACATGGATGGACCTAGAGGTATTATGCTAAGTGAACTAAGTCAGACAGAGAAAGACAAATACAGCATGATTTCACTTATATTTGGAATCTAAAAAACAACAACAACAAAAAAGAACAAACATAACAAAACAGAAAGAGTCACAGATTCAGAGAACAGGTGATTGCCAGAGGGGAGAAGGGTGGGAGGAGGAGAGAAATAGGTGAGAGGGATTAAGAGGTACAAACTTCCAGTTGCCAAATAAATGAGTCATAGGTATAAAATGTACAGTGTGGAGAATATAGTCAATAATTATGTAAATCTTTGTACGGTGACAGATGGTAACTAGACTTACCATGGTGAACGTTTTCAAACATATAGATATATCAAATCACTATGTTGTGTATCAGGAACTAACATAGTATTGTATCGTAGGTCAATTATACTTCAAAACAAACAACCAAATAAACTTATAGAAAAAAAGATCAGATTTGTGGTTACCAGAGGGGGAATCGGATGAAGGCAGTCAGATGGTACAACATGATAAATATACTTAATGCTGCTGTATGCTATATAAGATGTTAAGAGAATAAATCTTGAGTTCTCATCACAAGTAAAAACAATTTTTTCTATTTATTTAATTTTGTATCAATGTGAGACGATCGATGTTCACTAAACTTATTGTGATAATCATTTCACGATGCATGTAAGTTAAATCATTATGTTGTACGCCTTAAACTTATACAGTGCTGGATGTCAATTATATCTCAATAAAACTGGAAGGAAAAAAAATAAAATGTTTATTTTTAAAAAGACATACCACAGCCTGGTGAAGTGTCCGTACTCCAAGGGTGATACTGGGACTGGGAGCAACCTCACCCATAGCTGCTCAAAAGGGTATATGGTTCTGGGGAAGGGATGAAGGGAAATGTCCCACACATGAACTCTGAAGACCTTCCTCTCCCTCTCCCTTTATGAGAATCCTTTGAAAATCTGGTTTTCCTCCTAAACCCAAGGGAGAGCTCCTGCTCTTCCCTTATACTCCATGGAATACCACCTTTCCTTTCCAGCACTACCATCAAATCCTCCACCAAGGTCCCCATCTCCTTGCTGCTCCCTGGATGTTGTTCAGTTCCAGATCTCTGCTGGTAGCAAGTCCAGAAACTTCCAGCACCAGCTGCTCTCAGATGGGGCATATGTCCTTACAACTCAACTTGAAGAGAGGCTTCTGGGGCAGATGAGCTTCACCCAAGCTGGCTTTTGTGCCAGCCACTGTGGAGGGGTCACCTTCAGATGCTAAAATGTGAGCCACTCTTTTCCAGCTTTTGTCACAGCCAGGACACGGACACTTGTGTCAACCTGAGCCAACAGGGCCTGAGGAAGTCTACAAGAAAGAGTGCTTCTGAAGAAAATGTATTCCTTTGTTGAGGTAGGCAGAGTAATGGCTCCCCAAAGCTGCCCACATCCTAATGCCTGGAACCAGTGACTATGTTATCTTACAGGGCAAAAGGGGCTTTGCAGATGCAATTAAGTTAAGGATCTTGAGATGAGATTATCCTGGGCCTAATGTAATCACAATTGTCCTTGTTTTAAGAAGAGGCAGGAGAAGTCAGAGTCAGAGAAGGCAATGTGATGAGGAAGCAGAGGTCAGAGCCAGAGAGAGACTTATATATGCTACACTGCTGGCTCTGGTGATGGAGAGAGAGGCCATGATCCAAGGGCTGCAGGACGTCTCCAGAAGCTGGAAAAGGTGAGGAAATTGATTCTCCCCTAGAGCCTTTAGAAGGAAGGCAGCCCTGCCAATATGTTGATTTTCGCCCAGAAAGACCCATGTTGGACTTCTGACCTTCAGAGCTGAAATGATAAATTCGTGCTGTTTTAAGCCACAAAGTTTGTGGTAATTTGTTACAGTGGCAAGGAAACAAACACACTCTCTGACGGCTATATCTTCAGCCAAATGTTGTATGGCTTCACGTGATGCGTGAAACTGTGACAACCTCCTTGAGGCCATGAGGACACGAGCCTTGGGAATAAGCAAGACAATACACTGAGGAGAGCTGAGCAGAAGATGCAGAGCACCTGAAACCATCCTTGGAAGCCCTTGCTCTGGATTTCACGCAACGAGATAGTGAATGGTGGCACATTCTGTTACTCATGGCCCAAAAAAAAAAAAGAAAAAAAAAAAAAAATCTCACATGATAACCCTTTCTTGCTCCCAACCAGCTTCTGCTCTCAAGTCTCTTGTTTAATCATGCTGAGACACAAGTCAGGGACTCCTAGGAGCAGCCATCACAGGTAATAAGGTTCTGCAGGCTCAGGCTGACGCTTGCTTACCTGACTTAGAGTCACTCCTCGGGAGGTGGACACCCCACAAGGAGCAGAGACCCACTGTGGTCAGCAAGAAGGGCCAGCTGCAGCCTGAGAGGCACTGCCAAGGGGCTACAGAGGAGGCAAAGAAACATTCCAGAGTTCCAAGGATATGATGTGAAAACACACAGGACCAAGGGCATATGGTGGATTCATCAAATTACACATGCAGACATGGGTACACTCTCCCCCTCAGTCTTCATAGTCCTGTGTAGAAAAAAAAAAAAAAAAAAGGTGCTTGAAGAAAACCATACCTCCATTTAAAAAAAAAATTGTGTCAACTTGCTGAACAAGATGAATCCCCTGCCACCACACACACACACACAATTCTATGATTATTACTGCATGCTATTGATGGCTTTGAAGTCTAAATTTATTGGAAAGAAAAATAATTTTTTGAACTAGTACTTTCTGAGGGCATTTCTCCTTAAGATGAGTTTGAATCCAACTTGATTGTTCTTGTGAAGATGGCAGTCAGTTCCTTCCCTCACATTTTAAAGAGGAAGGAAGTACAAAGCAAAGTCAAGGGCCCACTGTAATCCCGTAATCCCATTTGTTGTTGTATTGAGCCTAGTGATGATTTGGGATTTATTTGGGATTTATAGTTGGCCTTCCCAACCTGGAACATAATACTCATCTTCATTTATGCAATTTTACTTGTAATTCTTTCCAGAAACTTATCTTCCTGTAGGTTCCTTGCATTTCCCAACAAATTAATCCCAGACAGTTACGTCTTTATGCTTCTACTCTGAATCTCCTTTTCAATATACTTGTTAAGGTTATACAGATTTTGTGTGTACCTGTGTGTTGATTCATGTATCTTTATTTCTTATTGTCTGGTTTATTACAATCTTATGGATTTTTAAAAATTTCCAATTGGATTTTTAAAGTATTCTAATGTTATCTATTTTTTAAAGTATTTATTTATTTATTTAGGCTGCACTGGGTCTTAGTTGTGGCATGTGGGAGCTTTGTTGCGGCATGTGGGCTCTTAGTTGCAGCATGCATGCGGGATCTAGTTCACTGACCAGGGATCGAACCTGGGCCCCCTGCACTGGGAGCGGGGTGTCTTACCCACTGGACCACCAGGGAAGTCTGTAATGTTATCTATTAATAGAAGCATTTTTATATTTTCTTTTCTAATAGTTACAGCTCTTACGTCTGGTTCCTATCTTTTTTGTGGTAACAAGGACATATAGAAATCTTAAACTTCAGATTGCTGAAAGCAGATATCCTTCTATTCTGGATGTGTATATCAATCCATGGTTATTGAACAGAGGAGTGAATAAACAAGAGAATGAAGAAAGATGGGCGTCAATTTTCATCAGAGAGGAAAAGGTCAATTTCCTAAGGCAGAGAGAAATATTGAAATGGGTTGTATTCAGGACCAGCAGTAAGCAGGTTGCTGGCTTATCCCTTGTCTACATCCTAGTGGCCAAAGGATGAGACACTCCTACACTTGATGATACCAAGAGGGAAAGTAGGAGCCTGGTCCTGGATGACACTGGTGGCAGCTTAACCAGTACCAGGAACCTCCTACTTGTAGACATTCATTTCAGTGAGGAAATGGTGTTTATTTATGGTAGTTGGATTTTCAGTTATTTACAGCTAAACACACCCTATAGGATACAGGGTACAAAGCTTTGAACTGGATTATTCCGAAGTCAGCTTACTGGTTTGTCCAGTATTCTGTGGACTTCCTACACTCCTTTTTGAAACAGATCACTTTCTGGAAGCTGTATGTGGTCTGTCTCTGCTCAGAGCTCAGGTTCTTCACCTTTCCCCCATGTGCTACATCCAGTCTGGATTATCGTGATTTTGAACTTATTCTTGATGTGTGGGAGAACAGGCGAAGGACAAATGTGTAGCAGTAATAAATAGACCCCAAAGCCTATTTTCAGGAAATAGTTATGATACTAATAATTTACAGGTAAAATGCTGATTAATTTATTCCTCCTTCTCCAACCTGAAGTTCTTAAGCTCTGAGGAGTTGAGAAGTGTCCTAGAGGCTCATGTTTTAAAGACAAAAATATACGTCTTTCTTCGTTTTCTTGTTTTTTAAATGACTTTTAAACACGTGTTCCCCTTCACATGGAACACTTTGAGATGCTATGTGTGATGAAATAATAACGGTGAATGGAGATCAAATTGTAGGTCCATGATTCAGTCGATTGAATGCCACCAGCTACCATAGTGATTTGGTCAATATATAGTTTTATATCTCTTATTCTTAGTCATATATTGTTTAAATTAAACCAATAGTGGACTACTGATTTTAAAAAGCATATGAAAGAATGTTAATATATTTCAACAATTCAGTACCTCAATAAACATGTTTGTCAGACTATACTAAGAGAGGAAAAGGGCAAATTAAACTTTGCAATTGAATGAAACAATTATTACTGCTAATCCAGCAATTTTCATAAATGATCCACAATGCCTTTTCTGCAATTCTAAATTCTAAAACGTTTTCTAATGAAAAGCTTCTTTCTCTAACTTAGTGGGACTCCTCATATATTTTGATACAGATATACCCAGACGGTGCCCCAGACCTGTTGGGATGTTACATATTGAGCAGTGTATGCACCTTACTATACTGCTAAAATCCAAATGCTTGTGAATTCCAAAATACTTCTGGACCTGAAGGCTTTGAACAAAGGATTAGGGTCCTGTATGCAAACAGGATGCATAACATTTTTGACATTTTACATGCATAATAGTTAACATTTGTTCAGAAATGTTTTTTAATGTAATCAAATTACAGTAAATTAAATAGTATGCTTAATTTGCTAAATGGAAAAAGAACATGCAATTTATTAAAAGTTGTATTCAAGTGGGTTTCATGAATCAATCTGAAATAATATACTTATTTAAAAACACTTTTTAACCTAAAATCATGTTTTTATTCTATACCATACAAACAGAAAAAATTGAACTTCCAAGAAGGCTTTCTTTCTTAAGATGTTAAGGCCTCCATCAAACTTGATGGTGAATCACTGGAAGCATCTCTAGTCACATCCAAAACAAAACAATAATATGGCTAATTAATTGCCCAGTCCCACTACCTAGGGCTATAGAACATCAATTTTTTTAAAGTCAAAGTATGGAAAAGAGGCCTAAATTATTTAATGAATGGGATGTTGTTTTATCAACAGCCAAGTAAAATCCAGGGAAGTGCTGTTAGAAGTAAAGACATCTGCATAGTCTCTAAATACTAATATGCAAAAGTCAACAGATATACTGTCTTAATTGAAACAAATAAGATGAACAATGTGCAGCCTGCACGTGGATATTCTCCACAGTGGCCATAGAAATGAACAACTCCTGGAACAAGTTTAGCATGCAGTGGACAGGATGATCCAAACAGAGGCACAGGGCTGCTGAAACCTGCTAGGAAACCCCAGGGAAGGGGAGAAAGAGTACACTGAGCCCTGGGTCAGAGTAGGATAAGAGAGCCCCAAGCACCAAGGAGGAGAGAGGACATCAGAGCCTGGGCCTTGGAACCTGAGGAAGATGAAAGGACACCAGATACTGGACTCTGAGGAAGACATGAAAATAATTTGCCCTGGGCTCCCAAGAAAGATGAGAGTGGGCTTGGTTCAAGGAAGAAGAGCACACACCAGGTCCTGGGCAGCGAAAGACTTCTCCCACTTCCTAGATATGGGCATCTCGCTCATAGAAGAGGACACGGGGCAGAGAATTCTGTCCAGCCCACTCCAACTCCCTGATTCTTTGCTTAACCAAACATCAGACAGGCTACCCTGAACCTTCTCCCCAGTAAGCCCCATACGTGTACTTCCTCGTAGAATCCCATTTTAGCAAGAATCCTAAGTCAGTTTATCAAGAATTCCTTACTCTTGATATCTGATCAAACTCCTCATCCCCACTCTCTATCCCAGGTGATACCCCATCACCTGGGCCTGCCTTCAGTAAAAAAGCCTATTATCTTGGTTCAGCCAGAATCCCCCCCAGACTTGATGTCTCCTTTTCTTCATTTTCTATCCACCAGTATCCCACTCCCCCAATCCTAGGCCATAAATCCCCACTTATTCTGGTTGTATTCATAACTGATCTCAGTTCTACACTGGAGTCTCCCTTCCCCGGTTGCAATAGTTTATTGAATAAAATCTACTTTCACCGCTTTAACTTCCGTCTAGCTCTGGTTAACCGTAGACAACAGCCACCCCCCCCCCAATCCCTGTGCCTTGGGTCCACTTAACCCTGCCCTTCGCACAACTTGAGTAGACAGTCCTGGCCCCACTCCCCTCCCTGGGCATGGAGGACATTTAGTCTCACCCTCTGCACACTTTGGGGCAGGCCCGTCCCTCTTTTCCTCCCAGGACCTCTGGCTGATTTCAGTCCCGCCTCCAGAACATTTCCCACCCTCCCAATCCGCCCCTTTTTCCTCTCCATTAGACGTGGACGCACCTTTAGCACCGCCCTCTTCCCGGAACTTGGCAGGACTTTAGCCCCGCCCCTCTGCACTTCCGGCCCGCCCCGCCTCCCCCTACGTTGGGTGTGAGCAGAAGCTCGCCCCGCCCCTCAGCACTTCCGGCCCTGCCCCTCCCAAGCTTCCCTTTCTCCACTTCCGGGCGGCCCCATGCTTTGCAGCCCTCGTGGCAGGGCGTGGATCCCTCCCGGCCTGCGTCGCCGCGCACCCAGGTGCTGGGGCCCAGCGGCCTGACTTGCCCCTCCCAAGGCCTTCTCCTGCCCAGCGGGACTGCCGAGGGCGCTCTCCGCCGCCTGGGCTTCGCCTGCCGCCCCGAGTTGGCCGGCCAAGATGGCCACCGCCCGCGAGGTGGGGGCGCACCGCGCCGCGGGGATGCCTGGGAGTTGTAGTCCAGGCCGGCGTGCTGACGCACTTCGCCGCGGGCCGACGGGCGCCATTGTGCGCCGGGCGCGGGGTGAGTGCGGCGGGAAACTTGCGCCCGTCGGGGGCTCAGTTCTAGGGCCGCTCCGCGGGGAGCGCCCAGCTGCGGCCCCTACCACACCAATCGTAGAAGCCTAGAGCCAGCCTGGCCTGCCGTCCTTCCGCCGTGTGGCCTTTAGGGGCAGTGGGAGTCGGGGACTCGGGGGCCCAGAGGACGCGGGGTGGGCAGGCCCACCCCCTCCCGGCGCTTGCGGGCAGGTGGTGGTGGGGGGCGACTCCCTCTTGGTGAGGAAGGTGGGAAACCGTCCCTCTGCGTGTTCAAGAGCAGGTGGAGACTTTCCTTTAGGGCATCTTCCGAGGTGGGGAATGGACTTGTCATCTCTCGTTGATTGGGCCGAGGGGGGCGGGGGGCCTTGGCGTAGCACTCACGCCCCTCCCACCTCCCAAATTCGACCTTCTCAGGACTCTGCCCACTCCCACGAGACACGTTGAGGAAGAGGAAGGTATGGCCACCGGGCTTCCGACGGCCTGGTTCCGTGTGAGTAGAGGCTTCTTTATGAGTTTCTGAGTCTACCCCTGGATTTGGGAGCGGGGGTGGCGGGATGATGGTGGGACACCACCTTCCCTGAGATGCCCCCGGGCCCCGTGGCATCTCGGGAAGGGGAGGAGGATGGGAAGAGGAGACCCTAGTGAGTGGAGGGATAGCAAGTTACTTTCCAAGGGAGTGGTTAGAATAGAGGTCCAAGTATGGGGGATACTAATTTACCGTTTAAACTGCGGGTGGGGTGGGGGTATGCATTGTCAGGTCTAAGCAGGGCTCAGGCTTATATTTAAACAGTAGTTTGGCATTAGAGCTTAGTCCCTGAGAGAAGAGAGCTGAGGATGAATCCTTGACAGGTGAAGGAAGTAGAAGCAGTATGGGCAGTGGGTGGGGGCTGAAGGCTCGGGTTTGATGATTCAGCTCACGCAATCTCCTAGCAGGAGGTATACACACTGATACAAATGTTGGAATCCCCAGGTCAATAAAAAATGGAGAGGTTTTCAGAGAATGAAAAACCTTCTCCAGCCTCATGGGTTGTCTTCCTTGCTGTGACCTGATAGGGTCAAGCTTGGGTTTGCTGTTTCAGACAAATGCAGGAACTCATGATGAGACACATCTGGAATGCTCAGGTCACCTTGTTGATTGTGCCCACATGTGCTCAGTCAGCCTCCCCCTCCTGTCAGCATGGGTGACAGCAGGCCCTGGCTGAACACGCACCTGTGGGTTTTAGGAACCAGTGACCTTTGAAGATGTGACCCTGGGTTTTACCCCGGATGAGTGGGGAATGCTGGACCTCGAACAGAAGTCCCTGTACAGGGAGGTGTTGCTGGAGAACTACAGGAACCTTGTCTCAGTGGGTAAGGATGGCCTCTGTGTCAATAAAGATCTGCGCTTTGCAGCACGAATGTGGTGCCTCTGAAGTGTGTGTCTGCTTCGGCTCAGCCTGCAGGGATCCGAGTTCAAGTGTCAAGGCCCTGGAGCCTGAGGGAGAGGGCTTTACTTTGTACCCTTTGGAAAAGGGCAACTTCACATATAACTTCTGAAGCTTTACCTAGTCCATCCGTCAGAGGCATTGAATACCAGGGAGGTGGGTCTATCAGGGATGTTTCCAGCTGCCGCAGTGGATGTTTACTATGTTTGTAACAAGAATTTCAGGATGTGGTGTCTGTCTGACAGCTCAGGAGTATCATCAGAGATCCTGATCCTTTCCATCTCCCTATGGTTAGTGTGAAGTTTTCCATTCTTAGGTTAGTATATGCATGGCCATGATGCCAAGCATCACGTCCATGTTCAAGGCAGAAAGAAGGAGAGACGGCAGCCCTGGCTAGTTCTCTTTCTACAGCTGTCATACTTACAAAGAAAGAAAAATGCCTTAGGCCCCCAGCTGACAAACTTCCCTTTGAGTCTTGCTGGCCAAAACCAGGTCCCAGTGCCTCCTTTACTGGCAAAGGAGTCCAGAAAAGCAAGCAGCTGGCAAATGGGATGGGTGGGGTTATTAACACTGCCCTAGACCAGAAGTCATACCCTAGCAGGGGAGAACACAGGGACAGAATTGCTACAGCAGGAAAGTATTTTCTCCCGAACACAGACCCCCCCCAAGCACTGTCTCTTTTCCCTTGGGCAGAACATCAGCTTTCCAAGCCAGATGTGGTATCTCAGTTAGAGGAGGAGGAAGAGCTCTGGTCGGTGGAGAGAGGAATTCCTCAAGACACCTTTTCAGGTGAGAACCAGGCACATGGGAGTCCTGGCACGGGAGTCCTGGTTAGTGAGGAACTAGTGTCTTAGAAAAGGAGGTGGATGGGGAAAACCCCAGTGGGGTGTTGTGATGAGTAGCTGCAGACATGCTGAATCAAGCCCTGCATTTTCCTCTGGCTTCAGAATCAGGGGTGTACTGCTTGGTTGACCGTGAACCTGTTGCCGGTGCCACATTGGCAACAGGGGCTCCCTCACCCTGCTTCACTCATTGTCTGCCCTTCCATCCTGTAATCTCCAGTAACTGGTGTGTGTCTCTGGCTAGACTTTTTAGATACGTTTACATGTATGGATATATGTTTGCTTTGGGGGGTGTTTCCATACTCAGTGCACACAGGTCTGCATCATTCATTTTGACAAATGCAATGTAGTCCACATTTGATTTTTTTACTCTTGATGGACATTCAAGTTGTTGCAAAAAACTTCCTTGCATACTTTTTTTTGCAGTCAAGTTGGATTTTTGTAGGTAAGGATTTCTAGAAATGGAACTTAGAATCAACCAAGATGTAACTGAAAAAAATCTGGTAGCAACAAACTGCTAAGATCTTTTAAAATACATATAGCTGCTCAAGAGCATGAGAGCTCCTTTTCCTTTTCATAATAAGATACCAGTGATTTATAGTCCTCTTTTAAGATTTGCAGATCTGATGGGAAAAGATATGTTCAGTTTAGTTCATATTTCCCTCATGAAGTTGCACGCATTTTCATAAGTTTACAGATCATTTGTATTTTTGCTTTTGTGAGTTTATGTATTTTCCTTTTTTTCTTCCTATTGGTTTGTCTTTTGTGTGTGTGTGGTCAGAAGGACTCTATATACTATATGTTATGGATGTTAATACTGCAAATACCAGTCCAACATTTATCTTTTACATTTAGTCTCCATAAAGAAGTTTTATGATTTCAGATATTTTTTCTTTCAAATCTCTTTACTCCTATTCTAGGTTTCATGTCATACATAGGCAGGTTGTACAAATACTTTTGTCAATTCTGGTATTTTTGTGGGGGGGTTTTAGCTGTTTCCTGTAACTGGGTTTCCTTGTGTATATGATGTGGGGCACAAGTTTTTTCAACACCGTTTTCTGAGTTGGTTCTTCTGATTATTGGAAACGCCATCTTTATCATAGACTTAATTCCCATAGTCATCACCATGTGCAGGCCTTCTTGGCCCCTTATGCTCCCTTGGTCTCTGTCAGTGTCTGAGTAAACACCATATTGCTGTACTTACTGTAACTTTACAACAAACTTGGATAAATGGTAGTTCCTCTCATTTAAAAAAAAGAAAACACACCTATTATCTGTTCTCAACCAAATGAACACTCACCATCAGCTTGTCAGGATTCATTGAGAAAATCTTGTTAGAATGTGTCTTAACATTTGATTGGATTCAGACATTCCTTGATGCAGAACTGGTCTCAGTTGAGTTTTGGCACAGGTGTCCAGAGGGATCTGCTCACCTCACTGTGCTAGTCAGGCCTTCCAAGTGCTGTTGGGAGTTCACTGTAGTTGCTGTTAATCTGCTCAGGTTAATCGTCCCTTGCAGTCTTGCGTAGTTGTTGCAGATGAACCTGTCATGCTGCTAAATTCTCTTATTATTTGTAACAGTTTTGTTAGAGTCTCACTAATTTTCTCAGTACAAAGTCATCTTACTGGCAAGTATAAAGGAGGAGGCAGTTGTATTATTTTACTTCATCTGCACGATCATGTAATTGCATTCATCTTATCTGGTACTTCCAAAACACTGGGCTGAGTGTGTGATGATTTCAGTATCTGGTCTTAGACTTAAAAGGGCAAGTCTCTGGGTTTTGACAAGCATGCTGCTGGATTCTGTGATTCAAATCAGTTTTTATCTGGATAAAGAAATAGTCACCTCACCCTTTCTAATAAATGAAAATTAGTAATAGCCCCAATTTCCCCCCTCCAAAGCGACCATGGGGATTTTCTCATTTGAACAATTAACAGTGACATAATCATAGAAGTGTCCTTGTTGTAATGTGTTGCTGGTGTCTGTTAACTTATTTCTTTAGGGTTTTTGCATCAATATTCATAAATTAGGTTGGGGAGGTGGGTGGTTTTCTTCTTTGTGTTTGTTATTTTTGGACACTTCTGTATCCGAGTGTACTGGCTTTGTAAGGAGAACTTTGGGTGTTCTCCCCGCCTTTGTTCTCTGCTCTCATGAAAGTGGCTTCGGAGCAACCTGGCAGTCTTCAGCTGTGAAGCCTGCACCTGGCCCCATCTTTGGTGATGACGTTCTGTTTGCCACAACATAGACTAGAGCCTCCACTGACTCTTTGTCCCCCTTTCCTGGACTCCTTTGTTAGTCTGATGGCTCAACATTAATAATTTGTTTTTCTTTTCCATATTCATGTCATTCCTTTCATTCTCTACAATGAAAACCTCCCTTCTAACCATGAGCACAGGTCACTAAACCAAACCTTACCTGGAAGGTCCCCAGCAACACAAGCACTTTGTATCCACCCAACATGGTTTCTGTTCCCCCGGTTGATCCAGTCTCCTAAGGTCTCCTCCCATCTTTGTGGCTCTGGCTTAGGTCTGTGTCTCATCCTTTCTGGAACTTAAGTCCCATGTGGGCAAACCTCCCAGCCATGCAATTCTGGATGGTCTAGTAGTTTCCTAAATCTAGCTGCTGTCAGGGGGGCATTGGGCGCCTATGGTTCTGCACATCTCAGGGGAGCTGGCTTGACAGGTGACAGGAGATTCAGGGGTGGTGCCCCAGAATGAGAGACCTTGTGCAGGGAGGCTTACCAGGACACTTGCAGGCTAGGCCTGAGGTGACAGGTGCTTAACACGTTTCTGCTGTGTCACAAAGATTCCTTTATGTGATTTTTTTCCTCCATTGCCTCCCCTTTACTTCACAAATATTTGTGGAAGGCCTCTTGTGTCCTATGCAATATAAAAAACAAACAAACAAAAAAAACTGTACACTTAGGTAGTAAGCCAAAGAACTAACATAATTCCTGCCATTGTAGACTCCTTAGTCCAATAGATGACAGCCTTCTACAAACAAGCTACACAGATACAACTGTGTAAACACAAATAGTGGTAAGTACTGAGAAGAAAAAGAACATGGTGTAAAGTAGGGAGCAATGGGGAATTACTCTAGAGGAGTTGGTCAGGTGACAATGCAGGGGTGAGATTTAAGCCGATTCCTGAAGAAAAGAAAGTCAGCAGACGTGTAAGAGTGGTGGGGAAGAGCTTCCAGATACAAACCCCACTTGAGGTTACTGTGAGAGTGGAGCAGGCTTGGCATGTTCTGGGAATGGAAAGTCACCCACTGGGCTGGGAGGAGGTAACCGAGGTGTACTGACGTGCAAGTTAAGTTTGGCAGAGCACACAGGGCTTCCACTGTGAAGGGGGTTTGATTTTCATGGAGTACGTGTGTGGTGTGCTTTTCACAGCTCACTCCGTGAAGATGGAAGGGCACAGATGGAAGCAGGCAGCAGGCTGTGGTAGCATGTAGGGAAGAGGTGGCAATACCTGGCCTGCGAGAGTAGCAGCAGGGTTGGGGAGAAGCTGGCTCCTCCCCATTCGTAGGTGGATTCAGTGGGGCTAGTTGAGTAATTGACCCAAGAGAGCAAAGGAAAGGAAACTGCCAAGAACTGCTCATAGGTGAAAGCTTCAAGGGATTTCCTGTGACTATTCTTTGTAACATATGTATTTACTATATACATTTTTTTTTAACGTATCAGTATTTCATTTTAAAAATACAGTAACAGCGATATTACGCCTCTGGAATTTTTGGCATTAGTCAGTGACGTGGTAAGTCTGATGAAGGCAGAGACTTTTGAAGGGTGGAAATAGAGGTTTTCTTTGGTTTTTATTTTTATGTTGAAATAATTTTAGGCAAACAGTTGACTAGTACAAAGAACTACCTAATAGCTTTCACCTAGATTCAAATGTTTTTGGAACTCTCCCATGTCTTGACTGGTTCGTTAATGAAGTATGAATGACAGGACTTAGAAACACCCAGGTAGAGGTTTGTGAAACCAGCTGAATGTATCTGCCTGGACCTCCTCCTGAGGCAGTGCATAAAAACATGGGAGTCATAGGTGTTTGGAATGGCCTGCTTTACTATTAAGAGAACCATCTCCTGCAGTGGTCTCTTTCTCCCAGCACTAACGTAGCTGTGCCTCTCCTCAGTGCAGAGAACTGGAACTGAATGAAAGCTAGGCCTCTCTGATGCAGCTCATTTTGCATGTCTCTTCAGCTCTCCATGACAGTAAAAATGGCAGCATAGGCATTGGTTGAAGTAGAAGGGAAACTGGATAAATGCTGAAGACAGGTATTCATCTTCAAGAAGGCACTAATTTGAAAAGAGGCTATGAAGATAAGGAATGTGGAGAAATATTTGATGGCACTCAAATCTTCTGCCTTCTCACTCAGTGTTCTTCAAGAAAGTATTACTATATGTGTGGTTTGGGTGGAAAACTTGAGACATAATCTAGATTTAAACATTAGGAAAGCAATAAAGACACTATTTTGAAGGTCATGATTGTAGGAAAGCCTGCAGGATATTTAACTTTTTTTGACTGGTTAAGAATTTAAGCAGGAGAAGAGCCCTGCAAATATGAACGTGGCAACTCTCAAATTAGTACAAACATCAGTAGAAAAAAATAGCTTGTACAAGAAGATTTTTTTGTTGGGAGGAAGAGAAGGAAATTCTTCTCCAGATTTCATCCTTTGTGTAGCCTGAGAGGACTCACATGGGCTATATAAAACCAACGTGTGGGGGATGTAGGAAATCAATTGTTTTATACAAAGGATAATTCTTTCAAGAACAAGACTAGTGTGAGAAAGCCTATTCTCAGCTCAGCCTTTAAGAGAAAGCTCACACAGGAGACTCACATGCAGACTCACAGAAGACCCTGAATGGAGGAAGTCCTTTTCATCATGAGTTTTCCAACATGAGAACTCAAACATGGAAGAAATCTCAGGAATATAATCATAGCAGGAAAGGCTTCTGGCCTGATATAGTCTGATTTGAGAGAATTCATACTGGACAAAAAATTCCAGTTCTGTTCAATTTGGAAAAATTCTTATACCAAATAATTATACCTGAGAACTCTGAAATCATGGGAACATGATTGCTATGGAAAGGTTTCATGAATACCTCTCTTTTTCAGCATCATGGAAGTCATAGTGGAGAGTGTCTGAGAAAATAATCAGTGTTAGGAAGGTTTCAGGAGTCACAGAACCCACCGGCAAGAAGCCCTTCAGTAGGAGTCCTCGTTGTGTTCAGCATCAGAGGACTCATATGAGAGTAGACTCTCAATGCAATATGCGCAGGCAAATCATTAATCTTAGCTCTCACCTTATTTGACAGAACAACAGAAAAACTTACACTGAAGAGAACCACACTTAATAATATAAATGAAATGTCTCGTTCTGTTTTTATATCAGATAGGTCATAAGGAAGGCAAACCCTGCAAAACTTTGATCATATAAGGATAGCCATCCCTTGGTATCCATGGGGGATTGTTTCAGACTCCTATGGATACCAAAATCTGTAGATGCTCAAGTCCCTTATATAAAATGGTGTAGTACAGTGCTCGCTTTGGCAGCACATACCCTAAAATTGGAACGATACAGAGAAGATTAGCATGGCCCCTACATAAGGATGACATACAATTCATGAAGCGTTCCATATTTAAAAAGAAAGTGGTGTAGTATAGTCAGACACGAAGGGTCAACTGTACAAATATATAGTAAAACATTCTGTTTTTCCAATTTGGGTTCTATTATCTATCTGAACTGAACACCTAGAACAAATGTTAAGTAGCATGGGTGAGAGCATGCATCCTTATTGCAGTTTCCCTTGCAAGTCCCCAGTTGCTAGGACAATGACTGACTTTCTAGCTCAGGAAACTGTTGAGAGAATAAATGGTTGGAAAATTTTCAAGAGACAAGAGGGAATCTTCAAAGAGGAGACTGAAGACTAGGCCAGGCTCTGAGACAAGAGAGTAGGTAAGGGATGATAAAGGGAAATCTTAAGATACTGCTACAAAGAACTTAGAGGGTCACATCCTTGGGGACGGGGCAAAAGTCTAGAATCTTGAGTGACCATCAAACATGTTTTGGCAGGAATCCAGCCTATCAGGGTGTGGTCACGTACTGTGCAGTCTTTATTCAAGAATACTTTATGTTCTCTGTTACCATCCATCTATGTGTTCTCTAGGACCATGTAATCTTAATCCTTTTATCTGAGGACCACTCTCTCTGGTGTCCAGATACAGTCCCTGGAGTAATTTCAAAGCCTGAAGTGCTTTAAGTGTTAATTGAATAAGAAGGAAAATAAATGAACTAAGCATTTGACTCAAACCTTTTTTGGCAAAAAAATACTTCCAAAAGTCCTGAGGGAAAATAAGATAAAAGCAGGAATAAATGAGTCAGAAATGAAGAAGAAAAAAAGCCCATTTTCTGGATAGACAGAATAAATAAAAGGCAAGCTAAAAACCTATACAGGGAAAAGAAACTCTATTCAGATATTCAGCAATACATGTAGTTCTCATTATAGTACTTTACCCAACTGTCATAAAGAATAAACCAGCTCTATGTACTGATATGAAACAATCTCCAAGAAATATTTCTTAAAATATATATCTTTTAACATACGTATCTTCATATATATATAGATGTACATGGTTTTTTTTTCCTTAAAAATATACACACAAACACACACCAAGTATTAATGTGTCAATTGGTTATCACTGGGAGAATATAGAAACTGATAGGATGTAACTGTCTCCCAAGAAGGAAACTGGGTGGGAGGGTGACTTTCCATTTTTAGAGGTGCTGCCAGTAACTATGCTTATAAAATGGAAACGACTGTCTTCTTCCTGCTATGTCACCAGTTCCTGCCACAGCGTAGGTGCTCAGTAATTATTTGTTGAGTACAGGAATGAACCAACAATAAGATGGAAAGATTTCTGGAAAAGTGTAAAGTTGGCAAAATTGGTCCCAGGAGAAATGTTAAAACCAACTTTTTCTTAGAACAAAGTGGCCACTTAGTTGTGTTTCTATATTGACCTGGGCAGTGAATATTTTCCAGCTTCCTGTTAAAAGACTGTTTCCATGGAACATGAGCTACTCAATGACAACACAGGGTGCTATGTTAACAGGTTCTTTCTGCAGTGTATACATAGCATCATTCTCACCAAAGCACAAAATGAGAAAAATATTGAAAAGGAGGAAATATTTGTAGCTTATAACAATTAACACCTTTCAAAAAAAAGCTAATCCTCTGAAATAGTTATAAGAGTTGAGCAGTTGCAACAGATCGCAAAGTACAGAAGCGAATAGCTCTGGCTTAAACCAGGAATAACCAATTTAACACAGAGGAAAGATTTTGTGAGTGATACTTTTTTGAAAGGGAACCTAAGAATACATTGTTAATGACCAGGCTCTCTTTGGAGAAAGTTATGTTCGAATGCCATGGAAGACTTAAGTAAGTACTGTAAAAGCATTGACTTCTTTTGAGGGCTTACAAAGGCTAGAAGTGTGTGAAGTCCCTTTCTTAAGTCCTATAAGTCCTCCACAGAAGTGCTGCTGTGGGAGCATGAATGCAAGTCCCCGACCTGGCTGGTCTGGGAAGAAGCAGGTGGGGTGCAAACCAAGTGTCCTCTTACCCCATGGCCTGCTTAGGCTCCTGAGTAAAAGATGGGAACTTTGTAGCAGCAGCCATCCTCCCATGATAACTTCAGATGGGACACTCACAGTGCCAGTGAGATTTCCTGAAATTTGAAATATGGGTAAATCCTGACATAAGGCTAAAAGGCCCAAATGTCTTGGTGAACCATTCACCAAGGCACTTAGTAGCTGTGTTGTGTCAACAAATACTGCTTGAGCACCTGCCAAAATGCCAAGTACTGTTACAGGGGTGGGTCACCACGATGAACAGGGTGGAAAGGCCCCCTGTCTCACTGGGCTTTCATTCATTCCAGAGTAGCCACTAGCACATGTGGCTGATTAAATGTAAACCGACTAAAATGAACTTACCAGTCAGTTCCTTAGTCGCACTGGCCAGCTTTCAAATGTTCACTGGTCACCTGCAGCTAATGGCTACTATGTTGGACAGTGCAGATCTAGAACATTTCCTTCACCAAAGAAAGTTCCACTGGGCAGTGCTGTTCTAGAGAAGGTGGAGAGAGAAATTAGTGAGCCAGATACTTTAAGGTTGCAATCGGTGCTATGAAGAAAAATGAAACAATAGGATATCTGTCGGGGAGTGGGGAAGCACGGGTGGGCAATACTAGTTTAGAACTGGGCGGGAAGATAGCTCTGAGATGATGACATCTGAGCTGAGAGCTGGATGGGGAAGGAGAACCAGGTGGAGATGCTAGGAGAGACTTATCAGACAGGCAAGTGCAATGTCTTCTGGATGAGACACATTTGGGCACGTTTGAGGAAAAGTAAGATAGTTGCTGTGTGAAGCCCTCTTTGGTGTAAAGGGCATAAAAGAAGAGGGTTTGGATCCCAGCTGCTCCCTTCCCCAGTGTGTGGCCTTGGGCAGGTTCCTGTCCTCTCCCAGCATGGAGTTCTTTTGTGTAAAGGTTGGACGCTATTGCTTAGTGGGGCTGTGGTGGTGTAAAAGCCCAGGTCCTGGGGGGCCTTCATGAAATGGTAGCTACTGTTACCGACTGAAAGACTTGACCTGATGTAAAGATCGTCGTAAGTGGCTTTGGCAGATCCTCCTCTGGGTCTGGCCTAGGGGTTTCCGATGCACGAGACCCAGTTAGCGGACTTAGCAGTGCAGCGGGGGAGACACGTTTAGAAGGCGATATAGCAGGGTGCCCAGCAGAGCTGAAGAGCGTGGTGGGGAAAGGAGGAGACAGGGTGAGAGCTGGGGGCATCCTGGACAAGGAGGAAGAGGGACAGGGGAGTATGCAACAGGGGCGAGGGGAGCTGCCCCTGCCCCCCACAAGCTGGTAAAAGATCACTGTAATTAGTTACTATTATATTTGTGGACTGATAGCCCTAGTGTACCTGGTTCATCAGTCCGCGTTCACTAGGAAGTGGGCACCATGAAGGAGACAGCTTACCTGGAGAGGAGGCAGCAGAGAGAACATGAGAGAAGAAAACAGCAGCTCACATCAGCCTTTACTGTTGTTCGTGCAGTATTGGCTTTAGGTCCCTAATCACTTAGGACTTAGGGGAAACTGAGGCCCAGAAGAATTAAGCCCCTTGCCCAAAGGCTCAGTGAATTTGTTTAATAGCCCCCTAGCTAGATAGGGAGTTGCAGGGGAGGGGACTAAATTGCCCAAATTCCCCCCAGGGTCATTAAGCTGGTGGGTTGAAAGCCAGTACTTGGAGCTGCAGCTGATAGGGATAATTTTATGCAGCCCCAGGCAGGTAGGTGGGCAAGTGGGTGGCTCAGTCAGCCCTGCCTCAGTGAGGTGGGGATCCAGTTTCAGCCTTGTTAGCTGGTAAACACAGCTGTCAAGTGGGGCGAATACTTTTCTGGAACGGACAGCCGTGAGGATTACCTTAGAGGTTTTGGGGAGTGGTCCAAGAGATGAGACGGTTAGAGGACTGAGGTGCCTAGGATGACATTTACCCATGGGTTTAGAGGCTTGTGGCCATCTCACGTACTGCAGAGCACCCAGTAGGTGCTTTATGACAACTGCAGAACCAGTGTCCGCCTGAAGGGCTGCTACAGCAGGGAGAGGGCGGATACACTGGACTCCCAGCACCAAAAACATCGGCAGAGTTCCTGACATCCAAACCCAGACAGGCTCTACAGTTTAAAACAGTTAACATTTTAAGTGAGCATTCAATGCAAGACTCTAAGAAAACACCCTGGTGCCCCCGAGGATAAGAGGAGGAAGTAAATATTTGATCAAGATTAAAGGAGAAGGGGAGGGGATAGAGGGGATGAAGTAGAATAAAAAGAACCCAACGTGTTTTTTTTAAAGGAGAAAGCATTAAATAAAAATTCCTTTGATTAACCAAGGAGTACAAAACGGAAATTTCATAAGTTAAAAAGCTATGAAGCAATCCGGAGAACTAAGTTTGTTCTTAAGTGTCATGCATGATTATTGCTCAAAATGGTGCCTGTGGCCCAGCACGGAGCCGCTAGGGAGCCCCACGCCCACCCCTTGTGGGGGCTGCTTCTCAGGCCAGTGTTGCTGAGATTCTGGTAAACTATCCCCGGCTTCCCAAGTTATCCTCAGAGAGAAATTCCAACCAAGCCTTAAGAGCTGTTAAGAGCTGTAAGTGAAAGAAAAGTGAACTAAGATTTCAAATCAAGAATGACTGGGTGGGGGTCGGGTGGGGGTCGGGTGGGGGGGGGTGGAGATAACCCTCCAGAAATCCTAAGGAACAGGAAGGGAACTAAATGCTCAAGATAACGCAGATATGAATTGGGCGGGCAAGCCTCCCGATGAAACTAACTCAAAACCTCGTTTGGGAGGAAGTGGGGGGAAGAAGTTAGAAATGGGAGATCAAATGCCTGTCACGATTTTTATCAAGGAAAAAGTCACTTTAAACCTAGGAAAGAAGTGACTGGCAGCGGCCGATAAGTCATAGTATAGCCCAGGACCTGTTTTTCAACCCTGGAGCGCCCAAGGCCAGTCTGGGGTGGCGGGGCGGCCCCACCCGGCACTGGGCGACTCCTGACCCCGAGCTGACTCACTCCTCGCATCGCGCGCCAGCAACGGGCGACGCCCGTGACGTCCGTGGAGACCGCCGCCGACCCGAAGTGTGTAGTCAGGAAATTCCGAGAAGGGAAGACAAAGCCGTAAGGAGACAGGGGAAGAATGTGGAGGCGGGGGAGGAAAGTGGGTGGGGAACCCGGGTGCTCGTTGCTCTCGGGGAAAGCGGCCGCGCTCCCCTCACCCCGCGTCACCCAACGGGGAAGACCTGTAGCTCGGGAAGGTGTGTGTGTGGAGGCTGCGCCGGCGTCGCCCCAGGACGCGTCCACCGTCGCCGGGGAGGCCGGGAGAGAGAACGCGAGTGGAGGCCAGAGGCGAGAGCCCCACCACTAGCCGAGCGGCCACCATCCTGCCAAGGGCCTCAGGCGAACCCAAACCCTCAACATGGCGGGGCCGGAAGTCTGCGGCGTGGAGGCTCCTGGGAATTGTAGTGAGGAGGGTGCCTGACGCGCTTCCGTGCAGGCCGGAAGTCGCGGCCCCGCGCTCCTGGAGCTCTGAGAGGAGCGAGTGAGGCTTCAGGGGGGGTGGGGGGGGCATGGGCTTTTTCCCGCTTCACCCTTTGGAGGAGGGGCCGGACGCGCTCCGCGACTCTGCCAAAGCCGGCTCCCCAGCAGCCAATGCTGTCTGATAAATGCGCCCGGTGGCCGATGTGGCAGGTGCTTGGGAGGCCGTAGACGGCGAGGAAAAGCACAGAGACGGCGTATGCAGGGAGCCGCTGCTCCTAATCGCTTCCTGAATTTTTTTTTTTTTTTTTAACGCAATTGCAATTACTCCACAGTAGTGTGAGCAAAGTTGCTTCTGTGCTCCAGGCATAGAAAGCCAAATTCTGACAGCAGTAGTTTGCAGCAAAGTAAGGGTTTATTGCGTGGAGGCAAGTCTCAGATCCACTCCAACTTGGTCTTTGACTTAGGAGTGTTTTAAAGGAAGAACTGGGAGGCTAGGATTAATCATCGCTTTGTGACATTACTTAATTGTGGTTTTAGAAGTCATCATGTCTCTGGTTTAAGATTCTCTGGCCAGGTGGTCCATGGTTCCAGGATCTGTTAGCTCATATTACTGTGAGGAGACAACTTGAATTTGTACTTTAATGATGTTATCAATCACAGCAGTCTTGGTCATCTGACACTGGTTGATTGATGTTCAGTTAGCGCAGGATTGAGGTCAGCAGGGACAAGAAAGGGGATAAAGTTTTGGATAACAGAGGTTAATCATAAACTCGGCAGGGGAATCGGTTTTAGGGGGACTCATTCAATAGTAATTTCCTGCTCTGCTTTTTATTTCATGTGACAGGAACATTTCTATGTTGTCATAATCTCCCTAAAACCAGTGTATTAATTTTTTTAATGCTTACATGGGAATCTTTCACAATTTTCTTGACCTGTGTTTTAACACTACCTGTGTCTTCCAGTTTTATTCCATCATTTACCACATTGCTAGGAAGTGAGTGTTTTGGAAATAAAGACCACTCAGAGGAGGACATGCAGAGGCTTCTTACTCAGAGCCCACCCTAGCAAGGGGGTCAGCCACCGTCCCTTATGTTTGGTAGAGACTAAGGCAGGCTGGGAGTGGGAAGATTCATAGTGGAAAAAAGGAGAAGGTTCTGATTGGAGATTATTGGCTTGGGGTCAAAAAGAAAACTCTATAAAACAGAAACCTAACCAAAAATAAATCATAGTCTGTGTTATTTACTTTTTTTTAATTTTATTTTTTAAATCTCTAAGTCATTTAGAATTAGCATTTCTTCTTGGAGTTATAGAGAGCTTTCCTTAGCATTTCAGGACCATCCTGGAGTTCTGTTCAGCAAATGCTCTGTGGACTCTGTGACAAGACCCAGCGTCCCTGCCTTTCCCGGACATCCTTGTTCTTGGCCCGCATGGAGGTGGGATCAGGTTCTCTTCCCCTCATGGCTGCAGGCATATACAGCATAACAATTCTTGTTATCTCTTGGTCTTTTTTTTTCTTTCTATGTGGAGATATAATTTATATACCATAAAGTTCACCCTTTGAAAGTATACAATTCAGTGGTTTTTACTATGTTCACAAGGCTGTGCAACCATCAGTATGACCTAACTTCAAAACAGTTTCTACATCCCAAAGAAGAAACCCTGTATCCATTAGCCATCACCCCAAAGCCCTTCAATTCCCCCATCTCCTGGAAACCACTCATCTGCTTTCTGTCTCTATATATTTGCCTATTTTGGGCATATCATATAAATGGGATCATACAGTATGGGGCCTTTTGTGTCTGGCTTCTTTCACTTAGCATAATGGTTCTTTTTTTTTTTTTTTTTTTTAATTAATTAATTATTTATTTATTTATTTATTTATTTATTTATTTATGGCTGTGTTGGGTCTTCGTTTCTGTGTGAGGGCTTTTCTTTCTAGTTGCGGCAAGCGGGGGCCACTCTTCATCGCGGTGCGCGGGCCTCTCACTATCGTGGCCTCTCTTGTTGCGGAGCACAGGCTCCAGACACGCAGGCTCAGTAATTGTGGCTCACGGGCCCAGTTGCTCTGCGGCATATGGGATATTCCCAGACCAGGGTTCGAACCCGTGTCCCCTGCGTTGGCAGGCAGATTCTCAACCACTGCGCCACCAAGGAAGCCCCCACTTAGCATAATGTAGTCAAGGTTCATCCATGCTGTATAGCTAGACCATATTTTGTTTGTCCATTTGTCGTTTGATGGACATTTGAGTTGTTTTCCCTTTTTGGCAATTATGAATAATGCTGCTGTGAACATTCTTGTACAAGTTTTTGTGTTGACACATGGTTTCAATTCTCTTCGATTGAAACTCCTGGATCATGATATAACTCTGTGTTTAACCTTTTGAGGAGCTGCCAGACTGTTTTGCAAAGTAGTGTAGCATTCTGTATTCCTACTAACAGTGTACGAGGGTTCCAATTTTTCCACATCCTCACCAACAGTTGTTAGCACCCATCTTTGATAACAGCCATCCTAGAGAGTGTGAAATGGTATTTCACAGTGGTTTTGACTTGCATTTTCCTGGTGGCTAACGACGTTGCTCACCTTTTCATGCATTTTTTGGCCATCTGTCTTGCTCTGCTTTTGACTTACAGAGTGTCCTGAGGCTCAGTTGGACCCTCAGTTCCATCCTTTTCCTGCTGGGAATCCCCTGATGAAGATCGAGGTTGTTGAAATCCTCACACTGAACGAGGAGGTGGCTCTTCCCCGGAACGCCCAGATCCGCGCCCTCTATGCTGAAGATGAGGGCCTGAGCCCAGACATCCTCAGGGAGCCCACTCAACATCTGGATAAGCATCTAACTGACCCTGAGACCGCTCGCCAGAGGTTCCGGGGGTTCCGCTTTGAGGAGGCGGCAGGGCCCCGCGAGGCGCTGGCCCGGCTGCGCGAGCTGTGCCGCCAGTGGCTGCGGCCCGAGGTGCACTCCAGGGAGCAGGTGCTGGAGCTGCTGGTGCTGGAGCAGTTCCTGGGCGCGCTGCCCGGGAAGCTCCGGATGTGGGTGGAGTCGCAGCACCCAGTGGACTGCCAGGAGGCAGTAGCCCTGGTGGAGGATGTGACCTGGATCTCCGAGGAGGAAGGTGAGTGCAGTGGAAGAGCGAGGAGACAGCAGTTCCTGGGAAGGCATCTTGGAGGGTGGGGGCGAAGGAACCCCAGGCCTCCTGGGAGGGGTAGGGGAAGGCTGGTGCCCACTCCATCTACGCCAAGGGCATCTGCTTCCCCCCTGTCCCCCCAACCCCAGTTCATGAATCAGAGCTTTAGATACTTGCTTGCTGACGTACCTGTCGCTACCCCTGCGCCAAGGCTCTGAGAATGGCCTCCTCTCTGGACCCTTTTGTGGAAATGGAAGGTCTCAGGCCCCACGTCAGAGCTGCTGAAACCCTTGGGTGCGGCCTGGCACTGCGTTCTTTAATGAGCCCTCCACACGTTTCTGATGGAAGCCAGCAGATAATGTGCTTCATTTTCATCCCTCTGGGATCCCTGCCATATCAATATCAGTCACACAGGTTTTGTATTTCTGGTACGCCTTCTCTTTTTTTTTTTTTTTTTTTAATATGTATTTATTTATTTTACTATTTGGTTACACTGGGGCTTAGTTGCAGCAGGTTGGCTCCTTAATTGCAGCTCGTGGGCTCCTTAGTTGCGGCAGGCGGGCTCCTTAGTGACAGCATGCGAACTCTTAGCTGTGGCATGCGTGTGGGATCTAGTTCCCTGACCAGGGATCGAACCCAGGCCCCCTGCATTGGGAGCGCGGAGTCTTAACCACTGTGCCCCCAGGGAAGTCCCCTGGTGTGCCTTCTAACATCATACACTCAGTGGAGGCTGTGGATAAAGTGGTGACCGAGATAGACAGGACTCATGGACTTATGAGCTCAACAAGCCTCCGATCTAGCGAGAAAGACAGGAGTCTGACAAATGAACGTGTATTTGACAGTGGTGGGGTAGAGAGGGTAACGGTGGTGGTGGGCCAGGGAGACGGCACAGGTTCGGGATGTATTTGGGAGCCAGCCTCCATGAGGCTTGATGTCCATTAGGCTGAGTTCCGTGGAGCACGGACACCACTTTCTGTGTCTGTGACGGGTACCTGGAAGATGTTTCTTGAGTGAATGAATGATTGACTGATTGATTTTGATGCTTGAGGAGGAGGGGGGAATCTGAGGCTGGATGGTGGGATTCAGAGAAGAGGGCTTCCTGGAGAAGCAGGTGCGGGGAAGGAGAGGGGCAGGCGGCAGTGGGAGTGGTCTCTTCCACAGGCACCGAGTCTGGGGTGCTGTTGTCTGCAGGGTGAGGGCCCCAAAGTTATCCACATTGGAACCCCTTGAACCTCACATGGCAAAAGGCACTTCGCATGTGTGATTAAGTTAAGGATCTTGAGGTGGACGGATTATCCTGGATTATTTGGATGAGCCCAATGTCATGAGGGTCCTTATGAGAGGCAGGCAGGAGGGTCAGAGTCAGAATAGGAGATGTGAAAACTGAGGCAGCGGTGATGCAAGGAAAGCATCACGAGCCGTGTATTTTACATAGCCTCTAAAAGCTGGAAGGAGCAAGGAGTATGTTCTCCCCGAAGCCTCCGGAAGGAATGCAGCCCTGTGAACACTTTGATTTTAGCCCTGTGAGGCTTGTGTCAGGCTTCTGATCTCCATAATTGTAAGACAGCAAATTTGTGTTATTTTGAGCCACTGGCATGGCAGCTTGTTACGGCAGCACCAGGAAACTAATATAGGTCCCAAGGAGGCAGTTGTCGAGCTCATTGAGATGAAAGGCAGTGAATCCGTTTCACACCTTGGGGGTGAATGAAACCAATTAGTGTTACAGGGGACGATGAGGCCTTCCAGGGAACCCTGTGAGTCCTGCGTTTGTGGTCAGCATGTCCATTGAACCTCTTGGGCATAACTGCCACAGGCCTTACACAGAGTGGCCCAAGGGAGAAGGACAATATATTGAAAAAATCCAAGGGTGATCCAGCTTCAGGCATGGCTAGACCCAGCAGCTCCACTCGTCTTCAGGACTCATCCTCTCTGCTATATCATACTTCTGTTGGCCTCTGATGGCTTCACTCAAAGGCACTGTTTCCATGTAGGGGCTCCCAGGATGGAATTTCTCTTTCCTAAATGTTCCAACAGATGCCCCTTTGGCTCTGATTGGCTGGCTGGGGGGCCCATGTTCATCCCTGATCCAATCATTTTGGCCAGGAGGAAGCAACGGCCTGGTGGGCCAGCCTGGGTCACATCGTGTGTCCTCCTTGATAGTGGGGTGGCATCATCATTATAGAAGCCCAAGGACCATGTGGGGACACATAAGGAAAGTCAGATATCAAAGAGCCATGGGCAAGAGGGGCCATAAAGCCAGGCAGAGCTGTTTTCTGAGGTGGAAGAAACTTGGTAAAATTTGCATCAAGATGGGTTTGGTGGAATGAGTCTGGTCCTGGGGGCCAGGGGAAGTTCCCCACTCCGTGGGGCAGCAGGAAGGAAGGAGGAAGGGGTGGAGGATGTGGAGGCCAGAAATGGGGTCTTTGTCTCTGAGGAGGAGGCGTGAGGCCAGCTGCTGAGGTGAGCGTGGAGGTGAGGCAGCTACTTCAGTGGAGGGACTGGGTCCAGAACAGTCCTTGGAGGGGGAGTGGGTGGGACCCGCAGTGGGGACAGTGGTGCCCTGTGGTCACACACGTGGGGATTTGGGCACAGGCTTTGAGAGGAGAATGGGGGGCACAATAAGCTGTGCGTCCCGGAGACAGACGTGGGCTGTCCTTGCCCCGCCTAACCCTGCGCTGCCATCTCTTCCCAGCACCACCCACCCAGGGCCCCACCAGCTCTCTCCAGACCACAGCTCAGCAGCAGGAGGACATGGCCACCAGGCTGGCGAAGGCACTGCCTGAGGTGAGTGGGGAGTGTCACCCTCTCCTTCTCTGGTCCCAGCATCCCCGGCAGGCCTGCCCTCTGGCGACTGTGGTGTCATTGGAGACCGCGACAGGGCACAGTGACCAGGAGTCAGGAAATCTGGAGGGAAGAGGGGGAGGGGCCGGGCGTTCGCAGCCCCGGGCCCAGGCGTCCAGATCAAGGCTGGATCCCGGTTAGAACAAAAGAGGCTTCATCCTTCAGAAACGCAGAGCTGGGTGTTTATAACTGAAACAAAGCCTGGGATTTGCTTCAAAATAATCAGAGCTGGGGTGTAGACGAAATAGGCCTGGCCCTGTCTTGCTGACTGTTGAGGCTTAGAGAGCAGCCAGTGATGGTGTCTATGTGACCTTGGTCGGGGCTTACATCTGGCTTGAGCATAGGAGTGAATTTATCAGCTCTCTTGTAATGAGTGGTCTGGTGCAGGCTTCAGGCACAGCTGTATTCAGGGGCTCCAGCCTCTTGCTTCTCAAGCAGGCTCTGCCCCTTTTGGGCAAAATGCCTCCCAGGTCCAGACAGAGGGCAGTGGGAGGCCCCTTCCTCCCGGAGTGCTGGTCAGCTCCTCGGAAAGAACTCATCACCGTGTGGCCCAGGCAGCCACCCCACCCCCAGGCAAGCCCTGTCCCCATGGGGAGGGGCTGCTCCAGAATGGGGTATGCCCAGGGAGGGGCGAGGCTGGCCCGAGAGGTGGTCTCCGGTGGGAAGTCATGGGGAAAAGGTAGAGGCAGTTTGTTTGTGGCACTTTGTAGTTCCTTGTGAAGTAGGGCTCTTCCTCCAGCCTGGGCCCCAGACTCTGGTTTTGTGAGAACAGACCCATTGGACTTTTTACAGGCCCCAGTCAGTGTTTCCAAGCAAACCCCCAAAGCTGGGGCATCCCCAGCACAGCGAGCTCTGTCGGAATGTCCCCGCCAGCCCCTCTTCTGTCACCACCAAGGACTCCCTGACCCTCCTGCTGAAATACAAGGTGTGTGACATTGCAGGAACCGGTGACCTTCCTGGACGTGGCTGTGGACTTCAGCAGGGAGGAGTGGGGGCTGCTGGACCCGACACAGAGGACCGAGTACCACGACGTGATGCTGGAGACCTTTGGACACCTGGTCTCTGTGGGTAAGGCCCCTCCACGCTTCCGGGACGGGGATACCATGGGGGCTCTGAGTCAGGGCTTACACCCTCTCTGGGCCCTGCACATGCACTCGAGTCCCCTGCACCGTCCGGGGCCTTTAGCTGACACTGTAGGTCTGGAGGGGTGGGGCTCGTATGAACAGAGGCAGCCTGAGGTCCACTGAAGGACCGATTTGCTGTCCACCCTGCGGGTGAACGAGAACAGGGTCTCTGAGGGCTGGGAGACGCTCGCAGCCCTTGCCCAAGCTCGGTGTGCCTCTCGTGGCTGCTTCACTGCCTTCAGTCTCCCTCCGCAGGGTGCATGACTGTACTTGGGGGAAGACACAGCTTCTGGATATTTAATTATGTCGTACTGTCCACCCGTTTCAGCACTTTCTGTTTACAGTATCTGTACCTCTGTTTCTTTCAGGGTGGGAGACTACTCTGGAAAGCAAACAGTTAACTCCAAACCCCAACACGCCCGAGGAAGAGCCAGCCTGCCACCTGAAAGTGGAGGAATTCTCGAGGGATGGCGCCCAGCCCTCTGCCTCAGGAGACACCTTGCAGGCTGGGGCCCCAGAGGTCTTGGACACAGCGTTGAAACCAGTGGTGCACACTCAGGAAAAAACCCTCCCTCAGAAGCCAGCCGGTGAAAGCCCCAAACCCCAGGCAAGCACAGGTCCCGACACAAGCCACATCTCCCTTCAGAAGAGCATTCCTAGAAAACGCTTGCGCAAGCGGGACCCCAGGGTCAAAAAGATGACACACAACCCCTGTGTAAAACTTCATCAGAAGAGCTGCAGTGGGGGAAAGGCCCAGGAGAGTGGGAGCTGTGGGAGAACCTTACCCCGGAGTGCTCAGCAGATCACGTTTACGCGAATTCACAAAGGGAGCCAGGTGTGCCGATGCAGCGAATGCGGGAAAACCTTCCGGAACCCCAGGTACTTCTCCGTGCATAAAAAGATCCACACGGGAGAGAAGCCCTATGTGTGTCCAGACTGCGGGAAGGCATTCGTGCAGAGCTCCTCCCTCACGCAGCATCAGAGGGTTCACACTGGGGAGAGACCCTTTGAGTGTCACGAGTGTGGAAGGACTTTCAATGACCGCTCGGCCATCTCCCAACACCTGCGGACTCACACCGGGGCCAAGCCCTACCCATGTCAGGACTGCGGCAAAGCCTTCCGCCAGAGCTCCCATCTCATCAGGCATCAGAGGACTCACACCGGCGAGCGCCCCTACACCTGTAACAAGTGCGGAAAGGCCTTCACCCAGAGCTCGCACCTGATAGGGCATCAGAAAACGCACAGCGGGGTGAAATGCAAGAAGAAACAGCCTACCTCGTAGCCCTCAAGCCGGGTGAAGAGACATCGCCTTTGCAGTCTGATCCTGCAGTGCCACATGAGCGAGCCTGGTTGGGATTTGGGACTGAACGTGGAAGGCCTTGAGTGATGAAGTTCTCAAGACCAAAGGATGACCAGGGAGACCGCCCTGCACATAAGTCAGTAAGAAAAGCAGTGGGGAGTATCGCTAATGAATGCATCAGTTGGAAAAACATTTAATTTTTCGCTCAGTTGATTTGCCATTTTAATTTGTTTGTTCGTTGGTTATTAAAAGTGATATTAGTGAAACCTGAAAATGCTTATAATCTAAGTTTAAAAAGCCAGGTACCAAAAAGTCTGTGCACTGATATTATATTTGTGGTAAAGTATTTATGCATATGGACAAGGATTGAAAGAGAACATAGATAAATAAACTATATATTTCTGTGGTAGGATCTCTGTGTGTTTTTTCCCACCTATTTGATTAAACGTCTTTTCACTAATGACTTGATTAAAAGAAGCAATGTTAAAACAAAAGGGGTGGGCCCTGGGTAGACCTGGGAAGTTGTGCTGGGGTAGATAAGGGGAGTGGGGGCCGAGGCAGGTGAAGGAAATGCTCTGGGAGCATGATTGGCAGGTGTCAGGGCAGGTGGTTGCACGAACCTCCTTCAGGTGAATGGACATCTGTCAGGATTACATGAGGAGCCTGGATGATTGCTGACTGTTGAGGCTTAGAGAGCAGCCAGTGATGGTGTCTATGTGACCTTGGTCGGGGCTTACATCTGGCTTGAGCATAGGAGTGAATTTATCAGCTCTCTTGTAATGAGTGGTCTGGTGAAGCTGGAGGATGATCAACCAAGGGAATGGTGGACGACGCCACCAGGAGGGCCAGCAGTGCCCTAGTCTCATGGCAGGAGCCTCTGTACTCACCACTCTCACTAAAAGAAACCTGAAGGTAATAAATGCTGAGTTAGGAAAGATTTAAGACTATGGATAACTTAATATCATAAGTTGACTGCTTCAGGAGGTCAGAGAAACTCATCTCTTAGGTGAATGGAAGAGTTTCCACTTTCCTTAACGTAGGATGAAATGATGCAGGATTTGAATATACATGCGACTTCCCTGGTGGTCCAGTGGTTAAAACTCCACACTCCCAATGCAGGGGGCCTGGGTTCGATCCCTGGTCAGGGAACAAGATCCCACATGCATGCCGCAACTAAGAGTTTGCATGCCACAACTAAAAGATCCCCCATGCCACAACTAAAGATCCTGCATGCCACAACGAAGATCCTGCGTGCTGCAACTAAGACCCGGCGCAGCCAAATAAATAAATAAACTGGTGGCTCCTAATCTTTCCCCAACCCCACGTAATTCACACTTGTACCACCCAGCATTTCAGTCATAAATTTGCCATCAGGGCTCAGGATGTGTCTGAATATCCTGGGTGGAGGGTTGTGAGTGGCAGAATGATGGCCCCTAAAGATGTTCACTGCTAATCCCTGGAACCTGTGAATATGGTACCTCACGTGGCCAAAGAGACTTTGCAGATGTGGTTACATTAGGATTTTGAAACAGGGAGATTATCCTGGATCATCCCAGCGGACCCAGTATCATCACAAGGGTTGTTACAGGAGGGAGACAGGAGGATCTGAGTAAGAGAAGATACGGTGACAGAAGCAGAGATTTGAGTGACGCAGGACCATAAAGGAATGTGAGGGGCCTCTAGAAGCTGGAAAAGGCAGGGAAATGGATTCATTCCCTAGCTCCTTCAGAAGAAATGCAGTACTGGCAACACCTTCATTTTAGCCCAGTGATAGACTTCTGATCTCCAGAGGGTAAAATAATAAATCTGTATTGTTCAAGCCACTGGATTTGTGGTAATTTGCTTCTGCAGTAATAGCAGGGGGTGTACATGATTTGAAAGTTTCCACCAATGGATACTGTACCCAAAGGGATGGTGTATCCCTCCAGGAAGCACTGGATCTGGGAAAGGGAGAGAGGGCAGGCACTCTGCCTAGGGTTGGCAAACCGCAAGGAACTAGGGGCTTGGAATTGTGTGGAATGGTTCTCTGTTCTCACAGAAACATGGAGATTGTGTAGGAAATTCCAACAGTCTGGAAGAGTAGGCTGCTCAGACTGTTTGGTGAGCCTGGGACTTAGACTTTTGTCTGGTGGAAAAGGGTGCACATGTATCCTCTGGGGCAGAGGCAGCTGAACTTGTAGAAATAGATGAGGACAGTAACTGGGAGAATTACAATGAGTCAGCTGAAAGCTGGAGAAAGTGGAGAAGGGTCCCATTCACAAGGTAAGATGTGGCTTTCCGCTGCCTCAGATTCCTAGATCACAGAACATAGAAACAGCCACCATTACGGTTCCTTTGGAGCTGGAATTTAATGAAAGCCAACCAGCGGATTCTTAACCACTGCGCCACCAGGGAAGCCCACTGTGGTAAATCTATTAAGTGGAGTTCTCATCTGGTTGCACATTAAAGAACTCATACCTAAGAAAAACTGTATAATGAAATCAATGTGGGAAGTCTTTCACCTGGTGCTCCCAACTTGTTGACATTACATAATTTGTACTAGAGAGAGACTCCATGAATGTCGTGAATGTGGGAGAGCTTTCAGCAGGAGGTCTTAACTAATTAGGCATCAGAAAACTCACACTGAAGAAAAACTGTTCTGTTGTATTCGATATGGGAAGTTTTTCAGTCACATCCTTGATTTTAATGTGTATCAAAGAAAGAATAATGGAGGGACTTCCCTGGTGGCGCAGTGGTTAAGAATCCGCCTTCCAGTGGAAGGGACATGGGTTCGAGCCCTGGTCCGGAAAGATCCCACATGCTGCGGAGCAACTAAGCCCGCGCACCACAACTACCGAGCCTGCTCTCTAGAGCCCGCGAGCCACAACTACTGAGCTTGAGTGCCAGAACTACTGAAGCCCGCGCACCTAGAGCCCATGCTCTGCAACAAGAGAAGCCACCTCAATGAGAAGCCCGTGCACTGCAACGAAGAGTAGCCCCTGCTCACTGCAACTAGAGAGAGCCTGCGTGAAGCAACAAAGACACAACGCAGCCAAAAATAAATAAAATTTTAAAAAAACAATAATGGAGAGAAGCCTTATGAATGTAGTTAATATAGGACGTGTTTCCTTCAGAGCTCTGGCTTTATTTCACATCAAAGAACTCACATTGAAAAGAAAAAGCCTTATGAGTGTAATCAGTGCGGGAAATGCTTCAGTTGGAGTTCTCACTTTGTTACTCTTCAGAGAACTCACACTGGAGAGAAATCTCATGAACGCCGAAAGTGTGAAAAGTCTTTCCACCAGAACTGTCACCGTATTGGACATCAAAGAATCCATATTGGAGAGAATCCGTATAAATGTAATCAATGTGGGAAACCAGACGGAGCTTTTATCTTATTGTGAATCAGAAAATTCATAAGGGTGAAAAACCACATGAGGGACTTCCCTGGTGGTGCAGTGGTTAAGAATCCGCCTTCCAATGCAGGGGACACAGGTTTAGTTCCTGGTTGGGGAACTAAGATCCCACATGCCTTGGGGCAGCTAAGCCTGCACACTGCAACTACTGAGCCTGCGCTCTCTAGAGCTTGAGCGCCACAACTAGAGAGAAGCCCACTCCTGGCAACAAAGATCTGGTGTGCTGCAACTAAGACCCAACGCAGCCAAATAAATAAATGTTTAAAAAATTTTTAAAATAGGGGCTTCCCTGGTGTCACAGTGGTTAAGAATCTGCCTGCCAATGCAGGAGACACAGGTTCGAGCCTTGGTCCGGAAATATCCCACATGCCGCAGAGCAACTAAGCCTGTGCGCCACAACTACTGAGCCTGTGCTCTAGAGCCCACAAGCCGCAACTACTGAAGCCTGCATGCCTAGAGCCTGTGCTCCACAACAAGAGAAGCCACTGCAATGAGAAGCCTGCACACCTCAACGAAGAGTAGCTCCCACTCGCCGCAACTAGAGAAAAAGCCCGTGCACAGCAACAAAGACCCAACACAGCCAAAAAGAAATAATAAATAAAACAAATTTTTTTAAAAAACAAAAAACTTGAATGTACTGTGAAAAAGCCTTCAGCAGACCATCTGACTTATGGAACACCAAAGAATTCATAGTGAAGGAAACCTTATGAATGTAATCAGTGCAGAAAGGCTTTCAGATGGTGCTCTCCCCTTGTTGGACATCAGAGAACTCATTCTTGAAGAAAACTGTTAACAGTTTTTAGTGTAATGACATATGGTCAATCTCTGCTCTTATGACACAGTCCTACAAAAGCTGATCTGCTAGGCAGTGTTCTTAATAGCACTGAGGCCTAAATCTGAGAAGGAACAAGAACACGAAAATGAATAATATAAGCACTGAGGTGGGGAAATTGTTTCCTCAGATGGTGACATTATTTGTACAGAGATTGAAACAGTTGATGGAAATGTAATATCAATGTTCTTTTTTACTTAGATATTTTACCATTTGGGGACATTTGTGTAGTTTCTAATCTGTTTTATGCAGATTCTGTAAGACATTATGATGTGAAGTGAAAAATGCATGATGTGCATGATTGTGCTGTCTTATTAAAATATGTTTGTACATGAGCGAGAATAAAAGTGGAATGGATAAATAGTTGATTTGATTTGTCCCACTTAAAAATATTTAAATGTTCCTGTGATAATTACTTAACAACAAATTTTAAAAGTCCAGAACAAAAATAGAATCCTGTGGACTATTTACCTCCTTTGAGGATATCAGGAGGAAGGAGGACAAGGAACTAAGAAGTTAAGTGCTACCTGGCTTCTGGGAAGTATTTCTAGAAAAGTGTGTGATGGCCACACCTCCTGTCATTCTTGGGTTCCCCAGAGAGTCACCATAGAGGACCCAGTAGTTTCTCAGGAGGTGACTTGAAATCCATCGGAGAATCTCATCACAGAAGTGAAAGTGCCTGGGCAGCACAGAAGGTATGTATGCTCAAATCATTGTACTCACTAGTGCCATTTACCCAGAACGTCCTTACATCCTTCTGTGTTCAGCCTGGGGAGAGTGACCAGTGATGCAGGAAACCTAGAAAGGGGAGTGCTACCACCCAGAGTTCTTGGCCTCCTTAATCAATAGAAACTGATAAGAGGCCAGCTAAGAAATTCAGGTAAGTCTTGATTAGGACTCATGCTGCAGTACAAGGAAGCAAAAACAAGTAACAGGTGCCCTTTCTCGCTCCATGATGGGGAGCCAGCTGGTTCCTTACATGGAGTGAGTGTAGGGGTGAGTCCAGCGGTTGGCCCGGAGGGGTGGTTTAGGTGGTCTGCCCGCCCGCTTGGCGGTGGTGTGTGCAGGGTGCATGTGCGGTACCCTGCTCTTGCTCCCAACACCCTGCTTTTGCTGAGTTTTTGGTCTTTTTGTATCTTGTCTATAATTTGCCCCCACTGCACATGCATGCAGCTATTTTCAGTCCCTTATAGTTTCTTTGCATTTTGTTGCTCGAGGAGACATTTGTCCAGGTGCCAGCCCTGCAGCAGAGGATCCTAGGTCCCAGGTTTCAGGTCCCAGCCTGTCTCAGGAGGGAAGAGCTTCAACCCATTGCCCATCTCCTGAGTCTATCTCACTTGAGTGTCTGACATGAAACCAGAGTGAGATTCATTCCATAAGCTGGCTGTAGTTTTCCTAGGGGTCAGTGTTTGCTGCTTTCCCTTAATGAAAGAAATTTTATATTTTAAGGCAGGATGAGAAAAAGTTAAACATAAAATTCTCTGTTTGTTTGCGCCTCCTCTCTTCCTCCCTAATGTGCAGTGTGCATTTGCATTACGCATTAACCAGAGCGCCTCAAAGATGGGAATGCCTGCTCAACCATTCTTCTGACACTAGCAATGAAACTTCTTAAGAGAATGGCTTTCATTCCCGGCTTTGTAGGGGGTCTAAAAGATCCTTCCCTACACTAAGCCCATAGGATCTTGTTTTTCACTGAAATCAAACCCTCAGCAACAAGAAGCCCTCGGTCAGGTTCACTCTGCACCACCCCGAGGTGCATCTTAGGTATTAAGTTAGTGTGAGGCTCTGACTTTCAAATTCTGTTTAAATAAAACATGTAGGTGCTTCCCTGGTGGTCCTGTGGTTAAGACTCCACACTCCCAATGCAGGGGGGCCAGATTCGATCCCTGGTCGGGGAACTAGATCCCGCATGCTGCAACTAAGACCCGGCGCAGCCAAATAAATAAATAGAACATCTAGCAGAAGCCTGTAATTCCATCCCAGGCATGGGGCTTCTGGCAACCACGGTCTTCTGGGGCTTTAACAAAGGGAACTCTCAGGATCTTGCAGGTGTCAAATGAAAATAGCTCTGACCACAAGATCTGCGTCTCAAAGGTCAGGCAGAAAAAGGCTTTGCTTTTACAGGGATGCTAGAAGGAACAGGCATTGGGCAGTTGATCAAACAATTTTTTTTTAATTTTGTTTTGTTTGTCAGCTGATTTTCTGGAGGAGTTGTTAAGGAGGGGAGGGGCTGATCAACATTCTGACGCTGGCCCAGGCTGACGTCAAAGTTCACGGTCCTGTGGGAAGGACAGAAGATTAACTAAAACTTGGTCAACAAAAGTTCCAACTGACCAATGGGACAAACAGCTCAGTTAATCATGTGTGAGACAAAGAATGGAAAAGTGTCTGGTCTTATCCTAGATGAACAAGGGGGTTATCTGCAAGTCTTACCTAAGTCAAGTGTGGAAGGGTGGTTCTTTGCAGTAAGAAGTTTCCAGGAGCACAAGGTAGAGAGGCTTCTTCTACTGCTGCTGTTTCCCTGGAATACAGGGCTGGGTAGCAGGGTCAGCGTTCTCAGAAGTATATCATCGGGGCCACACTGGTGATAAGACAATCAATCAGAATTAGAGACTTTACTTAGAGGTTAACGTTTACTCACACAGGGGATAGCAACAGCTCCTATAGTCCAGGTGGCTGACAAGTCTCCTTACCTCTGCAAGGTGATCCCCTGATACAGCAGCGTAGCTGCTGCAGCTCTAGTGGCAGAGAATATCCCTGCTGTCTTCTCGCTGAGAACAGCCAAAGGCAGGAATTCCTTTCCTTTCACGACACCAAGAGAAAGAAAAGCTGGTTTGAAAAGCTAAACACCCACAAAATGGGAAGGAAAGGGATGTGTGAGCAGTGCGTGGGAGTGGCGCCCCCTGGAGTTTTGTGAGGGGCTGCCCAATGGGGCAATGTTTTGTTCCTGGAACTAGGAGCACACCCAAGCCTGCGGGGGCCCAGCTGATGGAAGGTGAGCTGGTCAGCAGTGTTCCGTCTGGTCCTGGGTGGGGTGCTGGGCCTCTTCCGCCTG
The DNA here is from genome assembly GCF_028023285.1 of Balaenoptera ricei. Classification (NCBI taxonomy): domain Eukaryota; kingdom Metazoa; phylum Chordata; class Mammalia; order Artiodactyla; family Balaenopteridae; genus Balaenoptera; species Balaenoptera ricei. The sequence continues at coordinate 314,152 of NC_082657.1, read as the reverse complement.
CAATATTCCCTCATCCATGTGAGGCAGAGTGGTTCCTGACAGTGGCACCAACACTCAGCTTTTACACCCCAACTTTGAGGGCTCCCCCAGTAGTAATGAGGAAATTGATCTTCCAGAGAAGAGGAGACATGACTTAGACCAAACCAGGAGTTGAGGAAATCTGGGATTTCCAAGTCAGTCTGGTCTAAAACTGGCAGATATTTGAAAACAGACAAACAAACAAACAAACAAAAAACACAAGCTCTGCAGCAAGATGGCCTCGGTTCAAATCTGGGCTTTGCGTCTTACCAGCTGTGCCCTTCGAGTTAGTTACTTAACCTCTCTGTGCCTCAGCTTTCCTATCTGTTCTAAGGAGAAGTTCATATAGAGTCTATCTTATAGGGTTGCTAAAAGGAGAACTGAGTCAATACACACGTGCGCTTTACCATGCTGGTAGTCAGTAAGCCCTTAATCTATTACTATTGTTATTACTATTATTACTAGCTCCTCTTTCAACACTTGACAATTTGTAAGCACTAAATAATAATAGAGAAAAACCAGAAACACCCTGAAAAAAAAAGGCAATGAGGGAGGACAAGCAGTCCTCGATAGTAAACTGTATTGTGAAGCATCTATAATTTTAAAGTTGTAGTATTGGCACATGAGTAGATAGACATATTCAACAGAAAAGAAAATCCAGAAAATAGACTCAATTACATATGGAAAGTTAGTGTATGATAAAAGGAGCACCTCAAACAGTGAGGAAAAAGTAGACAATTTTGCTAAACTACTTAGTCTACCTGTGGCAAAAGATAAAATGAAATTCATTCCTCACACCTTACACTAGGATGAATTCTGAGTGGATCAAAGATTTAAATGTAAAATATGAAGCTATACAAGTACTAGGAGAAACATGGGTGAATGTCTGCAAAACTTGAGAATATTTCCTACCCATGAATCAAAATCCTGAAGCAATAAAGGAAAATACTGATAAATTTGATGGTGTAAAAATAACCATTTGCATGAAAAAAACCCCAACAACACTATTAGCAACATAAAAAGATTACAAACTGTGAAAAATTGCAATTTGCAAGGTTAATATTGCTAATAAGGAACTTCCAAAGCTAGAGTAAAAGACCAACAACAAAAAAAAATGGCTAAAATATGAAGTTCACAGAACAAGAAATGTAATAGTTCTTAAACATATTAAAAGATGCTCATAACTAGAGAAATTCTCACTCATTAGAGAAACACAAATTAGAACTGTATTGAAATACCATTTTTACCTATCAGATTGGCAAAGATTCAAAAGTTTGGTGCCATACCCAGCTGATGAGACGGTGGGGAACAGGTCCTACCATACATTGTTAGTGGGATGCAAAAGGTATAACCCCAAAGGACAGGAATTGGGCAAAACTAAAAACACATTTACCTTTGACCCAGTAATCCCACTTCTAGAGATCTATTCCAAATATACACTGTCAAAAATGCAAAATGACGTAGGCACAGGAGTATCCATTGCAGCACTGTTTGTAATAGTAAAACACTCAGTACAGCCTACATGTCATCAGTTGGGGGCTGGTGGAAGGAACTGTGGTCCTGCAACACAATGGTGCCCTAGCAGCTGGCAGAGAGTGATCGCCCACCAAATCATTAGGTATAAGCAACGAAGTACATCAGAGCACTATGTGTGGTATGGAATATTTTACCCAAGGAAGAGTGTGGGATACACATGCAGAATGTATTTGCTTAGATACTTTTTTAAATGGAAGGATAATCCAAAATTAATATAAATGTTACCAGTGGGAGAGGGCAGGGATAGAGGGAGGAGCAGCCAAAGAGGCTAGGCTTCTCTAAGTGTAATTTTGCTTTTGTAGTTTTCATTTTGGAACCATGAGAGTGCTTTGCATAATTAGAAATTAGTTAAGTTTTAAGTGATCTCTAAAAATTGAAAGTGTTCAGTGAAAAGCTTATCACATGAATAATTTCCATTAACTTTAAAACACAGCAATTTCACTGTAGAGATAGATCCTAAGGACAAAAAGAACTGCAAATAACTCTTGAACTGTCAGTAATAAGATTGGAGGTAATTTGAAACACAAAGCAACTAAGTAATTCTGCTGATGTAATTGGGAGCCAAGATTTTCAGCTTTTAAAAAAAAGATCAAAGCATAAAATAAATAATTAAAGCCCTGTCACACTAAATTTGATATAGAAATATCAGGATAAATCTAAAATGTTTCTCTTTAAAATATATATATATGTATCCCAATTTTTAAATGTCCACTGAAGAGGTTTTTAACAATAACTACCATAGTAGCAATGAGTACTACTAGTACCCAGATTGTGGTCTCTAAAACACATTTCCCATTAAAAAGAAGCAGGGTTCCTCAGCAAAATGGCCAATTCCAAGGATGGGACTGGAAATTTACAGAATGATCCTGTAACGTCTTCTCAGACAGGAAAGTAAATAAGCTATCAAAGGCTACTGAGGTCATGTCAAAAGGACACAGGAGCCAGACTGAAGGAGCTGACCTTGGCCAAAGTTTGGTTAATTGAAGCATCAAATTGTTCACTGAAATAGGTTAAAACACAGAGAATATGTTTAAGATCCATGTATATAAAACAAACTCACTGGCCACCTTTGAAGGATGCTAACACATCTCAGTTTTTTCAAAGCAAAGGGAAAGAATGAAGCATTTATCCTCTCTCTCCTGTACATCTTAGGGAAACCAAAAACGTTGGTAAGGGAAAATTTTTCCTTATGGAAGAATTCCAGCAAGTAGACACAGAAAGAATGATATAATTAGAAAACCACTATTTTGTAACTCCTAATGAAATAATGGGTGTAAGGCAACGATCATCAATGACTGCTAGAACCCATTCTGTGAAAAATGTTGGAGAACTTTGTAATAGACGGATCAGGCTGTCAAAACCTGAATGATCAAAATAAACATCAAAGAAGCACGCCAGATATCACGTGCCTTCTGATATGATGCAAAAGGAAACGTGCACCACCTATGAAAGACTGTCAAATATACATACAAATTTGAATCTAATTAAGCCTCTAGATCCAACTACCAGTTTACAGGAAAAACAAGGGAAAGAGAAATGACACCATAAGGATACCATTACCAAAATCCAAAATGTAGTAAAAATTTACAGGAAAAATTTACCTGGTTTCAACAAATAAATGGGGCTTCCTTGGTGGCGCAGTGGTTGAGAATCTGCCTGCCAATGCAGGGGACACGGGTTCGAGCCCTGGTCTGGGAGGATCCCACATGCCGCGGAGCAACTAAGCCCGTGCGCCACAACTACTGGGCCTGCGCGACTGGAGCCTGTGCTCCGCAACAAGAGAGGCCGCGACAGTGAGAGGCCCGCGCACCGCGATGAAGAGTGGCCCCCGCTCACCGCAACTGGAGAAAGCCCTCGCACAGAAACGAAGACCCAACACAGCCAAAAATAAATAAATAAATAAATAAATTTATTAAAAAAAAAAAAACAAATAAATGGAAATAAAAGGAAAAAGCATTTGTGGAGGAAATCCATAAACTATAAGATTTAAGCACACATTAACCAAATGCAAGGTGTGAACCTTTTTCAGATCTCAATTTGAATAAACAAAAAAATTTTTAGAAAGACACAGTTTGGGGTAATTTAAACACTGGATATTTGACATTAAGGGATTATTGCTAATATTTTTAGGTGTGTTAATGATTTTGTAGTTATATATTTAAACTCATTTTTTCCCATGATATCTTTTTTTTTTTCAATTGCTCAGACATCCCAGGAAGTTGTGCCATCATTAGCTCTTTTTTCTTTTTTATAACCTTTTATTTATTTATTTAAAAAAAATTTTTGGAGTATAGTTGATTTACAATGTTGTGTTAGTTTCAGGTGTACTATCTTTTTTTTTTAATTAATTAATTTATTTATTTTTGGCTGTGTTGGGTCTTCGTTTCTGTGCGAGGGCTTTCTCTAGTTGTGGCAAGCGGGGGCCACTCTTCATCGCGGTGCGCGGGCCTCTCACTATTGCGGCCTCTCTTGTTGCGGAGCACAGGCTCCAGACGCGCAGGCTCAGTAGTGTGGCTCACGGGCCTAGTTGCTCCGCGGCATGTGGGATCTTCCCAGACCAGGGCTCGAACCCATGTCCCCTGCATTAGCAGGCAGATTCTCAACCACTGCGCCACGAGGGAAGCCCTGTACTATCTTTTTTCTGATAGATATTGGTAATCTTATGTACTGATTATTAACAGCTTTATTGAGACATCATTCACATAAAATTCACCCACTTAAACTGTACAATTCACCCATTTAAACTGTATAATTCAATGGTTTTTAGTATACTCAAGAGTTTTACAATTTTAGAACATTTTCATCACCCCCAAAAGACACAGATATCTATTTAGCAGTCACTCACATCGCCTCTAAAACTCCTCCAGCTCTAGGTAACCACTAATTTACTTTCTCTATGGATTTGTCTATTCTGGAAAAAATCATTATCTTTTAGAGATATGTTCTTAGGCATTTACGCGTGAGATGATGTGTCTGGGATTTGCTTCAAAATCATCCAGCAGTGGCTGAGAGCAGGTAGGGATAGATTAAATTTAAAAAGCAGAATGCTGACAGTAAATGCAGCTGAACAGTGCGTAGAGGAAGCATGGGGTTTCATTATACTATTCTCTTTACTCTTGTATGTTTGTAATTTTCTGTAATAAAAACAAACAAGGTCGTCTCTTTTACCATAATGAAAAGTCCCAAGGTAGGCATAGGTAATATTGATTCAGTGACTCCGGGAGGATCCCATTACTTATTCTGGTTCTTTCCATCTTTCTGCTCTGCCATTCTCAGCATGTTGACTTTGCCTCTTGGGCTGGTTTCCTCATGGTGCTGGCATGGCAGTACTTTTCTATACATCACATGCAGACAACACTGTCCAGAGGCAATATAAGGGGACACACTAGTGTCTTATGTCCATTTTTAAGAGAGAGGGAAACTGCCCCAGAAGCCCCCAGCAGACTTGTCATTTCTCCTTGGCCAGAATGCCCCTGACTAATTCAATCGCAGGGCAAGAGGCATGAAACCACTCCATCAAGACTCTCCTTTGGGAAGTTAGGTTCCAGACATTCTGGAAGAATACACAAATTGCAGGGTCATGTGAGCAAGTATGAAGTGTGCAAATAAGAAGCGATGGCCTTGGGTAAAGCAACCAAGAAGGTCAACTCCAGGAGAGTCAAGGCAAGGAAGACTGGTCACAGGAGCAACCCAGACACAAGAGCACAATCCAGGAGCTTAACGATGCCTGAGGTTCAAGTACAGCCAGAGTGGTTCCCACCAGAAGGCAGGCCTGGGAAGGTTTCCTGTGGTCTCTCCCTCCCTGAAGAGCCAGGGCAGGTTAGCAGGTCTGTGGGTCTTAGCCCCACAAACAATGGCCAGACCACATATAACAGAACTCTCTGACCCACAATCTCTGTAGCAACAGGCCCAAAACAGGACTTGGTCACTAACTGCCAGCTTCCCTATTTTTTGCCCCTGTCCCACTTACGACCCACGGGAGAAAGCCAGATAAGCTCCCCTGAGCAATCACATAAGATGGCCCACTACTAGTTAGCCGGCCTCCAACTTCCATACGCCACACTCAGGACACACCTGAGGCCATTTCTGTTCGTTGCTGTCAAGCTTTCCCTCTCCTGTGCCGGCCTTTGAGCCTTTGCCAAACGCAAAGACTGTGGTGGACTCGCCTGCTCTAGCGGGCTCTGAAAAAACGTCTTCTGTGGTCCTCATCAGGTGGTCTCCCTTCACTTCCACGGCAGGTCTGGCCGTTGCAAAGGCCCACGAGGAAAGCACGAAGCCGTGCACGGTTCAGACACGAACGTCGCGCCCTCGACCTGTGTCGCAAACGCCCATGAGGAGAATCAGAGTCGTCCATTAACTCGGGGCCGAGGGGCAGAGCTAAAGGGGAGCAACATTCTCAGCCACAACCCGAGCTGTTGTAAGAGATAAAAAGTTGGGTCGCCGACGCCCAGACACCAAAGATCTCGACGCTGCCGCTGCCGCCGCCGCCCGGAGCAACGGCCGCAGCAGCAGCTGGAAAAACTACCACCGAAGCGAGAAAAACGGCCGCTAACCCGCGGCCTTCTGGGACTTGTAGTTCGTTGCGCCGAGCGCGCGCACTTCCGCCACCCACCGGAAGTGTCGCCATTACCCGCGCGCGCAGGTGAGCCTGGCCCGGGAACCCGCGTGGGGGGTCCGCTGTACCCCCGAGGCCACCCCAGCCCCAGAACATGGACACGTTTTCTTCCACTGGTACGCGGACTTTGAATTCAACTTGAAGAGAAAGCGTATGTTGTCCAGATGAACAAAGAATTAGGGGTAGTCCTGGCAGAGCAAATGGCATCGGGCAAACTCCGGACCAGGATGTTGGGGGCCTGTGTTGGTTGTGTTTGGAGATGCCCCAAGTTAAGGGCTCGGTGTGAGAAGGGGCTGTATTGGTGAGCAGGACTAGTGGTGTGGAGAGCAGGGACACAAATTCCCTTGTGCGTGAGGGCTGGGGTTTGGATTACAGAGCCTCAGTAAGTAGACGCGTCAGGCGGTGGATAACTCAGTGCAAGGGATAGTGCCAAGGGAGTAGAAAGAATGAGGAGGACTCTGACTTTCCATGTCTAGTGAGGAGCCAGGATGGAGGCCGCAGTGCAAGAGATGAGGAATCCGTGGTCACTCTCAGCTGTGTTGAGTCCAGGAGTCTTGTCAATGATAGAGTTAATCCATGGTTGATCTAAGAAAGGAATGGAACTTTAAAAAAAAAAATTATTTGTTTTATTTATATATTTTTGGCTGCACTGAGTCTTCGTTGCTGCGCGCGGGCTTTCTCTAGTTGCAGCGAGCGGGGGCCACTCTTCGTTGCGGTGCGTGGGCTTCTCACTGGGATGGCTTTTCTTGTTGCAGAGCACAGTCTCTAGGTGTATGGGCTTCAGTAGTTGTGGCACGCAGGCTCAGTAGTTGTGGTTCGTGGGCTCTAGAGCGCAGGTTCGGTAGTTGTGGAGCACGCACGGGCTTAGTTGCTCCACGGCATGTGGGATCTTCCTGGACCAGGGCTCGAACCGGTGTCCCCTGCAGTGGCAGGCGGATTCTTAACCACTGTGCCACCAGGGAAGCCGAGAAATGGAACATTTTATTCAAGCAAACCTGAGGATTATAACTCAGGAAATAGTCTCTCAGAAAGCTCTGAGGACTGTTCCATCCTAGAGGTCAAAGCACAGTTATATACCTTTTTGAGACAAAGGGTCATATATCACATGATGAATTGACAGTTTATGTAATCCAGAGCTGCAGTACAAAGCCAGTAGTGGGTCACTGTGACCCCTTACAAAGAAGGAAGTTTGTCTTCTAAGGAGATAGGATTAATGCAGATACAGGATACACACTAAATGGGAGGGAAGAGACCCAAACAAGCAGAGAAAAAGTTTATGTTTAAATTTTTCTTGTCTGGCCATAAAATATGAATTTTATTTCATCAAGTCTTTAGAGGCATGGCTGGATGTGGAGGAGGGAATGGCAGTGGCAGGGAACCTGGGAGGGAGGTCTAGGCTGGACATAAAGCCTGGGGCAGCCCTTGAAACCCCACCCCCTCACAGGCAGGGAAAGAGGAAACTAGAAAAGGAAGGAGAAAGAGAGGCCTCTGGAAAGAGGGACCCCTGCCAGACCAGCCGCCTCCTGGGTCCAGCATGAGGAAAAGAAGGGGAGTTTTATGTCCAACTATAACCAATATAATTAAATCTGCTGTGCCCCTACTGTGTGTCAGCACAATGTTAAGCAATTGTAAATGCAGCTCACATAATCATCACAGCAGCACCACAAGGTAGGGCCTGCTCTTCCCCCGGATGTCTACAGATGAGTCCTGGTGGAACTAGGACTTTGAAAGCAGGCAGTCTGGCTGCGGAGGGGAGGTGTTCCCAGCCCTCACCCTGGGGTGTCTCCAGACTAGGAAGAAGAGGATCAGAGGGTGGAAATGGACACGGGTGGTAGGAGATTGCCTGTGGACGGACGGGAATGTCAGAACAAGCTAGCATCATATAGAGTCTTCAGCGGCCTTCTTAGGTGTGGTGAACATCTGTGTGTGTGCATGGCATGGGTGTGCTTTTGAACAGGCAGGGTGAGAGGGAGTCAAACATAGGGAAGGGTTTGGGGCAAGATTCAGGAGGATTTTTGCCTGGCAGTCTCAGTGGGACTGTCACGTGACTACAGCCAAGATACTAGGTGAGCAGAGTATGGGAAGCAACAACAGTGTTAAGTAAAGCAGGGGATAATAGGTGTGGCCCACGGGCAGTGGGGCAGCACCCAGCAGCTCCAGAAGGATGATACCCGCCTCTCAGCGTGCCCTTAGCTGTCCTCCTGGTGATTTTCATTTCCTCCTTGCCCCCATCCCCCACCTCCATTTTTAGAAACCAGCTGATGTTTCATTGGGATTTTTTTAAATTGTACGATTAATTGTTTTGACACTGCCTCCACTTCTCCCTATTTAGCGTCTTGAAATAAGAGGAAAAACTGGTCCCTCCTTTATTTGAGTGTTGAGGGACTGCTGTGTATCTTTGGGCTCATGGTTCAGACACCCCAGCATGTGCCTCAAGGCATTTACCTTGAGTCTGGGGTAGCCCAGGCCCGGACCCAGGCAGACTGGCCCTCTCCGCAACTGGAAAGCTGGCTCGGCCACCTCAGCTGACCTCAGAGCCTTGAACAGGAAGAACACGTGGTCAGAGCCCCGCCTCCCTGCCCCTCACTCCCCAAGGGGTGGTCCTCAGCTGGCATTGGCCACCCTCTCCTTTGGGGATGGGCATGGACTCGGGAGCGTGGAGATAATGAGGTGGGGCTGAATCCCTAATTGTTCCCCCAACCCCAGCCCTGCCTTCTGAGGACCTCTGCCCTCTTCAGGACAGCTTCTCCAGGTATGAGGAGGAAATGGAGGCATATTCTCAGCAGATCCTGTCTCAGGTGAGTTGGGGACCTTCGCTTTCATTACCTTAGTCTCCTCGGCTGTAAAATGTGTCCAAGGATAACACCCAACTCCTCAGGCCAGCACACACGAGAGTTCTGTAATGCTGCCCAATGCCTTGGGGTGAAGTCTACAGGCTCCCTGCGTGAACAAGCCAGGAGCTCCACAAACCTGGTTCCCTGGGCCAGGTCTCTGCCTCAGAGTTTTTATTTGTGGTTTTTGCTCAGTGGGCCCTTGAGGGCAGGCAGAGCTGAGCCTCCGTAGACATGCAGGCACTCTGGGCCCACTGATCCTCGCTGAGACCACTCAGGAGGGCAGCTGAGAGTGTCCCTGTAAAGAGCCAGAGTCGCCCTTAGACGGCTCACGGTGCAGCACATGGCGGGTGGAGGTGGGTCCCTGACCTCCTTCAGGGTCCCAGCACCATACACTTGCCTGTGCTTCCTGGGTGCCAGGGGTCAGTTGCACTCATGTCCTGTGAGACTCCCCGGTGCAGGAGGCTGTCTTCATAGTCGCATCAGGGCAGCTCATGCCGAGAAGTTCAGGGACACGTCCAGGTGTCCAGCTAGCAAGTCGTGAAGCAGAGAGGCCAACTTGGCCTGGCCCCCAAGGCCAGGGCATGTGGCCCCTTACCTCCTGGCCTCCCTTGAGCATAGGCTTGACCAGCCTTTTCTGTAAAGGGCCAGGTGGGGACTATTTTAGGTTCTTCAGGCCACATACAGCTTCTACTTCATATTCTTTTTTTTTTTATGTGGTCCTTTAAAAACAAAATCCTTTCTCAGCTCTATTAGTCTACTTGGGCTGCTGTAACACAGTACCACCCGCTGGGTGGCTTGGACAACAGCCATTTGTTTTCTCACAGTTCTGGAGGCTGGAAGTCCAAGATCAGGGTGCTAGCAGGGTTGGTTTCTGGTGAGGACTCTTTCCGGCTTTCAGATGGTGCCTTCTCTATGTCTCCACATAGTAGAGAGAGAGAGAGGCCTCTGGTTTCTCCTCCTCCTCTTGTCAGGACACCAGTCCCATCACATTAGAGCCCTGCCCTATGATCTCCATTAGCATTAATTACTTCCATAAAGGCCCTGTCTCCAGATAAGTCACATTGTGGAGTAGGACTTCAGCATGCGGATTCATGGGGGAACAATTCAGCTCATGGCATTAGCCTTCTAAAAACACACCACAGCCCTGATTTCTCCCATGCGCCACTGTGTGCTGACCCCTGATTTAGAGCATCCTCTTTGACTGGCTTCCAATCTGTGATTCTGTAGAGAGGCTGGGGACGGGGATCTCCAAGAGGGGTCCCCGTTGTTTTCCAAAACAGAAAATCGGGATCACTGGTGTGACCAGCGGTAGATGAGATACCCAGGCAGAAATGAAAACGCCACGGGCCTTAGTCTGAGTCTGATCTGAGCAAGGGGTTCTCCCTCCCCTGTACTGTCCTGTCCCCCCAACCTCCTCGTCGAGAAAGCAGGGTCCCATGGTAACACCAGTGATGTTTCAGCCACCTGTGAGCTTCAAGGACGTGGCTGTGACCTTCACATGGGAGGAGTGGGGACAGCTGGACCTGACCCAGAGGATGCTGTACCGTGAGGTGACTCTGGAGACCTGCAGTCACCTGGTCTCCCTGGGTAAGGCAGGCACTGCCCATCGCAGGACCCAGAGTGCGGCTCATCTAAAGGGTGTGCCCAGGCTGGGCCGAAACGTGCTGGAAGTGGGTCCCTTTGAGATTTGGGTCCTGGTATTGCCGCTCATTCCACCTCCAGAGCAGGTCTGTGGCTTGTGGTTCAGGGAGTGGGAAATCTCGGGAGGGTGCGGGCGCCCTCCTAGTCCATTCACGTCTGACCCCAGGGGTGAGGGCTGGGCCTGTCACCAAGCAGAAGACCAAGCCCTCTGTTTTTCCTCCATTGACCAGGGCTTCTGCTTTCAAAACCGGATGTGATCGCCCGACTGGAGCAAGGGGAGGACCCATGGAGGGTGGAACAGGGACCTCCCCGAGGTGAGAACAGGCCAGCGGCCCAGTGGTTAAGGTCCGAGGAGCAGGGAGGCCGTTTGCTCAGTTGTTCTCTGCTGCCTCGTCGTCTCCAACAAGGCAGCTATGTTCTCATCCACATCAGCGTGTCTCTGTGCCCAGCCCACCCATGGAGAACACTTGTTGCTGTCGTCAGGACCTGTCTCACACATGGGTTCATTTCTGTCCCCGTCTTCCTCTGGTCTTCACCCCTCTGCTGCCGCATCTTATTCCCATGTCCTCATGCCCCCTCTTTTCCTCCATCCTCTCATCCTGACTTCTACCCAGGGTGGAAGCTCCTCAGCCCTCCCCTTCAGGCTGGTCTTTGCTCTGCCATTTGGGTGATCAGCCCTCCTCCATGTTGGACGTTCCCATGTCTTCAAGATGATCCCAAGGTGTGGTAAAAACTTGTGCATCCAAGCCTTCCAGAAGGATTCCTACTAAATCTTCCTGGACCTGCTTTCCCACCTCCCCTCATCCCATAGGCCCACCTCCTACCCTGTGTGTCAGCCTAATTGGAATTTTTTCTTTTTCTTTTTTTCTTTTAGAGCTGTATCAAAATACAGTTTACATACCATACAGCTCACCCATTTAAAGTATGCAAAGGCTCTTAGTATATTCGCAGCATGTGTATCCATCACCACAATCTATTTTAGAACATGTTCATCATACTGACTAATTGGGCTGCTTCTGATCTTTGGTTGTTTTGTTTTAATTCATACACTTTATTTTCTTATTTAATTTATTTATTTATTTAGCTGCGCCGGGTCTTAGTTGCGGCATGTGGGATCTTTAGTCATGGCATGCGAACTCTTAGTTGCGGCATATGGGATCTAGTTCCCTGACCAGGGATCAAACCCCGGCCCCCTGCATTGGGAGCACGGAGTCTTAGTCACTGGACCACCAGGAAAGTCCCCATTGATAGATTTTATTTTTTAGAGCAGTTTCATGCTTACAGAATGTACAGAGTTCCCGTATACCACCCCACCCCACACAGTTTCCCCTATTATTAATGTCTTGCATTCTTTGGCACATTTGTTACAGTCGATGAACTTATATTGATACATTATTATCAACAGAGATCAACAGTTTACATTAGGTTCGCTGTGGTGTTGTATGTTCTGTGGGTTTGGACAAATATATAATGTTATATATGCACCACTATAGTATCGTACAGAGTAGTTCCACTGCCCTAAAAATCCTCTGTGCTCCACCTATTCACCCTCCCTCCACCCTAACGCCTGGTAACCACTGATTATTTTACTGTCTCTGTAGTTTTACCTTTTCCAGAATATCCTATAGTTGGAATCATGCAGTACGTGTTCTTTGCTGAGTGACTGCTTTCATTTAGCAGTAAGCAACATGTTTGTCCTTTATAACACCTTGCCCCAGCCTGGAGGTGTTTAATTTATCTCATGTGTTCCTGCGCCTTTTTACCTTGTTACTCTCTTGCCTGCAGCTTCTGTTATTTCTTACTTCTGAACTCTTACCTACTTTTACTTACCTGTGGTTCTCAAATGACATCATTCTGAATTTAATTTACCAGCAGTGTCTTTCTTCTCTTCTGTCAAAGATGTTACTTTCTTGCTGACCCGCACAATCTGTCTTCCTCATTTCAAGATCTTGGTGCAGATGCTACTGTAGAATTTTAACCTCCTTTGCCCAGTTTCCAACAGCCAGGCAAATCTTGGACATATCTTAGCCACTCAAAGATTTCTTTCCTTTCCTCCACTATCCCCAAATACCCTTTCACTCCCCTTCGTGGGGCTGTTGTTTCATTTGAAAAGTTCTCATCATCAGAGATTCCAAGTCAACACCCCAAAGGAACACAGCAGAGTCTTGGGAAGGAGAACAGTGCTGGTCGTGGGAGGGGTTGGGCATAGATAAGGACCTTCCCCAAGAGGGAAAGAAGGTCTTTGTTGGGCAGAAGGGAAACGTCCTCCTGGAAGTCAAAGGATAGCTGGAGAGTGTAGGTCATACTTTGCCAAATGGAGGATACTTATCTCCTTGGCAGCCATAGGGAGAGAAGCATGAGACCCTGGGCAAAGGCCTTGATATTACTGGATGTGGGTGGCTACCCGACTGAAAAGGACAGTATGTGGGCAAAGTGACAAGTAAAAAGGGAATCCTGGAGGACGCAGGCGAGGATCCTGAGCTGGGAGCCTGTGGCACTCTTTGTTAAAGGCCCAGTATCTTCAACAGGCGGAGGAATCCCCTTTAGAACAATAATAAGGGTGATGACATCAACAGTACCGTGTATAGCAGTGCACCGTGTGCCAGACATGGTGGGAGGCTCACATGCTGATTCGTTTACGCCTCGAAGTAACCCTTGTTAGCTAAGCATTCGTATTCCTGGCTTACTGCCAAGGAAATCGAGCCTCAGAAGTCGCCAGCTGGTGGAGTCCACTTGTGGCCCAGTCTGGCCAAGCACCCTGCTTCAGGGACCACAGCACTTTTCTGGGGAGTCTGTGACATCAATTCTGGAGTGGTTAAAGAGCCTTTTTTTTCTCTGTGGGCAGCCTGAAGCGATGGTAGAAATGGTGCATTAAGAATATTAAATTAGTGTTGGTATTTGGGATCTCGTTTCAAGATCCAGCACCAGGAAATGGATAGACTAAGATTGTGGATCATAAGGTTGAAGCACATGTTAAGATCCTGTTTCCTGTGACTGCTATTACAGATTACCAGCTTGGTGGCTTAAAACAACACAAATTGATTCTCCCACAGTTCTGGAGGCTACAAGTCCAAAATCAGTATCATTGGGTTAAAATCAAGGTGCAGCAGGGCCATGCTCCCTCCGGAGGCTCCAATAGGGAATCCATTCCTTGTCTCTTCCAGGTTCTGGTGGCTGTGGGATTCGTTGGTCTGTGCCCACATCACTTCAGTCTTTAAGGCCAACACCTTCAGATCTCTTTGCTCTGTGTTCAGAATGCTTTCTCTGTGTGTATCAAATCTCCTTCTGCCTCCTTCATATAAGGACACTTGTGATAACATTTGGGGCCCATCCAGATAACCTCCCCATCTCAAATCCTTAACACATCTGTAAAGATCCTTTTTCCAAATAAGATATCATACTGACAGGTCCAAGCAAAGAGAATGTAGGTATCTGTTGTGGTGATTGAGGGCTTTATACCTTCAGACCCAAATTTTTTGTGTGAATTTCTCCTTTAAGCTTCACCCTTCCCTGCTTATTTTATTCCTCTGCTCCCTCTTTGGGGACCAGTCTTCCTGAGTCATCTCTTCATTATCTTTGCTTGCTTTTTTGTATTTTACCACTGATTTCCTCTTTGCTGAGCCATCCCTTCCTTTCACACCCTGCATGAAATTACAGTCCATGGATTAGAAACAGACCCAGAGATACCTCTCATACTTGGTGGTCTCCTTCATCCCAGTCTCCCCTTCTAATGCTTCTCCAGTAATTCAGGCAATTTGGATTTCTTTCAGACTGGAAGACTACACTTGAAAAGAAAGAGTCAGCTTCTGAAGAGGGTATTGCTGTGGAAGAGCCATCTCACCACATGGAAATGAAACACTGTGTACAGGAGGAGGGCCCCTGGTTGGTGTCATTAGGAGAAGTGCAGCATTGGAGGGACCAGCTAGGGAAGCACCAGGAGGACTCTCTGAGTCAAACAGTACTTACCTCAGAGAGACTTTTTGCTCAAGGGGGTAGTTATCTGAGTCTAAGCCTTCTACCTCCAACATTACCCACAAGAACACATTTCCATAAGCTCAACTCACAGGTTAAAAGGTTGAAACAGAACTCGGTTTTCATTAATCATCAGAAAAACTGGGCTGATCTGAAGTCCTGTGAAGATCATCAAAGTGCTAGAGCCTTCTGTCAGAGCATTTACTTGAATAAAATTGCAAATGTTGAAACGGGAAATAAAAAACCTTATGATTATACTGTCAGTAGTGACTCTTTCAACTGTGGTACCTCCCTTCGTTTTCTTAATAGAATTTTTTCAGCAGAGAATGGCAATGACAGTAAGGATGGAAGCAGCATTAATCATAGCATGTCTCTGAATGAACACAAGCCAATGAATTTTGGAGAAAGTCAGTACAAGTGCGATGAATGCCTTGTACAAACCAAAATAAGTGATCCTGGAGAGGCACCATTCAGATGTCAGGAGGACTGTGGTGCCTTCCACGTGGCCTCATCTTTTCCTGACTGTGACATCATTCAGACTGGAAAGAAGTCATATGCATGTAATCAGTGTGCAAAATCTTTCAGCTGTTGCTCTAAGCTTGTTGTACACAAGAGAACACACACGGGAGAAAAGCCATATGAATGTACTCGGTGTGGGAAGTCTTTCAGCCAGAGCTATGACCTGGTTGTACACCAGAGAACTCACACTGGAGAAAAGCCCTATGAATGCAACCAGTGTGGGAAATCCTTCACCCAGAGTTCCAAACTTATTAGGCATCAACGAACTCACACTGGAGAAAAACCATATAAATGTCATGAATGTGGAAAATCTTTCAGGTGGAACTCTAACCTTACTGTTCATCAAAGAATTCATACTGGAGAGAAACCTTATGAGTGTGCGCATTGTGGAAAGTCCTTCAGTCAAAGCTCTGACTTTGTTGCACATAAAAGGACTCACACTGGAGAGAAACCCTATGAATGTAACCAGTGTGGAAAATCTTTCATTCGAAGCACTCAGCTTATTAGGCATCTGCGAATTCACACTGGAGAGAAGCCATATAAATGCAATCAGTGTGACAAAGCCTTCACTGGGAGCTCTCACCTTATTGAACATCAGAGAACTCATACTGGAGAGAAACCGTTTGAATGTAATCAGTGTGGGAAAGGCTTCACTGGGAGCTCTCACCTTCTTTCACATCAGAGAATTCATTCTGGAGAGAAACCGTATGAGTGTAATGACTGTGGGAAAGCTTTTCGGCAGCGATCTCAGCTTGTTGTGCATCAGCGAACACATACTGGAGAGAAACCTTATGAATGCAGTCATTGTGGAAAAGCTTTCAGCCAGAGGTCTCCCCTCATTGTGCATCAGAGAATACACATTGGAGAGAAGCCCTATCAGTGTAACATGTGTGCTAAAGCCTTCAGTCAGAGGTCACGCCTTATTGAACATCAGAGAACACATACTGGAGAAAAGCCCTATGAATGCATTGACTGTGGGAAAGCCTTCAATGATCGATCAACGCTTACAAAACATGAGAGAACACACACTGGGGAAAAACCCTATGAATGTAATCACTGTGAAAAGGCCTTCAGCCAGCGGTGTCAACTTACTAGGCATCAGAGAATCCATACTGGAGAGAAACCCTATGAATGTAATGAGTGTGGAAAAGCTTTCAGTTATAGTACATCCCTTATTCAACATGAGAAAACCCATGGGAGAGAAACCCTATGAATAATCAAGATGGAAAAGCTCACTGCCAGACTTTCTTTACTAGACATCAGATGACCAAGGTATGATTCTCAGAGTGTAATCTAATGACCACATACATCAGAATTGCTTGGAGTGTGTGTGTTGAAACTGCATATTACCAAGCTTACCCTCATTTTACTACATCAGAATATCTAGCAGTAAAACCCAGGAGCCTGCAGTTTCCAAAAGGAGCACACGTGATTTGTATGTATACTAAAATTTATATACTTCTGCATTTAGGTCATGAATATGACCACTGATGAAAAACGTTCAGTCAGAGCTCTCAGCAGAAGTTAGAAAACTCAGAATGGAGCTGTACCCACCAGATAATCTTTTTAGTGTATACAGCCACCCAAACTCAATCAGACGTTGTCTCCACATTCATGGAAATGATGGGGAACTGAAAGATACTCTTTACACAGAGCCCCAAACACTCAACCTAAGAAGAAACCATTGCATGAGGAAGTTGGTGTTTGGAAATGAAATTTGAAGCCAGCCATGTTCAGTGTAAACCACTAATTAAAAACACAAATTGGGGAATTTTTTGGTGGTCCAGTGGTTAGGACTTGGTCCTTTCACTGCCGGGGCCTGGGTTCTATCAACGGTCAGGGAAATAAGATCCCGCTGTGTGGCATGGCAAAAATAAACAAACAAAAAACAAATTGAAGGAGAACTAATGATGGGAAGTCTTCTAAAATGATTTTTATTGGAATTAAAAGTAGACTCTGAATCTTTCAGGGACTCTATCATGCTCTAACTTAAGGTTGTTGCTCAGTTAGGTTGACTAATCAAAAGATGTCAAGTGAAGTGAAAACAGGGCTCAAAACAGTATATACACAGAATGTTACAACATATAAAATCATGTGCACAGATGGTTGGTTAAGAAGGTCAACTCGGCAGCATGTTCAAAAAAGGCTGAAGTGTAAATCAATGGTGAAGCAAGTAGGAGAGGCCATTATTGCAGGTTTGAGCAAGGTGAAAGCAGGTGAGAGCATCGCCTGGAGATGCAGAGTGGGAAAGGCTGAAGCTAGGAACTTGCAAAGAGGGAGCTGCTGGAGTGGAGGTCACAGCCCCCCTGTCAGAGCTGTAGACTGACAAGTGGGGCAGGAAAGCAGGGTTCATAGAAGGTCTGTCCGTGAAACTCCCTAATTTGCTCTCCCTTCTCTTGCATTAAGTATCTGGCCATGGGTAAGCAAAAAATACAGTAGAGAATGAATTATGTGCTATAAAAAAAAGTCTGAGGGACTAGGGAATCTGGTGTATTATGCTCCAGAACAAGTGCTGCCTTATTTTGGCATTTCAAGGATCTTCATCCTAACAGCTGGTTCTTACTCTTTTAATCCTAAAGCAAAGTGTGCCATTTAACCAGCCCCACCCCTCTGTGGAGCTTACCCTCTGCTTTCTGATAGCTTCTTCAGTATCATGAGAGCTAGGGAGTGAAAGATTAAGAAAGCCTCCAACATGAATGAAAAAATATCTGGGACTTCCCTGGTGGTGCTGTGGTTAAGAATCCGCCTGCCAATGCAGGGGACATGGGTTTGAGCCCTGGTCCGGGAAGATCCCACATGCCGCAGAGCAGCTAAGTCCGTGTGCCACAACTACTGAGCCTGCACTCTAGAGCCCGCGAGCCACAACTACTGAAGCCCACGCACCTAGAGCCCATGACCCGCAACAAGAGAAGCCACCACAATGAGGAGCCCCCGCTCACCACAACTAGAGAAAGCCCACGCACAGCAATGAAGACCCAACGCAGCCAAAAATAAATAAATTAATAAAATTATTTTTTTTTAAATCTAAGATAAAACAGAAAAAAAACACCACCAAAGAGAACAAATATTCAAGAGAAATAAATATTTTAAATATTTTATTCTAGGAGTGAGTCAAGAAATAATTGCAAATGAAAAATAAATCCAAGATGCTCTTTTAAAAAGAATAGACTTCCTGGGCTTCCCTGGTGGCACAGTGGTTGAGAATCTGCCTGCCAATGCAGGGGACACGGGTTCGAGCCCTGGTCTGCGAAGATCCCACATGCCGCAGAGCAGCTGGGCCCGTGAGCCACAACTACTGAGCCTGCGCGTCTGGAGACTGCTCCACAACAAGAGAGGCCGTGATAGTGAGAGGCCCGCGCACCGCAGTGAAGAGTGGCCCCCACTCGCCACAACTAGAGAAAGCCCTTGCACAGAAACGAAGACCCAACACAGCTAAAAATAAATAAATAAATAAATAAATAAATAAATAAATAAATAAATAAATTTAAAAAGAATAGACTTCCTGAAATTAAAAGTAAGACTGTTGGGCCAAAAAGAAAAGAAAAGAAAGAAAGAAAAAGGGAAACTTCCAGAGCTGAAAGATCTTCATATCCTGGATAGATCCATGTAGCATGAGAAATTGAGAACACAATTAAAAAGACATCACAGACTGGGACTTCCCAGGTGGTGCAGTGGTTAAGAGTCCGCCTGCCAATGCAGGCGACACAGGTTCGAGCCCTGGTCCGGGAAGATCCCACATGCCACGGAGCAACTAAGCCCGTGCACCACAACTACTGAGCCTGCGCTCTAGAGCCTGCGAGCCACAACTACTGAAGCCCGCGTGCCTAGAGCCTGTGCACCGCAACAAGAGAAGCCACCATGAGAAGCCCATGCACCACAACAAAAGAGTAGCCCCTGCTTGCCACAACTAGAGAAAGCTCACGCAGCAACAAAGACCAAAGACAGCCACACACACACACAAAAAAAAACACACAGAAACTTCTGGAAAGAATTTTGAAAGTAGAAAAGGAATATTTTTTTAAGAAAAAGGAATGTTTCTTCTAATTAAAAAAAAGTTAATCAGAGACTTCAAAGTAAGCAAATTGTTTGAGAAAATGTACAGATTGTACAAGACAATTGCAGTCCAAATGTGAAGCAAACTTTTTCTTTTATAAATTTATTTATTTACTTTTGGCTGCATTGGGTCTTCAATGCTGCACGTGGGCTTTCTCTAGTTGCGGCGAGTGGGGGTTACGGGCTTCTCATTGCCGTGCAGTGCACGGGCTTCTCATTGCCGTGGCTTCTCTTGTTGGGGAGCATGGGCTCTAGGCTCGCGGGCTTCAGTAGTTCTGGCACTCGGGCTCAGTAGTTGTGGCTCTCGGGCTCTAGAGCACAGGCTCAGTAGTTGTGGTGCACGAGCTTAGTTGTTCTGCAGCATGTGGGATCTTCCCAGACCAGGGCTTGAACCCATGTCCCTTGCATTGGCAGGTGGGTTTTTAACCACCTGCACCACCAGGAAAGCCCCTGAACCAAACTTTAGAAAGGAGTATTCATTTGACCCTTGTGTTAATAATTCTTCCTGGAAGAGGCAGAGGACTCAGGAAATTGGAAAAAAAGAGGGGGAAATATAATCGTTGTTTTGATTGGCCCTTCACTGAACAGTGTTTGCATAGCTCTGATATAAACAGTAGATACTGTTTATTTTTATTTTTATTTTTCAATTTTAGGAAGAAACCCAGATCTATGACAGAATAGATTTCATAATGGCAACAGAGTGGAGTGCCATTGTCCCCAGTCCTGTCACCAATAGTAATGGCACAGCCTGTGACTGTTACAAAGTAGAAAGGGGAAGAGAAGTAGAAAGGAGGGAGTGTATCCCTGTATCATCATCTTAGGAAGCAGGCTTTTAAATACAATACTTTAGGTTACTTAGGAGACCAAAACTAGAGCTCAAAACAGTAATATAACAAAAAGTTGGAAGCAAATAGAGGAGCAGTGACGTGAGTCAAATCTAAATTCCTTATCAGAGCAGGAAGCCAGTAAAGTCTATAGACTGAAAGATCAGAATGGCAGAGGTGGCCTCAGGAAGAACCAGAATAGAAATGGCTAAAAGTGGTTGATGGGATTTGTGGCTGTTGGGTAAGGTGGGGCAGGAGACAACTGCTTTCCATTTTAAACCTTCTGTAGTGTTTTATTCCCTGGTGGTACACTTCTTATTTGAGTAACAAATTATTTCAAATGTGTACCTATAGGTGAGCAAAACTACAGTGCATGAAGACACCTGCAGTTGATTTGAGGGTTATGTACATGTTTCCTTTTGACTCAGTGTCACTGTAAATTGAAGATTAAAGAAACAAGAGCTTAAAGAAAAGATGTCAGGCTCTTCTGTTTTTGCCAATCAGAGTTGATTCCAGTAGAGTAGGAAGGCTCCTTGGCTTCTTAGAATTCCTTGGAGTCCTTTTAAGGCTCTAAGACTTGATTTTCCAGAAGCCTTATCACCAGGAAGTCAGTGGGTCCCAGAGAGGTGCTGGTATCCTGGGACACCTGGGTGGACAAGACAGGTGTGTGAATTTGTATAACCACCAAATACTGAATGTACTCCCCCAAGGTCACTCTGGCAGTTACCTGGTATTTACTTTCCATAAGACCCTATAAGTAACGGCCCGCATGATTCATATGAGACTCGGAGTTTGAGACAGGGAATGCCTTCTTACAGTGGCCTGGACAGAACAGAGGGGACTTTGCTGCCTGGTTAGGCAGTTGGTCCTGCTGCTGAGACCAACCTTGTGTAGCTTTCAGAAGATGCTGGGGCCTGGGAGGAAGGACTTGCGCAATGGATCTAGCAAAGTGAGTGTTGTTTGACAATTCTTGTTGACCAAACACCTGAGAGACATTTCCATTCAGCAAGTCTTAAAAGTAGCCTCGTTCGGTGAAGGCACTATTTAGGGACTCAGTACGGAAGATGCGTGTGATGCCGCAGTGCCCTCAAGTCCCTTCTTCCCAAGATGGGGACGCCACACAGGAGCATAGGGGTTATGGGTTCCTGGAGACCACACCCTGTGGGAATCACACAAGAAGGATGCATGTAGGGGGCGGGGGGGAATGGAAGACGGAAGTTGCTGTGTACACAGTGAGTGCTTCAGGCCCTGCTCTGAGAGGGGTTCTACCCTTTCATAAATCGGAAACCGGAGGCTCTTAAGGACCCAAGAAGTGGGCTCATTTGAAATAGGAACCTGAGACCTTTCCGCCCAAATGATTCTCATACCCAGTGGTTCCAAATCAAAACGTGCATAAGACCCACCTGAAAGGAAGTGTTAGAATTACGGCTTACTGGACCCATCTTAACATGTTGTGAAGAGTAATCTCAAAATTGTATATCCATATATCTATTTCCTCTTTGTTGGTTTCACTTACATTTGTGGCTTAATTTTTAGAAGACCCTAAACAGATACCACACCTGTGTTACATGTGACCCAGGGGCTCCTTTTAACAGAAATCCATTCTCCCTGCCCACCCCCCCACCCCGCTTTTTAAAACACAGATACCAAAATAATCATAATGTATTTTTGATACAACCAGTAGTGAATCTATTGGTGGCCCACAGGACCACTCCCACATCTAGAGATTTTTCTAGAATTCATGGGGCTCAGCATCTAACTGTACTCACGGCTGAGATTTGCGGCAGTGGTGTATTAAGGATACACAGTTGTTGGGACTTTCCTGGTGGTCCAGTGGGTAAGACTCTGTGCTCCCAATGCAGGGGGACCAGGTTCGATCCCTGGTCGGGGAACTAGATCCCACATGCATGCTGCAACTAAGACTCCGTGTGCCACAACTAAGAAGTCTGCATGCCACAAATGGAAAAAAAAATATCCCGTATGCTGCAACTAAAGATCCCGCATACTGCAGTGAAGATCCCATGTGCCTCAACTAAGACCCAGTGCAGCCTAAATAAATAAATAAATGTTTTTTAAAAAGATACACAGTTGTAGGACTTCCCCAGTGGTCCAGTGGTTAAGACTCCACGCTTCGACTGCAGGGGGCACGGGTTCAATCCCTGGTAGGGGAACTGAGATCCCACATGCCATGTGGCACAGCCAAAAAATTAAGAATAAAAATAAAGGATACGGGGCTTCCCTGGTGGCGCAGTGGTTAAGAATCCACCTGCCAATGCAGGGGACATGGGTTCAAGCCCTGGTTTGGGAAGATTCCACATGCCATGGAGCAACTAAGCCCGTGCGCCACAACTACTGAGCCTGTGTGCCACAACTACTGAAGCCCGCGCACTTAGAGCCCGTGCTCAACAAGAGAAGCCACCGTAGGAAGCCCGTGCACCACAACGAAGAGTAGCCCCCAGTCGCCGCTACTGGAGAAAGCCGGCGCGCAGCAACGAAGACCCAACACAGCCAAAAATAAAATAAATGAATTTATATATTTAAAAAACTTTACTTAAAAAAAAATAAATAAATACAAGAGCTGTTCCCAAGGAGAAGATAATAGACTCAACACCCCACCACCACCTTCTCCACCCTCTGGGGGGCTGCTGCTAAGGGGAAGGCAATAGATCCTCCTGGGACCTCCTGGGTCTCTCCTGGGACCTTCTCTGCCCACGGAGAAAGGAATACCACCAGGAAATTTTGTTGGGCTCCCAGTATAAGCCAGATTCGGTCTCCTGGAGGCTGCCTGATCCGTGGTTCCCACAGCCACGGCGAGTGGTGAGTGAACACATGCTCCTCCTGGTACCGCAGACCTGGTGGGGTTGGGTCCTGGGTGGGGTTGCAGGCGAGATGCCCAGCATATTGCAGAGCGGTGGTTGGACTGAAGCGGAGAGATGCAGGAGCAGCAAAGGGGCTGACAGGGATGGGAGTGAGTGCGGGAACCGCGCGCCCCTTGGAAGCCGGCTGCCCCATCCCCGCCGTGACCACGGTCATTCACCCCTTTGTCATGTTTGTGGTTTACTGTCTGTCTCTCCCCACTATACCAACAGCCCCGTGGGGGCGGACGAGTATCTCTGTTCTCTGCCTTGCTGTGCCTGGTTCCTAGCACACAGTACATGATCAAATAAATATTTGTTCTGGTTCGACTGCATCCTGGTAAACATCTGCTTTTCCTTTCTTCTTTTCTAATAAACTTTTTAATGGACTCTAACAGAACCACAGATATGACCCTTCGCAAAGGGAATACCCCAAATCGAGAAACAGAACGTGATCAGCTCTCAGAACCCGCCTGTGCCCCCTCTGGGCCACTAGCCCCCTAAACCTATTCTATTAACAAAATCTTTAAACGTTCATGTAATTGTAAAGCATAGAAATATTTTAAGCACAACGGCAGTATACGATCCACAGACAAACAAGGAAAGCCCCAGGCCTCCTCCTGCGCCTTTCCAGCTGGGAAGAGCAGGCCCAGATTTCAACCCGGGCCGTGGCATTCCAGGTTGCAGACTGGCTTTCCGATGCCAGGCCACAGGGCGCAGACTGGCATTTGGAAGCGGGGCCTCAGGGCGCGGACTGGCATTTGGTCTGGGAGAACGATTCCCCCACCACCGGGGTCCGCAACACCATAGCGACTGGCGCTGGACCCCCGCCCGCCTAGGCCCACAGCGCGGCGGCCTGAGGGGCCCCATTGGCCGAAGGGCAAGCGAGAGGAAGTCCCCATTGGTCGAAGGCTCGATGAACGAAGGCTTTCATTGGCCGGGGCTGCAGCGCGCTGCACAGCCTTCTGGGAGCTGTAGTTGCAGCGTCGCCGGCGCGGCCGCCATTGTCCGGCGGGCGGCGAGTCCCGCGGTCCCGGTAGCGGGAGCGGCTCTCTGGTTCAGGTTCACATCGGGCGCCTGTCCTCGACCTGTCGGCCCAGGATGGACCCCGAGGAGGAAGCGGCGGCACTGGAGATGGCTACGGGGCCGCCGGCGGAACGGCTCCAGGTACGGCGGAACAATAATAGTAACAATAACAACGACGGCAGCGGGCCCCAGGCCGGGCATCTCCCTCAGATATTGACCCTTTACCCTTCGCAGCGCACGGTGCGCAGGGTCGGGCGTTATCCCCTGGTCATACGGGGAGACTGAAGCCCAGGTCGGGCGCCCCGACTAGCCCAGCTGGTGAGGGGTGGCGTCGGGAATCGAACCCAGGCCTTCCAGTCCCCGAGTGCGCATGCTCCGCAAGTCCTCCCGCCTTTCCGTCCCGGCCTAGAACTTGGGGTCATTCCCGAGGACCGGGCTGGCCCCGCCCCGAAGGCCGACCACCGTGAGGATGGATAATAGTAACTGGAGTAGAGATGCTTCAACATGCGGAGTCAACCGACATCCACCCAGAGCCCCGCTCCCCGAACCCCCTGGCCCGCGGCCGGGTTCAGCCTCTGGGGTGAGGACAGGTGACCACACACCGCGTTAATGGGGCGGGAGCGACCACCGGGTCTGACCCCTGCGGGGCTGTGGGGGACTGCAGTACAGGCTAGTCTGCTTGCAGGGCCGTCTGGGAAGGCGCCTGATTCAAAGCTCCAGCCTTTCTAGACAAAGTGGCCTCTGTTCTCCATGTAGTGCTGACTCCACGTAGCGGGAACCAAAAGAAATTCATAATTCCTGAAGCTCCGGGTCTTTGAAATTACAGACTTTCTGTCTTTTTGTGGTTGTCTGCGGGGGTTTGCATTTATTTCACATTTGGTATGCAGAGTGAGACTCTTGACAATCCTAGGTGTGCATGTGTTCAGAGACGTGTTGTTGCAGATTGGCAGGAAATGCAACCACGCTTTAGTTTGCTTTTGCTGTGGATGGCAGGGAGTGAGCAGTGTCAAAGAATACCAGAGCTGGACAGTAGTTAAAGCAGTAAAAAACAGATTTTATTTGGGAACTGTTGCAATAGGGGGAAAGAGACTTCTGTATAGAACTGGGCTCTATTCCGAATACAACAGGGAAAAGTGGGTATTTATAGTGGCGGGGGGGTGCGGGGGTAATTCTTGCTAAACTGACCTAAAACAGGATTATTGCTGAAGCACCCAAATGAGGGGATGTTATCTGGAGGATTGTGGGGGATGAGGACTTTGAAAAGATATCAAGAGTGATCAGATATGGAGGGTGGGATTCTGGCTAAATCAGTGGATTTTTGGTAAAACTGAGTGATGCGGAAACGGACACAGAAGCCCAGAAGTCAAAGCTTAGTTGGGAAGAGGGTTGTGAGGAGCCAGACTAAAGTTTGGTCAAGGAGAGAGTCTTTGTCAGCAGTGAGAGGCTTAAGAGAAAGTGTGTTCATTATCGGTTGCTGTGTAACAAATAATGAAAAACGTAGTGGCCTAAAACAACAATAAATATTATCTCAGTTTCTGATGATAGGAATCCTGGAATGACTTAGCTGGTGGTTTTGGCTTGGGCTCATGGCAGTCAAGGTGTCAGCCTGGACTGCTGTCACCTGAGACTTGACTGGGTCTGGAGGATCCACCTCCAGGGTGGCTCCGTCACATGACAGGCAGGAGCCCTCTGTTCTTCTCACGTGGGCCTCTCTGCGGAGCTGCCTGGGCGGCCTCACAACATGGCACCTAGCTTCCCACAAAGTGAGCGATCCAGGAGGGAGCTATGTGGCAGCTACGGTGTCTTATGACCTGGGGTCAGAATTCACACTCTACTATATCCTATTGGTTACGTAAGTCAAGCTTGCTCGTATAGGAGGGGGCTACAAAGGGCTGGGGATCCTTGGGGGCCATCTTGGAGGCCAGCCACCACAGGAGGCGAGGACCAGAAGTGGAGGGCTTTGAGGTCCAGTGTATTAGCGTCCTCTGGCTGCCATAACATTACTACAAATGTGGTGGCTTAAAATATATACATTTGTTCTTAGAGTTTTGGAGGTTAGAAGTCTGAAATCACCTTCACTGGGCTGTGATCCACATGTGGGCAGATCTGCCCTTCCTGTCAAGGCTCTAGGGTAGAATCTGTTTCCTTGCCCTTTCCAGCTGTTAGAGCTGTAGACCTTGCATTTTTTGGCTTGTAGCCCTTTGTCCATCTTCAAAGCCAGCAGCATAGCATTTACTTTAGTGGTCACGTTGTCTTCTGCCTTGTGTAGTTAAATCTCCCTCTGCCTTCCCTTCAGAAGAACATTTGTGATTGAATTTAGGGACCTCCTGGATAATCCAGGATAATCTCCCTATTTTTAAAATCCTTAATCACGTCCACAAAGTCCATTTTGCCATTTATGGTAACGTTCACATGTTCCAAGAACTAGGACCCAGATACCTTTGGGGGCCGTTTTTCAGCCAACCATAGCCAGGCTAAAAGGGGTCGTCCTGTATCCAAAGATGGAAAGGAGCCATTCAAGTGTTTTAAGCAGGAATGGCATGGGTTTGAGAAAAACATTCAGGCATCTCGGGGGTGGGGGTAGGAGAGACACTGAGAGCTAACTAAGGCACTGGGTGAGAGGGGAGGAAGGGGTCTGACAAAGCCCATCCCTCCAGGACCCAACAGTGCAGAGGAGGAGGAGGTTTGCGAGGGTCTGAAGACCTGGTGGCTGGGCTGTCACTGGTACCCCATGCAGGTTAGGTGGTGTGGGTGGGGGCAGGAGGCACAGGGAGCATGTTGTCAGGATTGGAGGACCTTCTGAGTGGGAGGTGAGGATATGAGGACAGGAGCGGAGACCTCCGTTCCCAACCAAAGGGTTCTGCATATTTGCTGCACAATTTTTGTCAGAGCCATATGCCACCTGTACTATATTTCTTTAATATCTTTAATATTTTTAAATCTGACTGTGTTTTCCTTAAAAGAAAATACAATTTTAAAATTGAAGTATTTGGTATGTGATTTTGACTTGCATTTCCCTGGTGGTGAATGATGTTGAGCGTCTTTTCATGTGTTTATTAGCTATTTGTATATTCTTTTATATCTTCCTGAAGAAATACCTATATAGATCCTATGCCCATTTCAATTGGATTGTCTTCATTATTGAGTTTTAAGAGTTCTTTATATCTTGTGGGTACAAGTCACTTATCAGATATATGATTTGCTGTTATCATCTCCCGTCATATGGGTGTCTTTTCACTTGCTTCATAATGTCCTTTGGAACACAGAAGTTTTTAATTTTGATGAAGTCCATTTTACTTATTTTTTTATTTTATTGCTGGTGCTTTTGCTGTTATATTTAAGAATCCTTTGCCAAATACAAAGTTATAAAGATTTAGCACTATGTTTTCCTCAAAGAATTTTTTTAAAAAATATTTATTTATTTATTTAGGCTGCACCGGGTGTTAGCTGCAGCACGTGGGATCTTTAGTTGCGGCATGTGGACTTCTTAGTTGCGGCATGCATGCAGGATCTAGTTCCTGGACCAGGGATCGAACCTGGGCCCCCCGCATTGGAAGCACAGTCTTACCCACTGGACCACCAGGGAAGTCCCTTCTTCTAAGAATTTAATAGTTTTAGCTCTTACATTTATGTCTTTGATCCATTTTGAGTTCAATTTTATATATGGTGTGAGGTAGGGGACCAACTTTATTCTTTTGCATGTGGCTATCCAGTTTTCCTGTAAGAAGTGTTTTACAGCCACTTAATCCCTATCACAGCTCCCAAGGAGTGATTCTTTGTAGACAAGGAAACAAGGAGGCAAAGGTGGGTACCTGCTCTCTGCCTCTCGAGGAAATGGCAGAGCCAAGCCTTTGATTCAGCTTTTAATCATGGCCACAGCCAGCCCACAGAAGGGTTTCATTTGTGGGAAACATTTTAAACACATTGCATAAACTTACCAAAATTTAAAGTTTTCACTTCATAAAATGTGACCGAATTTTCAGCTTCTCACCAGAGATCGGGAATTCTGACCACATGGGGCCTGTGTTTCCCCACAGTCAACTGATTCTGAGTCCCAGCCACCCCTTCAGACAGGTCACACATATTACTCATCACTTCCCGTGTCACCTCTTATAGGTTAAACCCTCGTAAGCTCTTACGTGGGCCCACTTTAGTCACTTGTGAGCCTGCCCAGTCTCTCAAGGCCAGGGAGTTTCTGACCTCAGCTGCACATCCCTCTTTTCAGGGAGGATGATAAGCCTTGCTTTGAATCTGAGGATTTCTTAGTGTGTCAGTTAGTTGTTGCTGCACAACAGACTATCCCAAAATTTAGTGGATTAGAACAGTAGTCATTTCTTTAGCCCACAAATCTGCAAGTCAGCAGTTTACACTGGTCTCTGTCGGCACCGGCACCTGTCTGAGATCAGTTGTAGGTCAGCTGTGGTGGGCTTTGATCTTGCCTGGATACTTTCTCATGTCCTCGCCATACAGCCCACCCCCGCATGAGGCAGCCCAGTAGGTGCCCAGTGAAACCTGACTTGCATCGCTCAGAATGTGCCCTCTCTGGACACTGGCCTGCTTGTCTTCACCTTCTCCTCTCCTCCTCCTCTTCCCGAGCACGTTGATGAGGACAGTCCGGCTGATTGAGAGTGTGTGTGATGTTTCAGGAGCCGGTGACTTTCCGGGACGTAGCTGTGGACTTCACCCAGGAGGAGTGGGGGCAGCTGGGCCCTGCCCAGAGGACCCTGTACCGTGACGTGATGCTGGAGACCTTCGGGCACCTGCTCTCTGTGGGTGAGGCCCACTTCCCAAGCTGACAATCAGATTCCTGTGGTGACCTATTCTTCATGGGTTATGGGTCGTAGGGCCTCTGGTGTGAGGACTTGACCTGGGCTAGGGATCAGAGACCTTGAATTCTCATTTCCTGTGGGACATGCGGGTGGGAGGGTGTCTGCCCTTTTCTGTCCCAGTGCAAAAACTCATGAGGCGCCCCCATGTCCTGACGGACAGCAGTCTAGGGCTGGAGCCTGGGCTGGTTCTTTTTCTCCGGAGCAGGCTCCCACCTCCTTTGTCTTCCTCTGTTTCCAGGGCCTGAGCTTCCCAAACCCGAAGTCATCTCCCAGCTGGAGCGAGGGGCTGAGCTATGGGTGGCAGAGAGAGGAACTGCCCAGGGCTGCTGTCCAGGTGAGAACCCGCCAAGTGGGAACCCCTAACAGGAGCAGTTGTGCTGCTTGGAAGGGGTGGTGTGTCGGGATCCCCGAGAAAGGATACAGAGGAAAGTCAGCAAAGGGAAGAGGCCAGTGGGGCCGAGTCCAGAGGGAGCTTCAGAATCCCTCCCTGGACGTGCAGTGAGTTGTGGCAACAGGGGAGAAGTGTTGGCTGCCGGGGAGGCTCAGTATAGGCTCTGTGCCAGGGGGTGTACTGGGGGCTGATCACGTGGGCACCCCCCACCTGGCACAGACCGAGACTCCAGGCTCCCAGGAGGAAGCAGGTGTTCACCCTAAACCGTATTGTTGTCGCAAAGCTTGGGCACAGTGAGCCTCTCTGACCAGTTAGGTCTGTGGCAACCCTCCCCAACTCCAAGTTCCCAGACCCAGCCAAAGACCAGCCTTGAAAGCTGGCCCTCTTAGGATGGCAGCCTGGGGCCGGCCCTGTAGCTCTTTCCTGCACGGGCAGTCTGGGCCTGTCCTCCCGTCCCCTGCCTGGAGGGCTCCCGGTGCTCTGAGGCCTCCTCACCCGTGCTCCCCTTTCTCTGAGCTCAGAGACCTCCCGCCTCTCCTCGAGGGGTCAGAACGCACCACTTCTTCCCTCTCTCAGCAACCTTCCCAGCGTGCCCTTACCACAGGATCGTTTCTGATGTGTGAACTTGCCCTTCATCCTCTCCGTTTCATTCTTGCACGTCCACAGTCTGTGAACCTCTTCCCTACACCCTTCTGTTCTCTCGGGAAAAGGTGTTCAGCCATAAATACCTGACAACTGGGCTAGAGCACCTCAGAGCAAGAGAGCAGCATTTTTCTCACGAAGCAGGAACCCAGGGGTGGCCATTGCTGGTGCTGGCTTGGCATTCCAGGAATGCCAGGGCTGATGATTCTGATTCTCCTGGCGTTTCCTTGGGATTCAGCGTGGCTGCAGCAGCTTTGGCCGTCACATCTGTGCTCCAGACAGGGGCAGGAGGAGCTGGGAAGAATGGCGCCAATTACATTTGTCCCCTTTTATCAGAATTCCAGATGTTGTCCATTGAGGTCTCCTTGGTCAGGAGGGGTCACCCCAGCTGCTAGGGAAGCTGGAAGGAGGGAGTCTAGATTGTCATCACTGGCTTATCCATCCCTTCCCTGGGGCTGGTGCGTTGGTACCCTGACTGCTTTCTGAAAGAAGTGGGCTCTGGCCACGGGATACGTAACCAGCTGTACCTGCAGCCCAGCCTCCCACCTGGAAGCCTCTGACACCATCTGTAGGGAAGCCCAGGTACCTCCACAATAGGGTGTGGCCCATCCCCCGGGGGCAGGACTGACAAGTACCCTGTCTCCTCTGAGGCCACGGAGCCTGTCTGACGTCTTCCAGCCCCGAATGCTGGCCTTCACCCCCAGGCCCTGAACTAACTCTCATCAGGCCAGCCCCCTTCCAGCTGCCAGGTCCCAAGCATGCCATAAAATTCACCCATGTAAGGTGTACGATTCCATGGTTTTGAGCGTATTCACAGGTTGTGCCTCCATCGGCAGCGTCTAGTTCCAGAACATTTCTGCTGCCCAGAAGTTGCCCATTAGCAGTACCATGGTTGGTTTTTACCCACAGAACACTCCTGGCACCAAACGTGTGGGGTTTCCACATCAACAACCAATTCTCCACCCCTCCAGACACTAGCCGCGTGTCCCAGCGATTCAGTCCAATTCTGACACTGTCTCCGTGGAGCTGGTGCAGACCCCACGGCTTAAGGACTCAGTCCCATAAGGCTGCCCCCACTTCAGACACTGGCCACAAGTCAGGGCCTCCCATACTTCTGACCGACTGGCTGTAAATCAGGAGTTCCCCACGGCCCCCTCAGGTTCAGTAATGTGCTGTAACAACTCACAGACCTCAGGGAAACACTGCTTACATTTACTGTTTTTTGTAAATGATAATATAAAGGATACAAATGAACAGACAGATGTCAGGGGAGAGGGGCTGAAGCTCCCCATCCTGAAGCTGTCCAGGGGCCCACCAAGAGTCACCTCGTTAGCATAAACTCATATGGTTGAGGGGGACTTATTACAATTAAGAAAAGACACTCCTGACCCCACTCACTAAGGAAATCCCAAGGCTTTTAGGAGCTGTGTGCCGGGGACCAGAGATGAAGACCAAATACATATTTCTCATTAAATGACAATATCAAAGGCAGTCACTCTATCGCCTCATTCCTCCCAGCCCCCGGCAACACTAATCCACTTTCTGTCCATGGATTTGCATATTCTGGATATTCCATTTAAATGGAATCTTACAATATGTGGCCTTTGGTGTCCAGCTTTTTCTTTTTTTCTATTTGTGTTTGTTTTGTTTTATTTTTTATTTTTTTATTGAAGTATAGTGGGCATACGATATTATATAAGCTACAGGTGTACAATATACTGATTCACAATTTTTAAAGGCTGTACCCCACTTACAGTTATTATAAAATGTTGGCTAAATTCCTTGTGTTGTATCAATACAATATATCCTCGTAGCTTATTTTAATACCTAATAGTTTGTATGTGTCTAGCTTCTTTCAGTGAACATCTTGTTTTCAGGGTTCAGTCATGTTGTAGCGTATGTCAGTACTTCATTCCTTTCCATGGCTGAATCATATCCCATTGTATGGATGGACCACACTTATGGGCATTTGGGTTGTTGCCACTTCTTGGCTCTTGTGAAAAGTGCTGCTGGAAACATTCCTGTAGAGTTTTCTCGTGGGCTGGCCGGTGTTTTTGTTAAGTACCCTCTGGTTACTGTGCATGGAGTCCGGTTTGGGGGGCTGGAGGTGAGCGAGACAGGCGCCTGCTGCCTGGCCAGGTTCCTCTCCTCCAGGGTGTCCTCAGACAAGAGGGCACCTGCGCTTGGGGATCTGGCCTGTCACACCTGGGTTTTCTGTACTGAGCTACTCGTTCCGCACCCAAGCCTGCTTCTTCTGCGCTTTGTTCAGTGTCTGCCTCCCCAGCTCCGGAGGGTCACTGCCTTGTCCCCAGCATCTAGGGCCAGACGGTAGATATTTTAGGCTTTGCGGGCAACTTGCAGTTGCAGTGTTTGTTTTCTGTCACTGCTGAAACAGATTGCCACAAACATGGCTTAAGACAACATACGTTTATTATCTCCCAGTTCTGTCAGACCTGACTGGTTTATCTGCTGTGGGGCCCACGAGGCCAAAGGCAAGGCGTCAGCGGGCTGGGGGTGGGGGTGCTGATTTACTGGGAGGCACAGGAAGAATCCGCATCTAGACACAGGCAGGATCCAGTTCCATGCGGTCACAGGACTGAAGTTCCTGTTTCCTTGCAGACTCAGCCGAGAGCTTCCCTCAGCTTTGAGAGGCACCCGCATTCCCTGGCTCATACCCCCTGCCCAGCCAGCCTCTCCCTTCTACCTCCTTCTGTTTTTTTTTTTTTTTTTTTCCTCCTTCTGCTTTTAAAGCTTGAGGGGATTGCTTTGGGCCCAGCCAGCTAATCCAGCATCATCCCCCTATTTTGAGGTTTAAGGTCAGCTGATGAGTAAACTTCATGTCACCTGCAAAATCCCCTGATAGCAGTACCTGGATGACTGCCTGAACAGCCACCGACAGCTTCAGAATCCCGCCCATCTCTGTCACATATTTTTTTCCTACAGCCCTTTAAAAACATAAAAAGCATCGGTCGCTTGGGGGCTATAGGTGGCCATCTCCTGATCTAGGCCAATATCTGGCCCATGGCAGGTGCTCAAGAAGTTTTTGTTGAAAGGATGAATGAGTGAAGCTGTGTTTGCAGACAGGGCACTGGGGTCAATGTGAGAGCAGAATTGAGAGGTGGGGCAAGAGGTTAGGTCACAGGCCCAGGGTGTGTCCACCAGCCCCTCACAGCTCTTGGGTTTTCTTTCAGGCTGGGAGCCTGGACCTGAGGGCCGAGCACCGCCCCAGGAGCAGGGCCGTCCTGAGGAGAAGGGGCGGGAAGGCTTCCTGGGGGAGGCTCCATGTCCCGCTACACCGGGGGAAGACTGGGAACGTGAGGGCCGGGTACAGGGGCCCGAGAAGGACCAGGGTAATTTGAGGCAATTGGAATTCAGCCTCAAGGAAGCACTGGTTCAAGATGGAAGCCACGAAAGTCTCAGACTTGGGGAAAACTGTGTCCTGCGTCCAAACCCAAATCCCCTCGCAGAGACTTCCAGGACAGAGTGTTTGTGTGCTCCCGACTCAGGGCTTACAAGCTCGCAGCAGAACCCGAGTCCAGCCGGTGAGCGGATGGGCTCCTCGGGAGGACAGCCGCGTGACAACAGTGACCGCAGCAACTCTTCTGGTCAGGCGGTTCTGGAACCAGAACCCGAGCCTGCGCGCAGCCAGGTGCCGGACAAACCCTACAAGTGCGCGGACTGTGGCAAGTCCTTCAACCACAACGCGCACCTCACGGTGCACCGGAGGATCCACACGGGTGAGCGGCCGTACGCGTGCAAGGAGTGCGGCAAGGCCTTCAGCCAGAACTCCTCGCTGGTGCAGCACGAGCGCATCCACACGGGCCACAAGCCCTACAAGTGCGCGGACTGCGGCAAGTCGTTCTGCCACAGCACGCACCTCACAGTGCACCGGAGGATCCACACCGGGGAGAAGCCCTACGCGTGCCAGGACTGCGGGCGGGCCTTCAACCAGAACTCGTCCCTGGGCCGCCACCGGCGCACGCACACCGGGGAGAAGCCGTTCACCTGCAGCGTGTGCGGCAAGGCCTTCTCGCGTACCACGTGCCTGTTCCTGCATCTGAGGACGCACACGGCCGAGAGACCCTACGAGTGCAGCCGCTGCGGCAAGGGCTTCCGGCACAGCTCGTCCCTGGCGCAGCACCAGCGCAAGCACGCCGGCGAGGGCCCCTACGACTGCCGCCAGAGGCTGGCCTTCGAGCCCACGGCGGCGTGGCCGGAGCCCCTGACCCCTGGGGAGGGGGCTCCCCGCAGCGACAGGCCCTTCAGGTGCGGCCAGTGCGGCAAGTGTTTCACGCAGAGCTCGCACCTCATCCGACACCAGATAACGCACACCAGGGAGGAACCCCGAGGCCGGGGCCGGCGGCGTCCGCAGCCCTGCGGCCGGAGCCCGCACCTCGGGCGGCACCAGCTCGGGCCCACGGGCGAGAGCCCCGGGGCCGGGACGAAGGCAGGGCAGCCCGCAGGCAGGGCACTGGCCCTGTTTGACATCCACGAAATCATGCAAGAGAAAAACCCAGTGCACGTTATTGGGGTGGAAGAGCCTTCTGTGGGCACGTCCGTGTTGTTTGACATCAGAGAATCCACCTAGGGGAGAAACTCTGCGGATGACTTTTGAACCACAGGTACAAAAATGTGGTAAGTCCTACAAGGTGTATTTATGGAAGGGGGACTGGGGTAGAAATGCCCTCTGATTTCCTAAGGAAATGACGCTTCCCAAACACCTGAGATCAGTGGTTCTCCAATCTGTCAAGCCCAGTACCCTGAAATGAATTCACAGGTAATGTAACCCACACACGTGTAATGTTGAAAAATCCATACGTGCCCCCATTTTGTAAAGGATAATTAAAGCGAAAGTAATTTACAGTAGGGTAACGTGTGCTGAGTTGGTGGTATCTCTCCCTGTGACCTTGTGGCCATTGTGCCCGGAGACCTGGGGCATTGCCTGTTGCCGTCCGGTACACGGGGTGTAGTGTTGACCATGGAAACATTACGAGAGGCGTTCCTGTGTGGGTGTGATTTCCCAAAGTGGTGACTAACTCTTGGAAAAGGTTTGAACAAAACAAAATGCGAGTGCATTTCTGGAAGGTTTATGTGTAACATTTAAACTTGCAGGAGTTAATTGGTTTGTACATGGAGTCGACCCAGGGTCTCAATTCATACATTACAGACAGGTGGTTTCACACATACATACACGGTCCCTGGGGGCCAGTTCTGCACTTCAGAGTCATTAGAGCATACGTGGCAGCCACACTCATGCCCAAATCAAGTGTCAGAGGAGCCCCCGTGAAATTCCACAGCGTTCCCTGGGGGTGTCACAGCTCCCGCTGGAAACCATCGCCTTAGAACAGCAGTGTGGCCTATGATGGAGGTTCTCACTCAGAGTGCTTTTGTTCCCCAGGAGACACTTGATGATGTCTGGACGAATTTTGGTTGTCATGACTGGCGGAAGGGAGGGGTGCCCCTGGCATCCAGTAGGGGAGGCCAGGGGTGCTGCTGAACATCCTATAAAGCCCCAGACAGCCCCTCAGCAAAGAATCACATGGCCCTGAGGTGGAGAAACCATGCCCAGCACAAGAGCCGATTTCCCCCAGACTCTGTAAATTGATTGATCAGGGCTGTATTAACAATCCTATACATTTGATTTTAGCAAGTGATATCATGAGCATGTGCACAACATGTTTTTTAGTAATTTTTTTTCACTGTTTTGTAGCATTCGTAGTTGGTATGAAGGAAAAGAATCCACTTATTTTTCTGAGTAATCTAAATTTTAGCATTTTATTTTGGACATTCCATGTAAAACGTGGATAATACATTTTCACTGCCACCCCTGCGTGCCACGGGATTATTTTTACATCAGCCCCAGAAATCTTGTCATTTCATCCATTTTTCTGGATATCTCTAAAAAGCATGGACTTTTAAATATGTATATAAAATCATGTTAGCCCATGCTGACAGAAACCATTTTCATAATCATTCTGAGGCATCATTTGCCTTTTTCACCAAGTTGATGTTTGCACTGATAGTGCAAAAGCAACAGTGGGTAAAATTGCCAGAGCCTGAGTGGGAATCAAGGAAGTGGTCCCAAGGTCATTGTTCATATTTTTCCTTCCCCGGCATTTCAGTAAAGGAAAAAAAAATGTTGGTTTCATTTAAGAATGTCTGTGATGAAGCAGGAAAAATGATTAATTTCATTAAATCTCGAGTAAAGCTATATTACCATTTTCACATCTAAACAGAAATAACAGTAATTCCTCAATATATTATTAAATGTCTAGTGTTCAGATGGTCCTGGTTGCCTCATAAATTTTGTTTTGTTTTCTATTTGGTTTGTTCTAATTATGATCTAAACAAAAATCACACAGTGCCTTTGCTTAATATTTTTCTTAGGTCTCTTTTAATCTATAGGTCTCCCTTCTTTCTTTTTCTTTTTTAGTCTTTTATATGTTGGGGGAAACAAACAACAAGATAACCTAAATTTTGTCCCCATCCCAAGCCTGCCCATCAGACCCTCCTTGGCCTGGTGGAGTGACTTCTGATTTGGCGTCAAGTCACCAGGCTGTGCTGAGGGGCTGTGTGAATGGTGTGACTCACTGTTCTGTTCTCAAAGTTCGTCTGCCCCATCTCAAGCACGGCTCCCCATCTTGCTGGGGTCTCTGCTGGAAGACCTTCGGAAGACCTTTCAGCTGTCAATGCCCAGGAGAGAGAGACGTCTGAGAAAGTGGTTTATTTGTATGCGATGCAGAACATTCTAACACGACCATTTTCATGTCCACAATTGGAAACTTCATCGGGATCATCTTTTTGCTTTCCTCCAACTTTACTCCTCAGGAAAGCAAAGCCTTGTGACCTTTGTCTATGCTGTTCTTGACATAAAGAAGAACATTGTGTTCGAGATGTGATCCTTGGTATCTCATAGCAGAAAGGATGTAAAAACCAAGGATTTAAACCTGCCTGCTTTCTAACCTACACTGAAAGAGCGAAATGCCCATCCCACCGGGACACTATGTCGTGTGCTCCAGTTATACAGCACGGTTGCCTCTTTTTGTTTGTTTGCTGTTCCCACTGCAGCTGAGTTCTAGTGAAGTTAAACACAAACCATAAACATCAGAAATTGGAAGGAAGGAAAACTGGTCATGGCACATCTCAGCTTGTGGAAATTGTTCCTAACAATATCCACAGAAGGAATGTTGGATTGGCAGAGCGTCAAGCGGAATGGAAGAAGTATCATCGTGGAAGGACACAGCGGCAGTTCTGAGACCTCTGTCAGAATGACAGCACCAGAACTCTCACTGCCGAGACGTGATGGCTGAGTGTCAGGACCCCGTCAGAACTTGCTCGTGTCCGTTTCTGTTCTTTGGGGGCTGTGGGTGTCCCAGCAGCGGGGTCTCCATCCCGGCAGAGCTGGCCTCCAGGACGCTCAGAGCCAGCCTCCCTGCTCGTCTCCAGGGCCCCACAAGAGCCCTCGAAGCCGCGCGTTTGCTTCTCTGCGCTCACCTGTCCTCTGGGCTTGTCCTCACGGACTTCCCTTGTCAGCTCTCCCTGTCACAACACCTCTGTCCTCATGGCTTAGCCTGCACCACCTGCCACTTCATTCTTAGCAAATAACCTTCTATTTCCATGGCTCAGAAAAGCTGTGTTTTCAGACAGGCAGTGCCTCACAGTTCTGTGAGGCGGTGCCATTTTACGTACAAGGAAAATGAGGCACAGGACCAAAGCAGCCATGGCCAGCTCGCACAGCTTAGGAGCCAGCACTTGAAGTCGGCATCCGGTTAACAGCGGCTTAAACAGACCATGCTGCGTCCTCAGGGCCTCAGCTACGTCAAAGGCAGTGTCTTCTCTCCCACCCCATCCCTCCTCATCGCAGGGAGACTGCTGCAGCCTCAGCAGCGCTTGCGTCCACAGTCAGGACTGCAGGACGGGGGAAGGGCAGGCCTGTGCTCATCTCTCCAGTGAGGTTTCAAAGAAAAGCCTTTCCCCGAAGCTTCCAGCCGGTGCTCCTTATGTCTCATTGGCCAAGCCTGGGCCACAGGGCGCCGCCTAACGACGAGGGCGCTTGGAAAGCTAGTGTTCAGCTTCTCTAACCTCTGTGGCTGAGACTGCACCAGAGGAAGGTCTCGGGAAGCGGGTAGTGGATAGGCAGCTGGCAGCGCCCTCAGCCCTCCTCCTCCAGCCTCTTCTTGGAGGAGTCGCTCGTGCTCCCCACTTCCTGATCAGATGCCGCCACCGCCTCGCGGCTCCGCCTCTTCATCCCCTGGATTGTTCAGCCTGCCGGCCAGGCCCCCTTCCCTGTAATGCTCGGTCCCCTGGCATTCTGGAACACGCCACTCTTCCAGATCCCCTCTACCTCTCGAGGGGCTTCTTGCCCTCCCCTCTTAAATGTTGGGGTCCCTGGGGTGTGGTCCCCGAGGCCCCTTGCGTGCGCCGCTCACTCCCAGATGTCCTCGTCCACACCCATGGCTCTGTGCTGCTCACGCCCACGTCTTGGTCTCTGAGCTTCAGGCTAGAACAGCACCTGCTTGCTGCTGGGCAGTTCCCCTAGATGTCCTGCGAAGTCCCGGAACACAGCCTACCTGGAGGGAAAGGCCACTTTCCAGGCCAAACCTGTTCCTCCTCCCCTGGGCCCTTGCACGGGGATGGTTGCCACCCGCCACCCCACCCCTCAAGCCAGAAGATAGATATCCTGTTGGTTTTACCATCTAAACACCTCAGCCGTCTTCATTCCGTTCCATTCCCACTGCCACCACTGGTGCAGGATGGCCACGAGAGGGGGAGTGACATGACACCAAGTGGCCTGGCCACCAGAGCCCTCCCCACTTCTGACTTTCCCTCCTCACGGCCCCATCAGCGGTGTGGGGTGCAGACTCGGAATGCTCCCCCCACCAGTGTGCTCTGAGGAGGGGAGACCCCGCGGTAACTTCACAGCTCTGGACAGCTTGGAATCCAGGCCTGCATTTGCCCCGTTCCCTCCGCCTTGGCCCGAAAAATGGCAGCTGCCGAAGGGTCATGTTTCCACAGTTCTCAGAGTGGACACTGGGTGGGCTGAGGCTACAGTGGCCTCACCAGGTAAGCCTGGAACAAGCTTGTCACCGTTGCCATTTGCCGCCCTCTCCCGTGCACTGCAGATCTTTGGAAATTTTCCATTTCTCTTTTCGGGTCACATTTTCTAGGCATCATATTCCTACTGATTTCCTTACAGATGCTTTGAAACCAAGTCAGATAAGAAACTCCTCAGGGGAAATTACTATAAACTAGGGAAAATATATGGTTTTATCAGTTTGTCAAAGTAATGCAAATTCTTTGTAGCAAAAC
This sequence comes from Balaenoptera ricei, assembly GCF_028023285.1. Classification (NCBI taxonomy): domain Eukaryota; kingdom Metazoa; phylum Chordata; class Mammalia; order Artiodactyla; family Balaenopteridae; genus Balaenoptera; species Balaenoptera ricei. Next base: position 275,088 of record NC_082657.1, on the reverse strand, counting down.
CTGTAAAATGCACAAAAGTAAAATACACGTAAGTATGGAGATTTATTTAAAATTTAATTCCTCATACTTCCACCATCCAGAGACGGTCATTACCTTAAGATTTTGTTAATTTTCCTTGTAATTTTTTCTTGAAATATACATGTGTGTATACATAGAGTGAACACTAAATCTTATACACACAACAAAAATATTTATGTGTAGTTATCTTGTGTTTAGAAAATTAGAATCCCTTCTGTTTCTCTTGTAACATGTGCTTCTTACTCTATCTTGAACATTTTCCTCTGAAAATGGATTTCATGTAGCTTTTTAAATTACCTTTCAGGAGGATCGTAACAATGTGACCTCCACCCAGCATCTTACCAGCCTTGACTTTTAGCCAAAAGGGGGAGGAGGGATTCATACACATTTCTGAAGGAGCATGAATTGATACAGCCTCTGTGAAGGGCACTTTGTTGGTTGCTGTCTAAATTACAAACAAACACTTTGTCTCAGCAAGCCAGTTGCTGATGATGAATCCCACAGATATATTTGTACCCGTGCAAACTGTTTGTATGTAGTTTTAACCGTGGCATTGATCTCAAAAGTGAAAGTTTGGAAACAACCTCAGTGTCCGCCACATGGAACTGGCTAAGTGATGTATGGTGAACTGGCTGCCTTTTACACAGCCCTTAAAGTGGGGGCTGTCTTTATGAACTGTGGAAAAGAGCACCAAGATTGTTAAGTGAAAAGGTGTAAAACAGTTTGTATGGTGTGTTTCCATTTGTGTAAAGAAGAAGCCATTGCTTACGCACAGACACACACACACACTATATCTGAAGGGTATAGAGTGAACATACTACCATACTACTTGCTCTTGGGGAGGAGAAGTGAGGGGAAAAGGATGAGGAATAATTTTCACTCTATATCTTTTGATATTTTTGGAATTTTGAAACATGTAAAAGTATTACCAGTTCAAAAAATAAATTTAAACAAAACCTTAATTCTTTCAAATTAAACTAAGTTTGTTCATTTGTTTCATTGTTCACTGTCTGTCTCCCCGCAGTTAAATGTCCCCATGACTGTGTGTCTTGGCCACACCTGTTCTGTATATATGCACACGTGTGTGTTGAGCTAACAGGACCAACTGAGTGTAAAACAGCCTAGACTCCATAAAGTTTCCTGCAAGCTAGTTGTAGCACATACATTTCCCATCAATAAACCAATCTATAGTAGGAATAGAAGAAAGTTTTATTTGAGCCAGACTGAGGACTATAGCCTGGAAGACAGCATCTCAGATAACTCTGAGGAACTGCTCCACTGAAGCAGGGTTTTCAGTGCAGTTTTGTATCTTCTCAGAACAAAGAGCGTCAGACAAGTCAAGGATACCTTCCTTCAAGGTTTCAAAAAACATAAACAAAACCAATCAGATCAACAGTGAGTCAGGGGGCTTCCCTGGTGGCACAGTGGTTAAGAATCCGCCCGCCAATGCAGGGGACACGGGTTTGAGCCCTGGTCCGGGAAGATCGCACATGCTGTGGAGCAACTAAGCCCATGAGCCACAACTACTGAGCCCGTATGCCTAGAGCCCATGCTCCACAACAAGAGAAGTCACCGCAATGAGAAGGCTGCGCTCCGCAACGAAGAGTAGCTCCCGCTCGCCGCAACTAGAGAAAGCCCGGGTGCAGCAACGAAGACCCAACGCAGCCAAAAATAAATAAATAAAACATAGATTTAAACAAACAAACAAAAAACAGTGAGTCAGCATGGCCTTGGCACTTGGGAAGGGAGCCTTATTGAAGGAGGACCGGCATTGCTGTCCCAGGAAGGAAGGCATTTAATCTTTATTTTTAACATGGACATTCTTTACTTCTGGTCAGTGCACCCTTTTCTTTGATGATTAAAGCAGATGTACAATATGTGTGTGATAGGCTGCAAACAGGCTTAAGTTTTAGTTAGCAAAAAAGTAAAGTTAAACCGTGTGCAAGCCAGAATGACTTCCCCGTACCTCAATACATGAAAATTTCTTCCATTAATACTTATACACGTATATGTGTGAGGAGGAAGAGGAAAAAAAGTACCTACGTTGCATATCTAAAAGGACACAGGAAACTGTGCCTGTCACTGTATGTCCAGTCCTCCAGCCTCCCCCCCCACCCCCGGGGAAGACGGACTGACACGTCCCCACGCTCTTTCTTTGGCGGTGCACTTGGACTTCATTTCCCAGAAGGCCCTTCACCCTATGCCGGCTGTTTCCAGGCACGGAGCGCGCGGGGGCCGCTGGGAGATGAAGTCCCCAACCACCGGCGCTGGGCGGAAGCGGCCTTAGTGAGCCTGCACAGGGCGGCATGCGCGAGAGTGGGGGCGCCCTCCCACTCTGTGGTGAGTCCGCGGTCCCAGCGGGTTGGCGGTGCGAGTGTGAGGAAGGGGGAGGCCCGTGTGTGCAGGCGGTGGGGCCCAAGGGGCGTGGACCGGGGCGGCCGGGCTGTGGGGGAGGGGAGAGAAGAGGCGGTGATGCGCGTGCCAGGCGGTGGGGGTGGGGGAGCGACCTGTGCTGGCAGTTGAGACCTCAGGTATGCAGCCGAGCGCGACCCCGCATGTGTGACACCGCCTATGTACGCAGGTGTGACCTCAGGTGTGTGCCTATATGCCCTGAACCCGTAGCCACCACTCCCCCGTTCACCTCCTCCCCAGCCCCTGGCAACCATTAATCTACCTTCTGTCTCTGTTCTGGACATTTCATATAAATGGGGTCCTACAATATGTGCTTTTGTGTGTGTGCTTTTCTCACTGAAAGTAATGTTTTCCAAGTCCGTTCATGTTGTGCTGTGTATCAGTACTTACTTAATTTTTGTAGTTGAATAATATTCCATCGTATGGAAAAATAGACCAGTTTGTTTACTCAAGCGTCGCTGCTGTGAACATTCACACACAGGTTTGTGTGCGGACATATGTTCTCAATTCGGGGGACTGAGGCAGTTGGTCTGTCCCAGGGGAGCCCATGTGTCTGGCTGTGGCCACACCCACTTCCTGCTGCCTGTGCCCAGCCAGCAGTACTTCATTTACCAGAATCCCAGCCCTGGGCCCCAAGGTTCAAGCCAGAAGCTTGGAGCCCTGCTGCTGTGTGAGAAGTAGACTCTGGGGACAGGAATCCATCCCTGCCAGTGTCACCTACAACCTGGCTCCTCAGCCTGAGACCAAGACCACTGTCCTGTATCTGCTGAGGCCAAGCAGCCCAGAGACGGAGCAGAGTGGCAGGTGATGGAGCCCGAGGCACCAGGTGAGGCAGACGGCAGGGTGGTGGTCACAGGGCTGGACATTTTTCAGAAACCAGATCTCCCTCGAAATATGTCCTGCTCCTTGCCTTCCTCTGCCTGGTCCAGACCACCCCCCCCCTCACAGGTCTCTGCCACCCTTTGCCCCTTCCATCTCTCTCCACATAAGACTGGAGGGGTCTTTAACCCTGAATGGTGAGGCCACCCCTCCCCTTAAACCCTCTGTCACTGCCCAAGTCATCAGAGCAGGGTCAGCAAACTCTCCCTGTAAAGCACCAGATAGCAAGTATTTTGAGCTTTGCAGTCCAAGAGGCAAAATCATGGAGGTCATATAGGTTCTTATCTAACAAGAGAGAAAACACACATCCACACTGTTTTCTTTTTTCGTGACGAAATCCACGACTTTGTTGATGGACACTGAAATCTGACTTTCATGTAACATTTGTCTTCTTTTCACCTTTCCCCCCCAGCTGCTTAAAAATGTAAAAACTATTCTTAGCTCATAGACCGTACAAAAACAGGCAACGGGGCTGTGTTTGCTGACCCCTGATTTGAAACGAATTCACACTTCTTTCCATGCCTTCCAGGCCCTGCATGACCTGACTTCTACCTGTTTTCCAGGCCTTCCCTATGGCTCTCCCTTTGCCCATCATTCTCCTCCTCCACCCCACCGGCCACTCGATAGGGTATAAGCTTAGCCATTCAGAGGCCTTCCCTGGCCACCCAAACCCACATTACGCTTTTATCTCTTACCACGTTTGAACACTTTACACTTGTTCCCATTCATCACAGACTGTAAATTTCATGATGTGGTGCCCAATCCGTGGAGTACTTGTTAAATGAATGAATGAACAAACAGCCTCCCACAAAAGGTACTATTACCCCATTTTACAGATAGAAAACTGAGGCCCCAGGGGAACTGAGCAGCCCAAGGTCACCCATCAGGGAGTGGTGAAGGTGGGTTTGATCCTAGATCTGACAGACTCCACTTACCCACCTCTCTCGCTGTCCCCAGCTTAGCAATGACACCGGGAGGAAGGAAGGGCGCACTGGGCCCCAGGGATCTGCTCACCACTCTCACCCCTGTGGGGAGGGGCAGAAGGCCTCAGTCAGCCGTTCCCTCCTGGGAGTCTCTGTCAGGACCTGAATTCAAGACAGCTGGGACTACGATTTTCAGCCCTCTTGAGTACTCGCCCACCTGGTAGCTCCGCTTCGTCCCCAACCGTCCCGGTAACAAGGGATCCTGAAATGTGCCTTCTGCCGCTGCCACCCGTGAGCCTGAGAGAGCTTGGAGCCGAGACTTCAGACTGTTACACAGCACATCATTCACTTTGTACGAAGTTCAGGAATAGGCACAACTCATGCGCTGTCAGAAATCCCAGCAGTAACCACCTCCTGGCTGGGGAGGCATTGCCTGGAGGGGAGCCAGGAGGGGCCTGTCCATGGTGCTGAAACGCCCCAGGGCTGAACTTTCCAACTGGTATCTTTGAGCCACGTTGTACGTATTGAAATCTGAATTAAGTAAATAAACTTAAAAATCACAAATCTAGTTTCTCAGTCACACCACCTGCGTTCCTACTGCTCAGGAGCCACATGGGGCTGACGGCTGCCAAATTCCATCCTCACAGAAAGTTCTAGAGCTTGATCTGGACGGTGGTTACACAGGTGTGTGCATTGCTCAGCACTCATTGAGCTGAGCCCTGACATCTCTCTTTTTAAAAATTACTGTTTTGAAGGCACAGACTCAAGTCTGACTGCCTTGTTTCAAATCCCCACCTACCCATTATTTGCTTCACAACCTTAGATTTAACCCCTCTGTGCCCCCGTTTTCCCCCACCTGTATAACAGAGGGTAGTGACAGTACCTGATTGTCCCCACATTAGGGAACTGGGCCAGTGTGGCACAGAGAGCCTTTGAGAAGCTCACAGGCTGGGGGTGGCATGGGGCTGCAGCTCAGGGACTCAGCCTAGGCTCAGGGACAGGTGAGGCCCAGCCCCCAAGCATCAAATCAGAGGGCTGCTTTCTATGGAGCCCTGAGCCCCATGACCCCTTGCCCAGCCTAGGAGCCAGGCGGGGATGCAGGGTGTAAAAGCGGTGTGGCCTTGGGCAGCAAAGGCCCTGTGAGCTGTTCCTGTGTTGTGTTTCATTTCACAAAGACTTTTCACAGCGTAATGCTGTCCATCCTCCCGGAGACTGTCCCTGCTGTACCTGAGAGGAAACAGGCCCAGAGGTTCAGGACTTCCTGGTCCAAGTGTGCATCTTCCCCGGGTCACCCTGGATCCATGGTGGCTGTGCAGACCCCTGCACCAGAGCCGAGGTGGTGTGCCACATCCCCAGACTAATTCCAGGGGCACAGATCACCCCATCTGTCCATGTGAACTCAGGCGTCTTCCCCTCTTGATGCCTCAGTTTCCTTCCTGTCAAATGGGTCAGGTAGTGTTGCCTCACTCGTAGGGGCAGAGTGACGATCAAGCAAGCTGATGGAAGGTTCCCACAGCGCGCCTGGCACAAAGCAAACGTTGGGGGCTGTGGTTCCGTGAGCCCTGGAGGGCGAACAGGAGGGAGCAGGCCGAGGGCAGGCAGCACAGGAGCAAACGCCTGTGGGAGGGTCTGGACTGGGAGGGCCAGGGTCCCTGGGAAAGGGGCCACTGGCTGGCAGGGCTTCTGGGTGACAGGACTTTGAGGCTGCGGTCCCTGGGGTCTGAGGGCAGATCTGGCCTCCCTCAAGCCCCTGCCCTGCCCTCCCCCAGCTCCTCCCTCTCAGGGGAGGATCGAGGACCATAAGCCTGAGGCCCAGGACTCCACACTCCTGGCAGATGCCGTCCACGTGAGTCTCCAAAATGCCAGTGTCCTCAGCAGGCACACCCGTTTCTGTTCCTGCTTCTGTGCCACTTCACCTCCGAGCTGAACTGGAGCTGCAGCCCCCAGGGAGCGTGGGTCCTGGGGCAGGGCCAGCCTCCTCCTCTCCCTCCATCAGCCAGTGCATGCCTCCAGACGGTGAGCCCTTAGGGGAATTCAGGATGGAGAAAAACAGGAAGCATTCTGTGGATAACACAGAATGTTATCCATTCCGTGCTTTGGATACTGGCCCTGGATAGTTAAGATACATATCTAAGGAATAATTTCAATGAACCCAGACTCTTGCATCCTCCCATACATAGAGAAGCACTAACGTTATTAACTTGAGGTGTCTGTTCTTTGCGATTAGCAGTGATCTTTTGATGTTCGACTACATGTTTTGTTGTTTGTTTGTTTTTCCAGCAAAAAGACCTTCTCTATATCCTGGCTCCTCCCTTACCTCTTTGAACAATGTTACTGCGAACATTTCTGTACAAGATTTTGTGTGGACCTATGTTTTCATTTCTCCACTAAACTGTTTTCCACAGAGGCTGCATCATTTTACGTTTCCACCAGCAATGTATGAGGGTTCCTCTTTCTCCACATCCTCACCCACACTTGTTACCTGTCTTTCTGATCATAGCCATCCTCTCCGGTGTGAAGTGGCATCACAGTGTGGCTTCGATTTGCATTTCCCTGATGACAAAGGACGTTGAGCATCCATTCATGTGCTTATTGGCCATTTGCATGTTTTCCTTGGGTAAATGTTACTGTCTTTGCCCATTATTATTTTATTTATTTATGTAGCCACACTGTGTGGCTTGCAGAATCTTTGTTTCCCCACCAGCGATGGAACCTGGGCCCCCAGCAGTCCTAACCACTGGCCCACCAGGGAATTCCCTGCCCATTTTTAAACCGGGTTATTTAGGGGCTTTGTTGTTGGGTTATTTGAGTTGTAAGAGTTCTTTATATATCCTGGATGCAAGTTGTGTGTTTGTGTGTCTGTGTGTCTTTGTGTGGGTCTGCATGTCTGTGTGAGCCTAGGTGTGTGGCTGTGTCTGAGCAGGTACAACTCTGCCTCCCACCATGGACATGGAGAAGCAGAGGGCATCATGATCATCCGCGAAGACGGGAGGGTTTATTATCTCCGTGTTACAGAGAAGGAAGTAGAAGGCCAGATAAATGAAGTCATTTGCCCATAAAAGAGTTACGAGGCAGAACTGGGAATTGCAATCAGCTGGGTCCCTCTCCATAGCCTTTGCTTCCTACTGCATCATGCTGTTTCTTATCCAGTGGCTCTCAGCCTTGCCTGCACGTTAGAATCATCTGGAAACTTCTAAAAGTCTGGATGGGGGCTTCCCTGGCAGTCCAGTGGTTAAGACTCCACGCTTCCACTGCAGGGGGCACGGGTTCGATCCCTGATCGGGGAACTAAGATCCTGCATGCCGCATGGTGTGGCCAAAAAAAAAAAAAGTCTGGATGCCCAGGCCAAACCCAGACCAATGAAATTAGGATCTGTAATAGGCAAAATAATGCCTCCCCTGCCCCCCAAGTTGTCCACATCCTAATCCTCAGAACCTGTGAGTATGTTACCTTACATGGCAAAAGGGAATTTGCAGATGGGGAAAGTATCCTGGATTACCAGGTGAGTCCAGCGTAATCACAAGGGTCCTCATAAGTGAAAAAGAGATGCAGGAGGGTCAGTCAGAGAAGGGGATGGAATGACGGCGAGGCAGGTGCACAGAACAAGGAATGAGGGCAGCCTCTAGAAGGTGGAAGAGGCAAGGAAATGGATTTCTCCCTTAGAGCCTCTGGAAGGAACACAAATGCCAACATGGTGATTTTAGCCCAGTGAGACCCATTTTGGGCTTCTGACCTCCAGAAACCTAAGATAATAGATTTTTGTTGTTATGAGCCACTGCACTTGTGGTAATTTGTTACAGTAGTGTGATAGGAAACTAATACAGCCTCTTTAGACACAAACCAGACCAGTTAGCAGAGCCAACTGCACCCACGTGTATAATAGGAAGAAGGACATGACGGTTCATAGAAGTGATGAAATAGGAACCAGGAAAATCCGCGGTTCCCTTCACTGGTGGGAGGCAAGTTAGGCTTGGAGGCGGGGAGGTATCAAGGCAAGTGCCGCAAGACATCAGTGACGTGAAGCTGGGCTTGGTGGAGAGGGCAGGGCTGGAGGGTGGGAAGCAAGAGCTGCCAGAGAGAAAGCCTTTGGTGGTGCAAAAAGGGAGCAGATCATGGGCAGAGTTGACAATCTGGATGAATGGACTAGGCTCAGTAATTGCCTGGTGTGCAAACGGGGCTCAGTGCAGATGTGGTTTATTGTTGTGATTATTGGGGGTGGGCATCATGGGGCTGTGCCTTTGACAACAGAAGTGGGACAGCAGAAGGCAGAAGACCACAAAGAAGGCCAAGAAGACCCGAAGAAATGAAGGCCACCAGTGCCACCCACAGGCCAAAGCCCAGCACTTGATGGGCGAGATGGGTCTTTGTCGGGGAAAGTGAAGTATTCCTTGGATTAGGGTGCCCATGGTGTGCCTACCAGTGGTCAGGAAATGCAAAGGGACCATTTACATAAAATATCCAGAACAGACAAATCCCCAGAGCCAGGAGGCAGATTGGTGGTGTCAGGGGCTGGGGGCAGGGGGAATAGGGAGTGACTGCTAATGGGCATGGGGTTTCTTCTGGGGGTGATAAAAGTGTTCTGGAACTAGATAGTGGTGATGGTTGCACAGCCTTGTAAAGATACTAAAAACCACTGAAAACCACTTTAGAAGGGTGAACTGAAGGTATGTGAATTACAGCTCCAAAAAAATGGTAAAAATTTTTAAAGGGGAAAGAAAATGGAAAGAGGACCAGGTAAAGAGGCACTGTGACCACATGGTTGCAGTGGGCCACACACATTACATACATGATACACACCTTCCCCCAGCATCCACACCCCTCACACCCCCTCAACACCTCACTTCCTCACACACCCCTCACACCTCTCACTTCACACCCCCCTCACCTCCTCACATGCCCCTCACCTCCTCACACACACCCTCACCTCCTCACACACCTCTCACCTCCTCACACCCCCCTCACCTCTCACCTGCTCACACAGCTCTCACCTCCTCACACCTCCTCACCTCCTCACACCCCCCTCACAGCTCTCACTTCCTCACACACCCCCCTCACCTCCTCACACCCCCCTCACAGCTCTCACTTCCTCACACACCCCCCTCACCTCCTCACACCCCCTCACACCTCCTCACACACCTCTCACCTCCTCACATACCTCTCACCTCCTCACACACCTCTCACCTCCTCACACACCCCTCACACCTCTCACCTCCTCACACACCTCTCACCTCCTCACACACCCCTCACACCTCTCACCTCCTCACACACCTCTCACCTCACACACCTCTCACCTCCTCACACACCCCTCACACCTCTCACCTCCTCACATACCTCTCACCTCCTCACACACCTCTCACCTCCTCACACACCTCTCACCTCCTCACACACCCCTCACACCTCTCACCTCCTCACACACCTCTCACCTCCTCACATACCCCTCACACCTCTCACCTCCTCACACACCTCTCACCTCCTCACATACTTCTCACCTCCTCACATACCTCTCACCTCCTCACACACCTCTCACCTCCTCACACACCCCTCACACCTCTCACCTCCTCACACACCTATCATCTCCTCACACACCCTCCACCTCATCACACACTCCTCACACCCCCCTCACCTCCTCACACACCCCCCCTCACCTCCTCACACACCCCTCATACCTCTCACTTCACACCCCCCTCACCTCCTCACACACACCCCTCACCTCCTCACACCCCCCTCACCTCCTCACACACCCCTCACAGCTCTCACCCGCTCACACAGCTCTCACCTCCTCACACCCCCCTCACCTCCTCACACACCCCTTACACCTCTCACCCCCCACGCACCATGCACGGTTCCGCCTCCCGCACACCCTCCGGCCGGATCATCCACACACCGCCACCACTGCCCCACAAAGTCACGGCCGCTGTCCCCACGGCCCACGCACCCTGCCGGACTATAACTCCCGGCGTGCCCCCCAGGCTGCTGGGGTGGCCGACGCGGCGCCTTCTGGGAATTGTAGTCCAGGCGGGCGGGCAGTCGCACGAGCCGGGGCGCCTGAACGCGGCGCGTTCTGGGAGCTGTGGTCCCGGCTGGCGCGCGGACTCCTCACTCCAGCGCCGCCGCGTCGCCTCCCGGAAGCGTCCGCCCGCGCGCCAGCGGGTGAGGTGGGTCTGGGTGGGGGGTGGGGGGTGGGGTCCCCCCGGGTGGGGTCCCCCCCGGGTGGAGTCCTGGTGGGGTCCCCCCCGTGGGGTCCCCCCCCGGATTGCCGGAGAGAAACTGCGGGAAAGCCCGAAGCGGCGAACGCCTGCGGTGGTCTAAGCGAGATGTGTGGGACCGACACGCGCGGATGGGGAGCGAGGGAGGGGCTGACCTCGAGCCGCGCGTGGACCGACAGACGGACAGACCGAGTGTGGAACTCTGTTCCAGTGCGGGACCGGCTGACTGACCAGTTGTGTGTGTGTGTGTGTGTGTGTGTGTGTCTGGTTGTGTTTCTGTGTCTGACTCGTTTTGGTGTGTTTCTGACAAGCTGGGAGCGTGTGGTCGGCTGATAGGATGTCTGACTGACCCGATCAAGTGTGCGACTGACAACGAAGTTGAGATTTTGTCAGAGGGTTGTGTGTTGTTGTGCGTGAGAGGGTGTGTCTGTGACTGACTGTGATTGCAGGCGTAACCGAGAGTCTGTGTATGTGAGTGGCTGAGACAGTGACTGATGATTATGAATGACTGGCGGTGCTGTGAGCTCCTGTGTTTATTGGGCTGACTGTGAGTGACGCTGGGAAAGTTTGGGCGCAGGGGTATATTTTGGGATGTGACTGACAGACTGTGCCCGAGGTAGGGTGTATGCATGTTAACTACGTGATTGTCTGGGATTTGTCAGGGGGACTATATTTGGATGATTTGCGGGGAGTTTACCAAGTATGTGACACAGAATTTGTCTGCGGCTGAAATTATGTGACCTGCAGTCACCCAGCTGGGTTGACGTCCACTCGCACCTTCTGTGGGCTTAAGCCTGGCAGGGCCTGTGGAGTCGTCAGATTGGGCATCTACTGCATGTCTGCTGTGTGCCAGGCCTGCTGTCAGGTCGGGTACGGTAAGGAGCAAGAAATGAAGGAACTGCTCTCCTAAGCTGGTTAAGCAGCTGTGGACAGGGGACCTCGACCTGATGTGAGGTCAGCACGTTGGGGGTGAGCTGAGCATGATTCATGCCCCTGTGTCTCAGAGACTGTCCTCAGGGATTTTCCAGAACAGCAGTTTCTGGGGTACGAAAGGGAGCTTGGAAACTGTCGCTGTACTTATTGTCAGTCCTGCCACCCCTGTTCCCCCTCCTCTGAACAATGATTCCCTGCCTCAGACTCCGCCTCTCCTGGTGCCTCCGTTTTCTCAGCACCTGTTGTCTGTGCACTTGCTATAGGCACTGCGGCTCCAGCATGCCCAGGCTCTCTGGGGAAACAAGGTTAGAGCACAGAGCTGGGGGAGGGTGACCCGGGGCACTCAGAAGGATACGTAGCCTGCTGCCAGGTGGTGGGACAGCTCTTGGAGAAGATGACAGCTCAAGTGGGGCCTGGAGGACTAGGAGGAATTGCTCAGGTGCAGAGAGGGATTTTAGGACGAGAGAGTAACAGGGACAAAGGAATTCAGGAATTGGGATAATGGCAAAGGCAAGGTTGCAAGAGGCCCAAGTGAGCTTTACAGTGGAGTTAGGGGCTAGAGCACAGCTTTGCCAGAAATCACCAGCTGCCACTGAAAGGTTTCAGGATTGAGGTCTTGTTTTATTCGTGTTCACTTCTCCCTGTGCCCAAGGTCATGGCTCCAGTGCCAACAGTTGTTATCTGTTATTTTGAGTATTACATCCTCACAGGTGTAAAGTGATATCTCCTTGTGCTTTTGATTTGTAATTCTCTGGTAGCTGATGATGTCAATCATCTTTTCATGTGCTTGTTGGCCATTTGTATATCTTCTTTGGAGAAGTATCTAGTCAAATCCTTTGCCCATTCTTTAATTTGGGATTGTCTTTTTATTACGGAGTTGTTCTAGATACAGGTCCCTTATCGGATATATGATTTGCAAATATTTTCTCCCATTCTGTGGGTTGCCTTTTCACCTTTTTTTTTTTTTTTTTTTTTGCCTTGTCACACAGCTTGCACGATCTTAGTTCCAACTCCTAACCACTGGGCTGCCAGGGAATTCCTCTTTTCACCATCTTGACGGTGTCCTGCAAATCACAAAGGTTTTTAATTTTGATGAAGTCTAGTTTATCTATTTCCTCTTTTGTCACTTACCTAAGATGGCTTTGCATTATTTTTGAGTGTATGTGGAACACTGACCACAAAACCATACACTGGGTCACAAACCAAGTCTCAAACCAGCAAATATCAAAGGATTAAAATTGACCAAAGCACATTTTCTGAGCACAACAGAGTTAATCTGGAAATCAGTAATAAAAAGACTATCAGAAAACTCTGAATTGTTTGGAAATGAAGCAGCAGAGTTCTAAGTAGCCCATGGTTCAGGAAGAAACCAAAAGAGAAATTAGAAAATATTTTTAACTAAATGATAATGAAGATGCAAAACCAAACTTGTGGGTGTACAGCTAAAGCTATGTTTATAGGGAAATTTATAGCCTGAAATACATGTATTAGAAAAGAAGAAAGGCTGAGTGTCAGTTGTCTAAATATTCATCTCAGAAACTACAAAATAATTAGCAAATAAAGTAAGGGAATGCCCCTGTGGCTCCCAGGGGAGTGGGGTGTGTGTGAGATAGAAGACAGACCCACTCTGTGTGGGAGGAGCGTAGGCCTGAAGCAGACTGGCCATGGGGTCAGGCTACTGGGGTTTGTAGCTCAGCAACCGCCCTTCCTTTCACTATCTGGGAAACTTTGGGCAAATCTTTTTCTCCTGTCTGTTTTTATACCATATAATGAAAGAAAGCTCCCACCTCCTGAGTTTGTTGTGAGTTTTAAACGAGTTACTATATGCAAGCATTTAGAAAGGTGCTCAGCACCAAATGGGCGCTGCCCTGATTATTTTGATCATCTGTGACTCTGTGAGAGTGAGTCACATCTCACAGGCCCCAAGCCCGCATCTGCCCTACTCGGCAGCCACAAGGCAGGGCCCCAAGTTCACAGGATGACCAAGTTCTGATCTTCCTGCAGACCCAGTTCCAAGGCTCCAGCCATCCCATATCTCACTGGAGGTCTGCTGCCCGATGGCCATCCCCAGGAGCCTTGTGAGCCCGGTGCCCTAGGAACAGGATGACTTTCTGCGAGTGAAGGTCGAGGATGAGGAGGCCAGCTTCTCTCAGGCCCAGGAGTCTAACTTTGGCCACCCCTCCCACCCTGAGGCTGCCCATCTGCGCTTCCGACACTTCTGCTTTGAGGAGGCATCCAACCCACGTGAGGCCCTGGCCCGGCTCCGGGAGCCCTGCCGCCAGTGGCTGCGGCCCAAGGTGCGCTCCAAGGAGCAGGTGCTGGAGCTGCTGGTGCTGGAGAAGCTCCTGGGCGCGCTGCCCCCCGAGATCCAGGCCCGCGTGCGGGCTCGGTGCCCCGAGAGTGGTGAGGAGGCTGTGGCGCTCGTGGAGGACCTGACCCAGGCACTGGACGAGAGAGGTGAGGGGGTGACAGGCAGGTGCCCACGGCACACAGGGCAAAGCCTGGACGGAATGTTGGGGGTGCAGGTTTGCACTTGGGGGCACTCACCCAAACCCTCACACGCTGCGGTAAGCAGGTCTGTTTTGACGGCCATTGACCAAAAGCCCAGCTCAAACTGACAGAAGCCAAGGAGGGAGGCTTCATGGCTGTGTATCAGGAGCTCAGGTGACGGCATCAGGATTCTCTCGTTCTCCTTTCTTTCTCAGTTGCGTTTTCCTACGTTAGGTTCATCTTTAAGTAGCTTCTGTCCGCAAGGGAGACACAGTTGGCCCAGCAATCTCATGCTTGCGTCTTATCAATGTAGAAACCTCATGGGGAGAAGAGCGAAAGATCCCCGAGCTGAGCTTCACTGAGCTGAGCTTCACTGAGCTGGTCGGGGTCTTGTGCTTGTCTTTGACTGACCAAAGCCCCAGGGCCTGATGTGAGCAAGGGAAGTTCCCCAAAGGAAAACCAGGCTGCTGCTGCCAGATAAGGGGGCTGGATGCCTGGGGCTGGGGAGGGGGCAGAAACGCCCTGTGTCCCGATGCACCCCCTTGGAGCCCTCCCTATGCTGACCTCCAGCATCTGGGTGAGACAGACCTGCCCCAGGCCAGAGTGGGCACCATTGCTTAGAGACCCACTCAGATGTCGCAGCCCAGGGAGATCCGATGGGACACCAGGAGGACCCAGCCCCACCTGATGGGAGCGTTTGGTGGGGTGGGTGTGCCAGCAACCAGGGCGGAGGTCGTGGGCGGGGAGACCATGGAGTTTGGGCTCAGAAGAATCATCGAGGCTTGGTACGTCCAACCACTGCTCTGCCGCCTCCTGGCTGTGTGTTTCTTTCGTGCCTCAGTTTCCCTGTCAGTAAAATGGGGATTGTAGTCCTAATACTTACCTCAGTGTCATCGAGAGGTGTGAACAAGGCAGTCTCTGCGGCCTGTGAAACGGTGCCTGCATGAATCAGACAGGTGGTAACTGGAGCTGTTCGGAAAATTTGTTCTGCTCCCTGAGAAACGAACCTTTCTGAAAGAGCTTGTCAGATGCGCTCCCTTGGCCCCATCAGCCATGCCGAGACATGGGCATCACAAGGACGGGGGAGGAGGGAGGGCGCGGCCCCATCCTTCTGTAGGGTCAAGAGAGTCTTCAGGGAAAATGCAAAACGGCACTGAAACAGCAAGAAAGAACCACACTCCAGGCAGAGGGAATGGTGAGAGGCAAAGGTCCCTGGGGTATGATATGCACTGGTGCATTCTGGGAAGAGCAGGTGGTGCCGTGTTTCTGGAATAGAGGAAAAAAGGGTGGTCGGGACCCAGCATGTGGCTAGGGGGGTTGAGGGACTTAGGGAACACCTGTGGGTCTAGAGGAGGAGGAGAGTCTAGAGCTGAAATCCCGACTTGGCCACTAGCTAACTGTGTGATCTTGTACAAGTTACTCAACCTCTCTGAATTAATCACGTGGTCTTGTACCAATTACTCAAGACCTCCCCTCAGCTGGGCCTCAAGTTTCCTTGCCTGAAACACAGTTGTCAAAGTGCCCCTTTCTGAGAGCAGAATGAAGCTGAAACGAGGCAATGGGAGTTACCCATTGCACTTGGAGCCGAGCACAGAACAAGAGCCTAACAGTGGCCAGCAGCCCTGGGAGGCAAGCAGAATAGCATCCCCCTCTTGCAGATGAGGAAACTGCGGCCCAAACGAGGGCAAGACTACCCAACCCTTGGAGCTGGCGAGCGGCAGAGCTGGGGCCCCATTGTGGACTTAACCAGCAGTTATTCCGGCCACCCCCCAACCACTTCCTGGAATCTGTCCAGTAAACGATGTCCAGTCAGGCGTCCTAAGGTGCCCTGTGTACCCGTCCAGGGCAGGTCCGTTCAAGAATGCTTCTACCTCGTACACAAGCCAATCTCCAGCTGCCACTCAGCCATGCTCTGCCTTCACAGCGCATTATAAAGAGCAGGCCTCAGGCTTCCCGGGGGCTCAGGGAGGCCAGGTAGAGGCATCACCCACCCACCCACAGCAGCAGGTGTCTACCTGGGGTTCAGGGTAGAGTCTACTGCATCCTGGATTGATTCCCTCATTCAGCCGGTATTTACTGAGCATCTGCAGATGCGTCCAGATCCAGGTGGCAGGGACAGAGCTCAAGCCTGCCCAAGGGAGCAGGTGCATAGGCGCCTGGCGTGCTTGCTCTCTCACTCTCTCCCTCACTCTCTCTTTCAGATCCATTCAACCTCAGGGTTTTCCTCCTGACACTTGTGACAAAATCAGGAGCCTTAAAGAATGGAGAGTTTGCGGTGGGTGGTTTGAGGGGTGGATGGAAACATGTGATGCAGGGTTTTGTTTTTTTTTAATTGAAGTATAGTTGATTTACAATGTTGTGTTAATTTCTGCTGTACAGCAAAGCGATTCAGTTATACACATGTATACATTCTTTTTTATATATATATAAATTTATTTATTTGTTTATTTATTTATTTTTGGCTGCATTGGGTCTTCGTTGCTACGTGCGGGCTTTCTCTAGTTGTGGAGAGCAGGGGCTACTCTTCGTTGCAGTGCGCGTGCTTCTCATTGTGGTGGCTTCTCTTGTTGCGGAGCACAGGCTCTAGGCTCACGGGCTTCAGTAGTTGTGGCACGTGGGCTCAGTAGTTGTGGCTCGCGGGCTCTAAAGCGCAGGCTCAGTAGTTGTGGCACACGGGCTTAGTTGCTCCGCAGCATGTGGGATCTTCCTGGACCAGGGCTCAAACCCATTCCCCTGCATTGGCAGACGGATTCTTAACCACTGTGCCACCAGGAAAGTCCCATACATTCTTTTTAAAATTCTTTTCCATTATGGTTTATCCCAGGATATTGAATATAGTTCCCTGTGTTATGCAGTAGGACCTTGTTGTTTATCCATTCTATATATAATAGTTTGCATCTGCTAATGCCAAACTCCCAGTGATATCATATGGTATTTGTCGTTCTCTTTCTGACTTACTTCACTTAGTATGATAATCTCTAGGTGCATCCGTGTTGCTGCAAATGGCATTATTTCGTTCTTTTTTATGGCTGAGTAATATTCCATTGTATATATGTATCACATCTTCTTTATCCATTCATCTGTTAATGGACATTTAGGTTGCTTCCATGTCTTGTCTATTATGAATAGTGCTGCTATGAACATAGGGGTGCATGTATCTTTTTGAATTATAGTTTTGTCTGGATATATGCCCAGGAGTGGGATTACAGGATCATATGGCAACACTATTTTTAGTTTTTTGAAGAACCTCCACACTGTTTTCCACAGCGGCTGCACCAATTTACATTCCCACCAACAGTATAGGAGGGTTCCCTTTTCTCCACACCCTCTCCAGCATTTCTTAGTTGTAGACTTTTTGATGATGGCCATTCTGACTGGTGTGAGGTGATACCTCATTGTAATTTGGATTTACACTTCTCTAATAATTAGAGATGACGAGCGTCTTTTCATGTGCCTATTGGCCATCTGTGTGTGTGACGCCGGTTTTGATGGTGTGGGAGGACAGCACTGTGCCCTTTTGTCATCCAAGACACCAAATGAGAAACTTTCCTTTGGAAATGGGCCAAATATCAGGAGTGGCCCACATCTCCCCTTTCAGAGTGAGGCCAGGGCCCAGCAGAGAGGGGAGGCCTGGTATGGAAAAAGTGGTGACACTGTGGTTCGGATTGTTGCAGGCTGGGTGCTGGGATCTGAGCTCTCAGAGGCGAGCTGTAAGCAGAGCAATTCGGACGAGTCAGAGCCGTCAGACAGGGCCACTGAAACCCTGGTAGGAGGGCTTTCCCCAGGACCCACCTTTGGTGATGCCCGCGAACCTGAGGGCAGCTCAGAGAGGCAGGCCGGACTCTCAGGGAAGATGTGGACAGAGTCTGTCACCCAAGAGATGGATTTCAGGAAAACTTCAGGGCCTCACAGGGGCGCCCTCACAGACCAGCCTGGCTGTGAAGCTGGTGCTTTGGGGGACAGTCCCAACGTGTGGCCAGACTTCACCTCCCAAGAGAAGACTCCTTCCAGAGAGAAAGTGGATCCACTGGATGGTTATGGCACAGAGCCTCCAGGCACATACTTGGGGAGGAAGCCCTCCAAGTGTGGTGAGTATTGGAAGACGTTCCGGAGCCCCTTGGCCCTGGAGGCCCACCAGAAGAGCCGTGCTCAGAAGATGCCCCACACCTGCAGTGAGTGTGGGAAAGCCTTCAGCCGGAGTGCACACCTGGCCCAGCACCAGGTGGTCCACACGGGGGCCAAGCCCCACGAATGCAAGGAGTGCGGCAAGACCTTCAGCCGGCACACCCACCTGCCCCAGCACCAGAGGATCCACACCGGGGAGAAGCCCTACGCGTGTGAAGAGTGCGGCAAGACCTTCAGCCGCAGCACCCGCCTCAGCCAGCACCGGTGTGTGCACACGGGCGAGCGGCCCTACGCATGCGAGGAGTGTGGCAAGGCCTTCCGCCAGAGCACCCACCTGCCCCAGCACCAGCGTGTGCACACGGGTGAGCGGCCCTACGCATGCGAGGAGTGCAGCAAGGCCTTCAGCCAGAGCACCCACCTGACCCAGCACCTGCGCATCCGCGCAGGGGAGAAGCCCTACAGGTGCGACGCCTGCGGCCGAGCCTTCAGCGACTGCTCGGCTCTGATCCGGCACCTGAGGATCCACTCCGGAGAGAAGCCCTATCAGTGTCAGGTTTGTCCAAAGGCCTTTGCACAGAGCTCGTCCCTCATCGAGCACTAGAGGGTCCACTCGGGGGAGAAGCCCTACAAGTGCAGCGACTGTGGGAAGGCCTTCGGCCGCGTCTCAGCCCTCAGGGTTCACCTGCAGATCCACATCACCGTCCTGCAGTAGCCGAGGAAGCCTCCCCACAGCGGCTCAGCATCGAAGAGAAACCTGAGTTCTGAAAGAGCTGGGAGGGACGGGGCGGGTGACTGATGAATCCCCCCCAAAGGACCGGGTGCTAAAGGGCAAACTCTGGGGCTGTCCGGGAGCAACTCTTCATTCTGGGACCCAGATGGCGGCCCCTGATGAACATAAAGCTATTCAGGTCAGCTGGCGAAGCTTCCAGAAGGCTCCTGCTGCCCTCCATACCCCACTCAAGCCCATCTCAGAGAGAGGACAGCTGAGCTGAGGATGTGGATTGGTCCTCGGAGCCAAGGCAGTCAGGGTCAAGTTGCTCTCAGGACAGTGGTCCCTGGATGCTTGGGGCGGGGAGGCTCCAGCTTCACATTCCCACATGGCGTCTCTTCTTGCCCGTTCCTCTGCCGCGTAGCCCAGGAGGGACACCTGCCCGTGCCCACTTCTGTGCCTTCGCACGTGCTGTTTCCCTCCACCTGTTCACGTTGACTCCAAGGCCAGCTTGTGAGGCTGCCTTTTCCAGACCCTCAGCCTCTATCGCATTTTCCGTGTCCTGAGGGTACGGCTGGCCACTTGCCAGGCATCCGTTTCTACCCGCCTCTCCTTCCACATCCCACCATCAGTCAGCCCTGTTGCTCTTGCTTACAGCCACCTCTGCTCCATCTTCTCCACCACTGTTTCCTTATGCGAGCCCACATCACCTGTCACCTGGATTCCAGCAGGGGTCTCCTTCCTGACCCCTCCCTGCTTTCATCACACACACATGCACACACCACACACGTCACAGACCACACGTCTACACGCACCACACACATAATACACGCACCACACACATAATACACCACACCACACATAATACACCACACACATAATACACCACACACATAATACACACACCACACATAATACACACACCACACACATAATACACACACCACACATAATACACACACCACACACACCACACACATGCACCCCCCCACACCACGTACATACACACACCACACACATACACCACACATGATACACACACCACACACATAATACACACACCACACACATAATACACCACACATTATACACCACACACATACCACACACCACACACATGCACACACCACGTACATACACACACCACACACATACACCACACATAATACACACACCACACACATCACAGACCACACGTCTACATGCACCACACACATAATACACACACCACACATAATACACACCGCACACACACACCACACACATGCACCCACACACACACACGTACATACACCACATACATACACATACCACACACATACACACACTACACACATACCACACACCACACACATACACCCCACACACACACACCACGTACATACACACACCACACACATAATACACCACACATAATACACACACCACACACATAATACACCACACATAATACACACACCACACACATAATACACCACACATATACCACACACCACACACATGCACACACCACACACAAACACACACCACACACATACACCCCACACACACACCACATACATACACACACCACACACATACACACACCACACATAACACACACACCACACACCACACACATCACAGACCACACGTCTACACGCACCGCACACATAATACACCACACACATAATACACACACCACACACACACACCACACATAATACACCACACACATACCACACACCACACACATGCACACACCACGTACATACACACACCACACACATACACACACCACACACATACACACACCACACACATACCACACACCACACACATACAGCCCCCACACACACCACGTACATACACACACAACACATGTACACACACCACACATAATACACACATAATACACCATACATATACCACACACCACACACATGCACACACCACGTACATACACACAAAACACACATACACACACCACACATAACACACACACCACACACCACACACATCACAGACCATACATCTACACACACCACACACATAATACACACACCACACATAATACACACATCACACACATACACACACCACACACATGCACCCCCTCACACACACCACGTACATACACACACCACACACATACACCACACATAATACACACACCACACACATGCACCCCCTCACACACACCACGTACATACACACACCACACACATACACCACACATAATACACACACCACACACATGCACCCCCTCACACACACCACGTACATACACACACCACACACATACACCACACATAATACACACACCACACACATACCACACACCACACACATACACCACACACATGCACCCCCACACACACACCACATACATACACACACCACACACATACACACACCACACACATAGTACACACACCACACATAATACACCACACACATACCACACACCACACACATACCACACACCACACACATACACCACACATAATACACACACCACACACATGCACCCCCACACACACCACGTACATACACACACCACACACATACACCACACATAATACACACACCACACACATACCACACACCACACACATACACCACACACATGCACCCCCACACACACACCACATACATACACACACCACACACATACACACACCACACACATAGTACACACACCACACATAATACACCACACACATACCACACACCACACACATACCACACACCACACACATACACCACACACATGCACCCACACACACAGCACGTACATACACACACCACACAATACACACACCACACATAATACACACACCACGCACATACCACACACCACACACATACACCCCACACACACACCACGTACATACACACACCACACACATACCACACACCACACACATACCACACACCACACACATGCACCCACACACACCACGTACATACACCACACACATACACACACCACACACATACACACACCACACATAATACACCACACACACCACGTACATACACACACCATACACATACCACATACCACACACATCCCAGACCACACACACACACACACACCACACACAAACCATCGTTTTCTTTTCCACACCAGCCTCCAGCAGGCTCTTTCCACAGCCTGAATCTGATTGTATCTCTCCATGTGGGAAGCTCTCCACCGCGTCACCTTCTACAGCAAAGCTTCCTGAATGGGTTACAAGCTTGCCAAGATATAAGTTGCTTTGGGTGCCAAGCCGTCTCTCCAGTTACCTTCCTATGTGTATAGGAATACTGTCGTTTTTCTGTGTGTGCAGTGGAGTGAAGACGGTTTCAAAGTACTGCCCTGTGTAATAAACCTCAGATCCGTCACCTGCTGTTCACGGTCATCCGTGACTGGCCCCCAGCCTTTGTCTCCCGTGGCCACACCTCCCACACACCAGCCACACGGAACAACGTGCGGTTCCTGAAGAAGCCACCCTTTTTCCCGCGAACGTGCCTTTGTGCCTGTGCCTGGAACCCGCCTCTCTTCTTCCCTCTAAGATGTTTCCAATATCCCTCCCCAGCCACCTCAAACAGACTCCAACTTGCCCCCTCTGCTTCCAGAGTGCCTCCCCCTTACTCCTCTTAAACCTCCTATCATATTATAGTTCTCCTTACAGAGCTTGGAGACGGTGTTTCCCAAGGACACTGTGAGCTTCCAAGAGCACGGGCCATGTCTTATTCTCAGCATCCACAGCACACAGGGCAACAGGCCCTGACCCATGTCTGCTGAATGCATGACCGATGCCTTCATGGTGGCGGTCACCACGCTCTGCCCTACGTCGTCCTTATAGATGTTTACGTGGCTCTCTCCCCCGTGCCAGCTGTGGGCCCTACAGGGCAAAACAATCCAGTTTCTCCAGGGCCCCAGCACTCAGACCAGCCTGGCACGCAGCAGCCTCAGTAAAATGTTCCTGTATTGAGTGCACCCTTTCCGTGGCCCCAGAGCCCCCCTGGTGCCGTGGGCTCTGGCAGCCAGCATCCTGTCACTGTGCTCTCTGCCTTCTCTCACAATGCTGTACCCCTGCCCCTCTTGCAGGGTCCAGGTCTGTAACTGGATGTCGCAGCCTCTGTTCCTAACTGCCAGGGCGTCGGCCTTCTTTCCTCTGTTTCTCTGATGACCCCATCGCGTGTGAACCATCTGACACCACCCCCCATACTGTTGTGTACTGGTCATCGTCACCGTCTCTCCCTGTGTTTCTCCCTCCATATTGGATTCGTTCCTTCTGTGTCACGAGTAAACAAAGACCGACCGACGTGGGTGGTTCAGAACAGGAAGGCTGAGACCCAGGGAGATGGAGATCTTGTGTCAGCATCTCCGAGAGAGTCCCAGGTACACCTAGACACAGGTCGACTTCCACACAGAGTGCGGCCGAGGCCGAGGGACTGAGAAAGTTGACAGATATGGGGGGAAACTCAGAGGCAAGAGATGCATGTTCCCAGTGCCCCCAGGCCTCCAACAGGCTGCAGGGAGTGGCCCTGAAGTCAGGCTGCTTTGGGGGCGTCGGATAAGTGACCTCCCTGAACCTCAGTGACCTGCTCAGCCTGGAACGAGGGGATGACAAGACGTGCTTTGTGCAGTACCTGATCCAGGGCCTGGCCACTTGCGCTGACCGGTGGCATTTGACTCCGCCTCTCTGCCCCCACCCTCCCAGTCTCTGTCGCTGAGGAACCAAATCTCCTTCCCCTCGGCGCTCTGAGCATCTCTGACACCCACTCTGCCATGAGAAGTGTGTCTGCCCATGTTTGTCTAAAGGGGAAGGAGGTCAGGGGAAGAAAGGAATCTTTATTAATGGCCTGCTTGTGTTGGTCAGTCTGCCAAATAATTTATATACAGCATCTCATTTAATCCTCACACAACACTCTGAGGGCAGGACAAGCATCCCCATTTTTAAAAAAATTTATTTATTTATTTTTATTTATTTTTGGCTGCATTGGGTCTTCGTTGCTGTGCGTGGGCTTTCGCTAGTTGCGGCAAGCGGGAGCTACTCTTCCTTGCGGTGCGCGGGCTTCTTATGGCGGTGGCTTCTCTTTTTGCGGAGCACGGGCTCTAGACACGCGGGCTCAGTAGTTGTGGCACACGGGCTCAGTAGTTGTGACTTGCAGGCTCTAGAGCGCAGGCTCAGTAGTTGTGGTGCACGGGCTTAGTTGCTCCGCGGCATGTGGGATCTTCCCGGACCAGGACTGGAATCCGTGTCCCCTGCATTGGCAGGCGGATTCTTAACCACTGCGCCACCAGGGAAGCCCAGCATCCCCATTTTATAGAGGCAGAGAGGGCTCAGAGAATGTAGGATGGAGGGATGGAAGCCCTGGGATTTGAGAGCACATCCAAGTATGTCAGTGATTTCAATAAGCATGACTATACTCCACACACCAAATAAGACAAATGCTAACAGACTGGATTTCTTTCAAATCCAGGCATATGTTTTCTATTTTTGTATTTTTATGTTTTTGGCCGCACCACGGGGCTTTCAGGATTTAGTTCCCCGATCAGGGATCGAACCCATGTCCCCTGCAGTGGAAGTGTGGAGTCCTAACCGCTGGACCGCCATGGAATTCCCCAGGCATATGTTCTTTAGAAGACACACACCTAAAACAAGGATATGGGAAAGTTGAGGGTAAAGGAACACAAAAGGATATACAAGGGATGCATGAAGCTGAAGCCAGCTGATGGAGCTGTATTAATTTCAGACAAAATAGCTGTTAATGCAGAAAAACATTATTAAGATCAAAGGATCACTGTATTTTTATAAAAAGAACAATGCATTAGGATGACATAATAGTTTGAAACCAGGAAGGTTATAACAGCCTTGTTATAGGACAGAATCACAATGAGAGACTCATGAAACCATAAGTATAGTCGGATATGAAATCACATTCTTTGTGATGATGGTGGAAAGAATATTTGAAGAAATAATGGCTGCAAAGTTTCCCAATTGGCAAAAGGTATAAACGTACAGGTTCGGAAAGCTCAGTGAACCCAAAACAGCAGAATCTCAAAGAAATCCATGCCCAGACACATCCTAGTCAAAGCTGAAAACTAAAAACATTTAAACTTTTTGAAAGCCACCTGAGAAAAACTATGCCTCACATAAAGATTAATACAAAAGATCATAGATTTCTTTTTTATTTATTTAGCTGTGCCACGTCTTAGTTTCACAGGATCTTCGTTGCCTCGTACGGGATCTTTAGTTGTGGCATGCTGGATCTAGTTCCCTGACCACGGATTGAACCCAGGCCGCCTGCATTGGGAGTGCAGAATCTTAACCGCTGGACCACCAGCGAAGTCCCGTAAGATCATAGACTTCTTATCAGAAATCATAAAGGCCAGAAGGCAGGGAAACAACATTTTTAAAGTGCTGAGAAAAAGAACTGTCAGTCTGAATTCTATACGCAGTGAAAATGCACTTCAAGAATGAAAGCAGGGGCTTCCCTGGTGGCGCAGTGGTTAAGAATCCGCTTGCCAATTCAGGGGACACGGGTTGCAGCCCTGGTCCGGGAAGATCCCACATGCCATGGAGCAACTAAGCCCGCAAGCCAGAACTACTAAGGCCACGTGCCACTACTACTGAAGCCTTCGTGCCTAGAGTCCGTGTTCCACAACGAGAGAAGCCACCACAAGGAGAAGCCCGCGCACTGCAATGAAGAGTAGCCCCCGCTCGCCGCACCTAGAGAAAGCCTGTGCGCAGCAACGAAGACCCAACACAGCCAAAAATAAATAAATAAAATGAATTTTTAAAAAAAAAGAAAGAAAGCAAAATAAAGACATCCTCAAGTGAAGCAAAACTAAGACAATCTGTTGCAAGCAGGCCTGTTCTAAAAGAAATGCTAAAGGGACTTTAGATTGCATACATTTGATCTTTAAGATATGTATGATGGTCGAAAGTAAAATTTATGACATTTTCTGGTAGGGTTTTCAGTGTATGTTAACGTGGTATATATGACAACTGCAGCACAAAGAGAGGAGGGTACCAAAATTCATTCAGTGATATATTTGAGATTTGTACATTTTACTGTCTATAAATTATATCTCAAAGAAAACCATTAAGGTACAAGATTTTTTTAAAAAAATTTAAAAAGGGGGGGCTTCCCTGGTGGCACAGTTGTTGAGAATCTGCCTGCCAATGCAGGGGACACGGGTTCGAGCCCTGGTCTGGGAAGATCCCACATGCCACGGAGCGACTAGGCCCGTGAGCCACAACGACTGAGCCTGCGCGTCTGGAGCCTGTGCTCCGCAACGTGAGAGGCCCACAATGAAGAGTGGCCCCCGCTCGCTGCAACTGGAGAAAGCCCTTGCACAGAAACGAAGACCCAACACAGCCAAAAATTAAAAAAAAGAAAAAAAAAAAAGAAAAAAAAATTTTTTTAAAGGGGAGGAAAAAGAGACCTATATAAAGTTTCTAAATCCCACTTTAAGTGGTAAAATATTAATTTTAAGTTGACTATGAAGAGTTAAGCATGCATACTGTAATCCTTAGAGAAATCTCTAAAAAAGACTATACAAAGAGATGATCAAAAACTCAGTAGATGAATTAAAATGGAACCTGAGAAAAAATAACCGAAAAGAGGGCAGGAAAGGGGAAACAGACGGAAAACAGAAGGAACAAACAGAAGAGAAAAAGGTGGACCAAAACCCAAGCATATCCATTGTTACATGTAAATAGTCTAAACATACCAATTAAAAGGAATTTTTTTAAAAAGAAAATAAAAAACCTACTTTAAATATAATGATATAGTTAAGCTGAAAGTAAAAGAGTGGGGAAAGGTATATAATGTGAAAACTCCATCAAAGAATGCTGCAGTCACTATATTAATATCAAACCAAGTAGACTTCAGAAAAAGGAAAATTACCAGGGATAAAGAGAGAAATTACATAGTAATAAAGGGCCAATTCACCAAGAACACAAAACAATTCCAAATATGTATGCATCTAACAACAAAGCCTTAAAATACAGGAAACAAAAACTGGTAGAGCTGAAAGAAAATAACAGACAAATTCACAATTATACTTGGAGACTTCAACACCCCTCTCTCTAGAGTCAGCAGAACAAGAAGACAGAAAATCAATAGGGATACAAAAGACCTGAACAACATATCAACCAACTGGATGTAATGGATGAACTGCCAATAGTCGATCTTTTTTTTATCCACAAAGAAGTAATTTCCCATGATTTAAAGTAACACAAACCTATTTTTAAGCCTAATATTAGGCTGTTACTAATGTTTAACCCCAGAAGCCAATGATCTAAGTTTTCACCTGAAGAAAAGGAAAAAGAAGAAATTAATTCAGAAGTAAGTAGAAGGAAGGGACCAGTAACGATACAAGAAGAGATTCACAAAGTAGAAAAGAGACAGTACAAAAATGAGCAAAGTCAAAATGTAGTAAGTTCTTTGAAAAGATTAATGCAGTTGATGAGCCCCTAGCTAAACTGACAGAGAGAGAGGGAGAAGGGACACCACATCAGTCATGAAAGAGGTGACGTCACTACGGACCCTGCAGGCACTAAAAGAATGCAGGAGTGTTATGAGCAACTCCATGCCAGTAAATCAGACCTCTCAGAAGAAATAGGCAAACACACAGTTTATCAAGTATTAGTTGATAATGCTAGCCTAATACACAACTGCTGTATGCCAGCACCTCGAGGGCCAAGCTCCAGGCAGGGGTTGGGCAACAGTCCAGGAGGGCGTCGGGTGGGGTAAACGGGGCTCAGGATCGAGGGACAGTGGGGAAGGACAGGACTCCCACTCCTCCCACAGCTCCAAGCTCGGATGTGGGAGACCTGGCCTCTGGTTGGAGACACAGTCTGGCACCACCACCTGGTGGCCACTCAGACTGGGAAGACAGAACTACACAATGCAGCCTCTGAACTGCCTCCCAGTTCAGTCAAGGTATGTCTGGAGCCTCAAGCTGCCCACCCACACCTGCTGGGGACTGGGCAGAGGTGACTGGGGAGTAGCTTAATGGAAGAAGGCAGAAGAAGGCAGTCTTGAAAAGTGGGGGCCCGGAAGCCAATCCTCGGCACGCCTACCCTCAGGATCCAACCCGGAGCCCATCCACCTTCAAGACCCAGGATCCCAGCCCGCTTCCTTCGGCTCTGGGACTCCAGCCCCACTACACCGGGGCTGCCATTGGCCAAAGACACATTTTTAAAGTCTGTCTTCACATTTATTGATTCTGGCATGGTTGAGGGAGAGCCGTCCCTGCCCTCTCCCCCCAGGGCAAGTCCAGCTTCCAGCTGCAGGAAGAGGGATCAGAGCCAGACTGGAGAAAGGACTTCCCAAGGATACCAGCAGCAGCCTGGGTCTGCAGCTGGATCAGCTTCCTAGACAAATTTGACAGAAGAGAAATGCTAGGGGGAGGAGGCTCCCTGGTGAGTCAGGGCAGACCTCACTGAGACCCCCCAGGAAGGATGTGGCTTGGTCAGCTGCCAGCTAGGACCCCCCCACACACACACCTGGGCCTCCCTCCAGGTGCTCCAGCTGGCCACGCCACTCTCTGCCTTAGGGCCTTTGCCTATGTGGTTCCCTGCCTGCAATTCCCCCCACGCACCCCAGCAGACTAGGCCAGTGTTAGTGCTGGGAGGAGGTGCGGGGAAGGGCACTCCTGGAGGAGGGTACAATCCGGGCAAAGGCCGGGAGCCTCGACGCGCCCACGGAACCGAGCTCCACCTGCCACTTGGAGCTCCACCGGGTCGCTGAGCTGGGACAGCAGGGAGTGGGGCCAGTTGGAGCGGTAGCCGCAGCTGTAGTTGCCGGCGTGTTGGGGCCCCACGTAGGTCAGCACGAGGTCCGCGGAGGGGTGGGTGGTCCAGACCACCGCCGAGGGCTCCTCTTCGCCGGACCGTAGCAGCAGGAAGGAGACGTCGGGCACGTGGCCCTCGCAGCGTAGGACAGCGTCGCGGCCCGGAGTCACGGCCCCCGTCCACAGGGGCCGGAGCCGCGGCCTGGGCAGGGGTCCTGGGCGAGAAGCGGGTCGGTCAAGTGAAGCCCCTCGCCCCAGGCAGCAGCGGCCCAGCCCCGCTCCGCTGCCAGCCCCCTTCTCCAGCCCAGGTTGCTGGCCTCACACCGCGGTCACTGCGCTGTAACCGTAGTGTCTCCCCATACACGCCCCCGCCCCCAGACCCGGGCCTTCTCTGAGACTTCCTGGGGTCCCCAGCGAACGGCACTCAGGGCTTCAGGACAGGTGAGGAGAAGGAAGACAGGATCCAGGGGAACGGGTTCCCGCAGAGGGCACAGCGCAGTCAGTGGTCTGGCGGTGGACGCTGTGCCGGGGGCTCTGCCTGACCTCCGACCCCAGGAGATCCGGATGAGGAAATCAGAGGAACACACAAACCCCAGGGCCGGCGGGGGCTCGGGGAGAATTACAGCTCAACCCTCCACCGTGGGCACCTGGGCGCAGGCAGCGGTGCGGTCATAATCTGACTACAGCCGACAGGCGTGTCGCACAGGGAACCTGAGGCGTGAGCCAGTGCAAAGCCGTTAGCACTCTGAACCCTAAGTTCTGGGGCCTCTCTCCACGACCACCACCAGGGCGCTACACGTAGCCCCGGTGCTCACGTCGGTGGGAAACAGGCCGAAAGGCTGGGTGTCCCCGGGCCCTGGCGGCCGACCTCGCGCTCCCCTAAGGAGCCGACTCCGCGGGCAGGGCCGAGGCCCAGAGCGCTTCCCTTCGGCGTCCTGGGACAGGCGGGCGCCCTCGTGTTGCGCACGGGCAGAAGGAGGCTCCGGGCCGCTGGGCCCGCCGCTCACCGTCCACGCGCAGCTCCACGGGCGCGCTGGGCGCGGAGCCCGCCAAGGGCGGCGCCGTGTCCGTGTAGACGCAGCTGTAGTTGGCCGAGTCGACCGCCGAGACGTCGCGCAGCTCAAAGTGGGCCTCCGTCCCCGCGGGGCTCAAGAGACCGTGCACCCGGCGCTGGCCCGCGCCCTCGCGCACCAGGGCGAAGCGCACGCCGGCGCGGGGGGCCCGGCACCGCAGCTGCACCAGCGTCCCCGGCTCGGGCCTCAGAGTCGCGGGCTCGGCCGACAGCTCCGGCGCCGGGAGCGTCCCTGCGGGGAGGACGCGGCAAGGCTGACGCCCAATGCCGCATCTTTCCGCCGGAAAGAGTGCGCCCCGCTGCCTCTGCTCCCTCCCGGGAGGCCCGCCCGCACCGCCCTGCGTAAAACCGCGCCATCCGCCCGACGTCCCGGCCCCCGTCCTCCCTGGACGCTCACGCGCGCTCCTACGCTGTGCCTAAGTAATTTGTGTGCCCACCAAATGAGAGGCGTGTGGGGTCGTGTTTTGTTGGGGGAGCATCCGCGCCGGCCTCGCCCGCCGGCGTCCGCTCCTGGGGTTTACGCCCCTGGTCCGAGTCCTTGGCGGGTCCTGCAGCCCCAAACCGGCCACCCTCAACAGACAGGCCTCAGCGCCCACCCGGACCCCGGAGGCTGGGGGCCCCCGTGCATGTAGCGCCTGCATGGCCAGACTTGCGCGTGGACCCAATTATTCTTCGCGGGGCCACGAGGCTGGGCTCATTTTTCTATCCTCAGCTGGGGAAACTGAGGCCGGGCAGATGAGTCGGGATTGAGCCGTGCAGTTACGGGGACCCTTCCCTGGGTCTCCTCCCGCTGCCCCGAGGGCAGAGCGCCCCCGCCCTCCCTGCCCGCTGCCACACCCCCCAGGCTCACCATCGCTCAGCACCAGCTCGGCGGGCGCGCTGTCCAAGGACCAGGGCGCTAGCTCGTCTCGCAGCCGGTAGCGGCACGTGTAGACACCGCCGTCTCCCGGGGCCAGCGTGTTCAGCTGGAAGAAGACGCGGTCTGGGCTGGTACTGGCCATGGGTACCCGCAGCACCTCCTCGCCCCGCCGCAGCTGGAAGTCCACCCCGCTCAGGGGCGCCACGCAGGTGAGAGTCGTGCGCGAGCCGGGGCGCAGGAGCCCGGCGAACCCGCTGTTCAGGGTCAGCGTGGGTGGCGGCGGCGTGGCTGCAAGGCAGGGACACTCACTGGGCGGCCAGAGTCCCAGCCACCCCCGCTGTGGGAGCGTTCCTTGGGGCCCAGCCTCCAGACCTCGGCCCCCGGAACAGCCTTCCTTGTGGCAAATTCCCACGCCACTATCAAGGCGGGGCAACTGCGTGGCCACTGTTTCCCAGACCCAGTCCTGGGCAGGGGTATTCAGGGCCGGGGGTCAGGGTAAAAGCTACTCTGTCTCCAGGAGCCTCCGCCCCCAGGAAGCCCTCTGGGATGGTCCACACACTCACCCAGCTCCTCTATGGTCACAGTGGCACTGGGCTCCGAGGGGGCGCCTGATGCGTGGGTCCGGTAGCTGCAGCTGTAGTTGCCAGCCCGGTGGACTGGGAAGGTGGCCTGCGTGTCCTCTGGGGCCTCAGCCACCTCCAGAAACTGGTCGTCGCCTTCCCGCCTCAGCAGGAAGGTCACACCGCGAAGTCCCCCGAGGCACAGCAGCGTGGTGTTCAGGCCCCGTGTGATCCAGGGCACGGGCTTGGTCGAGAGCAAGGGTGGCGGCAGGGGCTCTGCGGCGGGGGCGGGGGGTGGGGCGCAGGGGTCACGGGTGGTTCTACCTGAGTTGGAAGATACAGGGCCCCAGCCGGACCTGGACCTCCACACTCATGGGAATGTGAGGGAGCCAGGAGATGGAAGGCATTGGCGGGGGTGGAGGGGTGGAGGGGTGACAGGCCGAGACGGGGACAGGGGACTACAAGGGGAAGTCGCGTTCAGGGCCCACCTGTGGCCAGGCCTGCCCTAACCGCTTCCTGGGGATTCAGTCATTTATTCCTCACAGCCTTCTAGGGTTGCTACAAACATCACCCTCATTTTACCAGTGGGGAAACTGAGGCTCAGAGATGTCACCTGACTTGCCCGAGGCCACCAGCCACTCGGGGAGGGGGCCGGAAGAGAGCAGGGAGAGTGAGGAGTGGAGGAAGGGAGGCCTCTCCAGCGGCCTCTCTTCCGGCCTCGAGGCCCGTGAGCCCTCCACTCACCTGCTCCAGTCACCTCCACGAGGTTGCTCAGGCTGGTCCTCCCACTGTCCATGCTGTAGCGGCAGCGGTAGAGGCCCCGGGTGTCACCGGTCACTGCTCCCAGCGGGAACCTGTACTCGGTGGCAGGTGAACCCAGGTGCACCAGTTCCTGGGCCACCCCATCCTTGAGGAGCTGGAACTCCAGGGTCCACAGGGGGCTCTGGCATGTCAGCGTCACGTTGGCCCAGGGTTCCAGCAGCGATTCGACCTCTGCCCACAGGGTTGGCCTTGTGTCGAAGACTGCGTGGGGATGGGTGTCAGACCTGGGTGCCCAGGCAGGGGCTCACCCCGCAGCGCCCACCATGCCCAGGCCCGGCCCACTCACATATGGCCTCCTCGGTCACTGGGTTCAGGGCGAGACCTGCGGAGACCCACCACCTGTGAGGCCCCATGGCTCTTCCTTCCCACCCCTCATCCCGGCCCCGGGGACCCCAGGCCAGACGCCTCACCCCAGAGCAGCAGGAGGGCCACCCGTGCGGACATGGTCAGCCTCAGTGCAGCCCCAGGAGTGTCTGCCGGGTGATAAGGCCCAGCCAGGGCGGCCGGGAGGGTGGGGCGGTGGAGGGAGGGCGCGGGGCACTGACCTCGCAGCTCATTCGTATTTCCAGGAAAGCAGGGCTCCAGGGGGTCGGGACAAAGGGCAGATGTGGCCTCAGGAGTCTCAGCTATAGCAACAATCAATACTTACATGTATTTGTTATTATTTATTACATTACTTGGTTTAGTATTTATTTTATTTTATTTTAAAAATTGTACTTATTTTTCTATTTACATCATTTTATTATTTATTAATTTTCTTCACTTGTTATTGTTTACTGTTATATCATTTATTTTGTTATCTTTACTCTTTATTATTAATTTAGTTTATTCATTCTGCATAGTTATTGATTGTTGCTATAGCTGAGACTCCTGAGGCCACATCTGCCCTTTGTCCCGACCCCCTGGAGCCCTGCTTTCCTGGAAATACGAATGAGCTGCGAGGTCAGTGCCCCGCGCCCTCCCTCCACCGCCCCACCCTCCCGGCCGCCCTGGCTGGGCCTTATCACCCGGCAGACACTCCTGGGGCTGCACTGAGGCTGACCATGTCCGCACGGGTGGCCCTCCTGCTGCTCTGGGGTGAGGCGTCTGGCCTGGGGTCCCCGGGGCCGGGATGAGGGGTGGGAAGGAAGAGCCATGGGGCCTCACAGGTGGTGGGTCTCCGCAGGTCTCGCCCTGAACCCAGTGACCGAGGAGGCCATATGTGAGTGGGCCGGGCCTGGGCATGGTGGGCGCTGCGGGGTGAGCCCCTGCCTGGGCACCCAGGTCTGACACCCATCCCCACGCAGTCTTCGACACAAGGCCAACCCTGTGGGCAGAGGTCGAATCGCTGCTGGAACCCTGGGCCAACGTGACGCTGACATGCCAGAGCCCCCTGTGGACCCTGGAGTTCCAGCTCCTCAAGGATGGGGTGGCCCAGGAACTGGTGCACCTGGGTTCACCTGCCACCGAGTACAGGTTCCCGCTGGGAGCAGTGACCGGTGACACCCGGGGCCTCTACCGCTGCCGCTACAGCATGGACAGTGGGAGGACCAGCCTGAGCAACCTCGTGGAGGTGACTGGAGCAGGTGAGTGGAGGGCTCACGGGCCTCGAGGCCGGAAGAGAGGCCGCTGGAGAGGCCTCCCTTCCTCCACTCCTCACTCTCCCTGCTCTCTTCCGGCCCCCTCCCCGAGTGGCTGGTGGCCTCGGGCAAGTCAGGTGACATCTCTGAGCCTCAGTTTCCCCACTGGTAAAATGAGGGTGATGTTTGTAGCAACCCTAGAAGGCTGTGAGGAATAAATGACTGAATCCCCAGGAAGCGGTTAGGGCAGGCCTGGCCACAGGTGGGCCCTGAACGCGACTTCCCCTTGTAGTCCCCTGTCCCCGTCTCGGCCTGTCACCCCTCCACCCCTCCACCCCCGCCAATGCCTTCCATCTCCTGGCTCCCTCACATTCCCATGAGTGTGGAGGTCCAGGTCCGGCTGGGGCCCTGTATCTTCCAACTCAGGTAGAACCACCCGTGACCCCTGCGCCCCACCCCCCGCCCCCGCCGCAGAGCCCCTGCCGCCACCCTTGCTCTCGACCAAGCCCGTGCCCTGGATCACACGGGGCCTGAACACCACGCTGCTGTGCCTCGGGGGACTTCGCGGTGTGACCTTCCTGCTGAGGCGGGAAGGCGACGACCAGTTTCTGGAGGTGGCTGAGGCCCCAGAGGACACGCAGGCCACCTTCCCAGTCCACCGGGCTGGCAACTACAGCTGCAGCTACCGGACCCACGCATCAGGCGCCCCCTCGGAGCCCAGTGCCACTGTGACCATAGAGGAGCTGGGTGAGTGTGTGGACCATCCCAGAGGGCTTCCTGGGGGCGGAGGCTCCTGGAGACAGAGTAGCTTTTACCCTGACCCCCGGCCCTGAATACCCCTGCCCAGGACTGGGTCTGGGAAACAGTGGCCACGCAGTTGCCCCGCCTTGATAGTGGCGTGGGAATTTGCCACAAGGAAGGCTGTTCCGGGGGCCGAGGTCTGGAGGCTGGGCCCCAAGGAACGCTCCCACAGCGGGGGTGGCTGGGACTCTGGCCGCCCAGTGAGTGTCCCTGCCTTGCAGCCACGCCGCCGCCACCCACGCTGACCCTGAACAGCGGGTTCGCCGGGCTCCTGCGCCCCGGCTCGCGCACGACTCTCACCTGCGTGGCGCCCCTGAGCGGGGTGGACTTCCAGCTGCGGCGGGGCGAGGAGGTGCTGCGGGTACCCATGGCCAGTACCAGCCCAGACCGCGTCTTCTTCCAGCTGAACACGCTGGCCCCGGGAGACGGCGGTGTCTACACGTGCCGCTACCGGCTGCGAGACGAGCTAGCGCCCTGGTCCTTGGACAGCGCGCCCGCCGAGCTGGTGCTGAGCGATGGTGAGCCTGGGGGGTGTGGCAGCGGGCAGGGAGGGCGGGGGCGCTCTGCCCTCGGGGCAGCGGGAGGAGACCCAGGGAAGGGTCCCCGTAACTGCACGGCTCAATCCCGACTCATCTGCCCGGCCTCAGTTTCCCCAGCTGAGGATAGAAAAATGAGCCCAGCCTCGTGGCCCCGCGAAGAATAATTGGGTCCACGCGCAAGTCTGGCCATGCAGGCGCTACATGCACGGGGGCCCCCAGCCTCCGGGGTCCGGGTGGGCGCTGAGGCCTGTCTGTTGAGGGTGGCCGGTTTGGGGCTGCAGGACCCGCCAAGGACTCGGACCAGGGGCGTAAACCCCAGGAGCGGACGCCGGCGGGCGAGGCCGGCGCGGATGCTCCCCCAACAAAACACGACCCCACACGCCTCTCATTTGGTGGGCACACAAATTACTTAGGCACAGCGTAGGAGCGCGCGTGAGCGTCCAGGGAGGACGGGGGCCGGGACGTCGGGCGGATGGCGCGGTTTTACGCAGGGCGGTGCGGGCGGGCCTCCCGGGAGGGAGCAGAGGCAGCGGGGCGCACTCTTTCCGGCGGAAAGATGCGGCATTGGGCGTCAGCCTTGCCGCGTCCTCCCCGCAGGGACGCTCCCGGCGCCGGAGCTGTCGGCCGAGCCCGCGACTCTGAGGCCCGAGCCGGGGACGCTGGTGCAGCTGCGGTGCCGGGCCCCCCGCGCCGGCGTGCGCTTCGCCCTGGTGCGCGAGGGCGCGGGCCAGCGCCGGGTGCACGGTCTCTTGAGCCCCGCGGGGACGGAGGCCCACTTTGAGCTGCGCGACGTCTCGGCGGTCGACTCGGCCAACTACAGCTGCGTCTACACGGACACGGCGCCGCCCTTGGCGGGCTCCGCGCCCAGCGCGCCCGTGGAGCTGCGCGTGGACGGTGAGCGGCGGGCCCAGCGGCCCGGAGCCTCCTTCTGCCCGTGCGCAACACGAGGGCGCCCGCCTGTCCCAGGACGCCGAAGGGAAGCGCTCTGGGCCTCGGCCCTGCCCGCGGAGTCGGCTCCTTAGGGGAGCGCGAGGTCGGCCGCCAGGGCCCGGGGACACCCAGCCTTTCGGCCTGTTTCCCACCGACGTGAGCACCGGGGCTACGTGTAGCGCCCTGGTGGTGGTCGTGGAGAGAGGCCCCAGAACTTAGGGTTCAGAGTGCTAACGGCTTTGCACTGGCTCACGCCTCAGGTTCCCTGTGCGACACGCCTGTCGGCTGTAGTCAGATTATGACCGCACCGCTGCCTGCGCCCAGGTGCCCACGGTGGAGGGTTGAGCTGTAATTCTCCCCGAGCCCCCGCCGGCCCTGGGGTTTGTGTGTTCCTCTGATTTCCTCATCCGGATCTCCTGGGGTCGGAGGTCAGGCAGAGCCCCCGGCACAGCGTCCACCGCCAGACCACTGACTGCGCTGTGCCCTCTGCGGGAACCCGTTCCCCTGGATCCTGTCTTCCTTCTCCTCACCTGTCCTGAAGCCCTGAGTGCCGTTCGCTGGGGACCCCAGGAAGTCTCAGAGAAGGCCCGGGTCTGGGGGCGGGGGCGTGTATGGGGAGACACTACGGTTACAGCGCAGTGACCGCGGTGTGAGGCCAGCAACCTGGGCTGGAGAAGGGGGCTGGCAGC
Source organism: Balaenoptera ricei (assembly GCF_028023285.1). Lineage (NCBI taxonomy): Eukaryota > Metazoa > Chordata > Mammalia > Artiodactyla > Balaenopteridae > Balaenoptera > Balaenoptera ricei. Next base: position 238,781 of record NC_082657.1, on the reverse strand, counting down.
GGAGCGGGGCTGGGCCGCTGCTGCCTGGGGCGAGGGGCTTCACTTGACCGACCCGCTTCTCGCCCAGGACCCCTGCCCAGGCCGCGGCTCCGGCCCCTGTGGACGGGGGCCGTGACTCCGGGCCGCGACGCTGTCCTACGCTGCGAGGGCCACGTGCCCGACGTCTCCTTCCTGCTGCTACGGTCCGGCGAAGAGGAGCCCTCGGCGGTGGTCTGGACCACCCACCCCTCCGCGGACCTCGTGCTGACCTACGTGGGGCCCCAACACGCCGGCAACTACAGCTGCGGCTACCGCTCCAACTGGCCCCACTCCCTGCTGTCCCAGCTCAGCGACCCGGTGGAGCTCCAAGTGGCAGGTGGAGCTCGGTTCCGTGGGCGCGTCGAGGCTCCCGGCCTTTGCCCGGATTGTACCCTCCTCCAGGAGTGCCCTTCCCCGCACCTCCTCCCAGCACTAACACTGGCCTAGTCTGCTGGGGTGCGTGGGGGGAATTGCAGGCAGGGAACCACATAGGCAAAGGCCCTAAGGCAGAGAGTGGCGTGGCCAGCTGGAGCACCTGGAGGGAGGCCCAGGTGTGTGTGTGGGGGGGGGTGGTCCTAGCTGGCAGCTGACCAAGCCACATCCTTCCTGGGGGGTCTACAGTGAGGTCTGCCCTGACTCACCAGGGAGCCTCCTCCCCCTAGCATTTCTCTTCTGTCAAATTTGTCTAGGAAGCTGATCCAGCTGCAGACCCAGGCTGCTGATGGTATCCTTGGGAAGTCCTTTCTCCAGTCTGGCTCTGATCCCTCTTCCTGCAGCTGGAAGCTGGACTTGCCCTGGGGGGAGAGGGCAGGGACGGCTCTCCCTCAACCATGCCAGAATCAATAAATGTGAAGACAGACTTTAAAAATGTGTCTTTGGCCAATGGCAGCCCCGGTGTAGTGGGGCTGGAGTCCCAGAGCCGAGGGAAGCGGGCTGGGATCCTGGGTCTTGAAGGTGGATGGGCTCCGGGTTGGATCCTGAGGGTAGGCGTGCCGAGGATTGGCTTCCGGGCCCCCACGTTTCAAGACTGCCTTCTTCTGCCTTCTTCCATTAAGCTACTCCCCAGTCACCTCTGCCCAGTCCCCAGCAGGTGTGGGTGGGCAGCTTGAGGCTCCAGACATACCTTGACTGAACTGGGAGGCAGTTCAGAGGCTGCATTGTGTAGTTCTGTCTTCCCAGTCTGAGTGGCCACCAGGTGGTGGTGCCAGACTGTGTCTCCAACCAGAGGCCAGGTCTCCCACATCCGAGCTTGGAGCTGTGGGAGGAGTGGGAGTCCTGTCCTTCCCCACTGTCCCTCGATCCTGAGCCCCATTTACCCCACCCGACGCCCTCCTGGACTGTTGCCCAACCCCTGCCTGGAGCTTGGCCCTCGAGGTGCTGGCATACAGCAGTTGTGTATTAGGCTAGCATTATCAACTAATACTTGATAAACTGTGTGTTTGCCTATTTCTTCTGAGAGGTCTGATTTACTGGCATGGAGTTGCTCATAACACTCCTGCATTCTTTTAGTGCCTGCAGGGTCTGTAGTGATGTCACCTCTTTCATGACTGATGTGGTGTCCCTTCTCCCTCTCTCTCTGTCAGTTTAGCTAGGGGCTCATCAACTGCATTAATCTTTTCAAAGAACTTACTACATTTTGGCTTTGCTCATTTTTGTACTGTCTCTTTTCTACTTTGTGAATCTCTTCTTGTATCGTTACTGGTCCCTTCCTTCTACTTACTTCTGAATTAATTTCTTCTTTTTCCTTTTCTTCAGGTGGAAACTTAGGTCATTGACTTTTGGGGTTAAACATTAGTAACAGTGTTACTTTTTAAAAATAAATTTATTTTACTTATTTTAAAATTTTTGGCTGTGTTGGGTCTTCGTTGCTACGTGTGGGCTTTCTCTAGTTGCGGCGAGTGGGGGCTACTCTCTGTTGCGGTGCACGGGCTTCTCATTGCAAGTGGCTTCGCTTGTTGCGGAGCACAGGTTCTAGGCGCGTGGGCTTCAGTATTTGTGGCACGTGGGCTCAGTAGTTGTGGCTCACGGGCTCTAGAGCGCAGGCTCAGTAGTTGTGGCTCAAGGGCTTAGTTGCTCCGCGGCATATGGGATCCTCCCAGACCAGGGCTCAAACCCGTGTCACCTGCATTGGTAGGAGGATTCCTAACCACTGCACCACCAGGGACGCCCTGTGTTACTTTAAATCATGGGAAATTACTTCTTTGTGGATAAAAAAAAAAATCGACTATTGGCAAGTTCATCCATTACATCCAGTTGGTTGATGATGTTGTTCAGTTCTTTTGTAACCTTACTGATTTTCTGTCTTCTTGTTTTGTTGATTATAGAGAGAGGGGTGTTGAAGTCTCCAAGTATAATTGTGAATTTGTCTACTATTTTCTTTCAGCTCTACCAGTTTTTGTTTCCTGTATTTTAAGGCTTTGTTGTTAGATTCATACATATTTGGAATAATGTCTTCTTCGTGAATTGGCCCTTTATCACTGTTGTAATTTCTCTCTTTATTCCTGGTAATTTTCCCTGTTCTGAAGTCTACTTGGTTCGATATTAATATAGTCACTGCAGCATTCTTTGATGGAGTTTTCATATTATATACCTTTCCCCACTATTTTACTTTAAGCTTACGTATATTATATTTAAGGCATGTTTCTTATATTCTTTTTAAAATATTCATTCTGGCACATTCCTTTAATTGGTATATTTAGACCATTTACATGTAACAATGGATATGCTTGGGTTTTCATCCACCTTTTTCTTTTCTGTTTATTCCTTCTGTTATCCATCTGTTTCCCCTTTCCTGCCTTCTTTTGGGTCATTTCTTTCTCGGTTCCATTTTTATTCATCTACTGAGCCTTTGATCATCTCCTTTTATAGTCTTTTTAAGGGGTTTCTCCAGGGATTAGAGTATTCATAACTCTTCACAGTGTACTTAGAATTAATATATTACCACTTAAAGTGGATGTAGAAACTTTAGCACTATATAGGTCTCTTTACCTACTGCTCTTAAACATTTTTTTTTAATTTGGTACACTAATGGTTTTCTTTGAGATATTTATATACAGTAAAATGTTCAAATCTCAAATATATCACTGAATGAATTTTGATACCCTCCTCTCTTTATGCTGTAGTTGTCATTTATACCACATTAAAACCCTGTGGTATAAATGACATTTCATTGTCAAGAAAACCCTACCAGACAATGTTATAAATTTTTCTTTCAACAATCATACATATATTAAGGATCAAACGTATGCAATCTGTTACTCTTCCTTCATTCCCAAGGTTCAAATTTTCCTTCTGCTTTCATTTCCCTTCTGACAAATGCTAAGCTCCCTATTTAGCATTGCTTTTAGAACAGGCGTGCTTGCAACAAATTGTCTTAGTTTTGCTTCATTTGAGGATGTCTTTATTTTGTTTTCATTCTTTTTTTTTAAATAATTTTTTATTTACTTATTTGGTTGCATTGGGTCTTAGTTGCGGCACGCAGGCTCCTTAGTTGCAGCTTGCTGGCTCCTTAGTTGCAGCACGTGGGCTCCTTAGTGGTGGCATGCGAACTCTTAGTTGCAGCATGCGTGTGGGATCTAGTTCCCTGACCAGGGATCAAAACCAGTCCCCTGCATTGGGAGCGCAGAGTCTTAACCCCTGCGCCACCAGGGAAGTCCCTATTTTGCTTTCTTTCTTGAAGTGGATTTTCATTGTATATTGAATTTGGACTGACAGTTCTTTTCTTCAGCACTTTAAAAATGTTGTTTCCCTGCCTTCTGGACTTCATGATATCTGATAAGAAATCTATGATCTTTTGTATCAATCTTTATGTGAGGCATAGTTTTTCTCAGGCTGCTTTCAAAAAATTTAAATTTTAGTTTTCAGCTTTGCTTATGATGTGTCTGGGCATGGATTTCTTTAGGATTATGCTGTTTTGGGTTCACTGAGGATGCCCCCTACATCCACAAGGGTTCTCCCTAGCAGGAAGTTAGAGAGAGAGGGATTTTGACTGGGCTCACAGCCCTCCTTGCCCACATGGACTGTCTGGTGCTTGATGAAGCTGAACCACCAGCAGAAGCTTTTCCACATGCTTCTCACTCAGACAGTGTAGTAACCAGCCTTCGAGACAACTGCTAATGACCCTCATCTCCTGGCCTCCACACCCTTGTTTGCATATTCTTCTCTGCATTGAATCCGGGGTGGTCTGTGGCACGAATATTATACGGCATGAGTGACAGTGTGTGACCTGGACTCAACTCACTCGCTCTGGGGAGAGTCAACTGCTGTGTCATGAGGACACTCAAGCAGACATGCACAGAGGTCCACATAGAGAGGGACCACCTGCCAACCACACTAGCAGCCAGCCATGTTTGACATAGTGGCCGCTCCGTTGTCAGGGGCCCTGGTGAGTGAGTGGGGGCGAGTGTTGCCCTTGCCAACCCACAATGTATGGTGGGAGTGGGGGGTTAGTTTTAGTGTTTTCAGTCGGTAGGGCATCAGCGTTGTCACCGCAGCGGAGCTGAGCCCACCTGGTCACATTCCTAGGCTCTCTCCAGAAAGACTCCCCTTGTGTTCAGGCTTGATGGAAACTGTCACTACACTTGCATATCAACCGGGTTCCTCTTTGGTTTGAACGTGTTTAGGTCTATCACGACGACTGACGGGTGTGCATCACCCGTGACACACTGACCACACTGGGAGTCTGCCTCCCTCATCAACCCCCTCGCGTCCACCAAGGATTGCATTCTCAACAACAGAACGTCGCTTCAGAATAAATGTCCTGGGTGTCTGTAAAAGGTTGAGCTGTCCTTGGGGGTACCACTCTAGTTGGGTTTCTCCTCAGGATGAATTGTGTGGACAGTAAAAAGAAAAACCCCAAGTTCCACTTTTGCCTGAGGTGCTCCATTGGCCGCAGGGGTGGGGAGACTTCCAGGTCTCCTGAATGGCCTCTTCCACTTGCCCCACCGCACTGCTCTCTGGAATGAGCTGTCAGGTGTGCCATGTGGGTGGCAACTGCAGCCTTCCTCACAGTCTTGCACTACCCAGGGTATCTGTCCAGCACGACTTTGCTGGTGTTTAGTAAGTATACAAGGAAGTGTAAATGCGCCCCTAAAATGCTGAGAATAGAACGGCAGGGGCATGTGTTTTCATTTCTGCTGGACTTGCGAAGAGACCAGCTTTGCGAATTTTAGCCTCTACTCCCGGGTGGAATGTGACGTGGCCAGGATAGCTGCAACTTGGGAGAAACCTCTGGAAAGAGTACTGGGTGACTGGGTCCTGCCTCATGGGGGCAGGACAGGGGAGGGTTTCAAGGAGACCACCTGGCAGGACACAGTGGGCTGGGCTTGCCTCAAGAAGGACGGCTTGCCGCAGAGCATGGGAACTCAAGCCCTCGGGAGGTGAGTCCTGAATTAAGCAAGACACAATAAAGGGCTGGATGGTGTCCTGCAAGCCAGGCCTGGGAATGGAGAGCCAACAGCTTCCTTACCCCAGGGGACCCACACATCCTCCCTTTCCCAGGCGACAGGATTTCGGGACAGGAGACAGAAAGTGAAGGGTGATTCACCAGGGCTTTGCTGCAGGGTCCATGGCCACATTCAGGGAACCCCTTTGGAAGCACGGAGGCCCAGACGGTGAGGGACTTGGTGCTGAGCCCAGCTCTGCCCTCCCTCCAGGAGGCTCTGGCTGGGCCCCCCGCCCATGGCCTCTCTGGGCACCCTGATATGGTTGACAGTCTTCCCTGCCCCCCACCCTCAGTTAAGGTGAGGATCCAAAGGGGTGATTAAGGGCAGAGTGCCCAGCACGGTGCCCGGCCTGCAATGAGTGTGCGCAAACGTTGGCTTCTGGAGTGGAGAGTCCTCGGAGTTTCACTTTGGAAAGAGTGTGGAGGATGGGGTGGGGAGTAAATTAGAATCATATACAAACATAACCATACATACAGCTAGGAAAGAAACATGCTGCTCCGGGTCTCGGCTGGACTCCACGTATGTGATGGCCTCGGGCAGGTGTAGCCACACCTTCAAGTCGCCCTCCTTGATTGCGCCCACGCCGCAGGGGCTTCTGGGAGACGTAGTCCAGCCTGGCGTCCCGACAGGAGGAGACGAGCGCTCGGGGTGGGAAGGACCCCCTGGCTTTGATGTAACGTGACATCCCCACCTGCCAATCACAGACCAGCCCAAGGTTGCCAGGGAATCCCCCCCCCCAGCAGAGCCCTCTCCACGGCGACCACTGAACCGCCGGGCGGTGGGCAGGCAGAGTCCCAGCCCCAGAAGCCCCCGGCCAGCGGCCTCGGGTAGGTGCACGAGGTGTGCAGGGTCCCACTCCCGAGGCCAGGGAGGTCAGAGGCGGAGGCCTCGCCAGATCTAAGGGAGGTGGGGGGCCCAGCTACACCAGAGGGTGTGCAGACACCCCTGAGGCGACCGAGGGCTACTGAAGCCCCCTAGGAAGCTTCAGGTGGGGGACACCTGTGGACGCCGTGTGCGCGAGGCGAGGTTTAACGCGCCGCCCGCGGGCCGCTGCTGGTACTCGTGGAGGTTGGAGCGCTGGCTGAAGGCGCCGCACGCGTAGGGCCGCTCGCCGGTGTGCGCGCGCCGGGCGCGCGAGGCTGCAGTTGCGCACGAAGGCCCGGCCGCAGTCGGCGCGGATGCAGGGCTTCTCCCCCGAGTGCAGGCGCTCGTGCTGGTGCAGCTCGGAGCAGCCCTGGAAGGTCTTGCCGCACTCGGGACAGCCGTAGGGCCGCTCGCCGGTGTGCGCGCGCCGCCGGTGCTCCGCCAGGTGCGAGAGCAGGCCGAATGCCTTGGTACACTCGGTGCACTCATGGGGCTTCTCCCCGCGCAGCGAGCACCTCGGCCGGAAGGCCCGCGTGGCCAGGGCCGCGGCGCGGTTGCGGTGCTCGGCCGAGTGCGTCTTCTGGTGACCCTGGAGGCCGGAGCAGCGCACGAAGGCCTGGCCGCGTTCAGCACACATAGGGCCGCTCACCCGTGTGGATGCCCTCGGGCTGCAGCAGTCTTGAGGTGCACGTGAAGGCCTTGCCGCACTCGACGCAGGCGTACAGCTGCTGGACCGGGCGGCCGGGCTCATGGGGGAAAGGACCCGAGGCCTGGTCGCACCTAGGACACATCGGGGGGCCCTCGTCCCATCCGCTGCTCATTGGGGCCCAAGCGCTTTCCGCACCAGGCACACGGAAGGGGCTCCTCTGCCGCCTGCATCAGCTCCTGAGGGGCCAGCGGGGACATTCGGGTACAGGCCTCTCTGTGCCGGCCCGCGGCAGGAAGCTCCACGAAAGGACTCTGCTGGAGAGAGGCCGGCGGCAGGGTCCTGGGACAGGGATGTGTGCGCGGGGGGCAGTCCGAGCGGACCTCGCACAGCGCAGCGCGGGGGCAGCTCCAGTGCAGCACCTGGGCCCCACGGTGGTCACACGCGGGGGCCTTCTCCCCAGGGGGTGTCCTGGGATGCTGCACCAGGAAGGAGTTCTGGCTGGAGGCCCTGGCACCCGCTGGGCACGGACAGAGGCCCTGCCCGGCATGCGGCCCCTGGGGATGACCAGGTCGGGGTCCGGAGAGGAGGTGGGGCCACGCGGCTCTTGCACCAGGCGTCCAGCTCCTGCACTCTGACAGTCCCTGCAGTGGGGCTCACACCCAGGGGAGCTGTCCTGCCGGCCACGGTCCCTCCATGCAGGTCTCCCCCACTGAGAGGGGTGTCCTTCGGCTGGGTCCTCCTCCAGGGGCCTCAGCCCTGTCTTGTGCCTCTCCGCCTGGCCCCTGTGGGCTCCCTGGGGGTCTACCTTGGGGCTGCCTTCCTGCCGAGAGCTCTGGGCCCAAGGCTGCGTCCCGAGGCCAGCCCACAACACGGTGTCCAGGTTGTGGGATCTGGAAGAGCAGAAGAGAATGAAGGTTTGCAGTTCCCCAAGAATGCTGACCCCAGGATGGATGCCTACCGAGTGGCCCCCACTCTCGGCAGTCCAGGGAAAGGGGCAGGAGGAATGACACCGGCCATGAGAACACTGGAGCCTCCTGTCCCTACGCTCAGCACCCACGACACTCCAGAGACCTGCTTCCCTGCCTCTCTCTGCTCCCCGGCACCCTCCCTCCTCCTCGCCACTGCTGGAGTACCTTCACCCCTGGCTTGGGACCTCAATGGCCCCTCCCTCAAGCAACGGGGACACCCCAGTTGCTCAGCTGCCCAGTCCCCAGGATCCCTCCTCCACTCCCGACCACCAGGCCCCCGGAGCCATGCCCTGATGGCTCCCTGCCTCGGTCTGGCCCAGGCCCGTCCACCTGCCATTAGCCAGCTCTTCTGTAAGGTGTGAGATGCGACTCACCTGGCAGCAGGGCTGGAAGCCCAGTGTGCCCCTCCCCACTTCTACCAGGCAAGCTTGGTTCTCAGGACTGCCAGCCTCATCTACAAAATGGGTATGATAACTGTAAATGTAAACAGCTGAGCACGGGGGCCCCCGCTCATTCCAGTGACGGCCAACACCGGAAACGGACTGATGTCTGCAATTAGAATTTCCAAATTCATCTGTGGCCATTGTTGGTTTCCTACTGCTGCTGTAACAAATTACCACAAGTTTAGTGGCTTAAAGCAATGCAAATTTATTATCTCAGTTCTGGAGGTCAGAAGTCCTCAATCAAGGTTTCGGCAGCATTGCTTCCTTCTGGAGGCTCTGAGGCTTGGTTTGCTTGCCTTATCCAGCTTCTAGACACCACCTCCTTCCCTGTCTTGTGGCCCTGTCTTCCATCTTCAAAGCCAGCAGTGAAACATCACTCTCTGTGTATGTCATCATATCTCCTGCATATGGACTCTGACCCTCCTGCCTTTTCTTGTGCAAAGACGCCTTGGGCCCACCATGAATCTCACGTATCAAGGTCCTTAATCACACTTCATAGTCCTTTTTGCCACGTGGAGTAAATTCCCAGGTTCTGGGGACTAGGACGTGCATATCTTTCGGGGAAGCGGGGAGCATTATTCTGCCTACCACAGTGGCCTTTTCTGAGCTTTTTATATGATTTACTGGGGGAAAACAGTAAATGCATCAAGATGCCATTTCGGTGAAACAAAACTATAAATATTTAGCCTGGAATCTTGACGGATACTCAGAACCATCCCATCTGGGGAGGGGCTCGCTCGGTGGGGCGTGGCTGCAACATGCAGCTGCACCCCGCGAGGAGGGGCAGGACAGAGGAGAAGGCCCACCCGGTGGGGAGGAAGATGGAAAGAAGGGGAAGAAGAGGACGTGCATGTCAATCAGGTTCCTGGCCAGTGACAGTCACTGATGACCAGAAAACTGACCTATTAAAGAGCCCATGGGTAAGGATGAGAATTTTCTCTAGGTTCTTGTTCCTTCCAGAACAAAGACAGATCTGTCCAGTGCAGCCTCTGGGTTATGAATGTGTGACCACAGTAAATCACCACCTCGCTGAGCGCCAGGGCTCAAGCTCGCCTCCTTTTGCTGTGTGGAAGGCAGGTATTCCTCCATCAAACATTCCAGAGCTCCGAGTTTATTTAGGGAAATTGCTTGCTCCAACCTTCTCCTTCGACCCACTGTTGCTTTCCCATCAGTTTTGCAAATTTATAACAAGCAGTTGCCCAGGAACTAAAAGCAATCAGGACGCATTTAACCAGGACGCTACACATTTTCAGCCAAGGACACATCAGAATGGCTGGATGTGGGTTCTTTTTAGGATTCTGCTGCCAGCCATCAATGGTGGGTTATTTTGCCTTGGATATCTCAACCACAACGGCAGAGATGCATCAATGGTCTGCGCTCTGGGAGAAAATGTTTTTGAGTGGAAATTGGACACACTGAATTGGTTAAAGGTGAAAATGCAGGGGCTTCCCTGGTGGCGCAGTAGTTGAGAGTCTGCCTGCTAATGCAGGGGACACAGGTTCAAGCCCTGGTCTGGGAGGATACCACATGCCGCGGAGCAACTAGGCCCGTGAGCCACAACTACTGAGCCTGCGCATCTGGAGCCTGTGCTCCGCAACAAGAGAGGCCACGATAGTGAGAGGCCCGCGCACCGCGATGAAGAGTGGCCCCCGCTTGCTGCAACTAGAGAAAGCCCTTGCACAGAAACGAAGACACAACACAGCCAAAAATAAATAAATAAATAAATAAATTTTTTTTTTAAAGGTGAAAATGCAGAGGAAGGCATGTCCCGCAGATGGCGAGGGGCCATCTCACCAGCCGGTGCCACTGCTCTGCTCGTCAGGGGGCTGCTTGCTGGAGCCCGGGAAGCTGAAGGCCCAAGGTAGGGTTATCTTGTCTGGTCCTGTGTTCAGCAAGTAACTGGTCTGGTGCATTTTCCAAAAAAACAAGGATGGACTTCCCTGGTGGCGCACTGGTTAAGAATCTGCCTGCCAATGCAGGGGACACGGGTTCGATCCCTGGTCCAGGAAGATCCCACATGCCGTGGAGCAACTACGGCTGTGCGCCACAACTACTAAGCCTGCGCTCTAGAGCCCGCGAGCCACAATTACTGAAGCCTGCGTGCTTAGAGCCCGTGCTCCACAACAAAGAGAAGCCACCACAATGAGAAGCCCGCACACCGCAATGAAGACTAGCCCCCACTAGCTGCAATTAGAGATAGCCCACACACAGCAACAAAGACCCAAGGCAGCCAAAAAAATAAAAAAGTAAATTTAAAAAAAAAGAAAGAAACAAGGATGACAGGAAGGACATTCACAGAAAGATAGACAAAATGAAAAGGCAGAGGACTTTGTACCAGATGAAGGAACAAGTTAAAACCCCAGAAAAACAACTAAATGAAGTGGAGATAGGCAACCTTCCAGAAAAAAATTCAGAATAATGATAGTGAAGATGATCCAGGACCTCGGAAAAAGAATGGAGGCAAAGACCGAGAAGATGCAGTAAATGTTTAACAAAGACCTAGAAGAATTAAAGAACAAACACCTAGAAGAATTAAAGAACAAACAAACAGAGATGAACAATACAATAACTGAAATGAAAAATACACTAGAAGGAATCAATAACAGAATAACTGAGGCAGAAGAACGGATAAGTGACCTGGAAGACAGAATGGTGGAATTCACTGCTGCGGAACAGACTAAAGAAAAAAGAATGAAAAGAAATGAAGACAGCTTAAAAGACCTCTGGGACAACATTAAACGCCAGAACATTCACATTATAGGGGTACCAGAAGGAGAAGAGAGAGAGAAAGGACCCGAGAAAATATTTGAAGAGATTATAGTCTAAAACTTCCCTAACATGGGAAAGGAAATAGCCACCCAAGTCCAGGAAGCACAGAGGGTCCCAGGCAGGATAAAGCCAAGGAGAAACACACCGAGACACATAGTAATCAAACTGACAAAAATTAAAGACAAAGAAAAATTATTGATCGCAACAAGGGAAAAATGACAAATAACATACAAGGGAACTCCCACAAGGTTAACAGCTGATTTCTCAGCAGAAACTCTACAAGCCAGAAGGGAGTGGCATGATATATTAAAGTGATGAAAGGGAAGAACCTACAACCAAGATCACTTTACCAGGCAAGGATCTCATTCAGATTCGACGGAGAAATCAAAAGCTTTACAGACAAGCAAAAGCTAAGAGAATTCAGCACCACCAAACCAGCTCTACAACAAACGCTAAAGGAACTTCTCTAAGTGGGAAACACAAGAGAAGAAAAGGACCTACAAAAACAAACCCATAACAATTAATAAAATGGTAATAGGAACATACATATTGATAATTACCTTAAACGTGAATGGATTAAATGCTCCAACCAAGACACAGGCTTGCTGAATGGATACAAAAACAAGACCCATATATATGCTGTCTACAAGAGACCCACTTCAGACCTAGGGACACATACAGAATGAAAGTGAGGGGGTGGAAAAATATATTCCATGCAAATGGAAATCAAAAGAAAGCTGGAGTAGCAATACTCATATCAGATATAATAGACTTTAAAATAAAGAATGTTACAAGAGACAAGGAAGGACACTACATAATGATCAAGGGATCAATCCAAGAAGAAGATATAACAATTATAAATATATATGCACCCAACATAGGAGCACCTCAATACATAAGGCAACTGCTAACAGCTATAAAAGAGGAAATCGACAGTAACACAATCATAGTGGGGGATTTTAACACCTCACTTGCACCAATGGACAGATCATCCAGACAGAAAATTAAAAAGGAAACACAAGCTTTAAATGACACAAGACCAGATAGATTTAATTGATATTTATAGGCCATTCCATCCAAAAACAGCAGATTACACTTTCTTCTCAAGTGCACATGGAACATTCTCCAGGATAGATCACATCTTGGGTCACAAATCAAGCCTCGTTAAATTTAAGAAAACTGAAATCATATCAAGCATCTTTTCCGACCACAGCGCTATGAGATTAGAAATCAATTACAGGGAAAAAAAACATAAAAAACACAAACACATGGAGGCTAAACAATACGTTACTAAATAACCAAGAGATCACTGAAGAAATCAAAGAGGAAATCAAAAAATACCTAGAGACAAATTATAATGAAAACACAATGATCCAAAACCTATGGGATGCAGCAAAAGCATTTCTAAGAGGGAAGTTTATAGCAATACAAGCCTACCTCAAGAAACAAGAAAAATCTCAAATAAACAATCTAACCTTACACCTAAAGAACTAGAGAAAGAAGAACAAGCAAAGCCCAGAGTTAGTAGAAGGAAAGAAATCATAAAGATCAGAGCAGAAATAAATGAAATAGAAACAAAGAAAACAATAGCAAAGATCAATGAAACTAAAAGCTGGTTCTTTGAGAAGATAAACAAAATTGATAAACCTTTAGCCAGACTCATCAAGAAAAAGAGGGAGAGGACTCAAATCAATAAAATTAGAAATGAAAAAGGAGAAGTTACAATGGACACCACAGAAATACAAAGCATCCTAAGAGACTACTACAAGCAACTCTATGTCAATAAAATGGACAACCTGGAAGAAGTGGACAAATTCTTTGACAGGTATAACCTTCCAAGACTGAACCAGGAAGAAATAGAAAATATGAACAGACCAATCACAAGTAATGAAATTGAAACTGTGATTAAAAATCTTCCAACAAACAAAAGTCCAGGACCAGATGGCTTCACAGGTGAATTCTATCAAACATTTAGAGAATAACTAACACCCATCATTCTTAAACTCTTCCAAAAAATTGCAGGGGAAGGAACACTCCCAAACTCATTCTATGAGGCCACAATCACCCTGATACCAAAACCAGACAAAGATACTAGAAGAAAAGAAAATTACAGACCAATATCACTGATGAATATAGATGCAAAAATCCTCAACAAAATACTAGCAAACAGAATCTAACAACACATTAAAAGGATCATACACCATGATCAAGTGGGATTTATCCCACTTGATCCCAGGGATGCAAGGATTCTTCAATATACGCAAATCAATCAATGTGATATACCATATTAACAAATTAAGGAATAAAAACCATATGATCATCTCAGTAGATGCAGAAAAAGCTTTTGACAAAATTCAACACTCATTTATGATAAAAACTCTCCAGAAAGTGGGCATAGAGGGAACCTACCTCAACATAATAAAGGCCATATACGACAAACCCACAGCAAACATCATTCTCAGGTGAAAAACTGAAAGCATTTCCTCTAAGCTCAGGAACAAGACAAGGATGTCCACTCTCACCACTATTATTCAACATAGTTTTGGAAGTCCTAGCCATGGCAATCAGAAAAGAAAAAGAAAAGGAATACAAATTGGAAAAGAAGCAGTAAAACTGTCACTGTTTGCAGATGACATGATACTGTACATAGAGAATCCTAAAGATGCCACCAGAAAACTACTAGAGCTAATCAATGAATTTGGTAATGTTGCAGGATACAAAATTAATGCACAGAAATCTCTTGCATTCCTATACACTAACAATGAAAGATCAGAAAGAGAAATTAAGGAAACAATCCCATTCACCATTGCAACAAAAAGAATAAAATACCTAGGAATAAACCTACCTAAGGAGGTAAAAGACCTGTACTCAGAAAACTATAAGACACTGATGAAAGAAATCAAAGACGACACTAACAGATGGAGAGATATACCATGTTCTTGGATTGGAAGAATCAATATTGTGAAGATGACTATACTACCCAAAGCAATCTACAGATTCAGTGCAATCCCTATCAAATTACCAGTGGCATTTTTTACAGAACTAGAATAAAAAATCTTAAAATTTGTATGGAGACACACAAAAGACCCCGAATAGCCAAAGCAGTCTTGAGGGAAAAAAATGGAGCTGGAGGAATCAGACTCCCTAACTTCAGACTATACTACAAAGCTACAGTAATCAAGACAATATGGTACTGGCACAAAAACAGAAATATAGATCAATGGAACAGGATAGAAAGCCCAGAGATAAACCCACGCACTTATGATCAACTATCTATGACAAAGGAGGCAAGGATATACAATGGAGAAAAGATAGTCTCTTCAATAAGTGGTGCTGGGAAAACTGGATAGCTACATGCAAAATGAAATTAGAACACTCCCTAACACCATACACAAAAATAAACTCAAAATGGATTAGAGACCTAAATGTAAGACCGGACACTATAAAACTCTTAGACGAAAACATAGGAAGAAAACTCTTTGACATAAATCACAGCAAGATCTTTTTTGATCCACCTCCTAGAGTAATGGAAATAAAAACAAAAATAAACAAATGGGACCTAATGAAACTTAAAAGCTTTTGCACAGCAAAGGAAACTACACACAAGACAAAAAGACAACCCTCAGAATGGGAGAAAATATTTGCAAATGAATCCACGGACAAAGGATTAATCTCCAAAATATATAAGCACCTCATGCAACTCAATATTAAAAAAACAAACAACCCAATCAAAAAAATGAGCAGAAGACCTAAATAGACATTTCTCCAAGGAAGACATACAGATGGCCAAGAAGCACATGAAAAGCTGCTCAACATCACTAATTATTAGAGAAATGCAAATCAAAACTACAATGAGGTATCACCTCACTCCTGTTAGAATGGGCATCATCAGAAAATCTACAAACAACAAATGCTGGAGAGGGTGTGGAGAAAAGGGAACCCTCTTGCACTGTCGGTGGGAATGTAAATTGATACAGCCACTATGGAGAACAGTATGGAGGTTCCTTAAAAAACTAAAAATAGAATTACCATATGAGCCAGCAATCCCACTACTGGGCATATACCCAGAGAAAACCATAATTCAAAAAGACACATGCACCCCAATGTTCATTGCAGCACTATTTACAATAGCCAGGTCATGGAAGCAACCTAAATGCCCATCAACAGACGAATGGATAAAGAAGATGTGGTATATATATACAATGGAATATTATTCAGCCATAAAAAGGAACAAAATTGGGTCATTTGTAGAGACGTGGATGGATCTAGAGACTGTCATACAGAGTGAAGTAAGTCAGAAAGAGAAAAACAAATATCATATATAAACACATATATGTAGAACCCAGAAAAATGGTACAGATGAACTGGTTTGCAGGGCAGAAACAGAGACAGATGTAGAGAGCAAACGTATGGACACCAAGGGGGGAAAGTGGCAGGTGGGGTGGGGGGCGATGAATTGGGAGATTGGGATTGACATACATACACTAATATGTATAAAATAGATAACTAATAAGTTAGTTATCTGTATAACTAAGTTATAAAAAATAAATAAAATAAAATTCAAAAAAAAAAAAAAAGGATGACAAGACGGACAGGACCCGAGGTTTCTCAAACAGCCCTCACTCATCACACATGTGATAATTGCACAACGCTTCCATCCCCTCTGGGCCTGTGCAGGACTGGCCTTTGACCCAGGGCAGGTGAAGCCGACACCACCCCCTCCCCTTGCTGGCTCTCCTTCCCCCACCGGTGGCATTGATCAGGGCTAATTCCTCGGAAATCCAACACCCCCCCGCACTGTGGCAACTGCCACTTTGTACCTTGGTTTCTCCACCTGACAAGTTAGCCAGCTGGATGTCGAGACCAAAGGGTGGGTACTCGGAGCCCCTTCTCCAAGCAAGTGTGAGGACACCTGGGTGGCAATGAACACCGGCCCATCTCGCCCCATGCCAAACTGCCCACGGGGCCCTGACAGAGTCACCAGCCGTCACCACGTGAACAAATGGGAGGATGTGAGAGAGGAACATCTCTTCCCCAAACACCTGTGGGCTTGAGTCCCAGGATATTCTTCCCAGGTGGGAAGTGGCCTGGCTGCAATCCTGCCTCTCCACCTGAGACACTGACTGTGCAGCTTCCTGAGAACATGGGTGGGGGTGACGTGGGCACACTGGGGAACAGGCAGCTGTGGGCCCCACCTGCCCACCAGCGTGATCATCAGCAGGTGGGGACAAATCTAACCTACAGCGGACACCAGCTCAGGGCTGATGGAGCTGGGCTCAGTGGCCGTGGCTCCTGAGGGGCCCTGCCTGGGGGAGGTCAAGGGAGGTGCTTTCTCTAGAATGTGGAGCCTGCTGTGCAAAGCAAGTAGACAAGTTGGAGGGTCCAGGTCCCAAAAAGCGTCACTTGTCCCCCAGGACTGGCAGAGCTGCCGGCAGCAAGCCCTGTTGTGCATCACCCACTGCAGGTAAACTGCTCAGACTCATCCAGCACTCTCCACAGGCAGCGTCTGCCCCA
Organism: Balaenoptera ricei; assembly: GCF_028023285.1. NCBI lineage: Eukaryota > Metazoa > Chordata > Mammalia > Artiodactyla > Balaenopteridae > Balaenoptera > Balaenoptera ricei. The sequence continues at coordinate 222,112 of NC_082657.1, read as the reverse complement.
ACAAGGACAGATGCGCAGGAAGAGCTGGCAGAAAAAGGCAAGTGCAAAACGCACTCCCACACGGCTGATGGCAATGGAAAAGGACGCGGCCAGCCACCGTGGACAGCAGCCTGGAAGTTGCCCCAGATGGTTAAACATGACACCGCAACTCCACTCCTATGTATCTAGCCGAGAGAAATGAAGACAGGTGTTCAAGCAAAAACTTGTATACTAATGTTCACTGCAGCATTCTTCATAACAGCCAAAAGGTGGAAACAACCCAAATGTCCATCAACTGATGAATGGATAAACAAATTGTGGTCTAATCCATACAATGGAATATTACTCAGCAATAAAAAGGGATGAAGTACTGATACCTGGTTGGACCTCGGAAAATATCATGGTCAGTGAAAGAAGCCAGACACCAAAAGACCACATAGTGTATAATTCCATTTATATGAAAAATCCAGAAAAAGCAAATCCAGAGACAAAGGGTAGATTCGTGGTTGCCAGGGGCTGAGGGGAGGAAGAATGGGGAGTAATTGCTTAATGAATATGGAGTTTCACTTTGGGGTGCTGGAATTAGTGATGATGACTGCACAACACAGAAAATACATAAACTAAAAAATACACCAAAAACCAACCTGAACTGTACACTTTAAAATGGTTCATTTATGTTATGTGAATTGTATTCCCCCCCCCCAAAAAAAATGGAATGCACTCATGCCACAAGGTGTTCCTGCCTTTGGCGTGCCGGTGTGTCTGCCCAAGGCCGCCTGGGCCAGCCCACCCTGCCACATCCGGGATGTCATCTGAGCCCCGGCCACAGGGACAATACTGCATGGAAAGGAGGTGTGTGTGTGTGTGTGTGTTTAAACAATACTCTTGTAGTAAGAAAAACAAGGTCTTCAAAATTGTTAGGTAAAAATAAAACATCAACTTCTTGCCCGTGGCCAAGCTAACTGCACACCAAGCAGTTTTCACATCAGAAGCTTAATGCCGGGTTGACAGCATTCTCCCACAGGGCACAGACGTTTCTTCAATCGGGTGTCTCTTAATCCACTCGTTTCAAGAAGAAAACGCTTTGTGGGAAGATGGACACAGCTGCTGGGAATAATGGGTAGCATGCTGGGCACAGGGCGATGCCTTATGGTGGCTCCAGCCCCAGGGCACTGCTGTCACCAATTCACAGATGGCAAGCTGTGATTCAGCGAGAGCGAGACTTGGGCAGGACGTGGAGCACGTGCGCTCATGCCGAGTCTGTCTGACCCTGGAGCCCTGTCTCCGCACCCAGGGGGCCCACTGGCTCCTACCACCACCCACGGCTTTCAGCATCTGCCTCTCACAGGTGTGGGCTCCACCCTCTGGCAGGTGTCTGCCAGCCAGAGAGCTGTGCAGGGCAGGCCCATGCTGCCATCACCCCAGCTTCCCCTGTACCCCTGAGTCTCTGCCTCTGGGCGCTGCAGGTTTTGCGGATTTCCTTGGTCTGCCTCCGAGAAGCCAGGCTGACCCTGCAGCGGGACCAACTGCAGAGCTGCTGGTGCTGCCACCAGGACCCTCTACTAATGGAGATCAGTCCAAGGACACTACCAGGCTAGGATCTGAGGTCCCCACACACAAGAGAGTGGGGGCTCCCCAGCCACGAGTGCTGATGTGGGGACCCTGCCACCCCTTCTCCTTGTACAACTATAACCCCAGGGGGAGCTCCAGCCCCTCACACAGAGGAGGGGACGCCACATGGGTGCTGAGCAGCAGGAGGGCAGGCGCCCAGGTGTCTGTGCATCAGCTCAGGAGAGGGACCAGACTTCTACAATGTGCATCCTGGAAGCCCCACAGCCGGGTTCCAGGTCCCTCTGACACAACACCAGGTCACCTGTGTGAAGGACACTGGGACCTGCCCCAAGGCTTCCAGTGAATGCTGCCCCCGTGGGGTCATGACTGCTGGCCTCACATCCCGGTTTGCACAACCGCTGGCAGTCAGAGCAGGGCCTCAGGCCACCCCGAGTATGACTTCCTGGACCCCCAGGGACCCAGAGGCCAAGGACCCACAGGATGAGAGGAGACGCCAGGGCAACCTGGCCAACCCAGGACAACCAATCACCGTGGAATCAGTGGACATGAGGTCACCTAGGACTGAGCAGGTTCCACTGAAGGAGGCTGTAGTGGATTGAATGGCACCACCACCCCCAAAAGATACGTCCACACCCTAATCCCTGGAACCTGTGAATGTGACCTTATTTGGGGAAAGGGTATTTGCAGGTGTACTTAAGAATCTTGAGGACTTCCCTGGTGGTGCAGTGGTTAAGACTCTGTGCTTCCCTATTTACAATAGCCAGGTCATGGAAGCAACCTAAATGCCCATCGACAGACGAATGGATAAAGAAGATGTGGTACATATATACAATGGAATATTACTCAGCCATAAAAAGGAACAAAATTGGGTCATTTGTAGAGACGTGGATGGATCTAGAGACTGTCATACCGAGTGAAGTAAGTCAGAAAGAGAAAAACAAATATCATATATTAACGCATATATGTGGTACCTAGAAAAATGGTACAGATGAACCGGTTTGCAGGGCAGAAATAGAGACACAGATGTAGAGAACAAACGTATGGATACCAAGGGGGGAAAGTGGCGGGGTGGTGGTGGTGGCGGTGGGATGAATTGGGAGATTGGGATTGACATATATACACTGATATGTATAAAATAGATAACTAATAAGAACCTGCTGTATAAAATAAATAAATAAAATTAAATTTAAAAATTAAATAAATAAATAAAAAATTTAAAAAATACTCTGTGCTTCCACTGCAGGGGGTGCGGGTTTGATCCTTGGTTGGGGAAGTTCCACATGCCGCTGGGTGGGACCAGAAAAAAAAAAAAAAGGGATCTTGAGATGAGATCATCTTGAATTCCTGGGGTGGTCCCTAAATCCAATGACAGAATCTTTATAAGAGGAAGGCAGACAGAGATGACCAAGATTGGAGTGAGGCAGCCACAAGCCAAGGAACACATGGAACTACCAGAAGCCACGACAGATGTACAGGATGGTTTCTGCCTCAGAGCCTGCCGAGGGCATGGCCCTTTCAACACCTTGATTTCAGACTTCTGGCCTATAGAACTGAGAGAATAAAGTTCTGTTGTTTTAAGATGCCCAGTAGGTTGTAATTTGTAGTAGCTACAGGAAACCAATGCAGAGACCGGCCCAGCACCCTCGACAGGATGGGTGGGTTGCACAGGGGGCTCTCCTGATCCCTGGTGATGCAGAGTCAGATGACTGCTCAGTGCCTAGACAGAGGGTCAGGAAGACTGGGTGGTCCCAGGAAGCAGCAGCCCCCGTCTTACAGGAAGGGACCCTGAACTCACAGGAGGCAGGGGCTGAGGGCACCCATTAGCCATTTGCACAGGGCACCTCCAGAACTGTCCCCAGACACCCTGCTCCCACCGTGGCCCCTCTGCCCAACTGCTTCCCAACACTGGACTCAGCAGGGGGAAGCTGCAGACCATGGCTGCGTCTCTCTGCCTCTCCTGCCCTGCTCCTAGCCTGCACCATCGAACTCCCTTACCTGCAGCTGGATGACCTTCCCGCCATGGACCCAGGATCTGTGACTGAGCTCGGCAAGGGCTGCCAGGAGCCTGTCCCTGGCCCTGAACTGCAGCTGCTCCAGGTGTTCTACCGGTAACCTCCCGTCTGCCCTGGGTAACCATGACCTCCACTCTGAGTGCTCGCCCAGCTTTTCTAACTGTCCCCGGGGCTGCTGGTGTATGGGAATAGGGCACGAGGCAGCCACCTTTGGGCAGGGAGGCGGGGTGCTGAGAGGTTAATATGACCCAGGCCGAGTCGTGCAGAACCGCATGGCAACAGCCCATGGAAAGGAGGTTAGTGAGGGTGAACGTTCTCAGAACCTGGACATGGCCCACTGAGGCTAATAAGAGGCTTTTCAGGGAACTCAAGAGAGGCAGCTTTGAGGTGAGGAGGGCACAGATTCCGTGCCGAGGCCGGGGCGGCTCCACCACCCTGAATCACAAGCCAAGCTCACCCCCACTGACAGCCCCAGAGGACGCAAATCCTAGCGCGTCTGTCCTATTCTACACCGTACACCCAATGGGAAGGCAGAGCATGACACACAGTAGGGCGAAAGGAGTACCCTCTGAGTGCGGGCTAAACTCCCTTCTAGGCCTGTCCTCCCGGTGCTGCCTCCCCTCGTGGGCCTCAGCCTCCACGATCGGGATGGGGGACGCGGGAGCCAGATCTACAGAAGTCAGACCCGCCCGGACCTGAAGGACCCACGTGCGGCGGCCAGCCCGGGCCCATAGCATGCGGACCGGAAGTGCGCATGTCAGGCCTCCGCCGGGGACCCCGCGTGCGGGGATGGCGGCCGCGCCGAGCGCCCCGAGGCCCCGCCTCGCTGGCTGGGGTCGTGGGTACGCGCAGGATGCCACTTACTCGCTGAGGGCTGCCGGCACGGGTCCCCGGCTCTCCGTCCGCCCCAGGACTCCGGTTGTCGTGGTAACCGAGGCCAGCGAGGCGTGAGCCTGCGTCGTCGCCAAGGAGATGGCGACCCGGACGGGGCAGTCCGGCCCACCCGGCCGGGGAAAAGCGGGTGAGTGGCCAGGACGGTGGTTGAGAGCCCTTGCCCCCAGTCAGACTTCTGGGAGATCTGGACAGGGAAAGGCGTGGGAGGGTCGCGGGTGGGAAACACCTGGGCGGCTCTGAAACGTCCCGGTGAGCGGGTCGCTCGCCAGAGCTGAAATCAGAATCTCTGGGAGTGGAGCTCGAGCATCTGGGTTTGAAAGCTTCAGGGCAGATTCCGCGGCCCCCGGGGCCCCAAAGGTGACCTGAGCCGGCTTGCTCTCCTGGGCGGGATGCGCTGGTCAGGCCCCCCCCCCGCCCCCTATGTCAACCCGCATCTTGTGCCCACCTATCCCGTGGCCCCTGCACCACAACCATACAGACACATCTGATGTTGTTAGCCGACGCGGCCCCCGTACGGCACTCAGCAGCCGGCTGTGACGGCCCCAACGGTCTGCTCCCACTGTGTGTCCCTTTCTCCATCCTATGGGTGTTTGCACATCAAACGCCCTGCCTCGGTGAGGTCTGTCTCCCTGCCCAGGGGCAGTGTTAGGGCTTGGTTGACGCTGTTGGTGGGGCTTACCACGCTCAGTGAGGTTGGAGCGGTGGCTGAAGGGCACTCGGAGGGCCGCTCGCCTGCATGCCTACCCTGATGGAACACGGAGGCTTGGCCAGGGTTGCTGCAGAGGAAAAAGTGTGGGTGCGCGGGTGTGCCGGCGTGTGGGCGGCTTCCACCTCTGGCAGAAGGCCCTTGTGCACTCCCTGGGGCTTCTCACTGCTGGCTCTCCCAGGGCTCAAGAGGCTTACAAAATTGGGACCTCTCATGTCTGTGGGCGCACTGCTGCTGGAAGAGCGTGGAGCTCTTGTGAAAGGACCTCGCACTCTGGGTGCACAGAAAGGGCCACTCCCTCTCGGGTGAATTATCTGGCGCTGCCACAGGCCCGCCTACCAAAGGCCTTCTTGCTGTCAGGCAGGCCTGGAGGTTGGAACTCCGACTGAAGGCGGGCGCCAGTGTGCGGGGCTTGTCTGGATGGGGGCCGGCTGCAGCGTCTGCTTTTACAGAAGCTTGTTGCATAAGATGCTCTCCCCCTATCCCAGCCCCCTGCCCCCTAGGGCTTATGCTGGGAGCAGCATCAGAAAAGCACCTCAGTACACTCACGGGGTGCGGGGGGGGGGGGATTAGGAGCAAGACCCCTGGTCACACAGGACACTGGAGAGGAAGTGGGGCTCCCACACGGGGTTCCTTGAAATGTCAGGTCCTGGACTGGGGCTCATACCAAGGCCACAGCCCGGGCAGCCTTGCTGCCCACCACCCCTCCACGCAGGCCGCCCTCCTGAGCGGGGGGCCTCTCAGCACAGTCCTCAGCCGGAGTCCTAGGCTCCACCTCAGCCTCTCCTGACATCCCAGGGCAGCTCATTGGGAATCAGCCTGCTCAGTGTACTGGCCCGAAGAGCCGAGAAATGGAGAGGCTGGAAGTTTCCAAGAGGGGAAAAGGTGCCAGGAGCCATGAAAGCAAAGCCCCATGGCTGAGGCATCCCGGATGGCTTGGCCAAGCTTCCTCAAGAGTCTTGAAAGCTGTAAAAAGGGGAGAACATAAAGAAAGGCGTTTCAGCAGGAGCTTAAGCAGCCAGCTCAGTGGGTGAGGTGGTCAGGGGTAACTCTTTTCGTCTCCAGGCTTGGCTCTGCCCCGCCCCTCCACTGTCCTCTCTCACCTGTCTGACCACTGGCCCCCGGCTGACCTCTGCTTCTCTCAGACCCATCCCCTTCACCAGCTGCTCTGCACATACTTCCGGACTGCCCATCTGACAGCACTCACCCAGTGCTGGCCATTTGGTGTCTGCGCCAGCCCCACGATGGAAACTGCTGCTAACTAGGGATTAAAGTGCAATGTATACGTGTGCTCGACGGAATAACAGACTCCAAAGAGGTCCACATCCCAATCCCCAGAGCCTGCGGACGTGCCACCTCGTACGGCAAAAGGGACTTTGTGGATGTGATGAGAGACCAGGAGATAGGGAGCGTGTCCTGGATCAGCCAGGTGGGCCCTAAATGTGGTCACGATGCTCCTTATAAGAGGGAGAGCCAGAGTCAGGGGAGGAGGAGGTGTGATGACAGAAACAGAGGTGAGAGCGGTGCGGCCACAGAAATAAGGAATTCGAGCCGCCTCTGGAAGCTGGAAAAGGCAAGGAGCCTTCAGGAGGAATGCAGCCCTGCCCACACCTTGATTTTAGCCCCTAAGACTCACTTTGGACTTCTGACCTCCAGAATTTTAAGATAATAAACATGTGTTACGTTTGTGGTAATTTGCTGCAGCAGCAGCAAGCAGGAAACCTCCATGAGGCACTGGGAGGTCTTTGACATTTCCACTCTGGCCTCTCTCTCTCTTGTCAGAGCGAGGGCAGGCCTCAAGCCCGGGGCCTCTGCTTTCAGCATCATCAAGCACAGTTTAACCAAAGGAGTCTGTCCAAGAATTTACACTTCGAGTTCCCTTCTTCTTCTGGCTGTTTTTATGTTTTGGTGGATGCCGTCAGGTTTCCTTCTAAGCAAAAACAAGTGAGTTGATGTAAATCAGCAGTTCTCAACCAGGGAGAGTTTTGCCCCCCAGGAGGACCCTTGGCAATGTCTGAAGACAGTTTTGGTTGTCACAACTGGGGGTGAGGGTGCTGTGACATCCACTGGGCGGAGGCCAGGGACCCTGTAACGCTCGGCACAGCCCCACCCCCAACCCCAGGACAATGCGTCAGTAGTGCTGAGGTGAAGAAACCCTGGTGTAAAGAAAACCATGAAGCACAGGAGGCACGTGCTGGAGGAAAGGGTCGCTTGGACAAAGTGGAGCTGGGCTTGGAGCTAAGTGAAAAAGCCAGACATGAAAGGCCACGTATTCCATGATTCCACTTTTATACGATGTCTAGAATAGGCAGATCCATACGGAAAGTAAGCTAGTGGCTGCCAGGGGCTGGAGGGTGGGGGGAATGGGAGTGACTGCTAATGGGTATGGGGTTTCTTTTTGGGGTTATGAAAATGTTCTGGAATTACAAAAGTGGTGATGGTTGCATGACTTTGTGAAGATACTAAAAACACTCAATTGTGCACTTTGAAATAGTTTTGTGGTACATGACTAATATCTCAAAAAAATTACAGTAAGTAGAGTAGTCAGTGAAGGCCTCATGGAGAAGGTGGGATTCAAAACAATACCTGGGGGGACTTCCCTGGCAGTCCAGCTGTTAAGACTCCGTGCTTCCACTGCCGGGGGCATGGGTTCAATCCCTGGCCGGGGAACTAAGATCCCACATGCCACATGGCATGGCCAAAAAATAAAAATAAATAAGTAAAAGACATGTGAAAGTCATTTAAAAAAAAATTTTTTTTTAAAGAAAATAAAAACAAGACCTTGGGGCAGGGGCAGAGTGAGCCATGAGGCTCCCTGGGGAAGAGCATGTTCAGTGAGGGAACAGCACGTGCAAAGGCCCTGAGGAGGCCTGTGTGGCTGGGACGGAGCTGAGGGGGAGAAGAGAGTGGAGGGTGACAGGGGCCATATCCTCTGGGCCTAGCAGGCCACTGTGTGGATTGTTTTTTCCCGTGAGTGACACAGGGAGGATTTTGAGCAGGGGAGGGATGAAACCTGACTTGGGTTTTCAGAGGCTCCCTCTGGTTGCCATGTGAGAATGGATGTTTTCCTCTTTGGGGCCTAGCCCGAACCGCTAACTTTCTGCAGGGTTGAGGAGTGTCTGAGACCCCATGGCTACGCCTGACTCCCAGACACAGGGAGCCTCACATGTCCCAACCCACGTCAGAGCCCCATTCCCCCGCTTCCCTGGAAACCCGGGAGATGGCCTTGCCCCTGGCGCCACCCAACCTGAGTCAGGGGGCCACTCACTTGGCAGGGTCTGCTATATGTCTGCCCCATGTCTTCATACTAATAACCTGGTGGTGGGGCCTCTGATCTTTCCCTCACCATTCAGCCTCCTTGCAGATACTTGAGGGACCTAAGATTCCACACTGAAGTTGCCAAGTGGAAACAAAGGATGCAAAAGTGAGCTCACAGGGAAAGTATTTCTGGCATTCAACTCCCGGTGGCTGCCTCTGGGGGGGTCTGGGACTGCGGGCCATCTCTTTACACCTCTGTGATCATACCTTTCCTGTATTTTGTCCAGTAAGTAGGTATTATGTAATTGGAAGGCATCACGTTTTTGCTGTTACATTTCAGCGGCCCACTTGTCCTGACACCTGGGCTGAGTTACCTACTGTTGAGTAACAAACCACCCCAATATATGCATCCCCCGCTTTTCAAAAGTTTGCTTTATGCCGCTTTGCTGTTATGAAAGACCTACATTAGCACCTATTTTATCTAAGTGAAAGAAATTTTCATTTTGAAGAAAAAAGTTAAAAAGCAAAAATAGTGTTCAGCATTTGTTTCGCAGTGAGCTGAGTGATAGAGGAAGCACACACCCCAGTCAGGGGGAGAGGCATCGCCGAAGGAGCTCCTTCCCCAGAACTACTCTCACCACCTCAGCATCAAGCTGCCATAGCTTTGAACTGTGTCTTTGAGCATCTGTGCTTTATTTCTATTTATTTTGCGCATCTATTAGCAAGATGTGTCCTAAGGTAATTGATTCTTCGCTGTACACCATTTTGACTTAGGAAAGGTTTCATAGAAACGCTCTACCTTTGGCCAGCAGGGAATACCTGTGCTTTATTAGGCTGTGTGTGGAGATCGAGATTCCGGCAAAACTCCATTCTAACCAGATCCTCAGGGGATGTAGCTCCAAAAGCTGGAGCATCAGGAGCCTGTAGCACAGCAGAGTTTCATAAATGTCTGCTGAATGGATAATCCATTTCTATTTATTTTTTGGCCGTGCAGCGAGGCTTGAGGGATCTTAGTTCCCTGACCAGGGATCGAACCCAGCCCCTCAGCAGTGAACGCACGCAGTCCTAACCACTAGACCGCCCGGGAAGTCCCTGGATCAACCACTTATTACTAAGCTAAAAGCGGCCACAATTTTGAGTGCCCGCTAGGCACCACCTGGCCCTGTGCTAAGAGTGTTACACACACTGATTCTTTAGTCCTCATGTCAAGTCTAGAAAGGCGGTGGCAGTACCCCACCCATTTTACAGATGGGGAAATGGGGGCTCAGACAGAGGAAGCCAGGCGTGGGCCAAATTCTTAGCCTTCAGATCTCCAGGAATCTCCAAACTTTAGCGCCCAGTGCAGGGCTTTAAATGCAGTTCTGGGGCCACCTGGAAAGACTGGAGCTCACACCTCTCCATGAGGTGGTTGCACGTGTCATCCCCACTTTACAGATGGGAAAACTGAGGCCCAGATAGGAAAGCCGCGCATCTCGGGCAGAACCCATGCAGCCGGACTCGCAGCCACCGTCCACGACACAGTCCAGGGCTCGACCTGCACCAACGCTTCACCTCAGCCCCGCGAGCCGCGGGAGGATCGTGACCCCGCCTCCATCCCCAAGGGCGGAAGGGAGGGCCCCGGGGGCGGTATCCAGGCGCCCCCACCTTCACGGAAAATGGGTGGCTCCTCGGGAGCTCTAGCCGGCCCTCTACTCAGACCTGAGGCTCCTACGGGGCAGGAGGCTCAGGCCGGTCGCCCCTCTAGGCCGCGGACTTCCGCACAAGCCCGAGGTAGAGCCCGCACCGCCTCAGCTCCGGAACCAACTAGCCGACCCCGCCGCGGCCCCGCCCGGACCGGAAGCGCAGGAGTCCTGGCGTTCGGCCTTCGGGGTGCCCTGAGCGGTCGGCTCTTGGCGCCCAGAAGACTGCCATCTCCGTGGTTCTCCGGGCCGGGGCGGCGTCAGGGTCCCTTTTCTCAAAAGTGACCAGAGGAGGCCGGTACGGACAGGCTTGAGAAAATGAGGTTCTGCCCCGGGTCCGCCCCAGACTCTGCTGGGTAGTTCAGCGGCGGAGAACCTGGCGGGAGGGGAACCGGCGATCTTGTTCAGGCTTGACTGGGCCTTAGGGTTACCATGGCGACCCCTCATTCCCCCGCCCCCGCAGGGGGCGGTGAGAACTCCAGCTTCCGGGTGAAGCTGGAGCCTTCCTGCGATTCGCCATCGTCTTGGAGACGCATTACGTCATCCAGGCAGGCACTCACTTGGATTCTGGTGATTGGTCGTTCCCAGGGAAGGGCGGGGCTTCCGGCCTAGGTCCAAGCTGTCAGTCGGTTCCAAGTGTAGGACTGAGGTAGGCCGGAGCGTCCCCCCAAAGGTTTAGGCCGTGTCCTTAGACCCCCGCAAGATCCCCATGGCCGGGTCCTCCCGCTCCGTGACCAGTAACTTAAGTTCCCGCCTCTACTTCCGCCCAATCCGGATGCCTGGTTCTCCCCCCAATTCCTGCCTCTGAGTCCCCCCCAAATCCAGGTCTCTGTTTCTCTTGCAGGTAAGGCCTTAGATTCCCCTTCGAGTCCAGGTCCCCGTTTCTCTCCCAGTTTGTGCCTCGCACCTCCAAATCGCAGCCACCAGAATCTGTATCTGTGAGACTTCTGATTTCATATATCTGGTCTCCAAGATTTGAGATCCTGTACCCACTAATTCTGGATATTTGGATGTTCAAAATGTGTTTCTGGATTTATCCTTAACCCAAGCCTCTGAGACCCCTATTAATACCCTGTCCTAAGGTTTCCAAATCCAGCCCAGTTCCTCCTCCCCTCTATTCTTTACCCCAAGTGCTGCAAGTGAGAAGACAGGTCCGGATTTGATCCAGCGTTGCCACCCCCGTCCTGCACATTCTGCCCTGTTGCCTCACTCCTGCCCCCAATTCCAAAGAGCCACCATGAATGCATGGTCCTAATTTACAGCTAAGCAAACTGAGAATGGGGAAGGGGCTTAGGCTGGCCCACCTAGCAGGTGAACTGGCCCAGGCACCTCCCTTGCCTTGAGGTCTAGACCTTCCGCTCCTGTAGCACGCACCCAGGCTAAGCCAACCACTCCTGTGAGCCCAGGTTTAGACTCATGGTCAGTGGCCAAGGCAGTGAGAGGCCCAGGACAGTGGGAAAGATAAACTTGTTCTCTGCCAGGCAGCTGTGGGAGGCGGAGACACAGTCCTGCAGGAGTTAGAGGAACAATAAATATGCTTATTTGTTCGCATTCACTTGTTCCTTTGTTTGAGCAGGTTTGGAACCAAAGAGACCATCTTTCCTCAGTAATTACATGGTTACTGGCTCAGCAGCCTTTTCTTTAAAAAGGGAGAAGCCTAAGGCACAGGGAGAGCCCCTCTCTGGATCATGCTAGATCCAGTGGAAAGGCCCAGAGTTGACTGAACTCATTTGTTTATTGGGCACTTTGTATGTTCAGAGATCGGCGGCACTGGGGGAGACATGAAGCAGAGATGGTGGAGAGGCCAGCGGAGGAGGGAGAGAGAGGTCAGGCTCTGGGGCCAACCACCTTAGAATCCCAGCTCTGCCCCCTTTTGCTGTGTGACCCTGGGCAAGTTACTGCACCTCTCTGGGCCTCCCTGACTGCCTAATCAAGTTGTTCTGAAGAGCAAATGGTCTGATTCCCAGACTCCTAATGCCTACCTGGCATTAGGAAGGGTTTTCCCCAGGCTGTGGCCAGGAAGAGGGGCAGACTCAGGTAAGGAGGTGTTCTGAACAGGAGACAGCAGGACTCTGGGTCTGGAATTGGTGTCTGGTGGAGGAGGGAGGCCCAGCCGCTCGGTGTCTGCCTGAAGCCCAGAGAGGGAGCAGCAAGACTAGGGAGAACTGCCCCATCCATCCTTCCATCCATCGTTTTTTCAGCAGTTACTTGTGAGCAGATACTGTGTGCCAGACTCAGTACTTCCAGCTGGGGACACAGTGGGGAAGAAACCAAACAGCCTCTACCCTCATGGAGCAGTTAGAAAATCAGGGCAGAGGAGATGGCCAGAGCTGGTCAGCCCAGAGTGAACATGATGCACCAGGAATGCAAAGGGGCTTCTGCAGACTTTCCCCCTCCAGCCTGAGGAACACAGCACCAACATCCCTAGACTTATGGGATCAGACTCCGGATTTTGTGCCTGTGTCCTGGGGACCTGGGGAGGCTGGACTGTCTCAGGCCTGGCAAGTAGTGTGTGATCGTCAGCTATGCAAGGTGACCCCCTACCCTGCACCACATAGGGCTTTACTGCAGGACCTCTCTCCTGCCCTCCCATGCATGGTGGGTCACTCCTCTCAGGTCTATAAAGATGCCCATTATCAAGTGACCACTGACAGTCAGGCCACAGGCTCCAAACTCACCTTGTCTGATTTAGTTCTCATTTCCACACTGACAGGGGAAACTGAGGTTCAGAGGGGGTGGGCCCCTGTCCACTTTTGAGGAGAAAGAGGCAGGGTTGGGGGGCCCCTCTGGATCCTGCTGAGTGTGAGGGTGCCTGGTGCCTACTCCCAGCCTCCCTGTTTTCCCCCAGTCAGCACCTCCCCAGCTGTGTCCCCCAGGACCAGGGAGGGCCCCCAATGATCAGAGAGGGTCCCTCCAGGTCCAGGAAGGAGCCTACTTAGCTCCTCCCCATCCCCACAGACCCCAGTAAAAGGCCCGAGGCTGCTGCTCTGTACATACCAGGGCAGAGGCCAGGGATAAGGCCACAGGCTGCAGTGGCTGGGGCCCTTGGCCTCTCTGGGTGCGGCTCCCAGACTTCAATCCACCAGAGCCTGAGGTCTCACCCGCTGCCCAGACCAGCTTCAAGGCCTGTGTCCCCCTTAGCAGTGGCATGAGCCGTGACTGACGACGACAGTCCAAGGGCGCCCAGAGTTTCTGGTCTGAAACGCTCCTGGAATTGGGATAGGGATAGGGCCGAGCCTTTATAGTCAGTCAGTATCCTTTACAATCAGTGAACAAACATCGCGGCTGCTGAGCAACTGTAATGTGCATGCCCCGAAGGTGGGCAAGTGGGGTTGGTGCGGACAAATGAAGGACCGCCTGGGTCATGTGGCTGGGCCCCTTCGGGTCTGAGAAGGGGAACTCCCACCCTTGGAGGTTGAGGTGGGCACCTGGAGGTGAGGAGCCTCAGGCGCCTTGGAGACCAAGCTCTGCCAGATGCCGCTCCCTGCCATCTGCAGCCAGCATGGGTGTGCAGCTACAGTGGTCGCTGCCTCTGCGAAGCCCGCCGAGGAGGCGTCCACAACCCAGCTCGGCTCCAGAGTCTAGGCGGGGGATGTGAAGGCTTGGCACGTGCTCTCCACGCAGACCACCGGGGTCACTGGGTGCGGCTGCAGAGTGGGCAGGGCACGCACCACCGTGCCTACCCTGCACTCGATCAGTGACCTCGGCAGCACAGACCCCAGCTGGATCAAAAAGGGCGGGGGCTGGCTGTCCCCCAGGCTCCTCCTCCAGGGCCCCTCCCTGACCCCCTCCCGCACGCGGTAACGGGGCAGGAGAGGCGGGAGCCAAAGAGAGACAATGGTCGGTCGGAGGCTCAGGCCCCAAGCAGCCCAGAGCGCGCGAGTGTTGGGGAGGGGGACCCGCGAGTGGTGCCCGCCCACGCGCGCGGGGCCCGGACCACAGCGGACAGCAGTCGCGACCGACGCCCTGGCTTCACTGAGCCGCCGGGTCCTGCAGCGCTTGCTTGTATGGGCAGCGACGAGCGCGCGCCAGACTTTTGCCCTCATTAGACATGGCGGCGTTGACCTCATAGAGACCTCTGCGCCTGTGCAAGCCCCCCCCCCCCCCCCCGAACTGGCAAGTGCTGGAAATTGGACATCCGCCAGGCACAGCCTTTGGGCCCGCTTCTGCAAGTACGCATGCGCCGGGGGTTTACGGTTTCCATTTGGCCCAGAGGGTGCCTTTACATGCTCGCTCCGGATTGGTCTGTAAATACGCCTTGTTCTGCGCACGCGCCGCCTTCGGTGACCCGGAAGTTCTCGCCTCCCTTAAAAGCGTCGGCCCGCAACGTGCGGCCTTTTCTTGTCTGTGCCAGGGCGTCGCGTGGTCCACGCCGAGCGACCGAGACGTCTCGGCTGCGCCTTAAGGTGAGGCTGCCGCGGAGTCGGAAGTCCGAAGGCCGATTCAGGGTCTTCCGGGAGCCGTGGGTGGGCCCCGAGACCAGGGGCTTCCCTCGGGCAGGGGACAAGGATGGAAGCGCGGGGAAAGTTACTCTCGCCCCGTTGCTGATGCCCCGCCGCCGCCGTAGCCTTGCCCCCAGCGGACTGGGGAATGTTGGTCTGGTGTCTGTAGTTGTACTTTATTAATTATAAGAAGTTTCCGTTATCCTTACATGCACGATGCACACTTTGGTCTGGACACGCTTTCTCCTAAATAGCAGCCTCTAATCCCCCCGTCGGGGTCGGACACCAAACTCGACCTTTGCACTGGTAAAGCGCAGAATTCATACCATTGATCCTTCTGTTTTACCGATGAGGAAGCTGAATCCACAGCGGCTTGTAGACTCTCCTAGGGTTGCAGAGCTCTTGAAGAACAAGGTTGGGATTTGACTTCGAGCGGATGCAGCGTCAGGGCATTTGGCATCTCCTGCCCGTCTCTGGGCCGCCTTGCAGCCGTTGAGGGGGTGCCTGCCAGCTGTTGGCCTCATAGTTCCTGGGTGAGAGACCGGTGTTTCTTGCTGACAGATGAGTGGTTTTCTTAAGGTTCCACAAGGTGGCCTCAGATGTTCACAGCCTTTCTCGGTTCCTGGTAACTTCCCAGTTCTCAGGTTGTGCGCTAGCCTCGGAGTCCGTGGTGAGTATGCCTGGGCTTTGACAGTTTCTGTCCCTAGGATGACGGAGTGGGAGACAGCTGCACCTGCAGTAGCAGAGACCCCCGACATCAAGCTCTTTGGGAAGTGGAGCACCGATGATGTGCAGATCAATGACATTTCCCTGCAGGTGAGGGGGGTGTAATGATTGTGCTCCCCAGCTGGGGGTGGGTCACTTGAAACTTGTAGCTGTCCCACTAAGTAGAGTTGAAGATGGAACAGGTGAAGGAGGGATCCCTGGACCACCACCTCCATCGTGTCTGTTTTTCCTTGTATCCTGTTAGAGGTTGCTACAGTTTTTGTCAGGAGATGATGGTTCCTTCCTCAGGGGGAGTATCACATCCCACAAGTTGTTTAGTTAATTGTTTTGTAGTGAAATACACATAAAGTTCACCATGGTACCTTTTATTTATTTATCTTTTTAGTTTCATATATTTTATTTTTTAAAGGTTATCTATAAGATTTGAGTGTTTTTATTTTACTCAAGTATTGAAGATGACAAGGACAATATTTCATTCAGGTTATAAAATTTTATTTAAATTATATGTTTTAGAATTAAATAAAAATGGGCAGTATTCTTCAAGTTCAGAAGTTGTGCCTTGGAGAGACGAGTCAATTAAATTATAAAGATTCAAATGCCTAAAAATCTAAATGCCTTACCGTTGTTCCTCAGTATCTGAGGGGTGTTCTTTCTAGGAGCCCCCAAGTTTACCAAAATCTGCAGATGCTCAAGTCCCATAAAGTGTAAGGGCCTTAAATGTAGGCAATAAAACGTAACTTCAGTCTCATTTATACATTATATGTATGTGTCCCAGCACCATTTGTTTTTTTTTGTTTGTTTTTGCAAGAAAACCCTTTTATTATGATTAAAGGGTCAGTACACCAAGATGACATAGCAATCCTATATGTGTATGCACCAAACAACAGAACTTTGAAATACATGAAGCAGAAACTTACAGAACTTGTAAGAGGAATAGCCAATTTCTCAATTATACTTCAGGACTTCATTATCCCTCTCCCTGCAACTGCGATAAATACTAGACAGAAGGTCAGCAAGGATGTAAAAAATCTGAGTAATAACCCAACCAAGAGGATTGTGAAAACATTTATAGAAACTTCACCCAATGACAGCAGAATACACATTCATTTCAAGAAGCCTTACAGAACATTCAGCAAGATATACCACACCCTGGGTCATAAAACAAACATCAGCAAATTTAAATAATCAAACCAAACGTGAAACAAATAAGAAATCAGTGACAAAAAGATACCAGAAAATGCTCCAAATAGTAGGAAATGAAACAATATACTTCTAAATAATACACGGGTGACAGAGGAAGTCTCTAAGGAAATCAAGGGATATTTAGAACTGAATAAATTGTAATGAAAACTTGTGGGATAAAGCTGGAACAGTACTGAAGGAACTTTATAATACTTAATGATTTGTTAGAAAAGAAAAAAAAGTTTCAAATCAATAATCTCAGCACCCCTCAAAAAATAAAAAGAGCAAAATATAAGCAAAGCAAAGTAGAAGATAGGCTATCATAAAGATCAGAACAGAAATCAGTGAAATTAAGAACAGAAAGGTAAAGGGACTTCCCTGGTGGTACAGTGGTTAAGACTCTGTGCTCTCAATGCAGGGGGCATAGGTTCAATCCCTGGTTGGGGAACGAAGATCCCACATGTGCAGCACCATTTGTTGAAGAGAGTATTTATCCCATTGAATGGTCTTGGCACCCTTGTTGAAAATCAGTTGAGCAAGGATGTAAGGGTTTGTTTCTGAACTCTGAACTCTATTTCATTGGTCTCTATGCCTATCCTTTTGCCAGTACCACACTGTCTTGATTACTATAGCTTTGTAATAGGTTTTGAAATTGGGAAATGGGAGTTCTCCCACTGTATGTTGCCCCCATACTGTTTTACACTTGGCCTCATTAGGACTTTTGTGGGGCCTTCATAAAAAGAAATTTATGTTTTGTGACTGCATTGGTATAATGACGAATAAAATTCAGGTTTGATCATATTTTTTCCTTTCTTTTAAAAGAAATTAAAACTTTTTGTTGCCTCTAAATATATCATGGTACCTAGGCACTGAGCCTAACAGAGAATTCAAACCTGTTTCTCACTCTGAATGTCTTGCAGAGCTGTTTTCCGTCATGGGTTTGTTGGGGGAGAGGTCTGTAAACTTAAAAGGACCAGTTAGTAAATGTTTTATAAAGTCTTTGTAGGTCACATGTGGTCTGTCACATGCGTGTTTGCTTCCTTGTTTTCTTTTTCTTGCTTTTTTTTGTACAACCCTTTAATAATGTAAAAACTATTCTTCACTTTCCCCTGGTGCTCTCCTAGGGTCTGGGAAAGCAGAAGTCAGCATGGTATCAGAGTTCTCACTCTCTTGAAAGCTGTGTTGGGCTCTACCGTGGGGCCCAACAGCTCAACCAAACGCTTGCTGGGGCATTTGGTATTCGCAGGTTTTTTTCTGGCACAGTGTGAGTCTCTGCATGGACACCCGTCTGTCTACTTGCCTGTTTGTGTAAGTGGTCCTCTCCAGGCTAGACACCAGACTGTCGTGCCTACATCAGAGTCCTCTGTGTTCTTTTCCTGTTAATCCTTGTATTTGTAGAAACTCACTGTTTGTACATGTTCTCGTGTGTGTGGTAGGATGACTTGGTGTAGGTTTCATACTGGAAATATCAGAAGTAGTCCCCACATGCACAGTTCCTCTGACTCAGCCCCCCCGAACGGTTTAGTGTTTCTAGACACTGTCTTGGGATATGTATGTATATATAGGCAGGATTGTTGAATGATTGTTTGAAACACTGGTTCTCTGGGTTAGTTCCCCCCACCCCTACCCCTTTAGGGTACATTTTTGGGTGTCAGCAATGAGGAGTGCTACTGGCATACTACAGTGCACGGGACAGCCCCTCCAGAACAGAGTTATTTGACATAAAACGTCAGTGCAGAGTGAAGAACACTTTTAAAACAAGACTGGTATCGTGGGTGGTTATCTACTTAGTTTTCCATACCCTTCCTCCCATTAGAAAGGAAGTACTCTTTTTAGTGGCCTGGTAAAGTCACTTGCTTCGGTTTTACTTTTCTGTGGCAGGCCCGTGAGTGGGCGCTACCCTGAGTGGGTGTTCAGTCTCTGTGGTCCCCTGCCGAGATCCATCCTGCTCCTGACCGTGGTCCCTTCACCCCCTCTTCCTGCTGCCCCAGGATTACATCGCAGTGAAGGAGAAGTATGCCAAATACCTGCCCCACAGTGCAGGGCGCTACGCGGCCAAGCGCTTCCGCAAGGCGCAGTGCCCCATCGTGGAGCGCCTCACCAACTCCATGATGATGCACGGCCGCAACAACGGCAAGAAGCTCATGACGGTGCGCATCGTCAAGCACGCCTTCGAGATCATCCACCTGCTCACGGGCGAGGTAGGGCCCTGAGGCCAGGCGGGGCAGAGTGCCCCTGCACACCCTAAAGCCAGCGGCCGCCCCGCCGTATGCGCGCCAGGGTCCTCCAGGTTTATGGGGTGGAGGGTCGGGGAGGGATGCCTGCCAGGTATCTGGCTCAGGGCCCCTCTCTCTCTCAGAACCCCCTGCAGGTCCTGGTGAATGCCATCATCAACAGCGGCCCCCGGGAGGACTCGACCCGCATTGGGCGAGCCGGAACAGTGAGGCGGCAGGCCGTGGACGTGTCCCCGCTGCGCCGTGTGAATCAGGTGGGCTTGGGGCTTTGGGGCACACGTGGGTGGCCAGGAACGGCCACCAGGCTCTGGCAGAATCCTGCCTGGCGCAGCAGAGGCTGGCAAGTGGGAATGTTCATCTCCGTCTGCATGTTTACCTGAGGGTCAGGTAATGAAGGGTTCCTGGATTCCCACCCCACGCAGAGCAGGTCCTAGCTCTGGGCCCTCTCCTGGGCAGCATTTGATTGAAGGGCCAGTTTCATTTGAGTATATGTTTTTACACTGTTTTTTTTTATTTTCTTGGACCATTTGAGAGTCAGTTGCAGGTGTTTTGACCATTTCCCTGTTAACATTTCAGTGGGTGTCTCCCTAGAATAAAGATGTTCTGTCCCCACCGTCACCCCCAAGGAATTTAACAGCAAACTAACATTTGACATTACATCACTGTTCCAGTTTATGGAGCTGTCCCCAAGCATACCCTTTATAGCTGTTCGTTTTTAGTCAAGGGTTCCAGGCCAGGAACACATTGCATTTCCCTGTCACGGCTAGTTTCAAGTCACCTGTCATCAGGGACCCAGCTTCAGCCTTTGTGTCCGCACACTTTTTTGTGCCCCTCAGTCTGATCCCAGATCTAGCAGCATGGCACCTGGGCAGCGCTGTGGGCTCCCACTGTGTCTTGCCTCAGTTGGCCTGCGGATGGCAACGTGGTAGGCAGCATTTGTTGGGTCCCAGGGTACTGGAGAGCCGTGTCCCTGCGTGGTGTAGGGGCAACCCCTACTTAGCACAGGGACCCCTGTGCTCCCTAGGCCATCTGGCTGCTGTGCACTGGTGCCCGTGAGGCCGCCTTCCGGAACATCAAGACCATTGCCGAGTGCCTGGCAGACGAGCTCATCAACGCTGCCAAGGTGGGTGAGGACACCTGGGGGGGGTGAGTCTCAAGGGGAGGGTCCTCCAACATTGGAGCTAACCATCCCTTCTTGCAGGGCTCCTCCAACTCCTACGCTATCAAGAAGAAGGATGAGCTGGAACGTGTGGCCAAGTCCAACCGCTGATTGCCTGGCCGCAGCTGCAATAAACCTGCTTGCCCTTTGGGGTGGCGCCACCCACCTGTGCCGCTGTCTGTGCTCAATGGGGAAGGGTATCTGGGAGCAGGGGCTGAGGGGCAGGATGACTGGTGTTTTGGGGGAGCTGCCCATGTCCCTGGTGTGTCTTCTGGTCTCTCGGGACCTGGACTCACCAGGGGAGTGCTTGGCTCAGGAAGCGCCACTGACTCAGAACCATGGCACCTCGGGCTGCAGGCCTGGCTGCCTGGACTGTGCCAGCAGGTGTTGGAAATGAGGGGGGTGGGGTTGTCCTGGCAGAGATGTCACTGGTCTGGGGAGGGGCGTGGTGGCTGCAGCCCACCACCTTGAGAGGTGTGTTGCCAGGAAGCAGCCCCAGGGGGAGGAAGCCAAGGCCTGGGCTCTGGACCAAGACAGTTTCTAGCCCCTTGTCGTTGGCTGGACAGGGCTGGTCCGGTCCAGTCCACTGTGGGGTCAGCCTGCCTTCAACCCCCAGGACTCCAGAAGTCCCACTCTTCTTCCTGGACACGCTGCCCCCACCCAGAGCCACTGACACCCCAGGTTGCACTCACCCCACCAGTGGCTCTAGGTGGAGGATTCATGAGGTGTTGAAGGCTGGGAGTGGTGGTGGGGACCCCCTCTCCTGATGAGCCTGGACCGTCACTGCCCTGTCAGCCTGTGCCTCCTTCCTGGCACCCCGGACATCCGGCCAAGGTCAGGCTTGGTGTTCCCTGTCCTGGGGGCGGGGAGGGCAGTGTGACAGGTCTGGTGGGAACCTGGCATCCGGAGGGAGTGGCCCCACCACAGGCACCCTCCCATGGGGAGGAGCACTTCGCATCCAGCTGCAGGTAGGGCTAGGGTTGGGGTCAGAACAGGCAAGGAAGCGCCAGCCAGAGGGAGGAAGCACCAGCGGGTGGGAAGAGCCTGCTGGCCCGCTGGGGTCTGTCACTGCGGAAGTCGACTCTTGGGCTGCTGGCCACCTATCCTGAAGCTTCCGTCCTCTCCTTCATCTGCCTTTCCTGTCTGTCTTCTGTGGTCTCCCCAGGGTCTGTCTCTGCCCAGCTCTCCTGGGAGTCCCTGTGTCTCCTCTCCATGCCTGTCTGGGGTCCTTCCTGGGGTCACTCAGGTCCACCTGGCTCTTGGCTGGGGCGTCCCCCAAGTGTAGCTCAGAATCTGCGGTGCTCCCTGTCTGTCCCTGATGCTCTTCAGAACCCCTCTGGGTCTCACCTGCCTGTGTGCCTGTGTGTCCAGATCCTCTACCTGCACGCTCCCCTTCTCGGTCCCGATTCCCAGTCTCCTTGCCTACTGGCCTCTGCTCCCCTTTCTCTGGACGCCGCTGCCCTGTGTGGGGTGATCCTTCCAGAGCCCAGCCCCTGACCCTCCCCAGACCCCCTCTGCCGTCTCCCCCCGGCCCCTTCGCTGCCTGACCGCCTTTCCCCGCAGGCCGGGTCCAGATGCCCTGCTCTCGGCCGCCCTGGCTCCGCCGCCCCCGGGTCCCCCTGGGCTCGGAGCCCAGCATCCCGGGCTCGCCGTCCACACCCCGGTCCCCCGGCAGGGGGGAGGACGAAGACGAGGGTGATGAGGAGGAAGGGGACGGCAGCCGGGGACCCATCCTGCCGCCCGCGTCCCCCGTGGAATGCCTCATCTGCGTGTCGCCCTTTGACAGCGTATTCAAGCTGCCCAAGTGCCTGGACTGCAGCCACGTCTTCTGCCTCGAGTGCCTGGCTCGTCTGTCTTTGGCCACGGCGGGCGGCGGCGACGCGGTGGCCTGTCCCGTGTGCCGCGCGCCCACGCGCCTGGCCCCACGCCGCGAGCTGCCCGCGCTGCCCACGCAGCTCAGCCTGCTGCCCGGCTCCGCACGCGCCCCGCCGCCGCGCCAGGGCTCCGTGCGCTTCGACCGCCGGCGCGGCCTGCTCTACCTGCGGCAGCCGCCGCCCGCGCCCGGACCGCGCAAGGCCCGCCCCCCGCCGCCGCCGCCGCCGCCGCTGCGCCTCGGCCGCCCGCTGTCGCGCCGCCTGACGCTGGCCCGCTCGGCCTGGGTCTTCCACGCGGCCGTCGCCGTGGCCGCGCTGGTGGCCGCGGGCCTCGTGGTCACGGGCCTCTACATCTTCTTCCTCATCCCGCGCGCCACCACCTCCAGCCCCGCGCGGCCCCAGCTCGTGGCGCTCGCCCCGGCGCCCGGCTTCTCCTGGTTCCCGCCTCGGCCCACGCCGGCGGCACCCTGGACCTCCGGCTGGAGGCCGCGCCCCGTGGGCCCTGACCTGGACGCCGCCCCGCCGGGGGCTGCGGAGGACGCGCTGGAGCCCGAGGGTGTTCCCGAAGAGACAGAGACGCCGGACGGGTCCTTGGACCGCAGGTGGGGGGCGGAGGCTGGCCCTGGCTGGGCCCCGCGGGCACGCGGCGGGAGGAGGCGGTGGGGGCACAGTAAACGCGTCTGCGCCGCAGGCCCTGCCTCAGGCCTGGGGACCCCGGTGTCATCCTGACGCTCGCCATGATTCCCGTGGAGGCCTTAGAGGGCGCATGGCAAGCACGCATTTCTCTAGAGAGGCCTGGAGGGATCATTCCTGGCATCATTAGCACGGAGCAGGGACCCTCTCAAGGAGCACCCGTGACACCAATCCCTGTGGGCATCCAGCTGTGGGACCCCCATGTCTGTAAAGGTCCTGCTGGTAGGCACTCATAAACCAGCTGGGGGTACCCTCGATCCTCAGCTCTTGTGGGAGCCCAGCCGCAGAGTCCCCCTGACCAACATCGTGCAGTGGCCCTGCTAGGGGTACCCCATCCCTGATCCTCGTAAGGGTCCTGCTGAGTACACCCCAATCATCAGAGCTCCAGGAGAACGCTTATCCTTGGCTGGCACCAGAGCTTAAGTCTCTGATTTACTCATCCTTTGGGCTTTCTGCAGGTGCTGGAGGCCCCCATCTTTGGATGGCAGACTATTCCCTGGCCACACCTGTGAGTGGCCCACTGCAGGACCAACCACCCCACTCCTCCCCAGGCTGTGGAGTTGCTGCCTGCAGGCTGAGCCAGGGTGGGATCCAGCCATCTCCATGCTGGTCCTGCATTTGCTGCCTTACACACCTGGCTGGGGCTTGGGCTTGAAGGGGGAGGTGTGGCCTGGCCAGGACTGGGGAGAGACAGACAGGGCCTGAGCCTCAAAGACTGGCTCCCACTTGGGTCCTGAGTATCAACTTGCAATGGGGCCTCGACTTCCCCTATGGCTAGTGGCCTCTGGGATTCGCCTAATATGCTGAGGGGCAGCTGTGGTCACTGAGGCTCAAAGAGGCCAAGGTTGCCCTCTGGGTCAGCCAGTGTCATGTGATTTTGGGTGAGGGGTCGCTCCTGGACATCCCTGGCCCCTCTCCTTAGCCACTAGAGCCCTCATCACCCCCACCTCCACTCGTTAAATACTCAGCGTCGGTTACTTCATCTCCTCCAGGGCTCCATCAGCATTTTGTGGCAACCCTGCTGTACGCCAGGGTGAATGAAGCCTCAGCCCTCCCTCAGCAGGGAGAGTGGTCCTCCTCTCAGAAGCCTTCCTGGGTTAGTCACAGTGGGGTAGATAGCAGCCACCTTCTGCACAAACTGAACATGGACTTTCTGTCTCCCCCCAGGCCCTGGAGCCCCGAGTCTGCCTCACTTCACCCCAGGTTGGGATGCTGTGTGTGGCAGGTGGGCATCCAGCATTTTCCAGACAGAAATGTGACTTCTTTGGGGCTAGAGGCTCCTGTTTGATTTGTTTACATGTGTGTCCTCAGCACCTGGCATACAGTGGGTGCCAAGTAATTTTGTAGGGAGTGACAGCATTGCCGGTAACCAAGAAGCAACCCAGGAATGTCTGCGGGCATCCTAGGTTCACCCGGCTCCCAGCCACCTTGACCTAGGCATGTCAGCGGAGCTCCTTCTGATGGGAGCCGCTGCTTCCAGGTGGGAAGCAGGAGGAGGAACGTCAGGGTGTCCTAGGGAGTGTCTTCCTGGACCAGTTCTTGTCCCACTTGGGGCCCATGACAGGTACAGGGGCCAGGACCAGTGTGCTGGGTCACTGGGCAGGCACAGCCCAGCCTGACAGGGAGGAGACCTGGTCAGGCAGGAGCAGGATTGACTGGTGGTCTGTATTGGTTTTCCCCGGCTGCTGCAACAAATTACCACCAAATCAGGTCCTTAGAACGGCACGTGTTAGTTATCTTACAGTTCTGCGGGCCAAGGGTGTTGAAATCAGTTTCACCAGGCTAAAGTGGAGGTGTCCGCAGGGCGAGTTCCTTCTGGCTGCTCTGAGAGAGGATTTCCTTAGCTTTTCTAGCTTTTCTATCTGCATTCCTTGGCTTCCTCCTCTGTCTTGAGAGGCAACAGTGTAGCCTCTTTCAATCTCTTCCTGACTCTCCTGCCTCCCTCTTTCACTTATAAGGACACTGGGATTGCACTGAGCCCACCCAGATAATCCAGGATAACCTCTCCAACTCAATATCCTTAATTTAATCACATCTGCAAAGTCCATTTTGCCATGTGAGGTAACAGATTCACATATTCCAGGGATTAGGATCTGGATACCTTTGGGGGCCGTGACTAGGCTTACCAGAGGGTCTCCAATATGCCCCTCCTCATCCCTTCCCTCCTCCACCCCAGGCTGGGGGAATTACGGTGAGGGAGTAGAACTGGCAGGGATGGGCCCAGCCAGGGGGGTCAGAAGGGGCCCTTGGCTGGTGGTGCACAGAAGAGAAAGATGATACTTTCTGCCTGAGGGTGTTCAAGGAAGGCTGCCTGGAGGAAGAGGCCTCGGGGCTAAGGGGTAACACCAGCTGGCATTGAGGCAGGGGGCCCTAAGCAGGGAGCTGGTGGCTGAGGGCAGTGGGCAGGGCTGGCTCCTCCCTGTCCTAACGTGCTTCCTCCTCGGGACTGTGGGGAAGGGTTGCTTCTCCACCCTCCCAGCTGGGAGCCTGAGACCTCAGTCACTCTTCCTGTAAAATGTAGCCTACCTCGATGTCTGCCCGCCCACTGCCTGCCCACGAACAAAGGGGCTGCCTGAAACCACCCCGGGGCCAGGATCACAGGGGACTCCTCCCGACACTTGCCTACCAGCCTCTGTGGCCACCTGGAGCTGTGCTCTCCCGGCCCTCCCTCTGCCCACTCCATCCCTGCCGGACGCACCCCCCCACGAATCTGCCCCAGACTTGCTCCTCCTTCCACTGGTCCCAATGCCTGTGAACACCCAAAGTGTGGGAGTTAGCTTCAGTGCCTGGCATGGGTGCCCAGGGACGCCTTTACTGGCCAGACTTTGGTTCTCGCTTCTGTAAAACGGGAGACAATAAACTATTTGCAGGAAGAATTCGTTCATCCACAAGTATTTATTGAGCGCCTGCTGTGTACCAAGGGGGGACTCGGGGCACCTTGCGAACGAGGGAGTTCGCATGGCAGATGATGTCCAGAGGGCTGAGGAGAGGAGCCATCATCTTGGCAACACTGCCTCCCCCTCCACGCTCGTGGGGCCCTCAACTCCCCAAACCTTTTGCAGGCCCTCCGCCAGGTCTCCTGCATTTGCCCCCGAGGGGCGCCAAGTGCTCCACTCTACCGGGATCCAGCCAGCCTCTCTCCTCACGAGGGTCACGGAAGCCTCTGCCCACACCACACTCGTCTCCTGTCATTGGGGCCTTTTGTGTTCAGGCCAAGGGAACAAGGCCCACGGGGGGCCCTCGCTGGACCCTGAGAGCGGAAGTGTCCAGCTTACAGATGGGGAAACTGAGGCTGGGCGGGGCAGGGCGTGGATTCGAACAGGGACTAGAGAGCTTTCTGCAAAACACCTCCCCTCAACTCCACACCCTGGCAGGGCAGCCTCGCTTTTCCTTCCTCCCCGGGCCCCTCTCCTCCTCTCATCCTCTGAGTCTTTCCCGCTCACAAACCTAAGCGGTGTTCGAGGCGGGGAAAGCTAGGAGGTTGTCAGCTACGCGGACCAATCGGAGGCCGCATTCCGGGCTGGGGTCGTGACCTTAATTGCCATAGCAACCTGGCCCGCCTTCGCCCCGCCGCTCTGTAGAGCTGCGCGCGCATCTTGCCCCTCCCGGAGCCTGGTGGGAGGGGCAGAGAAGGCGCGCCAGCACTGATAGCCAATCAAAAGCTTGAGACTGTCGTTGCTATGGCGATTTTGTCCGCCTTCGGCCTGTCGCGCGCATCGCGTTCAGGCCGCAGTCTAGTGGGAGGAATTGGGGGAGGGGTGCGTGTGTGTGTGTGTGTGTGTGTGTGTGTGTCCGACCAATCAGGGGCCCGAAGCTGAAGCGAAGGCCGACCTGGGAAGTGCTGGGATCCTCCGTCCCAAGGGGGAAACAGGCTCGAATGGGGAACGTCTCCCCTAGGGGCACACACCTCGGCGGGGCAGAGCTGGGCCTGTCCTCCTAAGCTGCGGCTTCCTCTGCCCTGTCAGTCTCTGCAGAGGCTTGGGGCCAGAGGGGCCAGGAGAGACCTATGACCTGCGTCCCTCTTTCTGGGGCATGGATGTTTCCATTCTAATGGCCGTGGAAAACTCCACATTGGGTATGGGACGTCTCCCAGGAATCTTCCAGAAATCTACTCGTTTTTATTTTTAATAATAGCTTTCTTGAAATGTAATTCACACACCATACAATTTGCCCATTTAGAGTGTACAATTCATCGGGTTGTTAGTATGATCACACAGTTTATGCAACCATCACCACTATCTAATTTCAGAACATTTACAAAAAGAAGCCCCATACCCTTTCGAGTCATGTCCCATTTCTCCTTTTCCTCAACCCCTGGCAACCATTAGTCTACTTTTTGTCTCTATGGATTTGCCTATTCTGGACATTTCGTACCAATAGAATCATACAGTTTGTAGAAATCCACTCTTAAAAACAACAGTGTGTGGATTGTTCTTCCCAACCGGTGGGGCCAGCTCAGCCATGGGTGTGGACTCTGGAGCCAGAGAGATATGGGTGTAAATCCTACTCCTATTATGGCCTTGTTCTTAGCCCTTCTGAAACTCACTCTCCACTTGGAGAGTGGTGGGGTGTACTCTTGGCCTTGGGCTCTCCTGGCTTCACTCAGGCCGTGCTCCCTGCTCTCAGGTACTGGTGGGCTGTGACAGGGCTGAGGGTCTCTGCTGGATTTTGAGGAGCCACAGGAGGCCAGACACAACAGGAGCAGATGGGCCCTGGGGGCTTGTCCTCTGGCCAGCCTTGCTTCAGGCCAAGCATTTGTCCCAGTGAGCCATGGACCTACTCAATCTCTGTCGCATGCTGAAATTTCATCTCACAGTTCTTTCCTTATCTCAAGGGGCACCTGTGATATTTGCCAGGCTCTGGGCTGGCTGCTGAGGTTGTAGCAGTGAACAAGAAGGTCACAGATGTTCTTATTTCTCTCTTCCTTAGAAGTCACGTTCCAGGGCAGAGCTGGACAGTCCACAGCCAGACAAACCATTCATAGTATTCTTTAGGTCAAAGCTAAGTGTTCTGTGGAAGACAAAGCAAAATGATGTGACAAAGACTGTCGGGGGCCCAACCTCGATGGTGGGGTCAGGGAGTAGGAGCACAGATGCCCAAACAAGGCAAGCAGAGGCCAGGGAACAGCCTGCAAGGCTGAGAAAATGGCAAGAGCAAAGGCCCTGATGCAGGGACAGGCTTACTGGTGCCACCGTGAGGAGCAGAGGGCCATTGGAGGAGGGCTGGCCAAGACGGACAGGAGTGTGGGAGGGTTGATGTTGGTAAAGAGCACTTAGTGATACGTGGGTTCTTTTGTTTCTCTTTCTTTCTTTTTTCTTTTTGTTATTTATTTATTTATTTATTTATTTTTGGCTGTGTTGGGTCTTCGTTTCTGTGCAAGGGCTTTCTCTAGTTGTGGCAAGCGGGGGCCACTCTTCATCGCGGTGCGCGGGCCTCTCACTATCGCGGCCTCTCTTGTTGCGGAGCATAGGCTCCAGACGCGCAGGCTCAGTAGTTGTGGCACACGGGCTTCGTTGCTCCGCGGCATGTGGGATCTTCCCGGACCAGGGCTCGAACCCGTGTCCCCTGCATTGGCAGGCGGACTCTCAACCACTGCACCACCAGGGAAGCCCTCTCTCTCTTTCTTTCTTAAGGTATTATTTAGGAAGCCAGTCTAGGTACTTTATGAGCTTCATGTTCTCATACTTGAGGTATCCCCAAGATAAGGAGGCAGCTTATTCTTGAGAGATTCTGCCTGTTTTCCAGGGGGTTTAAAGCCTCATCGTATTTTGTGCTAAGAAGTAGGCTACAGTTGGGACCTCCCAGGTGATCCAGTGGGTAAGACTCCACGCTCCCAATGCAGGAGGCCCGGGTTCAATCCCTGGTCAGGGAACTAGATCCCACATACATGCCGCAGATGAGACCTGGAGCAGCCAAAATAAATAAATATTTTTAAAAAGGGGGGGGGCAGGAATAGAGACACAGACGTAGAGGACACGGTTGGGGGGGTGGGAAGGGGAAGCTGGAACAAAGTGAGAGAGTGGCATGGACATATATACATTACCAAATGTAAACTGGATAGCTAGTGGGAAGCGGCCATGTAGCGCAGGGAGATCAGCTCGGTGCTTTGTGACCACCTAGAGGGGTGGGATAAGGAGGGTGGGAGGGAGACGCAAGAGGGAGGGTCTACGGGGATATATGTATACGAATAGCTGATTCACTTTGCTATAAAGCAGAAACTAACACCATTGTAAAGCAATTATACTCCAATAAATATATTAAAGAAAAAAAAAAGAATTAGGCTACAGTCTTGAAGAAGACATTGATCTTTCTGCCTGTATTAGTTTCTGCCTCAGCCTTTTCTATTGTCATATATTGTTGCTGGGAGAATCCGGCACTGCACTGGGAGGGGACACCTGGAAGCTTGTGCCTGGTCTCTCCTAGAACCTGCCCTGTATGCCTCTTTCCTTTGCCAATTTTAATTTGAACCTTTTCATTGTAATAAACTGTAACTAAGAGTTTGAAAGATTTTCTGAGTTCAATGTGTCAGTCTTCGGAACCGAGGGCTGACACATTGTCAGTCAGTCTTAGTCAGTCTTCGGAACTGAGGGCTCTGAGGTAGCTCCTAGCCGTCTTGCAGGGCTTGGCATGGCCGCCTCCTTCCAGCTGCTGACTTGTGATGGGAGGGCGCCCTCGCGATCTTCGATCTTCACCTGCAGGCAGCGCTGGAGTCAGTCGCACTGCAACTGCTGAGTGTGGCCATCCCCATCCTCTCCTCCAGCAAATTCCTTCCAGCCACCTTTGTTTTACATGCCGCTCCTCTGGTTAAATTCTTCAGCTCTATGACTTCCTAATCAGGGGTCAGCAAACTTTTTCTGTAAAGAGCCAGATAGTAAATATTTTCACCTTTGCAGGATGTGAAGTTTCTGGTCACTGCTCAACTCTGCCACCATAGAGTCAAAGTACCATAAACAATATGTAAATGCATGGCCGTGGCTGTGTTCCAATAAAACTCTATTTATGGACATGGAAATATGAATTTCATGTAATTTTCATGTCATGAAATAGTATTCTTTTGATTTTTTTTTCAATCACTAAAAAAAGTAAGAACTGTTCTCATTTTGGGGACGAGACAAAAACAGAAAATGGCCTGTATTTGGCCCACAGGCTGTAGTCTGCTGAGCCCTGGCTTAAACTACTCACGACTCTCGACTTTGATTTCCAGGTATCCCCAGAAGCGAGTGTCCTTTCCTGACTGGTTGTGTGCATGTGGTCTGAGAAGCATCATTCACGTCTGCACCAGGCTGGAGTATGGCTCTTCTGATCCAGCCCGCTCTGGGTGGTCCTCCCAACCTCCATGGGATACAGACTTGGCTCATCAACACAGGTGGCCCCTCCCTTGCCCAGAGGCCAGTCCAGAGCTTGATGCTCCCAGCAGTTCTGGACTCCCCCCCAAGCAGAGTGAAGGGCTCTGTAGTGGGAAGAATAATGGCCCCCAAAGATATCCATGTTCTCATCCCTAGAATGTGTGAATGTTACTTACCTTATATGGCTGAAGAAACTGCAGATGTGATCGAGGATCTTAAAATGGGGAGATTATCCTGGATTCTTTGGGTAGGCCCTCAGTGCAATCACAAGTACCCTTCGAGAGGGAGAGAGAGGAGACAGAGAAAGAGATGTGACGACGGAGGCAGAGATTGGAGTAATGTGGCCACAAGCCAAGCAAGGCTGGCAGCCACCAGGAGGTGGAAGGGGCAAGGAACAGATTCTCCTCTGGACACGACGGAAGGCACGTGATCCTGCTGACACCTTGATTCTGGACTTCTAGCCCCCACAACTGTCAGACAATAAACGTCTGGGTTTTTTGGTTTTGTTTATTTATTTATTTATTGGCTGCGTTGGGTCTTCGTGGCTGCACGTGGGCTTTCTCTAGTTGCGGCGAGCGGGGGCTAATCTTCGTTGTGGTGCGCGGGTGGGCTTCAGTAGTTGTGGCACACGGGCTCAGTAGTTGTGGCTCTCGGGCTCTAGAGCACAGGCTCAGTAGTTGTGGCGCACGGGCTTAGCTGCTCCGTGGCATGTGGGATCTTCCCGGACCAGGGCTCGAACTCGTGTCACCTGCATTGGCAGGCGGATTCTTAACCACTGAGCCACCAGGGAAGACCTGTCTGTTGTTTTAACTCACCCAGTTCCTGGTCCTTTGTTATGGCAGCCTAGGAAATGAATACGCCTATTGTTCCTTCCCTTTCTGGACATTCCACCCTCTTGCCATTTCTTTTTTCTTTTTTTGTTTTTTTTGGCCACGCCACACGGCTTGCAGGATCTTAGTTCCCTGACCAGGGATCGAACCCAGGCCCCCGGCATTGGAAGCGCAGAGTCATAACCACTGGACCACCAGGGAACTCCCAGGATTGCCATTTCTAGTCTGACTTCCTCCCCTGCCTGTTTCCCACCTCTCTGTTCTCTGTCCTCTGCCTCTTATCTGCTCCTCTCTGCCATGCTCCTTCACTCTTCACCGCTCCTTCTGCAGTGCTCTCCAAGTCGGCCTGCACTTAGTGTGTCATGAGGTGTGCACATATGCTTGAATAGCACTTGAACACCAGCTGCTCAGTTACAGTTGGATTTTCCTGGGCCTGAACACATCCTTCTACACAATGTTCACAGATGAAACCTATTTACAGAGGAGTGTGTTTGAGAGTCTACCTTCAAGCGGACTCTCCATCTTCTGTACCTCATCCCTGTCTCCGTGCCCTTCATGAGGAATCCTCCACTCTGTGATCTTGCACAGTAGCCCTGACTCAAGCCTCCTCAACGGACATATTCTGGGTGTCAGACACATGTGTGATGGGGCTGTCCTCTCCTATCAAAGTCAAGATGCACTTTTGCCAGCATTTCTTGGCTTTCCAGTTGTTGACTTGGAGTGCGGGATGAGGAGGCACCTTTCAAGCAGGGTGTTTCTGTAAGAGTGTCACAAGTCCTCAAGGGAGGTCCTTCCACCCAGAAGACCACCCCTGTGACACATGTAGCCCAGTCTTTTTTATAATCTAAAATGTGTTTATTAGGATGGTTTCCCGTTCATCTTGATTCAGTGTGCTTTTAGTGCCTTTTTTTTAAACGTGTGGTTCAGTCTTAAAAGACTTACACTTAGCTGGGCATTAAGAAATAATCCTTGGGTAGGAACCATACATATGTGGGGCATGTGGGAGAGGATTCTAGTTCAGTGCAAAATTTCACCAGCACCCATCTTCCAGTAATAATAATGTGTTAATAACCATGGTGGTAATGAAGTAATAACACTTATTGAGAGTTCACTGAATTCCAAGCACTATGGTTTGCCTGTCATACCTTTTATTTGAAGCTCATAACACCTCCACAGATAAGTCCTAGAGGTTGTGAAGAAGCTAAGGACATAGACTCCAGAGCTAAACTACGTGGGTTCACATCCCACCCCAGCTAATAATAAGCTCCATGCTCTTGGACAAATAATGTAAGCTTTTTGTGCTTCAGCTTCCTTAATTAAAAAATGGGGCCAATAGGGAATTCCCTGGCGGTCCAGTGGTTAGGCCTCTGCGCTTCCATTGCAGGGAGCACGGGTTTGATCCCTGGCTGGGAACTAAGATCCCGCAAGCCGTGCATAGCGTGGCCAAAAATAAATAAATAAATAAAAAATAAAAATGGGGCTGATAATGGCACATGATTTCTTGGTGTTTGAGAGGCTCAAGTTGATATGGGTAAAGGACATCAAGCAGAACTCAAAATGTGCAGTACTTGCTACTATCTCTGTATCATAGGTGAGGACACCAGAGTTCACAGAGGTCCAACTGCCTGCCCCAGGTGACTCCTCCTGTCCCCAGTGAAATTATGCTTGGGTTGGGGTTTGAACCTGGGGATACAGGACTGTTGTGTGTGCAGAGGAAGATGTTACTTTTCTTATTTCATGCCCAATTTACTAACATGGATTTGTCAAACAATTAGCATTTTAAAACATTAAGCAATCCAAATTTCTAAATAATTATAGGTGGAATGAGTAAAAAAGCTTATGGATTTAAGAAACTAATTGTATCCATGCTGATTTCATCCCACTCCTAGGTATTTACTCAAGTGAAATGAAAACTATGTTCACAGGCTTATGCAAATATTCATAGCCACTTTATTCAAAATAAATAAAAAGTAGAAACAACTCCAATATCCCATTACCAGGGTGGATAAACACAGTGTGGTGCATCCATAAAATGAAATCCGTTAAGCCCATCAGAAGCAAAAAATTAATGATCTATGCGCAACACTATGGGGAAAAAATCTTAAAAGCATGAAGGTAAGTGAAAGAAGCCACGAAAAAAAATGATAACCTGTAAGACCCCCACATATGAATTCTAGAAAATACAAAATTATAGTTTCGTACATTGGCTGCACTCACAAGGTGACAGCTTTATGAGCTCCTACAAGAAAAGGTATGCAGGGCATTTTTTTTTTTAATATATAAATTTATTTATTTATTTATTTGGCTGCGTTACTTGTGGCTCCTGGGTTCTAGAGCGCAGGATCAGTAGTTGTGGCACAGGGGCTTCGTTGCTCAGAGGTAGGTGGGATGTTCCCGGACCAGGGCTCGAACCCGTGTGCCCTGCGTTGGCAGGAGGATCCCTAACCACTGCGCCACCAGGGAAGTCCTGTAGGGCATTTTTGACTGAAGGCTTTCCGCAGTGGTTGCCCGAGTAGAACTCTCTGGTGTTGAACTTGCTGCTGCAGACTTCAGAGGTGGGAGATATGACTGAAGGCCTTTCCACACGCCTTACACACACGGGATTTTGCCCCATCATGTATTCCTCAGTGGTAAAGAAGGGTTGCTTCTCCTCGAAGGCCTTTCTGTAAGCCATGCATGCATAGGGCGAGTTTTCAGCGTCCGTTCTCATGAGGTTCTGCAAAAGGGATTGTTGAGGTCCCAGCTGCTGGAGACAGGTACGCACTGAGCAGTGCAGCACAGGCTCTGGGACATCCACACCTCTGCCCACGTCCAACTACTGATCTTCCCGACACCTCCTCAAACTTTGCACTTGAAATGAGTGCATTTCAGTTGCACCTCTCTACGGCCGGGGTCACCTCGGCTCGGTCACCGCGGGTACAGGGCGTGGTGGGACCTCCCCGACTCTCGCGCCTCGCCCGCTCCGCGGGCCGCGGGCCCGGGGAGCCTCCTGGACGCCATGCCCCGCTGCAGCAACCCACTCTCTCCGCCCCGGCGCGGGTCCAGAGGAACTAAAGCCGACACTGGAAGTCCCTGCCCCGCCCACGAGGCTCTCCCGGAAACGCCCCCCTCCTGGGCTGTCATTGGCTACGTCGGCACGGACGCAGTCTGCGACGTCACTTATGGGAAACGTAGTTCGCGCCCGCCCCGAACGAGGTCGCGGGTGACGCGGGCGCAGACTTAACGGAGGCGCACGGGCGGGGCGGGGCGGAGCGGGACTTCCGGCGTTGCCCTGTGGTACCCGTTTTGCCGCCGCCGGTGGTCGATGCGAGCACTTTTGAGGGCAGCGCTCGCACCGCAGAGACCACCCCGGCTGAGAGAAGCGCAGGTACCCTCGCCGCGCCTTTGCATGCGCCGTGACCCCCGGGCATGACTCCCTTTTCCTGAGACTCGCTGTCGTACCCTGAGAACGTCCCGAGGTTGCTCCCAGTCCTCGGGCACATTTTCCTCGGTCGGCCGGAGGCTCCAGCGCGCTAGGCGGGGTGGCGGGTGCGGATCTCAGCTGCGTCCGCTGAAACTCTCTGCCCACAGGTTCCAATGGCAGAGGAGGCGCAGGTGAGTGGGAGGTGCGCCCCAGGCTCTCACCACCCGGATCCCCACCCAGCGGGTCCGGACTCTGAATGAGCCCGTGACAGGTGAGGAAGGCTATGACAGGTGAAGGGACAATCTATGCAGAGATAGAGAAGAGGAGGGCCGGGGGTCTCGGAGCTCCGTGTGTGGATCCCGGCGGCTGAGGGTTGAAGGGTGAGGAGGTCCTCTGTGCAGAGCTGGGGGTTGTCCTTGGCTGTGGGCCATTGGAGGTGTGGGGTGGACGAGGCAGGATGGGATTGAAGATGCTCTCTGTGGTAGCGCACTGGAGACACACACCACTGTGCACAGTGGAACGCGGGAGTTGCCAGTGGGGTGGACTGGCGAGGCTGTGGTGAGGGTGTGGAGTTGTACCATGCTGCGGTACAGTTATGTGTCTGGCATGCAGGAGGACAGACTGGAGGGCCCTTGGATGATGTACTCAGGCCTAAGAGAGAGAGGAGAACATAGGGGTTTTTCCTTATGAAAGGTGATCTCTGGGACACGGACGGAATTGGCTGGCAGGAAATAGGGTGGAGCCTGAGTGCTTGGCGGGGTACGTAGATGGCATCTCTCTGGTCACCAGCCTGTTGTTGTGGGCTGGATGCAGAATTTAGTAGCAGCATGAAGAAAGAGGCACCAATGGTACTGGGGGCCCTGGGAATCCTCTGAGATAGGGGTGTTAGGAGGAGGGAGGTATGAGGGTATGTTTGGGGTGCGGGCTCAAAGGGAAAGATGATGTCAGTGAGAGATGTGGCAGGACCCTGAGACACAGGTCAAGGGCATGGATGTGTTTCTCTGTTCATATTTTGGTTGGCTTTCTGCCCACTATTGACCCTAAGGCTCAGTTGAATTCATCATTACAGGCCCCGGTGACCTTTGAGGACGTGGCTGTGTATTTCTCCCGAGAGGAGTGGGGGCTCCTTAATTTGACCCAGAGGAGCCTGTACCGTGATGTTATGCTGGAGAACTTTGCACTCATTGGCTCACTGGGTAAGTCTCTCACACTTTCCCTCAGCAAACTGACCACCTCTGCCTTTAATCCATGGGAAGTTCTGTGTATCTTAAAGCCCACAGAGGCTGTGTGCTCTTCCCCTGCCTCTCTCTGAGGAGCCCTGTTGGCAGCCTCAACACCTGTTGCCCTACAGGCTCCTGGAGTAGGGCTTGGGGTTCAGATGTCTACAGTTTGCCTAACAAATCCTATCCAGCTCTTCCTCTTTCTGGCCGCGTGACTTTGCTGAAGCTGTGGGCCCTCTCTGCTCTAGTTTTTGCCTTCTTCCTCCAAAAGAAGTTTTGTAGGGGCCTCCCTGGGCCAGGTGTGAGCCATGAATTTAAATCAGTAGATCAATTTGGGCAGGATTGCTGTCTTTTTTTTTTTTTTTTTTTGTCGCGCTGAGTGGCTTGTGGGATCTTAGTTACCCGACCAGGGGTTGAACCCGCACCCTCGGCAGTGAAAGCGTGGAGTCCTAACCACTGGACCGCCAGGGAATTCCCAGGATTGCCACCTTAATGTATTTCAATCCATGAACATGGGTGTCTTTCTATTTATTTAGCTCTGTAATTTTTTAAAGTGTTTTCAGTGTACAAGGCTAAATTTATTTCTAAATATTTTATTCATTTTGATGCTCTTTTAAGTGGAATTACTTTCTTAATTTCATTTTAGATTGTACATTGCTAGTGTATAGAAATATAATTGATTTTTGTATACTGATCTTGTATCCTGCAACCTTGCTAAACTCATTTATTAGTTCTAATGGTTATTCTTTTTGGTGGATTCCTTGGTATTTTCTCTATATATAATGTCATGTCATCTGTGAGTAGAGATATTTTTACTTCTTCCTTTGCTTAACTGACTTGGCTAGAACCTCAGTACTTTATTGAATATAAGTTGTAAGAGTAGATATCCTTGTCTTGTTCCAGATCTTATGGGAAAAGCGTTCAGTCTTTCACTAATAAGTATGATGTTAGCTGTAGGTTTGTTGCATATGCCCTTTTCAGGGGAGGAAGTTCCCTTCTCTTGTTTGTTGAGGGCATTTACAGAGAAAAGTCGTTAGATTTCGTGCAGTGCTTTTCCATGTCTATTGAAATGACCATGTGATTTTTGTCCTTTATTCTGTTAACATGGTATATTACAGTAATTGATTTTCTATATTCATAAGAGTTATCAATGGTGTAGTTTTCTTTTCTGGTTATGTCTTTATTTGGATTGAGTATGAGGATAATTTTGGCTTCAGTGGATGAGTTGGGAAGTGTTCCCTTCTCTTCTTTTTATGGCACAGTTTGTGAAATATTGGTGTTAATTCTTTTTTAAAAAAAATATATTTATTTATTTATTTTGGGGTGCGTCGGGTCTTAGTTGTGGCACACGGGATCTTTCCTTGCGGCACGTGAGCTGCTCTCTAGTTGTGGCACATGGGCTCAGTAGTTGCAGCATGTGGGCTCTGTAGTTGTGGCGCCCAGGCTTAGATGCCCTGCATGTGACATCTTAGTTCCCCGACGAGGGATCCAACCTGAGTCCCCTGCATTGGAAGGTGGATTCTTAACCACTGGACCACCAGGAAGTCCCCTGGTGTTAATTCTTATTCCTGTGTTATTATTAATCTGTGACGCCATCTCGGCCTAGTTTTTTTTTTTTTTTTTTCCTGTGAGGGAAGTTTTGTCTTTTTTTTAAAGTCTATTCAGCTGTTCTGTTTCTTCTTCAGTCGGTTTATCTCTGCTCTTTTTTATTGCCTTCCTTCTTCTAGTTTTGGGTTGCTTTTTTGTTGTTGTTGTTCCTTGAAGTATACAGTTAGGATATTGGTTGAAGATTCTTTTTAAATAATTTTTAATTTATTTTTTAATTGAAGTGTGGTTGATTTACAATGTTTCAGGGGTACAACAAAGTGATTCAGTTACACATATAGAGATCTTTTTTTTAATATGTGTGTTGTGACATAAGAAATATATACTTTGTCTTTGTTCCCAGTTCCTTGGCATGCAGCTCCTAAAACCTTTGGAATCTCTGGAGTGATAAGAGAGTCTTTTGTATGCTAATGGGTTGACGGTGGCTGGGGACCCCTAGATGGTTTCAGGATGGGGGATGGTCACCAGAAAGACCAAGGCATGATTGTAAGGTTGGATTTTCAGCTACTCCCAACCCCTCCTCTCCACTTTCCTACCCTGACCTTTGGGGAAGGGAGAGGGGCTGGAGATTGGGCCAGTCATCAATGGCCAATGATTTAATCAATCATGCCTATGTGATAAAACATCCATAAAAACTCCTAAATGACCAGTTCGGAGAGTTTCTGGGTTAGTGGACACAGCGAGATCCTGGGAGAATGGTGCCATCAAGGGCATGGACACTTCTTACCCCCTATGTCCTCAATCCCCACCCCTGGCATACCTTGGCCTTTTCATCTCTTCCATTGGGCTGTTCCTGAGTTGTATCCTTTAAAATAAATTGGTAATAGTAAGTAAACTCTTTTCCTGAGTTCTCTGATCTGTTCTAACAAATTATTGAACCTGAGGAAGAATCAATAATTGTGAGAATCCCAGATTTATAGTCAGTTGGTCAGAAAGTACAGGAGGCCTGGGACTTTCCGTTGATGTCTGAAGTGGGGGCAGTCTTGTGGGACTGCGTCCATAACCTGTGGGATCTGATGCTAATTCCAGGTAGTTGGTGTCAGAATTGAATTGAATCCTTGAACACCCAGTTGGTGTCAGAGAGCTGGAGAAATGGTATGGAAAAGCCCCCATGCATGTGGTGTCAGAAGTGTTGTGAATAAGACAGCTCAGAGATGTTTCTGTAATTTTCCCTCTAAGCAATACTTTTCCC
Organism: Balaenoptera ricei; assembly: GCF_028023285.1. Taxonomy (NCBI): domain Eukaryota; kingdom Metazoa; phylum Chordata; class Mammalia; order Artiodactyla; family Balaenopteridae; genus Balaenoptera; species Balaenoptera ricei. The sequence continues at coordinate 184,106 of NC_082657.1, read as the reverse complement.
AATAACTTTTGGTATGTTGTGTTCTCTTTTTCTTTCATCTCAAAATGTTTTGTAACTTTCCTTGTGGTTATTTAGGAGTACTTAATTTAAATTCCATAAATTTGTGAGTTTCCCAGACTCACTGACATAGAGAATAGATTTGTGGTTGCCAAGGGAAGGTGGGGGGGCAGGGGAGGGATGGATTGGGAGTTTGTGACTAGCAGATGCAAACTATTACATATAGAATGGATAAACAACAAGGTCCTATTGTGTAGCACAGGGAACTATATTCAATATCCTGTAATAAACCATAATGGGAATGAATTTTTAAAAATTTGTGGGTTTCCCAAATTTCTTTCTGTTGTTGATTTCTGTTTTAATTCATTTGTAGTTAGAGAACATTCTCTATGATTTCAATTGTCTGAAGTCTACTGAGTCTTGTTTTATATCCTAGCAAATGGTCTATTCTGGAGAATGTTCCATGTGCATGTGAGAATGGAGGAGAATATGTATTCTGCTGTTGTTAGGTGGCATGTTCTATAGATGTCTTGGAGGTCTAGTTGATTTTAGTGTTATTCATGTGTTATATCCTTTTTCATTTTCTGCCTAGTGGTTCTATCCATATATGAAAGTTAGAAATTGAAGTCTCTAAATATTATTGTTTGTCTATTTCTTTCTTTAGTTACGTCAGTTTTGCTTCACAGGAGGGTCTTTTTTTAAAAATTGTGGTAAAGCAAATAAACCATGAGATCTACCTTCTTAACAAATTTTTAAATGTACAGAAGAGGTTCCAACAAGTATCTACTGTATAGCACAGGGAACTATATTCAGTATCTTGTAATAATCTATAATGGAAAAGAATATATATGTATATTTATATAACTGAATCACTTTGCTGTACACCAGAAACTAATACAACATTGTAAGTCAACTATATTTCAATTTAAAAAATAAATTTTACAAAATGAACATTACAATTGCTTCTCTGACAATTTTTTTTTTAAAATGTACAGAAGAGGTTCATGTTCTAATACTTGGTTTCCTTCCTGGTTGCCATGGTGACGTGAGATTCCTGTGGTACGTGTAGGGATGGGTCAGCCTTGATTTGGGCTGGCATCTTATTACCTTTCTACCTCCTAGGCTTTGCACCTTTGAGGTCCCTATGAAGGGTGAGGTGGCCCAAATGAAGGGTGAGGAAGAGCCCTGGGTGCCCAACATGGTGGACATGACTGTGGTCAGCAGAGCAGAGGCCAGGATGGGTCCTGGTCTTGGTGAATGGGGCTAGGGGTTGCCTTGGTTTCAGTGATGGGTATCTGAGTACACTGGCATTTTGGTGCTGGGGCCAGTGACCACACCTTATTCCCACCTTTCCTCTCCCCTCTTGTGGAATCACTGTGTGGTCTTGCTATCTCTACCATGGCTCTGGATGACCCACCTCTCTGGCCTCTGTGTCTTGTCGTTTCCTCTCCTCTGTGCCAGTGCAGAGCTGTCCACTGTGACCTCCTGTGTGTGTGATTTGAGATGCGTACATATCCCTCAGTAATACTTGAACACCAGCTGCTGTGTTACAGTCATGTTTTCGTTGGAGTAGACACAGCCTCTTCACAGTGCTTGCTGTCCCCAGCAGCTAAGGCCCTGCCGATACCCTTTGCACAGGAGTGACTTGGAGGCCCTGAATCCCTTCCCTGCACTGCTCCCATCTTTGTGTCCTGGTCCCTGTTGAGGTCTCCCCTATTCTGGGCTCTGGCAGAGCCCTGTTCCACTGGGCCAGCCCTTCCTCGTCCAGACCTTTCCTTGCAACCTCCTGGCAATTCTGTGGACTCCTTTATGGGTGTGTCCGACATGCACTGGTGATGAAGGTGCCTCTTCCCTCTAAGCCAGCTCTCAGTGACTGACTCTTCTGTCTCAGGTTTTCTGTGTAGACTGCGGGATGAGGAAGCCCCTCCCGAGCAGGTGAAGAGCCGCAGAGTCCGCCTGTCAGAGACCCCCTTTCTGTGTGGGGTGTCTGGGAAGGACATCCCTGCCACCTTAGGCTTCCTCCAGCCCCAGGCCACCCACAGAGAGGTGACACCACACAGAAGCACCGAGCGCAAGGCCTTCCCACCCAGCTCCACTCGCCAGCAACAGCAGGGAGCCCATGCCACACAGAAGCCCTTCAAGTGCAGCGACTGCGGGCAAGCCTTCCTGAAGGCCTTCACGCTCCTCGACCATCTGATCACTCACGCCAAAGAGAGACCCTTCAGGTGCCCAGCAGGTGGAAATGCCCCCAAGGAGAGCTCAACCCTGGTTCATCACCGAAAAACTCACACTGGAGAAACATCCCATGTGTGTAGTGAGTGTGGGAAGGCCTTCAGTTACCCATCTAAACTGAGGAAGCACCAGAAGGTTCATACTGGCATAAAACCTTTCAAGTGTAGTGAGTGCGGGAAAACCTTCAACCGCAAAGATGCACTTGTTCTGCACCAGAGAATTCACACTGGAGAGAGGCCTTACCAGTGCAGCGAGTGTGGGAAGTCCTTCAGCGTTCTGTCTACCCTCATTCGGCACCGGAAAGTTCACATTGGAGAAAGGCCCTATGAGTGCAGGGAATGTGGGAAATTCTTCAAATACAACCATAGCTTCATTCTTCACCAGAGAGTTCACACTGGAGAGAGGCCCTATGAGTGCAGTGAATGTGGGAAAACTTATGTGACCCGCTCTGGGCTGTATCAGCACTGGAAAGTCCACACTGGAGAACGTCCCTACGAGTGCAGCCTGTGTGGGAAAACCTTCACTACCAGGTCCTACCGGAATCGGCACCAGCAGTTCCACACTGAAGAGAGGGCTTATGAATGTACAGAATGTGGGAAAGCCTTTAAACATAGTTCTACCCTCCTTCAGCACAAGAAAGTCCACACTGGAGAAAGGCCATAGGAGGACGGGGATGTGGGAAAACCTTTAGCCATGGCTGGCACGTTGTTCAACATGAAAGGTCTCACTCCAGAAAGGAGATTAAGGAGAGTAGCCATTTGAAAGCTAAGCATGTCACACCCCGGCACCCACACTGGGCTGGCGCCAGGTATGTGGGAAGCGTTCAGGAGCTGTGTTGCACTCTCACCTGCCCAGGCTGTTGGCAGTGTTGAGTCACTGCCAGTTTCTGTGACAGAAGCCATCCCACTTCTACCACCTGGCAGGTCCCCTTGGTGTGCATCAGTCACTGTGTGTGCTCAGGGAAGCTGACCTCTGTGTTCCCCACTTGATAAAGGAGAGAATCATGAGTGGTGGAGCCCATAATGGGTCTTAGTCCCTCCCTCTCCAACTGATTTAGGTGTGGACATGACCTAGTTCTGGCCAAGAGTAGCTGAGCAGTGTCTGCTGGGGGCTTCCAGGGAAGGTTAACCATTTTCATGGACACTGTTGACACTACATTTGGTCCCTGTCGTGCATTTATCCAACCCTGGAACTGGCTCACACTGCTCTGGAATGTCTGGTAATAAAGGCCTTTTTGTTTAAACCACCCTTAATCTTTGCGATCTGTGTGTGGAAGGATTGAGAACAAAATTGGGCTCATGGATAGAGGGAACAGTTTCTGTGGGGGTCCCTGACTTTTGTCTGCCTCAGTGGGGACAGCAGGATGGCAGAGGACAGCTCCAGTCAAGGTTGGCCTAATTTGCACTGGTGCCTGAGACCTCCAGGGAAAGACTGAAGGGCTCTGTGGATAAATCTTCAGCCTAGATGTCAGGTTTACTTGAGGATCCAGAGCTCACCTGAAGAATGGGGTGGTTGGCATAAGATCCCCGTGTGACTAGGGACAAGCACCTGGGTTCCTTGTTCCCAGGGAATGTTCTGCAATCTCCAGCATTGGTCAGAAGAAGCTGTTTCCAGAATCAGCTCAGAAGCCATGCCCTCTGAAATCGAGAACGTGGAGGTAAGTTCTAGACTGGCCGTAAGTCCTACAGGGGACTGTTGGAAAGAGTAAGTGGACACAGAAGCACTGAGTGAGGTCATGTGGAGTGGGGAGTCTGGTAAACAAGAGGGTTTGAGCTGGTTCTAAAGAGGCATCCACAAATGTTCCAGGAACCGTGGTTTCACAGGGTGCGGCATGCAGAATTTCTCAGGAATTGCAAACCTTTTCCCTGTGTCCAAGGTCACTGTCAGCAAATAACCTACAGGTTTCCTGGATTCTCAGAGCCTTTCCGGGCATATTCACCTCATGGCCATCACCCTGGGACTGAAAGAAGATCCTGTAGTCCTAGGATGTGGCTTTTGTGACCCAGCTAGTGTTCCTGATGTCTCTGCACACCATGGCTTTGGCTGCTTTGGCTGCCGCTGTCCCAGGGCTCCAGGGAATGAAGTGGTTGAATCAACATATGGATCCAGATCTCTGTTTAAAATTTTGGAAACTTTTTTCAAAAGGTAAATAAAATGTCAGTTCAGCGAAACTTGTTATGTGGTTGTAGCTGTGTCCCTGGTCTAGAAATCGTGCTTCATGTCAAGAAGGAAATGTTAGCTGAGAGGTATGTTTGGGGAGAGAGCCACCAACCCCAGACTTGAGGGGCTTTGGGCCATGGTGCTCAGCCAGTACTGTGGGTTGGGGTTGGAAACTGCTGCTTCCTTTAGCTTCAGTGATTCCTCTCAGCCACCCCGATGGCAGGAGGGGTGGTGGCCACGCGGGGTGGGACCCTACGGAGTTCTCGCCAGTCTGCTCAATGTCTCTCCAACACCATAAGGCATACACCCACCCCCAGGCCTGCTCGGGCCCTTCTCCCTGTGTGTAATACTTGTCTGCCCCTGGCGTGGCGGTCTGTGTGGGAGCAGAGTTAGAGTCCAGCTGAGCAGAGTAGGGCTCAGATGACAAACAAGTTGGGGTAGGGTAGACTGAACCAAACTCCTCACCCCAGCCAAAAGGGCCGGCATGATCTGTTTCCTGACCTCTTGGCCTTCTTCTCCTCTTCATGGGCCACTGGGTCTCCTCATTGTTCATTCCTGCCTGGGGCCTCTGCACTGCGGTTCCCTCTGGCTGGAATACCCTTCCCCTGGAGTCACCTCCTCAGCTCTTCCCAACCAATCTGCAGTAGCAGCTATCACTTTGTCACCTCTGCTTCATTTCCTTCATAGCTCCAGCCACCCTGCAATGACGCTGCTTTAGTCTGTTTGCATGTTAAATTTCTGTACTGCACATCAGATGGAGATGAAATGTATCTACCACAGAGCTCAGGCAAGAGCCTGGCACACAGTAGGACCCCAGGGAATGTTTGGCTGCTCTGAAGGACTGTGCTGGGCCCAGACCACAGCCCCATCATCAGAGCTGACTCTGGGGAGGGAGAAGGTAGGACAGCACAGGGAAATAGTAGTACGTCCCCCTTCCTGCACTCCCTGAGTGCTTACACACCTACCCCAGGCTGTGTAAACTGCTGCTGTGCTCTGGAGACTGAACTCACCCAGCAGGGTCAAAACCCATAGGGGCCCTCCTGCATGAAAACTGACATTCTAGTAGGTGATGTAGACCAAATGTTGTGTCCCCCCAAAATACACAGGTTAAAACCTAACCCTCAATGTTTTGTATTTGGAGGTGCGGGCCTTTGGGAGATGATTAGGTCATGGGGGAGGAACCTTCATGAATGGGATTAGTGCCCTCATAAGAGACCCCCCCCTGAGAACTCCCTCTCTCCTTCCACTGTGTGAGGACACAGAAGACAGCTATTAACCAGGATCCTCACCAGACACCAAATCTGCTGGCACCGTGATCTTGGATTTTCCAGCCTCCAGAACTGTGAGAAATTTCTATTATTTATTAGCCACCCAGTTTATGGTATTTTTGTTCTGTCAGTTGGAATGGACTAAGACACGGGGAGACAGACATCCCTTAAGAAACCACACAACTGGCAACTGTGAGCAGGGCTGTGGAGGGGCCCCAAGTGTGTCGATGAGGCCCCTCCGGATGTTCTGCATTTCTGTCTCCTGGGGGCTCAGATGACCTCTGCAATTGGCTTTTACCTTTTAGTGAAGGGAATAAGTTATCATGGCTTGTATTCGTCATGGTTGATCCTTTTGTTGTAACTTTTTAAAAATTGAGCATTTAATGATTCTTTTTTACACTCTAGGGCTTATTCATATTTCACCAGTATACATGGAGACACACACACACACACAGATATTTCTCCCTTGGTACTGTTTTAGGTATATTCCACATGTTGTGATACGCTCTGTTTTCATTTTCATTCAAAATACTTTCTAATTTTTCTTTTGATTTCATCTTTGACCATGGATTATTTGTAAGTGTGCTATTTAGTTTCCAAGTGAGGGTTTTCCACACATCATACTATCCTTGATTTCTTATTGAATTCTCTCATAGTCAGGGTCCATACTTTGTATTATTTCAATTCTTTTCCATTTATCAAGCCTTGTTTTGTGGCCCAGAAGATGCTCCATTTTGGTAAATGTTCTATGTGCCTGTGAAAAGAATGTGTATTCTGCCTTTATTGGACAGAATGTTCTATAAATGTCAATTAGGTCAAGTTGGTTGGCAGTGTTGTTCGTCTTCTATGTCCTTACTGATTATCTGGGATGGATGTGGACATCTCCAACTATAATTGTGGATTTGTCTATTTCTCCTTGCAGTTCTATCAGTTTTTGCTTCATGTACCTTGAAGCACTGTTAGGTACATTAACGTTTAGGACTGTCATGTGTCTTGATTAATTAATCTCTCAACTGGCATGGGGTTAGTTCATTCCTTAACCCTCTCAGAGGCAATGGGAATGAAGCCATTCTAGTGAGCCTAGGACAATCCCAACACCCTCCAGGAAAGGAGAAGGGAGGCACAGGGAGGTGTTCTCTCCATGTATATGAAGGTGACTGCTGCAAATATTTGGATCCAGGCAGCTAGAAAGAGGTTTATGCTCCAGAGGCGAGACAGTGCTGCCTGGGTTCCTGGGCTGCTCAGAAAGGGCAGAGTAGCTTCTGAAGGCTCTTCCACATTAGTGACCCATTAGGTAATTTCTCTGTGGGTATTCTGCTGCATGAAGTTTGACGTGGCTGAAGACTTTCTCACGAAGATCATTTCTACAAGGCTCCACTCAGGTATGAATCCTCTTATGCTGAGCAAGGTTGCAGAGGCGGCTGAAGATTTTCCCACAGTGGTCACACTCGTAAGTCCTTTCTCTGGTGTGAACTATCTGGTGTCGAACAAGTGTGGATCTTTCACTAAAGGCTTTCCCACATTGGCTGCATTCGTAGGGCCTTTCTTGTGTGTGAACCCTCTGGTGACGAACCAGGTGAGAGTTATTGCTGAAGGCTCTCCCGCATTCACTGCACTCATAAGGCCTTTCCCCGGTGTGAACTCTCCAGTGATAAATGAGGCTGGACTTGCGGCTAAAGAACTTCCCACATTCAGTGCACTCATAAGGCCTTTCTCCAGTGTGAACTTTCTGATGTTTAATAAGAATGGAGTTTTGGCTAAAGAATTTCCCACATTCACTACACTCATAAGGCCTTTCTCTTGTGTGAACTCTCCAGTGCTCAATGAGACTGGAACTGTGAGCAAAGGCTTTTCCACATTCGTTGCACTCGTAAGGCCTTTCTCCAGTGTGAATTCTCCAGTGCTGAATCAGGCTGGAGTTGCGACTGAAGGCTTTTCTACATTCACTGCACTCATAAGGCCTTTGACCAGTATGTACTTTCTGGTGCTGAATGAGGGTGGAGCTATTGCTGAAGGCTTTCCCACATTCACTGCATCCAAAAGGCCGTTCTCCGGTGTGAACTTTCTGATGTCGAAGGAGGTGAGAGCTTTGGTTGAAGTCTCTTCCACATTCACTGCATTCAAAAGGCCGTTCTCCAGTGTGGACCTTCTGATGCTGAGCAAGGTTGGAGTTATTGTTAAAAGCTCTCCCACATTCATTGCACTCATAAGGCCTTTCTCCAGTGTGAACCCTCCAGTGCTGAATGAGAGCAGAGCTGCGGCTGAAGGCTTTGCTACATTGATTGCACTCATAAGGTCTTACTTGGGTGTGCACTTTCTGGTGCCGAAGGAAATTGGAGCTTTGGCTGAAGGCTCTTCCACATTTGCTGCACTCAAAAGGTCTTTCTCCAGTGTGAACTTTCTCATGCCGAGTGAGGTGTGACCTGTTATTGAAGGCTTTCCCACATTCACTGCATTCATAAGGCCTTTCTCCTGTGTGGATTCTCTGGTGATGAACAAGTGTGAGTTTGTGGCTAAAAGTTTTCCCACAATCACTGCACTCATAGTATTTTACTCCAGTATGAAATTTCTGGTGCTTCCTCAGCTTAGATGGGTGACTAAAGGCCTTGCCACACTCCTTACATATGTGAGATGTTTCTCCAGTGTGAAACTTTTGGTCATTAACAAGAGTTGATTTCTCCTCTAAGGAATTTTCAACTCTTGGGCATCTAAATTGTATCTCTTCAGAGTGAGTTCTCAGGTGGTTGAGGAGGACAGAACTCTTCTGGAAGGCTTTTCCATAGTCACTGCACTTGAAGGGCTTCTGTGAGGCATGGACTTCTAGGAGCTGCCCAAGACTGGAAGGATGTGGTAAGGCCTCCCTGCACTTTGTGCTGCTGTGTGGCTTCCCACTGCCATCTGTGTTTGGGTGCTGGAGGAGGTCATGGCCATCCGAGACATCCTTACCACCTAACCCACATGTAAAGGGCTTCTCTGATAGACAGACTATTGAGCTCTTCACAAACAAGTCCCTGTCCTTGTCCCATTTGAAGGGCTTTTCTCCACTGTACTCCTTCTGATGCTGGTGAAGGTTTGCACCAAACCAAAACTCTCTGCCACATGCTACACGTGTGTAGGGAGTCTCCTCAGCGTGTGTTCCTTGATGTACATCCAGGTGCAAAATGTCTTTCAAGAATGGGTCACACGTGTCACAACTGTCAGCCTTCTGGGTGGAAGGATGTGCACTGAAAATCCTGACCTGTGACACCACATCTACAGAAGCATCCTGCTTGGAATGTACCTCCTCATCTTCCACTCCATGCCAACAACCTGAAAGCCGAGAAATTTCTGGTTACTGAGTGTTCCACTTAGTGGAAAGGGTAACTTCATTAGAAATATGTGATTGACACATACAGAAATGGGCCCAAGGGTTTGTTGATAGGCCAAGGGGGCCAGAGTAAGAGTGAAAGGCTCACTGTGCAGGACAGGGCCCAGCAAGCCACAGAGTAAAGGGGCCTCACCGGAGCCATGGACACAGAGGCAAAGAACTTGAAAAGACATTTCTCAAAGAAAGATAAATATACACAAATGGCCAATAAGTACGTGAAAAAATGCTCAACAGCATTAGTCATTAGAGAAATGCAAACTCAAACCACAATGAGATACCACCCCACTAGGATAGCTATAAGAAAAAAGATAGTAACAAGTTGTTTATGAGGAAGTAGAGAAATTGGAACACTCATACACTGCAGTGGGAATGTAAAATGGTGCTGCTAATTTGGGAAACAGTTTGCGAATTCCACTGCTATGTATCTACCCAAGAGCAATGAAACATATCTACACAAAAACTTGTACCTGAACGTTCATAACAACCATAATTTTTGTAACAGTCGAAAAGTGGAAACAAGCCAAATGCCCATCAACTGATGAATGGATTAAAAAACTGGTATATCGATACAATGGAATATTATTCAGCCATAAAAATGAACAACATATTACTGATATGTGCTGCAACATGGATAAACCTCAAAAACATTATGCTAAGTGAAAGCCAGTCACAGAAAAATGTATATTGTATGATTCCATTTGTATAAAATATCTAGAATAAGCAAATCTATATAGTCAGAAAGTAGATTTCTGGTTGCCTAAGACTCAGGAGGAAGGGATGAGGGGGGATGGAGAGTGACTGCTAAAGGCTACAAAGTTTTACTTTAGGTAATGAAAATGTTCTAAAATTAGAGTATGGTGATATTTATTTATTACCTCTAATTTTTAAAAATTTTAATTGAAGTATGTTGTGTTAATTTATGCTGTACAGCACAGTGATTCAATTACACATACATGTACAATTCTTTTTCATAGTCTTTTGCATTATGGTTTATCACAGGATATTGAATACAGTTCCCTGTTCTATACAGTAGGACCTTGTTTATCCATCCAATATGTACTAGTGTGCATCTGCTAATCCCAAACTCCCAATCCATCCCTCCTCCAACTCCCACCCTTTGCAACCACAAGTCTGTTCTCTATATCTGTGAGTCTGTTTCTGCTTCATAGATATGTTCATTTGTGTCGTATTTTAGATTCCACATATAAGTGATATCACATGGAACTTGTCTTTCTCCTTATGACTTACTTCATTTAGTATGATAATCTCTAGGTCCGTCCACGTTGCTGCAAATGGCATTATTTCATTCTTTTCTAAGGCTGAGTAATATTCCATTGTATATATACACCACATCTTCTTTACCATCTGTTGAGGGACATTTAGGTTGTTTCCATGCCTTGGCTATTGTAAATAGTGTGGCTGTGAACATTGGGGTGCATGTATCTTTTCGAGTTTTCTCTGGATATGTGCTCAGGAATGGGACTGTTGAATCATATGGCAACTCTATTTTTAGTTTTTTAAGGAACCGCCATACTGTTTTCCATAGTGGCTGCACCAATTTACATTCCCACCAACAGCGTAGTAGCGTTCCCTTTTCTCTACACTCTCTCCAGCATCTGTTATTTGTAGACTTTTTAATGATGGCCATCCTGCCCAGTGTGAGGTGGTACCTCATTGTAGTTTTCATTTGCACATCTCTAATAATTAGTAATGATGAGCATCTTTTAACGTGCCTATTGCCCATCTGTATGTCTTCTTTGGAGAAATGTCTATTTAGGTCTTCTGCCCATTTTTCGTTTTCTTTTTCTTAATTTATTTTATTTTTATGTATTTTATTTTTGGCTGTGCTGGGTCCTTGCCACTGCACATGGCCTTCTCTCTGGCCGCAGCGAGGGGGGGCCACTCCTTGCTGCGGTATGCAGGCCTCTCATTGCGGTGGCCTCTCTCCAGCTGCGGAGCACGGGCTCCAGGCATGCGGGTTCTAGCATTTGTGGCACACAGGCCCAGCAGGTGTCTGCCCATTTTTCAATTGGATTTTTTGTTGTTGTTGTTACTGAATTATATGGGCTGTTTGTATACTTTGTAAATTAAACCCTTGTCAGTTGCATCATTTGCAAATATTTTCTCCCAGTCCGTAGGTTGTCTTTTTGTTTTGTTTATGGTTTCCTTTGCTGTGCAGAAACTTGTAAGTTTCATTAGGTCCCATTTGTTTATTTATTTATTTTTTTCTATTGTCTTGGGAGACTGACTTAAGAAAACTGGTACGATTTATGTCAGAGAACATACTGCCTATGTTCTCTTCTAGGAGTTTTATGGACTATGGTGATATTTATACAATGAGAACATACGAAAAGCCACTAAACTGTACACATTAAAAATGTGAACGTGGGACTTCTCTGGTGGTCCAGTGGTAACGAATCCACCTTCCAATGCAGGGGAGACGGGTTCGATCCCTGGTCGGGGTACTAAGATCCCACATGCTGCGGGGCAACTAAGCCCGTGTGCCACAACTACTGAACCTGTGAGCCTCAACAAAACAGCCTGCGTCCCATAAACTACAGAGCCCACATGCTCTGGAGCCTGCGTGCCACAACTAGAGAGAAGCCTGTGCACTGAAACAAAGAGCCTGCATGCTGCATCAAAGATCCCACTTGGGCTTCCTTGGTGGCGCAGTGGTTGAGAGTCTGCCTGCCAATGCAGGGGACACGGGTTCGAGCCCCGGTCTGGGAAGGTCCCACATGCCGCGGAGCAGCTGGGCCCGTGAGCCACAGCTACTGAGCCTGCGCGTCTGGAGCCTGTGCTCCGCAGCAAGAGAGGCCGCGACAGTGAGAGGCCCGCGCACCGCGATGAAGAGTGGTCCCCGCTCGCCGCAACTAGAGAGGGCCCTCGCACAGAGGCGAAGACCCAACACAGCCAAATTAAAAAAAAAAAAAAAAAAAAAAAGGTGAATGTTATGATTTGTATCAGTAAAGCCATTAAAAAAAAAGTCTCTGGGGGAAGGGGCAGAACCTAGGCATGGCCCCACACTAGGTCACCCCGCCAGGAACTGGTCAAGCTCAGTGGGATCCTTTAGGCAGACCAGAATGCCTGATCCCCAACCTCTTCTCCCACAAGGCCTCTGTGGGACATAACAGCTATTAGGATTGCTCATCAGGCTGCTCAGGGAGAAACAGGGGGAGTGCATACAGCTCAGTCCCAGCACTCACAGCACCTACAACAGGAAACCTGAGAAGGAAGCAGTGTCCATGGTCCAGATTTGGGATGAACAGAGCTTTCTATGGGGAGAAGGCATAAGGCAGATGCTGGCCACCAGGCTGGGCAGGGCATAAGGGCCTTACCAAGTGAGGTCATGAGCTCCAAGTTCTCCAGCATCACGCTGTGGTACAGCTGCCTTTGGGCTGCATCAAGGAGCCCCCACTCCTCCTTGGAAAAGTGCACGGCCACATCCTCAAAGGTCACCAGACTCTGCAATGATGAGACAGCTAAGCCAGGGGGCCAATAGGTAGGCTGAATAACAAATAGTCAAATGGGCACATCCAGGCCCTTGACCTGTGACTCAGAGTTCTGCCACATCTACCACTGGCATCTCCTCTTCTCATGACCCCCTCAGTCCATCCTCCCCTCACCTACCTGCAGCTCACCCCCCTCTTCAGGCCCTCACCTCAGAGAAGACAACAGGTGCTGGCACCACTGGTGTCCTTCTCTCCTCATAGTCCCACTGGCCACTTTATCCAGACCAAACCAAACAAGAGGAACAAATGGAAGGTGGATAGATGGATGCTGTTTCAGCTCTAGGTTGGCACATAGCCCACTTCCCCCATTGGACAATTTCCCTTGTGTCCTCCAGGTCACACCTCCCAAATATAAGAAAATTTGGGCTCTCTTTTTTTCCTTAAGCCTCTAGTACCAGGGCTCATTCCCTTACCTTGTACACATAGGACCATACCTTCCTCATATCTCCACTCCCCACAGCCCACAATACCATCGCCCCTCTCCCTGGCCACACCACAAGCATCTCCCTAGTGTACCCATATACCACTATGTACATAGCTTGTCGACAAAGGCAAGCAAAATCCAATACTAACCTTGCACTGCCCTTGATTGCCAAAACTTCCCACTGACAGAGACAGCCCTCACTCCTCTATTTAATGCCTCCCTTCTTTGCTCTGTTGCTTCAACCTTGCACCCCAGAACCATGAGTAAGATCTCAAACACCCTTATTCTCTTCCAGCTCTGACCTTGCACATGCTGTCCCTTCACCAGTCATAGCTGTCCTTGCCCTTCCTAATACACGAATCCCAGACCCGTTGGCCCCCACTCTTGGCTTAGGAACTCTTAGCTTGGGCTGACCCTTTATGTCCCTGCTACTCCAATAGTCTGACAAAACCCCCTGGACCCAAGGAGGATGGCCACAAAAACCTGGTGAGCTGTAGAGAGGTAAAACAATCTAACCTCGGGCCCCTCTGTTATCCTACCTGTTACTTCCATGCTTCATTTTTTCATCCCAAGTCTACACTCTACTCAGAGGCTTGGTCATAATCCTGAACCCAGCTCACAGCTGCACACAGTGTCTAAGCACAAGCCTCCACCCCTTAGATGTCTCCAGCCTGGACCCGGCAGAAAGCACACTTGGCACCTCAATTTGGCAGTCTCTGGGACATTGTCTTTTAATATTTATTATTTATTTAGGCTGCGCCGGGTCTTAGTTGCGGCACGCGGTATCTTTAGTCGTGGCATTTGGACTCTTAGTTGTGGCATGCGGACTTCTTAGTTGCGGCATGAGGACTCTTAGTTGTGGCACACATGTGGGATCTAGTTTCCCGACCAGGGATCGAACCTGGGCCCCCTGCATTGGGAGCACAGAGTCTTACCCACTGGACTACCAGGGAAGTCCCTCTGGGCCATTTCAAATACAATAAGGCCAAAACCCAACTCTTTATCTTCCCTCTGAAATCTACTTGCACCAACTTCCACATCTGGAAAACCTATCAGGGTCAACCAAGATACCTCATTGCCACACATCAGGAAATCTAGTCCGTCCTACTCAAAAAGCACATCCAGGAACCAACCACTTGTCCTACCTCACAGGCACCTCTAAGAGCACACACCTGGACTACCGCAGTCTCCTCCTCAATGGTCTTCCTGCCTGCAACCGCACCCCACCTCCCAGTCTCTTCTCCACCCAGCATCCAGAGGGAGCTTGTTAAGATCTGAGTCAGAACACCTCCCTCCTCTGCTCTACACTTCCTGTGACTCGCATCACACTGCGAAGAGAGGCCCCAGCACCTCACTCTGCTATTCCAGGCCTGCCTCCAGTTCCCCTGCTCGTTATTTCCACCAGACGAAATGGAGACCTGTGGTTTCCCTGAACACTTCCACCTTATACTCACCTCCAAGCAACTGGCACATACTGATCCCTGTGCTAGGGGCACCTTTCCAGACCTTATCCCACGTGATCCGCTCCATATAACCTCTGACCTAGGTTCCGGATGCTAGGACAAAGTGACTCTCATGGCCCCAGACTCATGTGCAGGTGAAGAATTTGGGACACCACCATTCTCTAACGGGCTCCAGGCTCAGGAGGGCGGGGATCCCAGCGGGTGAGGACCTGTGCACCCGCCACTCACCTGCGCCGGGTCCATCTGCGACGCTGCAGGCCCGGTCACAACCTGTGGGCTGGGCGGGGCCCTGCCAGGCGGCGACCGGGACAAGCCCAGCGGGCTCATTCAAACCCCCACACCCACTGGGTGGAGTGACCGCAGGCTGACGGTCTCACTCAAGGCCTTTGTTTTCCCCAGTATGATATAGGAGCTGTCTCCCGGGAATGTGGGACGAAAGCGGGGCGCGGAGACTCTCTGCGTCCGTCCCACTTCCGGGAAAACCGAGGCTCAGGAAGGAAAGGCCGTCAGCCGAGGGTAAAAGTGACTGCCAAGATGCGATGACGGTTCCAGCACGTCCCCCCCACCCCGGCCCCCTTCGCCGCACTTCCCAGCGACGGTCTGCGCATAGCCCCACCCGCCGCAAAACGAACACTGCAATGGCCGCGCCGGAAGTCCCGCCCCACCCCCTGCAGCCAACGCGAAAACACCCAAATCCTGACCGTTCACTGGTTCAAGGCTCGCGGCCTCCTATGGCGCTTTTCCCGGAGCCAATCGCGGTGCCTCCTAGTCGTTGCCTAGGTGATCAGGAAGGGCGCACGTTGCGTCACGGCTCACGAGACACGAACTACATTACCCAGAAACGCCCTCGCCGTGCGACCGCACCCAGTGTTGACCAATGAGAGCCCAGGATAGGGACCAATGATAACCTAGGGGAGGGGCGATTCCGGAACGGCCGCGCCGGTGGGGGCGGGACTTCTGGGGTCGGACCATTGCTTGATTGTACTGCCTTTATGTCGGCACTTCGTGGAGGGACGTAGTTGCTGGGCTGTGGACAGCATCCAGGAGGCTCCCCGCCCGCGGAAACGGGAGTAGGGTAGGTACGAGAGCCTGGGAGGTCCAGCCGCTGTGCCTTGTACGCCCCATGACCGCAGCGAACGTCCCGCCTCCCCGAGCTCGTGTGTCCTCGGCTGTCGGGGGACCGCCTGGCGCCGGGGTGCCTTGCGGTTATCTCCGTCAAGGCCCGTCTGTGTCCGTGGCCGCCCCGGAGTCGTCGCCCTGTACGTTGTGTCCGCTTTACGGAGAAGAAGACCCAGGCTCAAAAGCCAGCCATTCTGAGGTCTTGACCCAGCATGTAGCTGGACTGCGGGCGTGATAAGCGAGCCGATCGACTAGGCACGGATGAGGTAGAGTCTCCTGACCTCCACCTGGCTGGACTCCGAACCCCAGTGCCCCAAGTCCCTGACTCAGCCTCAGGCCTGGGTGTTCAGGACAGTGGAACGTTCACAGGTAAGGGGTCTCCTTTTCAGAATCCAGTGTGATAAAATGTGGAGCGTGCAGGCGGAGGAATGTGCATGTGCGAAGACTCGGAGGTGAGACTGACCTGAGAGCATTCAGGAAAGTTTTCCAGTCTCCGTTGGTAACCGAGGGCGTGAGGGTAGGAGTCCTACCTCTGTTGACGGGCTGAGGATGCTGGGAGCCACAGAAATTTTTCATTAGAAGATGGATGGCCGTGATCTGAGTTAGGATTTTGAAACTATCCCAGTGGAGCCCGCGTAAACACACTGAGCAGCCTTGTGGGAGAGGGGTTGTGGTGGGGCTGAAAGCAGGCAGCTTCATGAGGTTGCTGCTGCAGGTATATGTCGGGTGACCTGCGCAGAATAGAAGCAGGAGAGGTGGGAGAGATACTCAGATTCTGGATGTGTCTTTCAAAGTGGAGTTGATGGGGCCTCCAGTTACACGTGGAGAGTGAACGTAGTGGAGGGTAAAGGGCCACCCAAAGTGTTCAGATAAAGAATGAGATGGAGATCGGAGGTTGGCAGGAGGAGTACGTTTGGGGGAAGATTAACAGTTGGATTTTGTACGGGTAGAGACTGAGTTGTCTGGAGGCCTCTAGGTGGAGGTGACACATGTGTCCGTGAACAGATAGGGGATTTTGATTTGGCCTCCTGATTTCCAGACTGCAGTGCACTGGTGGCCTGGACCAGGGAAGATGCTGAGAATGGGATTTTGGAAGGAAACTCTTAGGTTGTTACAGATAGGCCTTGAGGTGAGTGTGGGGTGTCCAAACTAAGGACCAGTAGCTGAGTAGATGAGGTGGGTGCAGAAAAAGAGAAGCATTGTCCAAACACCAGTGGGCATGGGGAGAGTGCGTACCCAGGAGGACGGCCCATGCTCTCAGATACGAAAGGGTGGGCAGGTGTGTCAGGGGACAGGGTTTGGGAGACATAAGGGGAAGTGTGTGGCAGGACAGAGACTGGCGTGTCAGGTCCAGTGCCCCATGCTTAGAGCACATTCATGTGCTCCTTGCCTGCTGTTGCAGGACCCAGTGACCTTTGAGGACAAGGTCGTGTGCCTTTTTTTCAGAAGAAGTGGGTCTCCTTAGTGAGGCCCAGTGGGGCTTCTGCTGTGATATGGTGCTGTCTTCACCAGGTCAGGCTGCCAGTTTCCCTGTGAGAGGTGCTGCTGGCCCTAGTGCTGTCCAATGTTCTGCTACCTCTCCTCCCAGACTACTGTATAAACAACCCCCAACACCTTTTGCCTTGGGACCTTGACAACTGTGGTCCAAGGTCAAAAATATCACAACCCGAGTAGCCGATCACATCCAGCTTGGTTATTTTCTGGTCCGATGAACCAGTCAGGGTCTGTGACTTTTCGGTCCCTCTATCACACCTCCTCCAGTGGAAGTTTCCTGCCAGCTGCCCCTTGTCAGCGCCTTTACTGGCTTTATGGGCACTAACATGGCCATTGATTCAGGGGCCACTGAGCATTTCTAGTGAGGCCTTCCCGGGATGTTCATTTTGTGAGGTTCAGTTCTCCCAGATGCGTAAGTAATCCCCATCCACCTTGGTCTGTCATGGGGCGAATCAACCCTGACCTGGGGCTGGCTGACCTCTCACAAACGCCTTGATCCCCCTTAAGAATTACTGTCTCCACCCACCCCAGTGCAGTCACCCAACTTGAACATCGAAAGGGGACCTGGCTGGTGGACAGGGTGGCTCGAATCAGTTCATGACCAGAGACCCACGGAAGACCAGTCCTGGTGAGTGCAAGACAGGTGTGGAAGGGCCTGTGGCAGTGGGCTGATCTCTTACCTGGTGCCTGACCTGTGTCTTCTGTTGCCCTGGCATCAATGTGAGCACCCATGCCTCTTTTCTATCTTTCTGACACCCCTTCCTAATTTCCTCTGACTTCCTGTCCCCTGGCTAACCCCTCTTGGTCCTTTGCCTCTCAGCCTCTCTCTTTCTCCCCTCTTATGGCCAGGTCCTCCATCACTGGCCTCCCCTTCACATATCCTTAAATAGTTCTTGAAAACCTGTTCTTCCATGAGCCTGACTTGTTCCCTCTGAGGAAGGTGAGCACAGTGTCAGGGGTCCCAGGCCTGGACTCCGCTCACTGCACAGCACCTGTCTGTCACCAGACACTGAGGCCCTGCCAGCTCCCCATTCTGCAGAATCCACAGAGAGCTGACACTGAAAGAGACACCTGATCAATGCACAGCAAATGGAGAGGTGTTCAAGGAGAGGTGTTCCCTTTTCTACCACCAAAAAAAACCTTAAGAATGGGAAAAAAAATCCCAAGTGCATTTTGAAGGCCTTCACCTTTGTCTCCATCCTGAGAAAGCAGGAGTACATTCACACCTTTGAATGTTACATGAGAAAGCCTCCAGCCAGACCTCTATTTCCATTGAGCACCAAAATATTTGCCCCATAGAAAGCCCTTATGAGGGCTTCCCTAGTGGCGCAGTGGTTGAGAATCTGCCTACCAATGCAGGGGACACAGGTTTGAGCCCTGGTCTGGGAAGATCCCACATGCCGCGGAGCAACTAGGCCCGTGAGCCACAATTACTGAGCCTGCGCGTCTGGAGCTTGTGCTCCGCAACAAGAGAGGCCGCGATAGTGAGAGGCCCGCGCACGGCGATGAAGAGTGGCCCCCACTTGCCGCAACAAGAGAAAGCCCTTGCACAGAAACGAAGACCCAACACAGCCATAAATAAATAAATAAATAAAAATTTAAAAAAAAATGTCTCTGCTTAGGCTTACTAAATACACTGAAAGGAAACACAAAATCAATGTTAGCTGAAAAAAGAAAGCCCTATGAGGGCAGGGAGTGTGGCCCAAAATTTTGAGCAAAATTTTGCACTTCCCCCTGTACCAAAGCATTCACACTGATAAAGGACTCACAAGTGTGGAGAACGGGCATCTCCATTCAGAGCTCCACTCTTGTTAGCACCAGAAAATTCACACCAGGCAACAGTTGTGCAAATGTAGTAACTACATGAAAACTTTCAGGAAAATATGAAACCTGTTTCATGCAGTCACCATCGGAGAAAGGCATAATGAGTACAGCTCGTGTTGGAAAGCCTCCTCTCAGAGTTAATCCTGTTTTGCAGCAGCAAGTTACCACATTGTGAGTGAGGTAAGTAGGAGAGCAAAAAGCTGCAGCTCCTGCCTGTTCCACGTAGAACGCTTCACACTGGAGAAGGACCCTGTGTGTACAGCTGACCTGGGAGAGGTGTCAGCCACACTTCCTCCTTCCCAACGCCAGAAACCTCACTCTGGAGAGAAGCCTCCTGAGGGCAGGGAATACAGTAAAGTCTTCAGCTCTCCATCCCCACCCCCCCTTTTTTAACGTTTTATTTAAAATAATCAGCCTCTTTTTTTAACCTTATCAATATAAGAGAATTAACACTCAAGAAAGAGCCTACATGAGTAGCCTTCAGGCAGAAGCTGGACCTTGTATAGAAGGACCGCCACCAGAGGAGACACTCCAGGACTGCCCTGCGCATGGGGAAGCCTGAAGGGGCAGTGTTGTAGTTTGTGACTTGTTGGGGGACTTTGGGAGAGCTGTTGCACCACTGGCTCTTAGGGAAGAAGCCCTTCTGTGTTTGATGGTCACCTCACAATTGCTCAGCATAAAGCAGCCCCTGTTCCCTGCTTGCAGTGCCCTGGAGGGTGATGGCCCTGCACCCATTGGCATGGCATCATGCTGCTTTCCCATGACTGAGTAGGGCATGGACTTCACTCCTGCTCTGAGCAAGGGGCCTGATGGGATGGTTTCTGGGGGCCTTCTGGGTAAGGTTCCCATTATTCATGGACATTGTGAAGTCTGCGTTTGATATCAGTGATGCCTTCATGGAGCTGCTTCAAGTACTCATAACATGATGGTTTTGTGCATTCCTGTCATTCAGCCCTGGTACTGTTTGACGGTGACTACATCACCAATTTACCTTTGATATTGGAGTCCTATTTAGTGGATGGAGTGAATTGAGAACATTGAATTGAGAGGTGCTCCCAAATTAGCCATTGGGGCCCCATAACACCTGAAAAAAGGCACAGCAGCAAGGCATGGAGCATCTGTGTCCAGCTGTGACTCAATTTGCATTTCTTCCCCATGTCCCTGTGAAATGTAAGGATGGAAGCCTCTGTTCTGAAGCTTCTGACCTGGAGTTCTCCTGGGGAAGACAGTGTTTGGTCTGGAAGAAGCAAGATGATGGTCTCTGTTCCAGGGAATACCTCCCTCCAACAATACACCCAGTATAAGTATACAATTTAATGATTTTTAATTAATGTAAAGAGTTCTGCAGCCATTATCTTACCCCATTCCCATTGCCCCAAAAGCTCCTTTGGGCACTTTTATAGTCAAAACTCCCTCCCACCCCACCTCCCAAAACCTGGCAATCACTAAATCTACTTTATGTCTCCCTATGGTTTCCTTTTCTGGATATTTCAGGTTCATGGAATCATACAGTATGTGGCCTTTTGTGTCTGACTTCTATCACTCAGCATAATGTTTTTGAGGTTCATTCATGTTATATCATGTATCAGTATTTTATTCCATTTTATTGCTGAATGATATTCTCTTGTGCAGATATACCAAATTGTGTCCATCACCAGTTGATGGACTTTTGAATTTTTTTCAGTTCTTGGCAATTATAAATAATGCTTCTAGGAATATTTGCTTACAAATCTTTGTGTAGACATATGTTTTCACTTCTGTTGGGTAAATGCCTAGGAATGGAATTGCTGAGTCATATGATAATTTTATGTTTAACTCTTTAGAAACTCCAAAGCCATTTTCCAAAGTGACTGTGCCATTAACTGTACAGTACAATGGCATTAAATAAATTCACACAGTTGTGCAACTGTCACTCGTACACATCTCCAGAAGCTTTTCATTATCCTAAACTGAAACTCTCTACCCATTAAGCAGTCATCTTACTGGTGTTTTAATCCACATTTTTTTTGTGAGTAATGATGTTGGGCATCTTTTCATGTACTTATTAACCATCTCTTTATCTTCTATGATGATAATTGGGTTGTCTTCTTATCATTGAATCGTAAAGTTCTTCATAGATTTTATATTCAGAATCCGTATATATATACACAAGTATTTTCTCTCAGTCTGTGGCTCATCTTTTAATTTTCTTTTTTTTTAAAAAATTATTTATTTATTTATTTGGTTGCGCCAGGTCTTAGTTGCGGAAGGTGGGCTCCTTAGTCGCGGCTCACCAGCTCCTCAGTTATGGCACGTGGGCTCCTTAGTTGCGGCATGCGAACTCATAGTTGCGGCATGCGAACTTATAGTTGCGGCATGCATGTGGGATCTAGTTCCCCGATCAGGGATCAAACCCGGGCCCCCTGCATTGGGAGCGCGGAGTCTTAACCACTGCGCCACCAGGGAAGTCCCTTAGTTTTCTTAATGGTGTCTTTTGAAGAGCAAAATTTTACATTTGAAGTATAATTTATTAGTTTTCCTTTTATGTATTGTCATCATGTCATACCTAAAAAATTCTTTGCCTAACCAAAAGTCAGAAATTTTCTCTGTTTTCTTCTATAAATTTTATAGTTTTAGCTCTTATATTTATGATCTTTTTTGTGGTAACGTTTACATATGGTATGAGATAAGGATCTAAATTCATCTTTTTGCATGTGAATATCTAATTTTCCCAGAAGCACTTGCTGAAAAGGCATCTTTCCACATTGTACCTTTGTTGGAAATCAATTAAGGGCATTTTGGTACTCTCAAATCTATTCTGTTGATCTGTATGTTTGGCCTTATGCCAGTACCACATTGTCTTGATTACCTTAGCTTTATAGAAACTTTTTTATTTTTATTTATTTTTTTTTTTTAAATTTATTTATTTATTTATTTATGGCTGTGTTGGGTCTTCGTTTCTGTGCGAGGGCTTTCTCTAGTTGTGGCAAGTGAGGGCCACTCTTCATCGCGGTGCGCGGGCCTCTCACTATCGTGGCCTCTCTTGTTGCAGAGCAAAGGCTCCAGACGCGCAGGCTCAGCAATTGTGGCTCACGGGCCCAGCCGCTCCGCGGCATGTGGGATCTTCCCAGACCAGGGCTCGAACCCGTGTCCCCTGCATTGGCAGGCAGATTCTCAACCACTGCGCCACCAGGGAAGCCCCTTTTTTATTTTTTAATTGGCCTTGTTTCGGCTTGCGGGATCTTAGTTGCCTGACCAGGGATCGAACCTGTGCCCCCTGCAGTGGAAGTGGGGAGTCCTAACCACTGGACCACCAGGGAATTCCCAGCTTTATAGAAACTTTTGAAATTAGGTAAGGTAAATCCAACTTTGATCCTTGTCAAAATTGTTTTGGCTGTTGTAAGTCTTCTGCGTATCTATGAGTTTAGAATCAGCATGTTAGTTTCTACCAAAAATGTCAGCTGTGGTTTTGATAAGGATTGCATGGAATCTATGCATTAATTTGGGAGTATTGTCATTTTAACACATTGAGTCTTTTTTTTGTTTTGTTTTGTTTTTTGGCTGTGTTGGGTCTTAGTTGCTCCATGCGGGCTTTTTTTCCTCTAGTTGCGGTGAGTGGGGGCTATTCTTCATTGTGGTGCACAGGCTTCTCATTGCAGTGGCTTCTCTTGTTGTAGATCATGGGCTTCAGTACTTGTGGTGTGTGGGCTCAGTAGTTGTGGCGCACGGGCTTAGTTGCTCCACGGCATGTGAGATCTTCCTGGACCAAGGCTCAAACCCGTGTCCCCTGCATTGGCAGGCGGATTCTTAACCACTGTGCCACCAGCGAAGTCCCACACATTGAGTCTTCTAATCCATGAACATGGAATGTCTCTCAGCAGTTTCTCAGCACTGTTTTATAGTTTTCAGAGTACAAGTATTGCACTTCTTTTGTTAAATTTATTACCATTTTAATCTTTTTTAAGGTACTGTGAATGGAGTTGTTTCATGAATTTCATTTTCAGATTGTTGCTAATATATTTTGGGTTTTATCCTGCCCCTTGCTAAACTTATTTACTATAGAGGTTTTCTTTTTAAAATGGATTCCTTGGGATTTTTTTACATACAGGATCATGTCATCTGCAAATAAAGACACTTTTACTTCTTCCTTTCCAGTGGGTATCCTACTTTGCATATCTGCTCTCCTGGGAAAGGCTGAAAGATTCTATGTTCCAAATCTTTTGATTTGGCTGCTAAGAGCTCACCCAGGGAAGGGAGAGAGGGCTCTGAAAACATACCAGTGGTCTAGGAGGCGAGGCTGCTGCTTTCTTGTTCTAGAGGATATTTCACATCACACACCCAGCCACAATGACAGGAAGCTCTTTTCCTGGGCTAGAAGTCATGTCCTCCGGACACCAGACCCTGAAAGGCAGGGTCACCTTCTTGTATTCCTGTAAGAGCCAGGTGGGTATATTAAGTGGTAAAGGAACACTGGGTATGAGGAAATAGGGAGTGGGGGAGACTGGCAGCCTGGAGTGACTCTTCCCTTTCTGTGGAGCAGTCATGAGTCTGCTTTGATGACTGAGTCCATGTGGAGTGAGGGTGTGCAGACTTTCTGAGGATCTGCAGACCTGCACCTCTGCCAAAGCCATCAATTCAGTATAGGGGAATCGGGACTTCCCTGGTGGCACAGTGGTTAAGAATCCACCTGCCAGTGCAGGGGACATGGGTTCAAGCCCTGGTCCAGGAAGATCCCACATGCCGCGGAGCAACTAAGCCCATGCACCACAACTACTGAGCCTGCACTCTAGAGCCTGTGAGCCACAACTACTGAGCCCGTGTGCCATAGCTACTGAAGCCCACGCACCTAGAGCCCGTGCTTCACAACAAGAGAAGCCACTGCAATGAGAAGCCCACACACCACAACGAAGAGTAGCCTCTGCTCGCCGCAACTAGAGAAAGCCCACGTGCAGCAACGAAGACCCAACGCAGCCAAAAATAAAAATAAATAAATAAAAATAAAAATAATAAATATAGGGGAGTCATTATCAATAATCTATTATAGGGCTTCCCTGGTGGCACAGTGGTTAGGAATCCTCCTGCCAATGCAGGGGACACGGGTTCGAGCCCTGGTCCGGGAAGATCCCACATACTGGAGAGCAACTAAACCCGTGCACCACAACTACTGAGCCTGCACTCTAGAGCCCGCGAGGCACAACTACTGAGCCCGTGTGCTGCAACTACTGAAGCCCGCGCACCTAGAGCCTGTGCTCCGCAACAAGACAAGCCACTGCAGTGAGACGAAGAGTAGCCCCTGCTCGCCGTAACTGGAGAAAGCCCGCGCACAGCAACAAAGACACAATGCAACCAATAAATAAATAAATAAATAAATAATCTCTTACATATAGGGGGAACTGAGACTTTGGAATATGTCCGTTGGCACACAGCTAATTATCAGCTGTGATGTGTAGCTCCAGATTTTGTGTCCTTTACCAGCTCAGTATCTCTAGAACACCTATGGGGGTGCCGTGAGCTTTAAATAAATAACACGTTTTACATGGAAGCCATGTGCTTATTTGCCATCCAGATATCTTCTTTAGTGAAGTGAGTGTTCAAGTCACTTCTGCCCATTTTTAAAAATTAGGCTGTGGGAGTTCGCTGGTGGTCTAGTGGTTAGGGTTTGGCTCTTTCACTGCCGTGGCCTGGGTTCAGTCCTGGTTGGGGAACTGAGATCCCACAAGTCCTGTGGTGTGGCCAAAAAAAAAAAAAGTTGTAAGAGTTCTTTATATAGTCTAGATTCAAGTCCTTTGTTAGTGTTTGTTTTACAGATAGTTTTCCCAGTCTGTGGCTTACATTTTCATTTTCTTGAGAGTGACTGTTGAAATACAAAAGTTTAAAATTTTGATGAAGTCCAATTGATTTGTATTTTTCTTGTTATTCTTTTTATGGTATATTTAAGAAATTCAGCAAATCCAAGGTCACTATGCTTCCTTCTAGAACTTTTATGGTTATAACTTTCATAGGTATGTCTATGATCAAGTTTGAGTTAACGTTTGCACATGACTTGAGGTATGGGTGGAAGTTTGTTGTTGTAATATATGGCTGTCCAATTGTTGATGGTTGGTTGAAAAAATTACCTTTTCCTCTGTGAATTGCTTTGGTCAGTTTTGGTACATGGAACCCAAAAGTCCACTTGGCATCTGGCTTCAGGAACTAAGTGGATCTGGGGCTCAACTAACGCTGCCTTCCTCCGTGGCTCATTCACAGATCAACCTTCCCGTAGAGTCAAGACAGATGTCAGTAGCCCCAGTTCATAGATGCTCAGAGCCGTAAGGGCTTTATTTTGGATGTTCTGGCACATGCACATGATCATGTACCCACAGACGCACGTGCATGCACACACAAACACCCCCCACACACACGCACACACCCCTGCAGGCCAGCTGCCCTGCACAGAGCCCTGTTGGGGAGACCACAAGGCAGGTTCAGGTCAAGGGCACTTCACCAAATCAAGGACTCTTCACCAGAAGTCTTCATTTTATAGGATCTACACATCGCAGACCATTTGGGGTACAAAGGATTCAGCTCTGATGACAGGTGTCTGCCCTACCTTGCTTGGAGGCCTGAGTCCCACATGTCTCAGCTGGACTTTAATTCTGATCCCAAGCCACTCTTCCATGTTGGTGGGAGGCAACTGATGCACCCAGGAGAGTGGGCCTGAGCAGGCCAAGGGTCCCTGGATATCTTGTGATGCTAGGGATGAATTGGTACTCTGGGGAATCAAACGCTCAGAACCAACACACCTTTGTTCAGTATGTTCTGGCATCACCAGGGAAATATTAAGGTTCCAGTAAGTTGGCTGGTGTGACAGAGCCCTGGTGGGGAGAGTAGAAGGTAGGTGAAGGGCTTCACCCATGCACTGGGGGCAGTGTTATGAGGCCTGTCTAACCACAGCTGACGACAAGGGTTCAAGGACTTGAGCCATTGATGATGTGTCCACCCTTTGCTAGGAAGCCTGAGGCCCCAAGGTTCATCTGAATGTAACTCTGATCCCAAGCCTCCCAAGTTGGTGGAAGACAATCATTACACCCAGAAGGGATGGTCTGAGTTCAGGGGATTCCCTGACACCTTGGGATGCTGGGGAGAGCTCAGGCACATCTGCCACGTGCTCGGCTGACCACAAGCCTGCCAGGAATGCCATCCCTCATATGGTCAGTTTCAGGGAACTGGCGGAGGATTGGGGGGGGCGGGCAGAGAGTCATCCTGAGTGGAGTATCAGCAGTACCACTGTCCCTGCTACATGCTGTGCAGTAAACATGGCCAAAAGCCTTCGTGTCTGGGGACCCCCAGGGACCCTTGGGCTCCCTGAAGCCTGGTTTGCTTATTTTCTAAGAGTCACAAGTGTTGGTCCAGGAACACATATGGAACACATATATATAGTTTGCATTTATACCTATAAACTTTGAAGTTTGGGGAAAATAGTTTTCAACCTTTATAAAATCAAAAGGCTCCACATAAAAACATGGATCTCTCACTCCTCTTGGAAAACCAGAAAATGGGGCAACCATATGTTGATTCCACCGTCTCTGACCCCTATACCTGGGGACAGCTGTGCCTCAGTGGCAGCAGAAAACAGGAGATGATAAGGCCAGTGGCCACCACACTCGCCTGGAATACTGACTGGGCCACTAAAATCCTGGACTGCAGGACCTCCCTTCTGTCAGTCCCAGGGTTCCTGCCTTTGCAGTGTTGGCCTTGAAGTGAGCAGCTCTGGGAGGCTGTAGGAATCCAAACCACCTCAAGATTATTGTCTGGCAGTGAGCACCTCACCGCTGGTTACACCCCTCAAGTGGCATCGCACTTGTTCTGGAGGACAAGGCAAGAGCATGCAGGACTCCCCTGTACAGCTGAGCCTCTCCTGTGGCCAAGGTCACTGTCAGCAAGTTTGGCAAACACTACAAATCAGGTTTTCTCAAGTGTGTTGTTATTTTTTCCCTGAGAGCTATTATTTGCTAATTTCTGTGGTATAAATTCCACCATGGCTATTTCAAGCCGCCCACTTGATGTTGAACACACTCAGCTCTTGTGAGTGGGTATGATGTGCGTGGCCCAGGCACAGCATCGGCCACATCTCCTCCGTTTGTCACAGTCTTCCTGAGCTCAAACCCAGTGTGTCCACACCCACTTGTGCTTTTACCTGGCCCCTGTAGATCTTAAATCCAGAGATACCTACCTACAGATTCTGGACATCAGGGGCCTTACTGGACCCATGGGCAGGTCCCAGGAGACATCCGCCCCTCAACACTTTTGAGGGATGTGGGATATTCCCAGGAATGCTGTGCAGGAATTACTGGAGATTCCCACACCAGTACTCAAACCCCAAAGCTCTGGGCCGAACAAGTAGTCCTGGCACCAGGATATAAGATTTGGCCCAGAGACCTTAAGTGTGTCCCAGGAGGCCTTGGGCTGCAAGGCAAATTAGGTTAAACTAGACTGCACACTATTCCTTGCCATCCTATCAAAGTGTGGGCCCCCACAAAAGCCCTTCCCTCTCTTGGCACCATTAGAGCCCAATTCTGTTCTCCATCTTTCCCCATACACAATGGACGGAGTCTCAGGATTAAAGATGGCTTCAGCAATAAGGTCTTTATTATCACACTCTGCAGGCAGGCAGTTCCAAGGCTGGGTGATTTGGAGGCTGGACCAGTTCACTGCAGGCATCATCTGTAGACTCAACAATGCCCATGAAGAAGGAAGCTTCCTCTGGACATCATCAGACTCCAGTTCAGATCCTCCTGGAGAGAACTACGTCAGGGCAACACCTGAGCCACTGGGGACAGGGGAGAGGTGGAAAATGAGGCCACCCCAATGGGCTCCCAACGTTTATGGCTCCCTCCAGGGAATGAGAACACAAGCCTGCATTCCCTGAGTATGTTGAGATGACAGGCACATGGTGTGGGGACCTGCCAGCTGGTAGAGGTGAGAGGGCATCTGGCAGTGACATAATCTGGCAAAGCACCTGGACAGGTTAGAAAGTGCAGCATAGCTCCTGCAAGCTTCCCACTTACCACTGGCACTACAGCCAATCTCCCAGTAGGGGTGTGGGATGCGCAAGTTTCAAATTTTGGCTGATGGCTTCCTCACAAAGGTTCCTTTCATAGGAGTTTCTCAGGAGTGAGTCCTTTTATGGAACAAGGAGAAGGTCCCCACTAGTGCTTATCCATTCTTGCCACATTCCTAAGGCCTTTCTTTGATGTGACCTTTCTGGGTTGAGGGAGGCTGGAGCTCTGGCTGAAGGCGATCCTATGTCCACTGCACTCAGACAGCTCTTTTCCAGTGTGACCCTTCTGGTGCTTAGAGAGGTTTGAGCTGTAGCGGAAAGCTTTTCTGCATTTGTTACACGCATAAGGCTTTTCTCCAGTGTGAACTCTCTGGTGCTGATGGAGAATGGAGCTTTCGCTGAAGGCCTTCCCACACTGGCTGCACTCATAAGGCCGTTTTCCGGTGTGAACTTTCTGGTGCTTAACAAGGTTAGAGCTGTAGCTGAAGGCTTTCCCGCATTCAGTGCACTCATAAGGCCTTTCTCTGGTGTGAACTTTCTGGTGCTGAATGAGGGCAGAGCTTTGACTGAAGGCTTTCCCACATTCGGAGCACTCGTAAGGCTTTTCTCCAGTGTGAATTCGCTGGTGTGGAATGAGGTTGGAGAGGCAACTGAAGGCTTTCCCACATTGGTTGCATTTATAAGGTCTTTCTCCAGTATGGCTCCTTTGATGTAGAATAAGTTTGGAGGTTTGCTGGAAGGCTTTTCCACATTCACTGCACTCAAAAGGCCTTTCTGTGTTGTGAACTTTCTGGTGCCGGACAAGATGGGAGGTGTTAACGAAGGCTTTTCCGCATTCGCTGCACTCATAAGGCCTTTCTCCGGTATGTATTTTCTGGTGCTCGACGAAGTTGGAGATACAGCTAAAGACTCGCCGACACTGTCTGCACTCATAAGGCCTCTCTGTGTTGTGAACTTTCTGGTGCCGAACAACGTGGAAGCTACGAGTGAAGGCTTTCCCACACTGGTCACACTCATAAGGCCTTTCTCCAGTGTGAACTCTCTGGTGCTGAGTGAGTGAGTGTTTGCGGGTGAAGACTTTCCCACATTCACTGCAACTGAGATGCGCTTTTCCAGTGTGAACTTTCTGATGCGTCCTCAGGCTAAACAGGTGGCTGAACACCTTCCCACATTCCTTACACACATGGGATGTTTCTCCAGTGTGAGTTTTTCGGTGTTGAACCAGGGTTGAGCTCTCCTTGGGGGCATTTCCACCTGCTGGGCACCTGAAGGGTCTCTCTTTGGCATGAGTGATCAGGTGGTTGAGGAGTGCAAAGGCCTTCAGGAAGGCTTGTCCGCAGTTGCTGCACTTGAAGGGCTTCTGTGAGGCATGGCCTCCCTGCTGTTGCTGCCAAATGGAGCTGGGTGGGAAGGCCTCCTTACACTCGGTGCTTCTGTGTGATGTCCCCTCTCCGTGGGTGGCCTGGGGCTGGAGGCCATGGCTGTCCAGGACAGCCTTAGCACACTCTCTGCATGTGAAGGGTTTCTCTTCACTGTGCTCCTTCTGGTGCTGGTGAGAGTTTGCACTGAGCCAGAAACCTCTCCCACATGCCTCACACGTGTACGGTTTCTGCCTGGGGTGTATTCCCTGGTTCTCAGCCAGGTGTAATATGTCTTTTAACACTGGGTCACGCACGTCACAGGTGTTGGCCTTCTGGATGGATGGACCTGCCTTGGGGGTCCTGGACTGGAGCACTGCTACATAAACACTCTGCTCATAAGATGCCTCCTCAGCCTCCGCTCCACACCAATAATCTGAAAGCAGAGAAATGCCGGTGACATGTATGTAGGCTTTGTTGGGAGAGGGCAGCCCCTTCACAGATGTGTGTCTGACACATTCAGGAATGAGTCTGTAGATCAAGTCAGGGTGAGGTAGAGCCAGTGGTGCAGGACTGGGCCCAGGAAGGCCACAGAAAGCGAGGGCCCATCACCTGTGAGAACATGGGTGAAGTTCAGGCTGGGAGGAGAAGCAGAGATTCCAACTCATTCCTCAGCTTTCATCAGGAGAGAGCTCTGCCAGGAAAAGAGAACACAGAGCCATGTGCACGAGCTCAGGAAAACCCAGGGCACCTGGTGCTCTGAGTCTACATGAAGATACACACACATGTCATGACACATGGACTGTAGGCTAACCTGGGACAGCCCTGCAAAAGGAGGAAAGGCAGGGAATGGGGGAGAAATGGAGATCAGAGCAGTGAGGCTGTCCGTCATCAGGGCCTAGGTACAAAAGACAAATGGCAAGTAGGTAGTCTGTCCTCAATGAAGAAGGAAGGTGGGGGTAGGGTGGGGCTACTGGCTCCAGCAACAAGCTCCAGTGGACACAGGGGAAGTACCCAGTATAATGTGAGCCCACCACAATGTCACCTCTGCCCCCAGCTCCCACTTACCAGAGCCAGGCCCCCTCCCAGCCTCTCTTGCTGTGGCTGCAGACATGGGCACCCATGGTCCTTTGCCCTGTTCCTGTGGTTGGGCAACCACACAGGACATGGAAGATGCAAGTCCTGGCAGAAAGAGCGGATAAGGGGGTGGCCTAGCTCAGGGCAACCTATCCGGTGACAGACCAAAGGGAGCTCGTGTCATCTTTGCAACTGGGAAGAAAACCCAGTGTTACAAAATCAGCCCCTGAGGAGCGGCTCCCAGGAACAGCCCTGTGGTCTCCACAAGCAGTGACCACGTCGGTGTCTGCAGTCCACAGCACAGCCAGGCACAGAGGTGCCACCGATCCAGACAAATTTAGGCAGCCGGATTGAGACTCCGAGCCCTGAGCCCTTCCCCAGAAGGCTTCGGAAGCAGGTGTTCGGGCTCCTCAGAGAAAGGAGCAGGCAAACACGAGGCAGGTGGTCCAGGGGAGGAAGCAGCGCCCACGCTCAGCTGCGGGAAGACAGAGCTGCTTCTGGGAGAAAAGGAAAGGCAGAGCCTAGGAGGCTGGAAGGGCCTTACCCAGTGAGGCCACAAGTGCCAAGTTCTCCAGCATCACATCACAGTACAGGTGCCTCTGAGCCTCGTCAAGGAGCCCCCACTCCTCCTGAGAGAAGTACACGGCAATGTCCTCAAAAGTCCCCCAGCCCTGCCATGATGAGGACAATGAAGTCAGCTAGACCAAAGGGTGGTAGAAAAACGAACAAAAAACGAACAGTGCACAGATGAGCCCATACGGACCTAGATCTTTCACCCTGCATCATACACCTCTGCGGTGGGCAGTCTCTGACCCCTAAACCATCCTCCCCAAACACTCCAGGTCACCCACTTCCCCCAGATGCAATGTCATGGGTGCCGCTGTCTCCTCATGTCCCATCGGTCTCTGTCCTTCAAAGAGCAGGCAGGTAGATAGATGCTATCTAAACTCTGAGCCTGGCATGTAGGGCCCCACTTCCTCCTGCTAGGTAATTCCCCTGGGTCCCCAGATCCCGCCACCCAGAAACACCAAACCGGAGGCCCCCTTTCTCCCAAAGGGCCCCCAGTACCAGATTCCAGTCCACTGACTCACCTCCTCTGCATGCACACATCAGGCTTTGTATTGCACATCTCCAGACCCCACACTGTTCCCTGGCCCACACAGTGGGCATCTCCCAGCCACCCCACATGCCACTGTGCAAATGGCGTCCAGAGCCTGGCTACTTGGTGAGGTCAGCGAGTACCCCATCCTGACCCAGACTTCAAAGAATTCCAACTGCCAGGGGTGGCACCCAGAGTTTCCTTCATTGTTTCTGCAACTGGACCTATTCCTACCTTTGACCCTCAGCCACCAAGGCCAGACATGGATCTCTGGCATGTCCTGGCCTCTGACTTTCTGCATGCTGTCACCTCCCCAGCCACTGTATTCTCTCCTAATGTATACTCAAAGTCCAGGCCCACCACCTCCCACCCCAGGCCTGCGACACTCCCAGTTGCCTGCCTGCCACTGAGCTAACCTGCCATCCTAACTGAAACTCACAGGCCCCACAGAGGGGGCCAAGAAAGGCTGGTGAGCCATAGAGAGGTGAACAGCCACCAGCCCCGGTCCTGCTGTCATCTACCTCCACCTACAGTACGCCTCAGCCTCCACCCCAGCGACCGGGGGCCCCTTCTGGACCCTCCTCTCCACACACCCCTTCCTTTGTGGCTGCTCCTCCCTTCACCTGAATTTGTGACCCCACAACCCCTGTCCAGGTACCCAAAGAGCCACCCAGTCCTCAGCTGCCCCCTTGGGGCGTCCATCACCATGCCCTAAAGACGCTCCCTCCTAAATCTGCTCCTGAGTTCCACCTCGCTTCACAGGCTGGCTACTGCCAACTGGATGTCTCCAAGTGGAATCCCTCAGCATAACGTAGACCTGCACTCAGAAGTCTCTGGGACACCTCAGTCTCAACGTGGTCAAAATCCACCTCCTGATCTTCCCTGAAACCACTCCACCCACCAACTTCCCCATCTCAGCCGAAGCACTTCCACCTTCTAATCGCTGAGGCCCAAAACCCACGGGGACATCCCCACCTCCTCGTCCTCTCTCTCTCCCCCTCCACCTAAAATCAGGCTGGCTTAACTTAAAAGACAGATCCAAGCTCCAACCACTTCCCCCAACTCCAGTCACCGCTCTGGCCAAGCCACTGCTGTATTAAGGTAGCATCCTTGTGTGCCTCCTTTTCTCTTCCCTCACTCTCACTCTCCTGTCTGTTTTCCACTCTGCAGCCCGAGGAAGCCCGTGAACACCTGAGTCAGATCACCTCCCTCTTCTGCTCCAAACCTTCCGTGGCTCCCACCACCCTCAGATGACAGGCCAAGCTCTTGTCCACCAGGCACCAGGGAGACCTTCAGTTCCCCGAACACTACCAACTGAGCTTCACCGCCAAGCACGTGCACATCCTGGCCCCTGTGCCTGAAACTGCTTTGCACGCCTTGTCCCACTGGATTCCAGAATGAGAACCTTTCCACAAAAATCCTGGCCAGGACTCGGCACCTTGGGCTTTCAGTGACCCCAGGGTGCCAGTAGCGAAGATGGAGGGGCAGAGTCCGGGAGCACCCCCTCCCCTCTGTCGGGGGTCCCGGGCCACATGGGTAGGGGTCCGAGTGAGTGGGGGCTGCGGGGACCCTCCACTCACCCGCAGCGGGTCCCTCAGCGCCGCCGCCATCAGACCCAGGCGGGCCCTGCCGCTCCCTACACCCCCCGCCCCAGGCCGGGGGCCTCCCACCGCCCGTTGCACGCGGGGCCTCTGTCCCCACGGTGTAAACGCCGCCTCCAGGGACCGTGGGGACGCAGAACACCGCGTTACAGGACACTGCGGCTCGTACGGAGTCCGGAGGCCGGTCCCATCCGCCTCACTGTCCACCTCGGCCGGGTCCCGAGGAGGAGCCTGGAAAGCGGCCACAACCCAACACTCGGGTCCCCAAGGGCAGTGGAAAACGACCTGTCAAGAACAGAAGGAATGCCAACAATGGCGACACCGGAGGTTCCGCCCCCGCCGACCGAGCAGCAGGAAACAGCCCTTGTTCTGGGCTGTGATTGGCCCAGAACCCGCCGCCCCCGATGCCTTGTGGTCAATGTAGTTTCAGTCCTGCATTTCCACCCCACCCCCACCCCCCAGCGCGGCGCCCACACGTTCTCCATTCTCCATGGCAACGCCAAGCTACCTCTGGAGGGGCGCTGGGAAATGAAGAGCTGAGAAAAAAGACTGGCAGGGGCGTGTCTTTGCTTCCTCTTAAAGGGGCCGCTCCCAGGTTTCCTCCCGCAGAGATAGTTGTCCAGCAAGTGACCCGTGTCCTGGGCCTCGGACAACCAGCCGTGAGGAGGCCCCTGGGGAACCACTTGTTGCCTTTGAGGGTGTCAAGTGAAAATACTATCTCCCTCATGGAGACTTTGTTTAGTAACCTTAAATGTCTCTCTAATTCAGTGGTCCCCAAACTGTGGTCCCTGAATCTGCATCACTGGGGAACTGGCTAGAAATGCAAATTCTTGTCCCCGCCCCCCACAGGGATGAGCCTGACAAGCCCTTCTGGAGATTCTGATGCTCTAAATTCAAAGAATCAGCTCTAATTCAAAGTCCTGTGACAAAATTTGGAAAATACCACAACTTTCCTCATGAGAGGTGACATGAAAAGTGCTTAGCACGGGGCCAGGCACTTGGTGCTACATATATGAGAGAGCTAGTATTGTTATTGTCCTTATTGTCACCAGCACCATCATCCCAAGGCTCTTACATACACTGCCAGGGAGGGCAAGTAAGAGATGCCTGTCTACAGAATGCTTGTTGACACTGTCGCTGGAAGTAATCAATAAACAATCTCTACTAGGGATAGAAGACAGTTTTATTTGAGCCAAACTGAGGACTATAGCCCAGAAGACAGCCTCTCAGATAACTCTGAGGAACTGCTCCACTGAAGCATGGCACATTTTTATATCTTGTCAGAACAAAGAACATCAGACAGGTCAAGGATGCATTCCTTCGAGGTTTAAAAACAAAAACAGGTCAGCATGCACACAGTCAATATGGCCTTGAGAAGAAGCTAGTCTTATCATTGAAGGAATACCAGCATTGGCATCCCAGGAAGGGAGGCATTTAAACTTTATTTTTAACATGGACATTCTTTACTTCTGGTCAATGCACCCTTTTCTTTAATGATTACAGCAGATGTACCATGTGTTTTTGATAGGCCACAAACAGGCTGTTTTAGTTAGCATAAAAAAGTCAAATCATGTATAAGCCAGAATGACTTCCCCATCCCTCAATATGTGAATATAAAATGCACTCATTCTTGACTTAACGAGTAGCCAGGTAGGCAATGTTTAATTTTTTTTTTTTTTAAGTATGCTCATGGTAGGCAGACTAATGCTTCCCCCTCCCCTCAAGATATCCGGGACCTAATCTCCAGAGCATGTAAATATGTTATGTTACAGGGAAAGGGGGAATTAAAATGATAGATGGAATTACGGTTGATAATCAGCTGACCTTGAAATGTGGAGATCATTCTGGATTATCTGAGGTTGGGAAGGTGAGATGAAACAATGTAATCACAAGCGTCCTTAAAAATGGAAGAGGGAGGCGGTAGAGATGGAGAGAGATTGAGTCAGGGTGATGCAATGTGAGAAAGAAGTTGCCGTTGCTGGCTTTGAAGACGGAAAGACCCACAAACCAAGGAATGCTGGCAGACTGTGGAGTCTGGAACAGGCAAGAGAACCCATTCTTCCCCAGAGTCCCCAGAAGCAACACAGTCCTGCTGATGCCTTGATTTTTTTTTTATATTTAAATATTTATTTATTTGGCTGCACCGGGTCTTAGTTGTGGCACACAGTATTTTCGTTGCCGCATGCGGGATCTTTAGTTGTGGCATGCGAACTCTTAGTTGTGGCATGTGGGATTTAGTTCCCTGACCAGGGGTCGAACCCAGGCCCCCTGCTTTGGGAGTGCAGGGTCTTAGCCACTGGACCACCAGGGAAGTCCCGATTCCTTGATTTTAGAGTAGCTGACACAAGTGTCAGACTTATGACATCCAGAAATTTTTAATAATTTGTGTTATGTTTCTCTGCTTTCAAGGGCTCATGTGATTATACTGGACTCACCCAGACAATCCTTGATATTCTTCCCATCTCAAGATCCTTAACTTAATCCATAAAGTGGGCCATGTCAGGTAACATATTAACAGGTTCTGAGGATTAGGATGTGGACATCTTTGGAA
The DNA here is from genome assembly GCF_028023285.1 of Balaenoptera ricei. NCBI lineage: Eukaryota > Metazoa > Chordata > Mammalia > Artiodactyla > Balaenopteridae > Balaenoptera > Balaenoptera ricei. Next base: position 148,541 of record NC_082657.1, on the reverse strand, counting down.
GACCATGATTCTGCCTACCACATTGAACTCACATGGCTATTAGATATTTTAAAACAGGTGTTGGGACTTGCCTGTCAGTCCAGTGGTTAAGACTTTGCGCTTCCACTGCAGGGCACACGGCTTTGATCCCTGGTCAGGGAAGTAAGATCCTGCATGCCGTACAGCGCGGCCAAAACAATAAAACAGGTGCCAACTTATAAAAGCAGAAGTTTCCACAAAGAAATCTGAAGCTCTAGCTCCTCCAGGAAACACACACAACAGAAGATCCCAACACCGTGTTTAAATTTCCTGCTTCCCTTCTCTGCCCTAGGTTGGGCCAGCCATGCTTCTGGCCTGAGACTGGACAGCCATGAAGGTCACGTTTGCTAAAGTCACTGGGAACCCAGCCTGGGCAACAGAAGCCTCCCTGGGTTTTGGCTGGAGGGGTGACAGCTCTCAAGAACATGGCTCAGAAGACTGCAGAATACAGGATAACTTTATCTGCTCAGAAAGTGACCTCGGCCATTGTAGATACGAGTTTGGCCCCTGCAGGTCTCACAGATGGTGCCCTTGCCTACTGGGCTCTGGCCTCCCCCATTCCCCGTTACCTATGCCCCATCATTCCCCATCTACATAGAGTTCTGACCTGCCCCTGTCGGTCTGTAGTGGTGAGCCTGACTCCAGGGGTCTGGTTTTTCTGGCCAGGCACAGAAAGACGGCTTCATCTTCAGCTGGTGGCCACCCTGAGACGTGCCTGGGATGAGGGACCTGCTTCCTTATTCTCTCAGACCACTGTACCCCTGAGATCATCTACTTCCGCCTCAGGTAAGCTCTGCGTGCACAGGTAACTCTGAACTCCTGGCCACAGTTCTTTCCCTGGAGGACTTGAAGCAGCAAGACCCCTTGTACCACAAGAGGACAGAGTGCCACCCGCTGCCCTCCCAGCCCATCCTCAGAGGCAGGTGAACATTGCTGTCGCCTCTGAGAATCTGACCCCTGTGCAGGCTGGCAGTGACCCATGTCTGTTCTCTGCCTCCAGGGCCATAGCCCTAGCTCAGAGTTGATGTAACCAACCTGGCTTTATTGTCACACAGTCCGGAGCAGTCGGAGGTAAAGGGAGGAGTTGCCCCCAGGACATCACAGGTGCCCAGGGCAGAACTAAGCTGTCCATGAAGCAGAGCAGCTTCCCCTGAGCTGCCAGCAGACACTTTGTGGGGCCCTTGATCAGAGCAGGTCAGTTCCTGGCTACCACACAATTAGAGCCCCTGGGGCTTCTCCCCACTGGGGAGGGGCTCTGCATGGAGCCCCACCTTCAGCTGCTTCTGGTGTTAGTGGAGGCTTGGGCTGAACCAGGAGCCTCTCCCCCGTGTCCCTAGGTACACAGCTTCCTCAGGTACTGCAGCCAGGTGTCTTTGAAGATGGGTGCACAGGTGTCACTGGGGTGGGCTTTCTGGCTTTCAGGGGCTGCCTGGTGGTCCTGGCCTGTGATACTGACCGCACTGGTACAGATACACTCTGCCCAGGTGGCACCCCTCCTCCCCTCCGGGCCTCATGGTGGCCCTGGGGGGTTGGGACTTCTTCACAAGTGTGTGTCTTGTGATACACCCAGGAATAATTCCATGGACATCTTTGGTGGGGGGCATTATTCTGCTGACCAGGAAGGGGAGGCTGAATTAAAGGGCCTGACCGGAAGAGTGGGAAAAGGGAATGTGTCAGATGTGGAGGCCCAAGATGGGCCCACCCACCTCCACCTTCACCCAGCCCCCCATCCCTTCTCCACATGGAAGCCAAAGGGATTCTTGTCAAATCAGATCAGGTCACTTCTCTAGTCACACATCTCCCCAGATCCCACCCCTCACCCCCCCAGGATAAAGGCCTAGCATGAATCCTTCTCCCCTAAGGCTTTCTGGTTCCACCAGAAGTAAAGAACTTCAGGTTTCCTGAATGCCCGCCTGCAGGCTTGCCTCCAAGCCTTTGCACATGCTGGTCCCTCTGAAACAGGAGGGAAGGGGGCAGGGCACAACCTTTAAAAGAATGACACACATAGGACATGACAAAAACTGCTTAGAACCAACTAGGTCCAAGATGGCAGAAGATTCAACTTCCAGTGGACCTTGAGACTCATTTTATGCTCGCTGTAATACATTAGGTAAATGACACACCCACAGGCGCCATGACAGTTCTGAGGTCAACCATAAAAGGCCAAAAAGTGGCTGGCGGCCCAATTCCTGGAAATCTCCACCCCTTCCCCCAAAATACTTGGAATAATCCTCCCACTCATTAGTCTATGAAATTACCCAGACCATAAAAACTAACCACCCCATATTTCGGGGCCTCTCGGCTTCTGAGATGGCCCACACTCTGTGGAGTGTGTTTCTCCCAAGGCAGTTCTTGCCTTTTGAGACAGACCGCATTCTACCTATGGAATATGTATGTGTCTAAATAAATCCATTTCTTACCTATCACTTTGTATCTCACTGAATTCTTTCTGCGATGAGACATAAAGAACCTGAGCTTCATTAAGTCCTGAGACCAAGTGTGTCATCTCAGTTAAAATATGGGGGGTTAGGGCTTCCCTGGTGGTGCAGTGGTTAAGAATCCGCCTGCCAATGCAGGGAACACGAGTTCGAGCCCTGGTCCAGGAAGATCCCACATGCCACAGAGCAACTAAGCCCATGCACCACAACTACTGAGCCTCCGCTCTAGAGCCCGCAAGCCACAACTACTGAAGCTCACGCGCCTAGAGCCCGTGCTCCCCAACAAGAGAAGCCACCGCAATGAGAAGCCCTCGCACCACAACGAAGAGTAGCCCCACTCACCGCAACTAGAGAAAGCCCGCGCGCAGCAACGAAGACCCAACACAGCCAAAAATAAATACAAGAAATAAATTTAAAAAAAAATACTGGGGGTTGGGACTTCCCTGGCGGTCCAGTGGTTAAGATTCCACGCTTTCACTACAGGGGGTGTGGCTTTGATCCCAGGTTGGGGAACTAGGATCCCCATGCCGGGCGGCACGGACGAAAAAAGAGACCGTGGGTTCAAGTCCCAATCTGGGTTTAGGCTGGGTTCTAGTCTCGGCACGTGGGTTCAAGGTGCACCTCACGTGGGACTTGAACATTCTTTTTTTTTTTTTTTTTAATTATTTATTTATTTGTCTGCACCGGCCCTTAGTCATTGCTGCATACAGGATCTCCGTTGCGGCATGCGGGATCTTTAGTTGCGGCATGTGGGCTCTTAGCTGCAGCATGTGGGACCTAGTTCCCTGACCAGGGATGAACCCAGGCCCCCTGAATCGGGAGGGCGGAGTCTTAACCACTGGACCGCCAGGGAGGGACTCAAACATTCTTTGTTTACTGGAATGGCAAGAAACATTCCCTACCCACAAATACATTAGATTTTCTTCATTTATTTCAAAGTGAGCAAAATTTACACACAAATACTCCAAAATTGATGTTATCTCTTGCATTACAAGTATTTACAAAGAGTAATGATACTGCAGACAGAGCTGATATAGATGTTATAACAATCACTTATAACTTACCTAGGGAGGTAAGCAGGGAGGGAGACAGAGTGAATGAAATCGACACAGATTGGTTCCATATTAACTTACAATAGCCCTATGCGGTGGGTACCACTACTGTCCCATTTTGTGTATGAGGACTAAGAACCCTGAAAAAAAGACTCTCAGAGTGAAACAACAAAGAGAAAACCTTTTCCTCTCTGTCAGCAGTAGTCAGTCTGCATTGAGACTACCCTTCCGTTTGACTTTATGTGTCGTACCCATGTAGGTTGCCCCCTCCCCCCAAAATAAAGGAACAGGGAATCAACACCATGACGTGCGGGGCAAGGCAAGACGTAGACGACCTAGGGACAAGTGCGTCTGGGAAAGTACTTTGTGCGCGGCCCAGTTGAGCCAAGAAACAGATGGTGGAGGAAGTCTCAGAATGATTTCAGACGCTAGAAAAAGTTAGGCTAGGGCCTTGCGACTCGACGTGGGGGCTGTTCCCAACCATAACGGGACGCTGACCCGCGGGGGTCACACACAGCCCTGGTGCAAGGCCCCAGGAGGCAGGGATGGGATGGGACTCCCGTCGTGCTCCGTCCCTGGTGCTGCGCTGGGCGGGGGTGGGAGGTGGGGGGGGGCCCTCCGGGGGGGCCCCCCTCCCTCCCGGGGCCTCAGCAATTCATCGTTCACCCGCAGCGCTGACGGCCCCGCCAGGACCCCACCCCACGCGCAGCCCGGAAGCCTGGCGCTGCTGCAGACTCCACTTCCCAGCGGCCCCGGCGGCGGCGCTTGGCCGTTGCCGTGGAGACCAGGCGCGCTCCGCCTACCGCGCCGGCAGCCAGAAGGCTCTGCGCGTGCGTCCGCAGCGCGCCACTGGCCAATGAGGGCTCGCGAGATTGGACCTCCGGCGTCCGGGACTGTCACTTGGCTGCCGGCGTCGGGCCACGCTGGGTCGGGGCAGGTTTTGCGGAAGGGTCTGGAGACCCGAGGTGCGGGCAGCGAGGACGTGCGGGCCGAGATCCGAGGCACGGGCAGCCGAGCCCGGGGGCCCACGGCCAGTCCCCGGCCTCAGTTTCCCGGGGTGCGGTGTGGGCGCCCCCCGAGCCACGTGCTCTCCGGCCTCCACGCCGTCCCGACGCGGCGCCCTTGACGGACTGGGAGAGAGGCCCGGAGCGTGAGCGCCCGCACCTTTCTGTAGGTTCCGATGGCGGCGGCGCAGACAGACCCGGCGCAGGTGAGTAGCGGGAACCCCAGGCCCCCACCCACCCGGATGCCTCCTCCATGGCCCCGAGCCCCGATCGAGGGAGGCACTTTACCTGGACGTCTTGTCTTCCCCTCGCGCTTCGTCCTAGGCCCTGCTGTCCGGTCGGTTGGGAGTGCACGCGTGGGATCCCCACTTCTGGCAGCTAAGGGGGTGAGGTGTGGAAGGAAGTTCCAAGGGGAGGGTCCCCCGTCTGCAAAAGCTGGGAGAGAAGCCTGAGTGTAGGCGCTTCCGGAACTGAGCTGCTCGGCGGGGAGAATATATGTATGTCTGAAAGGGCAGGCCGAGGAGTTAAGACTATCCCGAGGGCACCGGGAGACTGGACATGCTTTAAGTTACGATTTTTTAGGGTATTCCACCTATTGTTGAGCGGAGAACAGAAGCAGAGGGGCGTGGCGGTATGCAGGGAGGAGGCTGCTGCCACAGTCCGGGCAGTGCAGGTGCGAAAAGCCGTTGGATTCTGGATAGATCTGCTGATGCATCAAGTGCGGGGTGTGCGGGAGTGTCCTGCGTGAAGGGCCATTCTAAGGTTTTCCGCCGGAGCACCCAAAAGAATGGAGCTGCCTAGCACTTTCACAGGTCCTCCCCCAGGCAGTGGGGCCAGGATTTGGTAGCTGGTGCTGAAATTGAAAACCCTTGATTGTATCCTTGCCCTGGGACTGTGCCAGTGGCAACTGTCACTCAATGGGACAGAGAAAAAAAGAACGGAGCTGCTGTAGACAAAATTAGGAATTTGAAGGGAAAGTAGGTTTCAGGGGGAAATTGGGAAGAGTCTGTGCTGTCTCAGAGTGGAGGTGTCATATGGACCTGGAATTGTAGATGTCCAAGGACAGAGTCCTGATGTTCTGAGTGAGGTAGAGCCTGGGAATCAAACTTAGGAAGAGGGCATCTCACAGACTCAGCCAGGGGTAGGCATGGGCAGTTAGGGCTCTAGGGAGATGAGGAATGGCTGGCAGTCCCTGGGGCTCTCAGGGGAAGTCTGGCAGGTGGCTGAGGGAAGGGAAGGTGGCAGCCAAGTGAGGAGGAAATAGAGGGGGCCTAGCTATGGAGGGAGGAGGGAAATGGCTTCTTGTGTGCCCACCAGATCCTTGGGGCCACCCCTGTGGCAACTGGAGGGGATCAGCCAGTCCTTCAAGTTCAAAGAGCAGCCTTGAAATGTCAGGCAAGTTCAGCAGGAGAGGGCATCCCTACAGGGACGGGCATGTCCTGGGGGCTCTGCAGCTGGAACTTGTACAGTTACGTATGCAAGAGCAATGAGGGCACCTTTGGGGAGGCTCAGCTTGTGCAAAGGCTGGAGAATGAGTGGACGCCAGGGGTTGACCTTGGTGTGGCAGCCAGCAGAAGGCCAGGGGCTTCCCCTGGCTGCCCTGTGTAGAGTGGCCAGGTGGCATTAAAGAGGCATCTATGGCCTAGATGGGGAAGGTGGAGGGGAGGGTCCAGACAGGTGAGGGAAGTCCCGTCTGCAGAGCCTTGGGGGAGGAGGCTAGCACCTGAGGGACGTGAGCGGAGGTGGTCTTTGGGGCAGGGAGCTGGGTCTCGGTTCACACAGCTATAGCTTAGATCATGTCCATCTTCCAACTCTTGTAGGGCCTGATGGCCTTTGAAGACGTGGCTGTGTACTTCTCCCGGGAGGAGTGGGGGCTCCTGGATGCAGCCCAGAGGGCTCTGTACCGCTGTGTGATGCTGGAGAACTTCACCCTCCTGGCCTCGCTGGGTAAGCCCTGGGTCCTCCATGGGGAGCTCATCTGTTGCCAGGCTAGGCTGCCAGCACTAACCTCTTACCACCCGGCGGCCTGTGGGCAGCCACATGTCCTCTGGCTGAGTGTCCCTGTTAGCTGTGGTGCCTCTGTGCTCAGTCCCCTTCTGGTGCTGCCAACACGGTTCTCCTCACAGGAACCATCGAGCTGCTCCGAGAGCCCTGCCCTGTGATGCGACCTCGGGTATCCTTGGTTGCACAGATGATGCCGTCCGTGGCCCACGAAGCCCTGACTCCTGCCATCTGCCAGGGTTGACCCCTCACTTGCTTGTCTTCTCTCACAGGACTCTCTGTCTCCCGACCCCGCGTGGTCATCCAGCTTGAGTGTGGCGAGGAGCCCTGGGTTCTCAATGGGACAGATGTGACCCTGGCCAGGAATGCCCAGAGGAGGCCGAGCCCTGGTGAGTGGGGGCTCAGGGGTGTGAGCTTGGGGCCAACCTATGGCCAAGCTTCCGTCCACCTTCCTTCCTGGATGCTCTCCTCTCCAGCTTCCCACCTGACCGATTCCTTTCACCATCAGCCTCTTCTGGAGGCTCCGGCTTTGGCTGCCCTTGAAGGGGAGCTCCAAGGGCCACCTCCAGGCCATGGTGAGACCTGCTCAGAATCCCACCCTCAGGCAGTCTGTGTGGCCTCAGACCCTGCCCGTCTTCCCTCACCACCTCATCTGTGGGGCCATTTGTTCACGTGTTCATCGTTGAGCACTTGCAGTGGCCAGTCCCGTTCCCGGCACTGGGGACACAGCCTTGACCAGATCGCTCCTGGTCCTGCCTTTGTGGGGTTGACCCTGCTAGGGCAGAGGCAGTCAGTAAGCAGAGTTGGTGAGTAAAATCTGTTACATCAGGTAGCCATCAGTGTAAGGGGCAAAGCTGCCTGGGGGGTGCCCTGGGACGGGCTCCGTGCAGGAAGGGGGGACGGGCTCTGTGCAGGAAGGGAGTCCGGCCCCTGCTCCTCTCCCCAGCTTCCACGCCCGGTCCTGTGGGCCCCCTTGCCTACCCACGTGGCCTGTCTGGGAGGACCCAGGCGTCCACCGTTTCTCCTCCTTCAGGTTCCCCTCATCTGGCAGAGGACAGAGATGTTTCTGGAGAAGCAGCATTGCCAGGGGCCTTCCAGGACGGCCCCCCTCTGGCAACGACTAGGGTTCTCCCCAGCGCTGGTGCCTCTGAGCGTGGGAAGAGCCTGGAGGGTCGGCGCGGCGTGTCCCCCTCTCGGGAGAGGAAACCCACAGGGGTGTCTGTGATCTACTGGGAAAGCGGCGAGGCCAGCGTCAGCCTGCGGCTGACCTCTTCTCTGCGGGCCCCACCCGGGGGGAAGGCCCTCGCGGACCACCCTGCGCCAGGCAAGCAGCCGAGGACGTCGGAGCGGCAGAAGCTGTACGCACGCGAGGCCCCGGGGAGAGCGTTCCTGGGCGCCCCAGAGGCTCAGGGGGCCCGAGGCATGGGCGAGGCTTGGCGCGAGCCTCAGAGGCTGCTCGCTGTCCCAGAGCCCCCGACCTGGGCCGAACTGGGCGAGGCCCTGCACGCTGGCCCCGGCCTCCTCTCTGGGGAGAAGCCCTTCGAGTGCAGGGCGTGCAGCAAAGTGTTCGTCAAGAGCTCGGACCTGCTGAAGCACCTGCGCACCCACACCGGGGAGCGGCCGTACGAGTGCGCGCAGTGCGGCAAGGCCTTCAGCCAGACGTCGCACCTGACGCAGCACCAGCGCATCCACAGCGGAGAGACGCCCTACACCTGCCCGGCCTGCGGCCAGGCCTTCCGGCACAGCTCCTCGCTGGTGCGGCACCAGCGCATCCACACGGCCGAGAAGGCCTTCCGCTGTGCCGAGTGCGGCAAGGCCTTCAGCCACCGCTCCAACCTCAGCCAGCACCGCAAGATCCACGCCGGCGGCCGGCCCTACGCGTGCACGCGCTGCGGCCGCAGCTTCTGCCGCAACTCGCACCTGATCCAGCACGAGCGCACGCACACGGGCGAGAAGCCCTTCGCCTGCGCGCTCTGCGGGGCCGCCTTCAGCCAGGGCTCGTCGCTCTTCAAGCACCGGCGCGTGCACACCGGCGAGAAGCCCTTCGCCTGCGCGCAGTGCGGCCGCGCCTTCAGCCACAGCTCCAACCTCAGGCAGCACCGGCTGCTGCACACGGGAGAGCGGCCTTTCCGTTGCTCAGACTGCGGCAAGGCCTTCGCCAAGGGCGCCGTGCTGCTCAGCCACCGACGCATCCACACGGGCGAGAAGCCCTTCGTGTGCGCGCAGTGCGGCCGCGCCTTCCGCGAGCGCCCGGCCCTCTTCCACCACCAGAGGCTCCACACCGGTGAGAAGCCAGCGCGGCGGCCCCGGGCCGGCCCGCTCCCCCAGGCCAGGCCTCCTTCGGGGGCATCGTCCGAAGGCACACTGGGGAGGGAAGCCGGGCCCACTGCCGCCTCGGGCCCAGCCACGGTTCCGAAGACGGCTGAGCCGTGAGGTCGCAGCCCCGACCTTCCCCCGCCTGTTGCGAGTCCCTTCCATGGGCACGGGGCCCCGCCCTCTGCAGAGCCAGGCTGTGGAGCAGCTCTGCGCGTGCGCTGCCGTTCCCCCTGCACGTGGTGACAAGATCTGCCTCTTGTCAGCCCCAGCTCACTCCTCCAGCCCCAGGCGGTCGCGCTGCACAAAGGTCAGGGGGAGGCCGGCACGGTGCTGCCAGCTCGCCCATATTTTGACTGTGCGCGCGAACGGGAAGCGCTGCGGTGGGGCGGAGGTGGTCCTGAGAACTTTCTGAGGTTTACGCCCAGCCTGCAGGGTCTGTGTGGAACCTCTCCACCCCCACCCCCAGCGTATTCCCCCAGCCCTCGGTTCATCCAGGGCTTCCTGGGAAAGGGCCCAGAAGACAGGACGTCATGGGGGAGGCAGGTACTGGCTTCGGACAAGTGGCTGGGCTCTGAGCCTCAGCTCCCTCCTCTAGGAGAGAGAAAAGATTCAGCCCTGCAGAGGGCATTTGCAGCACCCTGACAGGCAGCATCTTGATAAGGGCCAATACGTGCCAACCGCCAGCGCCCGTTCGGAGCCCTGCACAGCTTCTCCTGACAGCTCTGTGAGGTGGCTGCTGTGGCTGGTATCCCCACTTCTCAGATGAGGAGACTGAGGCACAGAGAGGGGATGTGAGTTGCACAACAGCAGGGCCACTGGCCCAGCATCCAGAGAGCTCACCACTTTACGCCCACACTTAGCCTGCCAGCTCTGAGGGTCGGGTGAAGCCTGCCTGGCTCCCTGCTCATGGCAGACCCTCAGGAGGTGGAGGAGGGTGGAGGCGGGAAGACCCCGGGTGAAGGACGGAGATTGAGAGTGATGCTTCCCCAGCTGTGCTGGTGCATTCAGAGTGTGGTCCAAGCCTCAGCTTCGGCCGTGTCCTGTCGTTACCAAAGTCAGCGATACAGGAGCCTTTCCATCCCCACTGCCTTGACTGGAGGTGACCATAACAACAGGTGCAGAGGAGACAAGATGGGGCTGCTTGGTTCTCTGGGGTCCAGTGGCCACGTGCCTGCCATTACCTAAGGCTGTGTGTGGCGCCCTCCCAAGATCCCCTCCCCAGTGTGACATAACCCACAGGGTGGGGACACTGAGGCAGACAAGTTTGGTGGGGGCCTGGTTGGCTTCTTGTGGCCTTCAACAGACCAGCCCCATCTCCACCTTGGGCCTCACCCGCAGGGAAGTTAATGGTGTTTTCACTGGGGGTAAAAAAAGACTAGAACTTACGGCTTGGAATGGATGTACATTGTAAATTCTCGCACGGCACTGTGTAGGTCCACAGCCTCAGCCTCCAGGTCACGGTTCAGAAGGTTTTAACAAGACAGAGTCCAGAGAGGCTCTCTAATAAAGGTTTCTTTTTAAAAACATGTGAGTGGTAGCAGCCTGAAACTGGTGTCATCCCAGCACGATGCAAACGTGTCATCACACAGCTGCAGGGACTTGACTTCAACCCTGGTCCCTTTGAGAGGCCTCAGGGTAGAGGTGCAGCCTGTCTGCGGCCCACCGGAGGTCTGTGTCCCCTTGGCAGCCAGGAGACCTGGGCAGGGCGGGGCTGCCCCAAGCAGCAGCTCTGCTGGGACATGAGCCTTTGTGGATCCAGGCCCTGGAGTCTGAGGCACGGGGCCCATGTGGAGACCCGAAAGGTCGACCCCAACCCAGTGGGTGCTCCAGTTCAATCACCTCAAAGACCTCGCAGGTATCTGCCATTACCAAAGAGCAGAGACATGACACCCCGAACTCTCCACCTGCCAGCAGGGTTCCACCCCTGAAACCTCACAAGTTCCTGCAAGGAAAGGAGACATGGGGGTGGGGAGAATAGTCACACAGGGCCAGGCTCCCCAAGCCTCCTCAAGGGCAGGTCCCCCGAGCCATTGTCCGCCCCTCTGGGGGCCCATCCTCTCTCTGACCTGGTCCATGCCCTGGCCTTGCCCTATTTCATCTTCCCCCAGGCTGGCCCCCGTGAGGGATTCTTGAGCAGCTCACTTCAGGGTCAGTGTGGATGGCTATGAGATGCAGACAAACCCCACAGAGCTTACAGAAGGCTATTGTAGGGAGCCCATGGGATTCAGGAGTAAAGGAATGTTGAACATCAAGTGGATGCCCAGAGAGTCACTTGCAACCTTTTTTGCATCTTGGACAGAAGCTGGGCCTGGTGCTCTATCCTGTCTCCCCACCAGCCTCCTCCCTGCTTCACTGAGCCTTTCCTGCCTGTGTGCTTGGCCCTTCCTATCCCTCCTTTCCTCCACCCTCTCGAGCCCACCCTCCCAGCACCAGCGGTGGTCAGAGGCTCCAGCCCTGTTCCTGTGGGAACAGCAAGCATGAGCACCCGCCTTCCCCCATGTCTTGGCCCCTAAGTTGTCCTCCCCCAAACCTTTTTGGTCATGTTGGGCCACGTCCTGCCAGGCTGACCCTTCCACTCAACCGTGAACGGGTCATGACTATAAAAAGTATCCGTGGGCTTTCTGGGTCAAGATGATGGACTGAACACATGCATCTCACTTGGTCCAGAAGCCCACTGAAACCACAGAGAGCATTTAAAGCAAACCCTTGAGAATTCACTGGCGGTCCAGTGGTTAGGACTCTGTGCTTCCACTGCCGGGGGCTCGGGTTCGATCCCTGGTTGGGGAGCTAGGATTCCACAAGCGGCACGGCCAATAAATAAATAAATTAAATTAACTATAACACAAACCTACAAATATGAGGGTGGTAAAAGAGGAGGCAAAGGCATTCTGAAGCTAGAAGTTGTTGGGGGTGGGAGAGCTGTCACTGATTTGGGGAAAGCCAAATACTGAGTTGGCGCTGGCGGAAGTGGAAGGAGATCCCATCAGGCTTACGCTGCAGAATTCCAGAAGGCTTGAAAACCAGCAGACCCCTGGAAAGGGAGACCCAAAACAAAGATGACTGAGTGGGAGCTCCTGGAGAAGCTGTCAGAGCTCCAGCTCTCCCCACAGGGTAGATGGTGGAAGAGTCCTTTCTGGGGAATCCGAACAGTCCCAGAGAAAAAATCAAATCCCTGGTAGCCAGGGATTCCTAGGTATTAGAAGAAACCAAAACAGGCAGGCAGATGCACCTTAGGGTCGAATAAATAAGTCATGGTTCTGCCATTTGATGTGTGGAAGCAAAACACCCTGACCCACAGTCAGATTTTAAAAACAATAACATCGTCTACTGATTTAAAATAAAAATAAAGGTCACCCTTACTAGTTCTGGTCCCCAAAGTAAATAAAAGGCTGAACACGTCCCATAATTCTGGACAAAAACCTCCAGCCCTCACTTTGCAGTACTGATCTAGCTGAAGGTATGTCTGAGACTCTGAAGGTATAAATCATGGAACAGTTTCATCAGGAGATGGGTGCCTGCTGTCCCCGCATATCTGCAGGGCGCTCAGCAGTGGTCGAATGAAGGACCCCAGCACCATCCTCGCTGGAGAAATTCCCGGGGATGGCGGAGAAAGCCCATGGGTTAGGTCAGCCTTCCCGGTAGGTCCCTGCTTCCTCCTAGGACCATCGGGAGGCGAGTCTCGGCGAAACAACACTCCCCCAGACCGCGACTTCCGGCCTCCGGGGAGGGCAGGGCAACTCTCGGGCCGTTGTCTTGGAAACAGCTGGAGCAGGTTGGTTGTGCTCCAGGAGTTACCAAGGCGTCCCCCGGGCGACCAGAAAGAAGCCTCAGGTAGGGCGCTGGGGGAGGAGCCTAGGCGGAGCGCGAACTCTGATTGGCCAAAAGGTCACGCTCCTCCCCATCCGTCACCTCCTGCCAATAGGCGCCGGGCCTGTTGTGCACATGCGCAGGATTCGAAGGTACCGTCCGTCTCCGCCGTTGGTGAGTCCTAGGGTGCGGATACAAAGGAAGAGCAGCTGCCGGGGAGGGGAGGGAGCCCCCCAAACCCTGCGACTCTGCAGATTCCTCTCGGAGGGATGCGGCGCCTCTTAGTCGTGAGAGGCCTCTGAAAATGATCATCTACTGGCGGAGGCCGCGCCTGTCCCTGTTTGCTGAGGCTCATGGGAAATGTAGTCCGAAGGGAGGGGGCGCTGCCTTCGGAGCAGACGTGTGATTGGCCAGGGCGGCGTCGCCAGGGCAACGCGCGAGGGGCTGACCGCTGGGTCCGGGGAGAGGCGGGCGGGACCGCGTGGGACCACTTACCCGAAGTGGCCTCGGGTGGCCGAGGTGAGCTCCGGCCGGCTGGGTGGGCGTGGCCTTTCCACTACCTCCCGACGTGCCCCACCTCCGAGCCTTCTCCCGGGCCCCTCCTCCATTCCGGAGCCCCGTTCCCCTCCTTCGGGAAGACCTGCCCCCCTTTCCTCTGTGGAAGGCGGACTCCAGGAGTCAGGCCTAGTCCAGCCTGTCGGACAGGCCCACCCCCCCCAAGTGGGCGTGTTTCACTCCAGACCCTCTGCAGGGCCGGGACACAGTTGCCGGTCCACCGCTCCACACAACTCGTGATTCCGTTTTGCTTTGCTTCTGCATTTCACACGCACGGTCCATACCGTGTGAGTCATGCACAGCTCTCCGCGGTCAGCGAGCACGGTGTCTCGGGGTCCACATCAGCCGCTGCCTCGAGCCATGGCGCAGGCCAGCCCCTCGGGGTGCCCCACTTGGGTCAGCGTGTCCCGGAGATGGTGGGGACAGACAGCCTGGCCCCAGTTCTCACCCTGGATCACGGCCCCACCGCCTCCCTGGCTACCCCCTCTCTCCGCCGCGGGGGCACCTGCCGGGGCTCAGCCTGAGCCTGGAAACCTGTGCTAACTCCTCTTGCCTGCGCTGCAGCATTATCTCCCGACAGTTCCCTGCAGTTTCCTGGAAGCTCCACCGGCAACTTGCCTCCAAGTGTTGGTTCCTTCTAACCTCAGTTCCAGCTCCTGTGACCCCTCCCTCCATGAAACTTTCCCCAATTCAGCCTCAGGCATCCCCACACCAGGGTCCTCTCTGCCACAGCCTCAGCCCCCTGGGCTGGGCCTCTCTGCACAGTGCCTTACCCTGCCTGTGGCCTTGTGGCTGGCACCCTGACCCCTCCTTTCCTGCAGGTCCCCCGTGGTGGCTCCAAGAAGACTCCCGGCACAACAATGCCATCCCCACTGGGCCCCCCGAGTCTGCCCTCTGTGGACCCCGAGGCCACCCTGGAGGATCCTGAGGCAGCACGCCAGCGCTTCCGGGGCTTCTGCTACCAGGAGGTGGCCGGTCCCCGCGAGGCGCTGGCCCGGCTCCGGGAGCTCTGCCGCCAGTGGCTGCGGCCCGAGGTGCACTCCAAGGAGCAAATGCTGGAGCTGCTGGTGCTGGAGCAGTTCCTGGGCGCGCTGCCCCCCGAGATCCAGGCCTGGGTGCGGGGCCAGCAGCCGGGCAGCCCTGAGGAGGCCGCTGTCCTGGTCGAGGGCCTGCAGCATGACCCTGGGCAGCTGCTGGGCTGGGTGAGTGTGGTGGTGTTGGCTTCTTGGAGGGACAGAGTGAGACTAGAGCCCCGATGACTTGCCTCTCCCCTTCAGATTACAGCACATGTCCTGAAGCAAGCGGTGCTCCCGGCCACACAGAAGGCAGAGGAGTCTGTGGGGAGCTCCCACCCTTCAGGGACAGTGGAGCCCCTAAGGGCAGCCTCTGGGGAGGGGTCCAAGGACGCCCAGATGGAGGGGAACGCCCAGCTCAGCTGCAGCGTGAAGGAGGAGCCTGATGGCTACGGGCAGGAGACGGGTGAGAGCGGGGGTGCGCGAGGGCTGGGGCCTCCTTGAGAGAGTGCGAACATCCCCAGCTAGTGCGGGGAACCCAGGTGCGGTTGTGCTGGAGCTGGGGGCTCCTGGAGGGAGTGCGGGTGTCCCCACCTGGGAGCGGGACCCCCGGGGACTGCAGACTGCAGAGCGGGGTCCCCGGGAGGCCGGAGGGAAGGGCTGGCTGCCTGCCTGCTTGCTGTGTGCCTGGCACACGCAGAGGACTCCTCCCTGCTGCCGAGGAGGGCCCAGGCTGCGACACCAACGCCAGCTCCTCGCCTGCTCTGGCTCAGGTGGGAGCCCCTGAACCCTGTCTGCCTTGCTTCCTAGCACCGTCCAGCCCCCCACATCCAGGCCGGTCCCATGAGGGGCCCGCTGAACAACAGGAACCGACCTCCGTGCCCTTCCAGCCACCCGGGATTCAGGTGAGCAGCCCCTGGTGGCAGGTGCAGGCCCACAGTGGGAGGAGAGCCCTGCCAGTTGTCCAGGCTCCTTGGCCAGCACCTCTTGTGCTCTCTGCTCCCCCAAAGTGGAGTTGGTATCACGGCACCCCCTGCAGGTCCGGGGGGGCAGGGGGACAGACCAGTGCTTGGAAAGGATTTTGGCCTCAGGTAACTGGGATTCTGGTTTAGAGTGATTGGAAACGGCAGGGGTTGGCTTCCCACTCACAGAGAAGCCAGTCAGGGGCTTGACAGCGCCCAGCTGTCCTGAGCTGGCACCTGGGGAGGGGACAGGATGACCAGGAAAGCCTGAGTGCCACCCAGCAGTCTGGCCTCCCCTGCACACCTGAGATCAGAGTGGAGACACTCTTCCCAGGAAATGCCCGCAGCTCCCCCTCTGCCCGGGCTTTTCTCCAAGGCCAACCAGCCCTCAGCTGCGACCAGCTGGGCATGGAAGCCCCTGCCACCCAGAGGGCTTGGTTCCTGCGTGTGGGCAGCAGGGGTCTTGTCCTCTCCCAGCGACACTTCCTAATCCACTCCACACTGAGAAGTCGCCCAGGACCCAGCCGCAGCCTGAAGGCATGGTTGCTTCAACCTCCGGCACCCAGGGGCCGGCCCAGCCATGTCCTGAGTGGGAGGCTGTGCCTGGCCCTCTGCAGCCCGGTCCCCACAGCCAGGGATGCTGAGGCCCGTGGCACTTCCCCAAGGAGGACCTCCATTACTCTTGAAACCAGAGGCCTGGGAGAGGTGCTTGGGGTCCCTGCGTTCCCCTGGCTTTTTGCTCTCGGTGCAGCACACACTGTTCAAGGCCCATCCCTGATGGGTCCTCAGCTTCCATCTGTGCGGCCAGAACATGGGGTGGGGCAGCTGAGGGGGCCTGATGCATCCCCCGGGTGAGCCAGAAGGCAGCTCCCTTCCCGGCCCTGCATCCCCGCACTCACAGGTTCCCGTCTCAGCTTCCCCTTTAGCCCCACCCCCGGGCAGCTGAGGGCGGTTTACCGGCCGCTCCCCCCCCGGGTGATTAACAAGGCTGTGCCCATGGGATGGGCCGGGTGGGGTGCGGGGTAGACGGGCCTTCTGTGGGTGATGGGCCGCGTCCCTGCAGGAGGAGTGGGGGCTCCTGGACCCGTCACAGAAGGAGGTGTACTGGGACGCGATGCTGCAGAAGTATGGCACGGTGGTCTCCCTGGGTGAGGACCCCTCTCCTCCGGGTCCTTGCGCGCACCTTGCCTCCCGGCGCTTCCCAAGCCGCACCCTGGCCACCCGCCGGGGCCCCCACCCCTGTCCCTCATCTGTGCGAATCCCTCACGCCCCCGTGCCAGGGCTCGCGCCCGATGGGCCCCCGACCCCAGCAGGGTTGCCGTGCCCCCTGCCGGAGGCGCGCACTGAACCGGAGCCGGAGGCGCTGAGCACCGGATCCGAGGGAGCGAGAAGCCTCCGCCCAGGTGAGTGGCCTCCCGCTCTCCGGTGGCGACGGGGGCGGGGAGCGGGGAGCCCAGGCCGCCCCGCGCCTGGGGGGCTGCGGGCGGAGTCACCAGGCGACCTGGCTCTGCCCCCCCCCCCGCCCCCAGGAGGTGAGAGCGAGAGCTCCCGAGAGGGCAGGCCCGGCTGCCCGGAGGCCCCGCCGCCCGCGCGGGGCAAGCCCTACACGTGCGCGCAGTGCGGCCGCACCTTCGACTGGAAGTCGGTGTTCGTCATCCACCGCCGCGCGCACGCGGGCGGCCCGGGCGCCGAGAAGCAGCCGGTGGGGCCGCCCCGGCGCGCGCTCCCGGGCCCGCGCAGCTACGCCTGCGAGGAGTGCGGCCGCAGCTTCAGCTGGAAGTCGCAGCTGGTCATCCACCGCAAGGGCCACGCCGGCCAGCGGCGCCACTTCTGCGGCGACTGCGGCCACAGCTTCGACTGGAAGTCCCAGCTGGTCATCCACCGCAAGAGCCACCGGCCCGAGGCCCCGTGAGCGCTGGAGGGGCAGCCTCGCCGGGGCTCCGGGCCCAGCCCGCCCCTGCTACTCCACTCCGCCGCAGCCTGGAGAGCTGGAGGCCGCCCAGGGCAGAAGTCAGAGTCCCAGGAGGGTGCCCCGTCCCTGCTCAGTCTCCCCCCAAAGCCGCGGCTCCCTCCACTCCTGTCTCGCCCACCCCACCATTCAGAGAGAGAGGCCTGGGCTCCAGTACACCGCCGCACGGGACCAGCGGCGGCCGGGTGACTTCCAAACGCCTCCTGTGACATGGTGCCGGCCGGTGCAGAAAGCCCAGGAGAGCACAGCCTGCTTCTGTTTGCAGGCAGGTGGAAGGCTAAAGTCTGCCCACTGTGCATTTCAGATTTTTAACAAATTCCAGTTTTATCCCGGAGGAGCTTCTGCGTAAGAATCCTGAGCTCTGGTCTCTGGTGGTCAGATCAGCAGCCCCTGCCCTTCCTGCCGGCAGCTGGAGCTTCAGAGCTGCCTGCCCACGAGCAGGGTCGGTGTCCGGCTTACCTGTTCCTCGGCCACACACATCACTCCCTGGCCTTGTCCTTCCAGCTGTCGAGTCCCAGCCTGAACGGACGTGAAGGGAACTTCTTTCCAAGTATGGATGGACAAGCATGGTGTCTGAGAACAGATGTCACTTAGGCCATGCATGCTGGCAGATCAGTGAATCACAGCAGGAGGGCGGACGATCAGCTGCCTGCCGCCCACGGCAGTCCGTCTGTGGGCATTCAGGACTTTGGCCAGTGTCCTGTAGTACTTTCCTACTGTTGCTCTAACGAACTCGGTGGCTTGAAACAACACAAAACGTACTCTCTTGGGACTCTGAATTGGGTCTCACTGGGCCCAATCAAGGTGTCAGCAGGGCTGGTTCCTCCTGAAGGCTCTAAGGGGGGAATCCACTTTAAGGCTTTTTCTAGCTTGTAGAGGCCGCCGCGTTCCTCGGTGGTGGCCCCTTCCTCCATCTTCAAAGCCAGCAGTGGATGGTTAAGTCTTATGCTGCCTCCCCCTTGTAAGGACCCTCAGGGTTACATCTACGGCTCCCCTGGTAACCCGTGATGATCTCCCCATCTCAGGGTCACATCTCATCCATGCCCCACCTACACACCTGATCTCATCTGCAAAATCCCTTCTGCATGTGAGACAACATTCACAGGTTCCAGGGATTAGGACATGGATGTCTTTGGGGACTGTTATTCCGCACCCTTCTCTGTCACCTTTCTGCTCTGAAAACAAGGGACATTTTCGTGGGAGGTGGTTTCAGGGAAACAGGTGCACCCACAGAAGGAGCCCTCTGCAGCCTCAGGCTCATGCAGGGGTGGCAGGTGGGTGTTGAGCGTGGCTGTGACCATGGTTACTAGCAGAGGTGGGGTGGACACCTGGGCTGCGTGGGGGGGACCTTGCTGCAGCCTGAAGCTGGGAGGGAGAGGCCTCCATCTGGAGGACCCGTCTCCTCCATCCCCAGTCTTCTGAGGACCTTTGACCTGTCGACCACACTCAGGCCTGGGGAAGCAGAGCCAGGCTGGAGATGGAACTGGGCACTGGTGATCTTGTTACCGAGTCCAAGCTTGTACTGCTGGCCGCACCACAGGCCAATAAATTGAGAGCCGAGTTGTTGAGGCGAGGAATAATGACTTCATTCAGAAAGCCAGCAGACTCGGGACTTCCCTGGTGGCGCAGTGGTAAGAATCCGCCTGCCAACGCAGGGGACACAGGTTCGATCCCTGGTCTGGGAAGATCCCACATGCCTCGGAGCAACTAAGCCCGTGCGCCACAACTACTGAGCCTGCGCTCTAGAGCCCGAGAGCCACAACTACTGAAGCCCGTGCGCCTAGAGCCCGTGCTCCGCAGCAAGAGAAGCCACCGCAGTAAGAAGCCTGGCGCAACTGGAGAGAAAGCCCGTGTGCAGCAACGAAGACCCAACGCAGCCAAAAATTAATTAATTAAAAAAGAAAGTGCTTTAAAAAAAATAGAAAGCCAGCAGACCAAGAAGGTGGTGCACTCGTGCCCCAAAGAACCATCTTGCCTGAGTTAAAATTCAGGTTTCTTTCATACTGAAAGGGGAGGGAGTAAAGTCAAACATTTCCTGGCTCAGGTCAGCCCCGGGAGGGGATGTGTTCATTTCTTCTCCCTGCAGTCATTCACAGGGGGGCCTGGTCAGGAGGTTTCCTGGGAGCTGAACAAAGGTATTTTAGCTTAATGCCCATTATACCTGGGAGGCAGGGCTCCCAGAAATGGGCCATTGTGTATATTGAAGCTTAAAGGCAACATCCCTCCGGTGACTAACTTGTAACAGAATACAAAGGTGCTTCCCTGTTACAATCTGGTTGGCAAGCAGGAAGCTTCAACCATGCCAGGGACACGGCGGAAGAGGACAGCAGGGCCCGAGCGCTCAGGCCAGGCCGAGGGCCCAACGTCGGGACCGCCAGGTGCTGAGGGAGAGCGGTGGGCAATCTTCTAATGCAATTTTCCATATTTAAAAGTAGTTTATGTTCACTTAGAGAAATCTGAAATATACAAGAGGGCAAAGGAGATCGCAGAAACGACCCCTAATGCTGCTGTCTTATTCTCAGTGTTCACCCGCGGGGGTTTGGTCACACAGCTTGTGAAGCTACTGTACGTTGTGAATCGTGCTCTTCCCACGCAGCTCCCTGTGTTATTAAAAATGCCTGGGTGGAAATCCCGTTTTCTGGCCGGCAGTGTTGTTCCCACCAAGCCCAGATAGTTCCTTGCTTCCCGCCCCCCTTAGCACCCAGTGCTGTGGTGGCCGCACCTGAGCAGACGCCCCAGATGCAACCTAGCTGTTTCCTCAATACAGACACCCCCCAAAGTGGAAGCGGTGAGTTTTCGGGAGCATGGGATTTCTGTTCTTGTTTTTTCCTTTTTGTTTTTGTCTTATAACAAAACATTATTTTTTTAAATTAATTGATTTATTTATTTATTTTTGGCTGTGTTGGGTCTTCGTTTCTGTGCGAGGGCTTTCTCTAGTTGTGGCGAGCGGGGGCCACTCCTCATCACGGTGCGCGGGCCTCTCACTGTCGCGGCCTCTCTTGTTGCGGAGCACAGGCTCCAGATGCGCAGGCTCAGTAGTTGTGGCTCACGGGCCCAGCTGCTCTGCGGCATGTGGGATCTTCCCAGACCAGGGGTCGAACCCGTGTCCCCTGCATTGGCAGGCAGATTCTCAACCACTGCGCCACCAGGGAAGCCCCCAAAACATTATTTTATAGTTCTGGAGGTCAGGAGTCAGGCACAGCCTCACTAAGCTAAGCTCCAGGTGCGGCAGGGTTGAGTTCCTTCTGTGAACTCTGGGAGAACCCATCCTGTGTGCTCGACTTTTCCACCCTAGAGATGGCCTGCGAGCCGGCTTACGGCCCTTCCCCACCTTCTGAGCCAGCGGTGGCCAGTCGGCTCTCTCCCACAGGGCGTCACCCTGCTACTGTCCTCTGCCTCCCCTTCCACCTCTGAGGGTTCTCGTGGTGATGCTGGGCCCACCAGGATCATCCAGAACCATCTCCCCACCTCAGGGTCAGCTGATGGGCCATGGGAGGGTTTTTTTGGTTTTATTTATTTATTTATTTATTTTTGGCTGCGTTGGGTCTTCGTTGCTGCGCGCGGGCTTTCTCTAGTTGCGGTGAGCGGGGGCTACTCTTCGTTGCGGTGCGCGGGCTTCTCATTGCAGTGGCTTCTCTCGTTGCGGTGCACGGGCTCTAGGCGCACGGGCTTCAGTAGTTGTGGCACGCGGGCTCAGTAGTTGTGGTGCGCGGGCTTAGTTGCTCCGCGGCATGTGGGATCTTCCCGGACCAGGGATCGAACCCGTGTCCCCTGCATTGGCAGGCGGATTCTCAACCACTGCGCCACCAGGGAAGCCCTGGACCATGGAGGTTTTAAATTCTCATGGATACGTCAGTGTCTTCTGGAAACGTGGGGCCCGCCTGTCTGCCTTCCCTCCAGAAGGGCTCCCTGGCAGCTAGAATGCCCTGGACTCCCGTTCTCTACCATCTTCTCCATCCTGCAGGCAGAACCCAGGAGCACTGTGTCTCCGTGGATGCCAGGCAGGCTGCAGCCTCCTCCCCACAGCCACTCACGTGGGTCTCCTCTCCCGGTGACCACACCGTTGGTCACGTCTTCATGCATCTGACTTTTGAATTTTCACGTAGTCAGATTTTGACTTTTCACGTAGTCAGATCCATCACTGTCCTCATCTTCCGTCGCTTTTCTTTGTTGTTGTTGTTGTTAAATATTTCTTTATTTGGCTGTGCCGGGTCTTTTTTTTTTTTTCATTTATTTATTTATTTGGTTGCCCCAGGTCTTAGTTGCGTCAGGTGGGCTCCTTAGTTGCGGCATGCGAACTCTTAGTTGCAGCATGCATGTGGGATCTAGTTCTCTGACCAGGGATTGAACCCGGGCCCCCTGCATTGGGAGTGCAGAGTCTTAACCACTGTGCCACCAGGGAAGTCCCTTCCATCGCTTTTCTTAGACGGCTTGCCCCAGCCAGCTCAGCAGCATGGTCAACCTGCAGGGCGGGTTCCAGAATCTACCTCTTCGGGTTAGAAACCGGGCCAGGCCACCCCTCCCGTGGCACCTCCTCACCCCTGCCATCCCCTGGGCTGCCTCTGGGCTGACGCTGCAGGAGGTGTCTTCCTGCCCAATTCCAGCTGCTCGCCCCCCCGCCCCCAGTCTCCTCTGATCCTCACGACCACCCCAAGAGCCTCTCCTCCTCACCTGGGTCTCCCTCAAGCATCTTCTCCTTCCTCGGCTGCTGCTCCTGAGGTCAGCCTACTTGAGGTGACCCAGTGATTGGCAGAGCCAAAATCTGACGTGGGTCCGTCTGACTGTGGAAGCATCTGTGAATGTAGGGAAAGGCTAAAAGCAAAGCCCGATTCTAGGTGCCTCCCTAACACCTGAAACCAGGAGAACTCCAAGGGCAGGTAGCAAGTCCCCCTCCCTCCCTCCGCTACTCCCGCAGTAAGAGCTCCAAGTCACACAGCCCTCCTCATCAAATGGCTGATCCTGCCAAGCCTGCAGAATTATTCCAGAAAGCCAGTCACATCCTGCAGCAGGGGCCAGGGGCCACCCAAGAGCACGTGACCCTGTGTGGTGCGAGGTCCTCTCCTCCGCAGGCTGTGAGCTCATCTACGCGTGTTGTGCGTTCAGCCACTCCCCATAGCCCTAGGGCTGGTTGAACAGAAGATGATTACAACAGTGGGCCCCCACGCACTTATGGTCAATAATCTATGACGAAGGAGGCAAGGATATACAGTGGAGAACAGACAGCCTCTTCAGTAAGTGGTTCTGGGAAAACTGGACAGCTACATGTAAAAGAATGAAGTTAGAACACTCCCTAACACCATACACAAAAATAAACTCAAAATGGATTAGAGACCTAAATGTAAGACCGGACATTATAAAACTCATAGAGGAAAACATAGGAAGAACACTCTTTGACATAAATCACAGCAAGATCTTTTTTGATCCACCTCCTAGAGTAATGGAAATAAAAACAAAAATAAACAAATGGGACCTAATGAAACTTAAAAGCTTTTGCACAGCAAAGGAAACTACACACAGGACAAAAAGACAACCCTCAGAATGGGAGAAAATATTTGCAAATGAATCCACGGACAAAGGATTAATCTCCAAAATATATAAACAGCTCATGAAGCTCAATATTAAAAAAACAAACAACCCAATCAAAAAAATGGGCAGAAGACTTAAATAGACATTTCTCCAAGGAAGACATACAGATGGCCAAGAAGCACATGAAAAGCTGCTCAATATCACTAATTATTAGAGAAATGCAAATCAAAGCTACAATGAGGTATCACCTCACACCAGTTAGAATGGGCATCATCAGAAAATCTACAAACAACAAATGCTGGAGAGGGTGTGGAGAAAAGAGAACCCTCTTGCACTGTTGGTGGGAATGTAAATTGATACAGCCACTATGGAGAACAGTATGGAGATTCCTTAAAAAACTAAAAATAGAATTACCATATGAGCCAGCAATCCCACTACTGGGCATATACCCAGAGAAAACCATAATTCAAAAAGACACATGCACCCCAATGTTCATTGCAGCACTATTTACATTAGCCAGGTCATGGAAGCAACCTAAGTGCCCATCAACAGACGAATGGATAAAGAAGATGTGGTACATATATACAATGGAATATTACTCAGCCATAAAAAGGAACGAAACTGGGTCATTTGCAGAGACGTGGATGGATCTAGAGACTGTCATACAGAGTGAAGTAAGTCAGAAAGAGAAAAACAAATATCATATATTAACGCATATATGTGGAACCTAGAAAAATGGTACAGATGAACCGGTTTGCAGGGCAGAAATAGAGACACAGATGTAGAAAAAAGAAGCATGGACACCAAGGGGGGAAAGTGGCGGGGGTGGTGGTGGTGGCATGAACTGGGAGATTGGGATTGACATGTATACACTAATATGTATAAAATAGATAACTAATAAGAACCTGCTGTCTAAAAAATAAAATAAAATTCAAAAAAATTTTTTAAAAAGAAAAAAAATTTTTAAAAATACAGTGGGCCCCGGGTGCCCGCTGCCCACTGTTGGGGCCATGGTACTAGTTGAAGACGCTCCAGAGTTGGGTGGGGCACCACACTCCAAAGCTGCTGAGCAAGGCTGAAGCAGGGCGAGGAGAGCAGGGCTTTGAAGGGATGCCACAGACTCACCATCAAGACGGGTAATAGCTTCATATTCTACAAAATAAAAATGAATGCAAACATCATAAAATGTTACATTTCAGTGTAGAGATTTTTCACAGCTTTATGGAGATATTCACATACCATGCAATTCACCCCTTGAAGGTATACAGTTCAGTGGTTTTTAGTCTATTCACAGAGCTGTGCCTCCATCATCACACATTTAAACATTTTCTCACATTATCCAAAAAACACACACCTGTTAGCAGTCATCCCTAACTCCTCCTCCCCGGCCCCTGGCGATCACCAATCTCCTTTCTGTCTCTGCGGATCTATCAGGGCTTCTTTTTTTGCTGCCGAATAATATTCCATTGTATGCATGTAGCACATTGTGTTTATCCATTCCTAAGTTGTTTGGACAGTTTGGGTTGTTTGCACGTTTTGGTACTGTGAATAATGCTGCTATGAATGTGCAAGGGTGTGTGTGGACATATGTTTTTATCTGTCTTGGGTATAAGATTATGTTAGGGGACTTTCCTGGTGGTGCAGTGGTTAAGAATCTGTCTGCCAACGCAGGGGACACAGGTTCAAGCCCTGGTCTGGGAATATCCCACATACCACAGAGCAACTAAGCCCGTGCGCCACAAGTACTGAGCCTGCGCTCTAGAGCCCGTGAGCCACAACTACTGAGCCCGCGTGCCACAGCTACTGAAGCCCGTGCGCCTAGAGCCCGTGCTCCGCAATGAGAGACCCCACCGCCGTGAGAAGCCCGCGCACCGCAACAAAGAGTAGCCCCCGCTCGCCGCAAATAGAGAAAGCCCGCGCAGCAACGAAGACCCAACGCAGCCAAAAATAAATAAATAAATTTATAGGAAAAAAAATTATGTTAGAACTGGAATTACTGATCGTACAGTAACTCTACATTTAACCTTGAGATGACTTTTCTAAAGCAGCTGCACCGTTCTGCATTCTCACTAGCAGCGTACAAGGGTTCCAGTTTCTCCACCCCTTCCCCAACACTTGTTATTGTCTTTTTTTATAACCACACTAAAGGGTGTGAAGTGTGATAAAGAGGTGTTATAGGATCTACCTTTTTAATCGTAATCAAACACATTTAGAAATAACACGAAAAAAGCAAACTATTGACAATTCTCCTGAAAAGACCTCTGGATCAGAGAAGCAATCGCTGTTTCATAGTAAATTGACTCTTGTCCACTGAATTTGCCAGGCCAAGAAGTGACTCCCAAATCAGACTGTGTCTTGCTGTGTGATATATTTGCTGGCATCCAAAAGGGAAAGAGTCTTTCGGGGGGGCTAGAACTTGCTTTTTTTCTGTTGCAAAATGTATATTAGGGCCCTCAGGCCCAAGTCAGCGTGAGGGAGACATGGTTTGGGGTAAAGGCCTGAAGTCACAAAACAACGGCAGAGTGCAGCTAGATGTGGCTCACAGACTCTGCTCACAGGGTAGGCTTACAGGGATCTTGTTTTCAGGGCTGAAGCGAGGACAGCCTGGCCCAGCTGAGAGGACCTCTTGTGCTGGCTCTCCCGGCCGTGCCCGCTCGTCACCCCAGAAGTTTACACAGGCAGGGACAGTACACAAACTTAAAAGACCAATCCAGAAGAGTAGAGCAAATAAATCCAAAATAGAGCTCTCTGCACAGAACAATAAATAAAATAGATTACACCACTGAACCTGAGCAAAGAAATGAGAGACGGCACTAAAGTATGTAAGTCTAGTCATGAAAAAAGAGTAAAATGTACCCACCAAATAGACTTGTATCAGAGATATAAGGAAATATAAATTTATGTATATTATGAGCAACCCCATGGCAACACATTTAAAAATCCATTAGAAATGGATTTTCTACAACAGAAGCCCAGGGATACAGAAATCTATCCAGTTATTTTATGGAACTGGCTTAATCTTATGTGACTACATAAAAGTCTAATTTCTGTACAGCAAAGAGTTACAGAAACAAGATTAAAAGAGTCTGCACCATATCTGTGCCACCCAGTACAGATAAAAGGCTAATATCCTGAAAAGACAAAGAGCTCCTTTAAATTGTTAAGAACAAGGCAAACATCCAAAGGAAAGTCAGCGAAACACACAAACGGAGAAGTCACAAGGAGGAACAGCCAATGTCCCTGTCACTTGAAAACACGGGATTTAAAGTGGCTACAAGCTGTGACTCTACCTGACAAGGCAGCAGAAAACAACAACAAACGCAAACCTCCTTGCTGGCATTAACATGAAGCAGCCTTTGGGAGAGAAAGCTGGGGACACCAGCCACATTTTTTTTTTTTTTTTAATTTTTAGCTGCGTTGGGTCTTGGTTGCTGGATGCGGGCTTTCTCTAGTTGCGGTGAGCGGGGGCTACTCTTCGTTGTGGTGCGTGGGCTTCTCACTGCGGTGGCTTCTCTTGTTGCAGAGCACGGGCTCTAGGCACACGGGCTTCAGTAGCTGTGGCTCGCGGGCTTCAGTAGTTGTGGTTTGCGGGCTCTAGAGCTCAGGCTCAGTAGTTGTGGCGCATGGGCTTAGTTGCTCTGGGGCATGTGGGATCTTCCTGGACCAGGACTCGAACCCGTGTCCCCTGCATTGGCAGGCAGATTCTTAACCACTGCACCACCAGGGAAGCCAGAACAATTATGTTTTAATCCTTGCAAAGGTAATAGCAAAAACTGTGAATGTCCGAAGCTGGCTGGGGCTTGCAGGGGCAGGAATTTGTTTAAAGTGCTGGTGAACCTGTAAGCCTTCAGATCCATAGTGAGATCTTTTTATAACATCCATGCGATGACGGAGGGACTTGACGCCTGCCCTGACGGTGCTGGCTAAATAACTCACGGCTGAAGCACCCCCTCAGCCGGGGCTTCCTTGACGGTAAAGTGGGAATAACGCTACAACCACCCTGTGAGATGGGATGAGGGTGACACAGACTGTTGACTGAGACGTACCCGCATTGGCCCAGCTACAAGGGCCATCTTGAGGGTTCTTAGGTACAGTTTAATCCTGTTGTTGCTGACAATGATCCCCGCCAGTGACACTGCTGATGAAGAAACAGGCCCGCAGTGAGAGCCGAGCCAGGATGCCAATGCCAGGGACTACAGGTAGCCCTTGCGGGGAACTCTCCCTGCACTTCTATCTTGTTTAATCCCCACAAACATCTGTTGAGGTGGACACGATCACCAGTCCCATTTTACAATGAAGGAAGACAGTGCTCGGGAGGTAAGGGGTTCTAGGCCCAGGCCATCCAGCCTGTAAGCGGCCAGCTCTCAATCCACACTGAAACCTCCGGGATCCACAGACCCAGGTTCGCATCCAGCACACGTCCCCCCGCGCCACTCTCCAGGCATCCCAGCACATGTCCTTCTGTTGACTGGGTGGGTCTCTTTGGCCCACATCCCAGATGCTAGCCTCTTCTGTCAGGAGGAAATGCAGTGACACGGCCTCACCAGTCAGGGCCCCTTGACCTGGGTGCAGGAATGCAGTGTTCCTCATCGGGGGGGATGGCCACAGCTTCACCCCACTCGCAGCATGGTACATGCAAGAGAAGTGGACGTATCGGCTCATGCTGGCACAGGCGATGGGCAGCTTTTCCTTCTCCAGGGAAGCCTGGAGAACCTGTAGAGCAGTGCCCAGCAGGTCTTAAGGGACAGTCACAAGTCATGGCAGGAGCACTTGGTCGCAGTGGGGTGGCCAGTGGCAGCCTCTACTGCTTCATCCATACACTCCAAGCTCTCTTCCAGGCTGGTTTCTGGTCCCGGAGGGTATCAGGGCCTTAAGGGCAGGACACTGGGCCTCAAGGTGGACCAGCCCAGTCTCTGCTGCTATGTGCCAGCTGTCAAACGATACTGGACCTACTGTGTGCTCCAGGAGGAAGTAGGCCTGGGCCAAAGCAGGGGTGGCCAGCCTGGGCCTCTGCTGCTATGTTCACACAGCCCCAGCTCCCTTCCTAGCCAGGGTCTCTCATGGAGGGAACGGGCGTGTGAACAAACCTGACGACCTAGTGTGTGTAGGGAGGTGGGCTGGACCACAGTGGGCCCAGATTGAGTCCAGCTGTGTGCACCAGTGCCAAGAAGGGGCTGTGGTTCTGTGGGGGACAGACGGGGCTCCCTTGGCCCCAAGGGCAGAGAAACAGTCAATGACAACAGGAACAGCCACATCCCGGAAGATAACCCCAGGGATGGCCCGCAGTGCCTGGTCTGCTGTGCTCAGGCTGCACACAGCGCCCGGCCACCGCCACCGATGAGAAGATTCTCATAGCAAACCCACCTTAAGATGCCCAGGGAGCCGTGGGGCCATGATACTGCCCCGGGGACGTCACCCAGCAACAGCTGCTCCTGCTAACATCCCCCTGCCTACTGCTCCCACAGTGGCCCCTAAGACACTGTGTACTCTGTTCCCCAGAAGCCTGTGCCTCTGCTCCCCCCAGAGGGACTTGCCGCAGGGCCTTTGCACATGCACTCTGCCAGACACACTCTTCCCCCAGTCACACCCTTCCTGCCTCAGCCCAACGCCCTCTGGCCTGTGTCAGCCTGCCCATCATGGCACTTCTCCCCACATCCTCCAGACCACGTCCACATCCACTGGCCTAGCCCAGCCCCAGCTGCATCAGAGGCCACAAATGACCCACAGATAGAGTTGTCTCTCCACCTGGGGTGGCTGTGGGGCTGCGGGCTCCTCCCACACCCCTGGCCTTGCCCAGACAAGGCCACTCCTCAAGAAGGGGGGGACCCTGAAGTAAGTGAGGGCACCGGCCCCTGCACTCCTTGCTTGTTTCCGCATCCACACAGACATCTGTGTACACATCCAAGTTTATTCTCGCTCTGCTGCGGGGCCAGGGTCATCCCACACTGTGCAGCTGGGGATAAGGCCAGGCTCGGGTTCCTGGCGACCCCGTGCAGGTCTGGGGTGTGGGTGACAATACAAGAGGGGGTGGTGATCAGCGTTGGGCCTAGTGCCTTCGGATGCCCTGTGGGCTGACCCGAGGGTTAGAGTCTCCAGGCTCCCTCACATACTGCCCGGTATATGTCTGACGTCAGGGGCCGGAAGGCTCGGGCCCGGTTGTCCAGCAGGTACAGGGGGTCAGCAACAATGCCCACGTTGAAGCCCTCGCGCACCAACCGGGACTTCACCAGTTTGAACGTGCTTGTGATCTCCAAGGCGTCCTGCAAGGGCAGAGACTGTAACCCCGACTGTGACTGTCCCGCCGAGACCTCCCACCCACCTACTCCAGCCACGGCGAGCTCACCTGAACACGGATGAAATGGGGGGCAGCGTAGGCGGGGAGCCAAGTGCGCACGTGCTGGTACAGCCTCTGCCCGTCAAAGGCCTGGCCGGGGGCCAGCTGCACGGCAGCCATGCCCACCTTGCCCTCACATCCTGTGGAGCACATGCATCCTCGGCGGACCCGCCTCACAGTGCCCGCGGCTGGCTCTCTCCCCTGGGTCCCAGCAGCCCCCCGCCTGTAACAAGGCTCCGGCACCACCCACAAAGCAGTTGGCGGGTTAGAATGAGGTGAACCCCCCGCACCTGGCACAGGCACACCGTAGACGTTCACCTCCTGCAGGAAGTCCACGAGTGACAGCACGCCCTCCACCTCCCGCGTGGACACGTTCTCACCCTTCCACCTGCGGGGTTGGAGGGGGTGCTGGGACCAGGGCCCGGGAGAGGAGGCCCCGCCCCTGACCAAGCCCCGCCTCCCGGCGACTAGGCCCCATCCCCTCCGGAATTCAGAAGTCCCGCCCCTGGAAAGGAGAGGCCCCGCCTCCTTCCACAAGCCCCGCCCCCTCCAGAATCCAGAAGCCCCGCCCTGAGAAACCCCGCGGGACCGGAAGGTGTCCCCGAGGCGGTCGCGGAAGTAGAGGAAGCCTTCGTCGTCCAGGGCCAGCACGTCCCCGGTGTTGTAGTAAAGGTCGTTCGGGCGCCGCACGTTCTTCACCAACTTCCTTTCTGTGTGCTCCCGGGGCCCACGGTAGCCCAGGAAAGGTTGGTGACGCAGCACCTGGGTCAGCAGGAGCCCTGCCTCCCCTGGGGGGTAGGAGTGGGAGTCGGGCATTAGCCGTGGACGAGAACATCAGGGGCCCACCAGGCCGCGGCCGGGACTCTGACAGAGAAGAGACAGAGAGAGACCCAGAAACAGATCCAGAGACAGAAAATGAGAGGCAGAAGGAGAGAGAAGGTGGCATCAGGGAGTCCATTAGAAATAGGGGACCACCGCCGCGGAAAGGAACCCGGAGGAGTCTCTGCAGGGAGGGTCGGGAAGGGAGACGCTAGGGGGATGGATGAGTCTTCAGCTGCTGCGAAGTCGAGCTTGTGGAAGGACAATTAAGGCTCGTACTGTGTGGCCCCACAGGGGCAGAAATAGAATCAGCGGGTGGAAATTGCAGGGAGGCAGCTGAGGTCAATATAAAGAAGATCCTTGCAATCACCAGTTAGCTATCAGTGTAATGGGCTGTTCCAGGGGGTAGTCAGCAACTTTGTAGGCGTGCACATAGGGCTGGGTTCATTCACTCAACAAACTGACCTCTGGCCGTGGGCCACACAATATGCTGGGGGTAGATATTAAATAATTGTATGTATAGCACAATACCTGCCACATAGTAAATGTTATCTAAGTGTTAAAGAAAGAAAGAAAGAAAAGAAATAGGGAAAGGCTAACAAGGATGGGCGAGGGAGAGAGGCAAATGGTGGTGGGAAGAGAGCGATTCCGCCAGGACCTTGCAACGCCCCCGGAGAGAAGACCCTAGGAGAAGGTTCAGGACAAGAGATAGATGACTGGGAGGATGTGACTTCCACAGAAAGCTCAAGAGAACAAGTCAAATGGACGAGAGGTTGAGGCAGAGCTGGGCAGAGCTGACAAGCTGCGAGGGAGAGCGCCCCGGACCGCCGTCAGACAGGCCTGGGGCTCAGGGTCAGGTGAGGACTGCAGACACCACCACTGGACCTCAGCCTCAAGGCTTTGGGTGGCTTGTTCCAGCCACGGAGGAGACTGAGGGTCTCCACCCTTCCCACACCCTGGGAAGGTTCTCCAGCCCCCATACCTGGCCTCGCAGGGATGCAGAGGCCCCAGCTGTCCCTCACAGGCTCCTCTGTCTCCATGCTGTACTGTACAAGCTCGAAGGGGGACAGCATCTGAGTGGAGGGTGGGGAGATGTCAGCAGAGGTCCTGTGGGCTCAGCCTCAATCAGGGCCACTGTCACACCCAACACACTCACTCGAAGGAAGCAGCTTATCTTGCCCTGGGCCCCACAGCGCCCTGGATAGTTGACAAAGCCACCGTTGCCTTCCGTGGAGCCGTAGACTTCCCAGATCCGAATGGGGCCAAAGCGCTGCTGGAAGGTCTCCCACACTTCTGCCCGGAGTCCACTGCCAATCGCCAGGCGGACTTTATGTGTTCGGTCCTCTGGCCGCTGCAGGGACATCCCAAGAAGGGTGAGGAGGAGGTGCCCTTGGGTGTGCCCAGGAACCCTTACCCGGGAGGGCTATCTTGGGTCCTGACCTGAGGAGCTACCTGGGAGGTGATGGGGGGCCTTTACCTTGGTGATCTACCTGAGTTCTTACTTGAGCAGTTACCTGTAGTCTGTACCTGGAGAGTTACTTGCAGGGGTTACCTGCAGAGGTTACCTGGGAACCTTACCTGGAGCGATATCTAGGGGTGACTGGAGGCCTCATCTGGGGTCTTACCTAGGGGAAACATCTGGGGTCTTATATAGGGGTAGTTACCTGAAGCTTTTACCTGGGGGGGGGTGGTTAACTGGAGGCCTTACCAGGAGGGGTTACTTGGGGGCCTTTACCTGAAGGTAACCTGGGGAGTGACTTGAAGCTTCATCTTGGGGAGTTATCTGGGAGCCTTACTTGGGGGTAGTTACCAGGAGCCTTTCCCTGAGGGGTTACCTAGAGACTATATTTGGAAGGATACCTGGGGACCTTGCTTAGAGACAGTTACCCAGGGTCCATACATCATTGATACATAGCATGAGGCCAGCTCACATCTAGTGAGTTTATCCTGAGCCACACCCTGTTCTAGGCACTTTATGTGTTTAATTCTCACAATACTCCCTTGAGGTATTATTCCTGATTTCCAGAAGAGGACACTGAGGCTGAGAGACGTGAAGTCACCTGCCCAAGATAGCACAGCTGATCATCAAAGCAGCCATGACTGGAAACCTTGTGTGGGACTCTGTCCGTGCCTCTTGTCTGGGGTGTTTTATTGATACCTGAGCAACCTTGCTTGAGCCCTGGACTGAATCTACCTGAGATCTTTACCTGGGATGACTCCTGGGGTGTCCACCTTGGAGCCCTAATCTTAGCACCTCACCTGGGGGGTGTTGCACAGGTACCGCAGGACCTCGCCCACATACTGGATCACAGTCACACCATGCTGCCGACAGTCGTCCCAGAAGCAGGAGGCAGAGAACTTGGGGGCCAGGACACAGGTCACTCCTTGGAGGGAGGAGAGGAAAGGGTTTCAGGTCATCCTTCCAAGCCACTGTGAGAAGCTGCTTTGATCACCTGGCTGTGGCCCCTGAAACCCAAGATGACATCAGGCTCACCTCTGTGTTGCTGGCCCAGCCAAAACTATTCCCATGAGAAGAGCACAGCCGAGCCTGAGTTTGAATCCCGTCTCCAGAATGTGTGGAAAGCTCGGTGCCTGGTACAAAGTGAGCACTGCTGAATACGGGCTGTGAGTAGGAATCACTCTTGATTGTGATAAATGTCTTAGGAATGTCTAGCTCGGCAAATGGATAGATGGATGAATGGGTAGGTGGGTGGAAGGATGGATGGGTGATGGATGGGCGGGTTGGTGGATGGATATATGGATGTTCTGAAGGATGGACACATGGATTAATACATCTTAGGGGCCACTACATCCACTCCAGGAAAGTGCTCCCTCCCTTTCTGATCCCCTCCTCTGCAGCTGGCTCTGTGGATGGCACTCTCCTTACCTCAACCCTAACCCTCAACAAAACCCTGAAAGCTAAGTACCATCCCTGCACCCAAAGGGACGATGGCTCGTGTGCTTGGTGAGGTAGCAAGTATGTGTCTTCTTCGAGGCTGTATCTTGACGGAGGTGAAATATAATGCCCTCTCTGTGAAAATGGATGCTGGGTCCTTGAAAGAGATAGCTTTGTTAGCAACCCCTAGTGAAATGCCTGGATTCGGGAAAGGTCTTCAAGAGCTGCTAAAACCAGGGGGGAGGTTGATAAGGATTTTTCCAATGAAAGCTTCCCAATTCTTCTCAGCCTAAGGTAGGATCCCAGTTTTGAGCAGCCTCCAATGTGACAAATTAGCAGGCACTTTGCACCCCACCAAGGTTCTTGACAAGAATAATTGAACTGAATCTGAAAACATCTCTAGAGGGAACATCTAGTCTACCAGGAAGTGTGGGAGGGAGAGGAGCAGAGACCAAGCAAGCAAGTACAATGAGAAGAGTTTAACTGCAAAAAGACAGTAAGACAATTGGGGAAATTTTTAACATGAAGTGCACATCAGATAATATCAAAGAGTTACTGTTAATTTTTTCAGGTGTGATGATCACTCTCGTTACAGTTTTTTAAGGCCTTACCTGTTAGAGATACATACTGCAATATTCACCAACAAAAAGATAGCGTCTGGGATTTGCTCCAAAATAATCCAGAAAGCAGGAAGGGAGTACATACGAAATAAAATTGGCAACATGTTAACAATTGTTGAGGCTGGGTGAGGATATGGGAAGCGTCATCAAACTATCTGCTCTGCTTTAGTGTATGTTTGAAACTGTCCATGATTTTAAATTTTTTAAATAAAATATGAGTAAAAAGACAAGTGGGAATAAGGGGGAGGCGATAAATGAAACACAGAAGAGCAGCATGCTGATGGTGGCTGAAGCTGGGTGGTGAGGACCTGAGGATGCATGTAGAGAATTTTAGAAATTTTTATATTTCAAAATTTTCCATGTTAAAATTTCAGGGAAGAAAACCAAACAAACAAACAACAACAACAACAACAAAACAGACCAGCGCAGTCTGTTGACTGAATTCATGGTCAGGTGTCTGGGGAGACAGCCTGATGGAGTGCTTGGTGAGTGTTCCCTCACTGGCTCCGCCTGCGACGACAGATATGAGTGACCAACACTCATATCAGCTCTTTCACCTCCTGACCACAGCACAGCCATTAAGGACGGTCTGGGTGTCCAACCCTCTGTCCAGGTAGCCCTGGGGCTCACTGTCCCTTGTCGAAGGTAAAAACCTGGGGTGCTGGGTAACCTCTGGGGCCTTGACATCCAGTCTGGCAGTCCTGTGGATTGGGGGGTGGTCCTCAGAGAAGGGCTTACCAAGCTCCAGGCAGCTAAGGACCCCAAGGACCAGCCCCATCGTGTGGTACAGAGGCAAGACCGTGTAGACCACGTCATCCGCTGTGACCCCACACAGGGTCAGCATCCCGCTTATCTGCAGCGCCCGCTCATACGTGAGGATGGCTGGCTTCGGGAGCCCTGGGGGATGAAGGAACGGGAAGAGTGGGGTGGTGCACGGACAGCACTCGAGGCACCTGCACGCAGGAGTGGGTCTCCAGGGCCAGGTCTGCGTGGTCAGGGGTTTGAGGCTCCCGAAAAGTGGTCAAGCGTGGGACCTGTGGGTGGGCTTGGGGAGGACAAGTTGGACGAGTTCAGAGGCTGAATTCCAAAGTTCAGGGTTTCAGCGGCTGTTTACTGGGCAGAGGCAGGATTCTGGCGCTGACCATTCAGATAACACTGGGGGTCAGAGTTCGGCCAGGTGTCAAAATCAAAGGGCAGGGTGGGTTTCAGGTCAAGTTTGAGGCACAGGTCAGGCTTGGAGTCACGTCAGCGGAAGGGTTCAGAGGTTGGGCTAGGCTGCTGGGCGCCCTCACCGGTGGTCCCCGAGGTGTAGATGAACAGGGCTGGGCTTCTCAGCTTGATCTCAGCTCGATGGTCAGCGGGCACGGGGTCTGAGGGTGCAGCATCCAGGGCAGCCCCCAGAGCCCTCACCCCCGGCGTGGGGGAGGAGCGGCTGAGGTAGAAGCAGCGGATGTTCTCTGCCTGCAGCTTGGGAAGGACCTCCTCCAGGTTCTCCCGGAGGTCTGTGGGAATGCGTCAGAGGAGGAATTTAGAGGAGGCCCACCTTTGAGGTGGGGGGGGGGGGACCCGAGATGTGGGAGAGGAGCCCACTGCCAGCCATCGAGGAAGCAGCCAGCAGAGAAGAGCACCTGCCTTATCTGTAAAGAACCCCGTAATTAGTATTTGGGGGCAAAAAAAGTTGAAATAGCCATGTTGAAGAAAACACAAAGCAGAACTCTGGTGCCTTCTGAATTACTTTCCAGCAACTAAGTTTTGGCCCTAATTGCCTGGGGGTGGGTGAGGGGCACGGAGCTCTTGCCCAGACCCCACCAGGACCCTCTGAACTGCAATCCTCCACGTCTGTCTCCTGCCACTGTCCCCACCGCATCCGACCTCCGCTGGTCTCTGAGATCCTCACCTGGGTCCACCACCAGCACCCGAGCCCCAGAGCTCAGCACCGAGTGCACCAGGGGCGCCCCCCGGCCGTGCGGATTAATCCAGGCCACCGGACAGCCCAGCTTGGCCAGCCCGAGCCACAGACCCAGAGCAGGAATGGTCTGCGAGGGCAGCACGAGGAGGGCGGTGGGCTCCTGAGCGCGGGGCCCCGTGGCGCCGCCCAGCTCGGCCTTCATGACCCACGCCGCCCGGCAGGCCCTGGCGTCCAGCTCCCCGAAGGTGACCGACCGGCTCCCCGGCCCCGTCCACACCAAGATCGCGCGCCCTGGCTGCGCTCGCACCCGCCGCTCGAAGGAATCTACGAAGGTGTCAGGTGGCTGGCGGCTCAAGCGCGCCCAGATGTTCAGGCCCAGGCGGAGAATCTTGAAGACGTAGGCCAGGTCTGCAGGCAGCCAGCGCAGCCCTGGGGGCGGCTGCGTGGGCAGCAGAGCCAGCGTGAGGGCCGCAGCCGCCAGACTCAGCCAGTGGGGCATCCAGGGGCCGAGCCAGGGCCACGCCAGCACAGCCAGGCCCAGCAGCACACAGCAGGCGGAGTCTCCCAGGAGCCAGCGCAGGGCCAGGGCCACTGCTGCAGGCCATGCGGACTGCCCCAGGCCTCGCAGCAGCAACAGCAGCAACAGCAAGAAGGCCAGTCGTCCCCAGATGCCCATCGTACCTGCTCCTGCCTCAGGGAAACGTCCAGGAATGCCCACCTCTTGCCCGGGCTGATGACCCGTCAGCCCCGCCCCCTGGCGGTGACCCAGAGGCTGTTGACCATGGTGGTGACTCCAGGACTCTGCCTCCAGCCCTTCTTAACCCCAACTGTTTCACTCTGCCTGGTCTTCCGCGTGGTTCCAGCCCCTCTGCCTCTGTCCCCCACGCTGCGCCCCAGGCACTTGGGAAATAGGCAGAAATCCCTCTCCCAGGAAACTGAACTTCCAGCCATGCCAAATGCAAATTCAGCAGGATAGCAGGGCAGCTCTGGTTGTAAGCATTGCCTTCCCATCTGCAAACCTCACCAGGAGGTTCTCCTGTGGCACCTACTTAATCTGAATCCTCCGGGAGATGGGTCCTGGCCGGGATGAGCCCCCAGCCTCCTGCCAGGTACACAGCAGGTGCTCAGTAAGCCCTTGAACACCTGCAGTGCCCGAATTCAAACCCAGCTCTGATCCCCAACCCATGTGGTCCACTCTGACTCTCTGCCTTACCCTTGGCATCAATGGGAACCACGCTCAGGGTTCAGGAGGCTGAACTCTGCCTGGAATGTGGGTCTGGCAGTCTATGCACGGTTGGACCAGGAAAGCCTTAGCCCCCCTCCTCTGGGAGGCAGTCACAGGGGGTAGCGCAGAGAAACGTTGCCATTGGCCTAGGATCACGGCAAGCCGGGCTACTGGAGTGCCCTACAGGCCACACCGCCCTCACCGGCTCCAGATACTTTGGACCGGGGTGCCCAGGCCACGTGCCGACAGTGTGATGGGGGCACACGAAGAGTAGCCTCGAACTGACACTGGCTGGCCATCTTCCGCAGCCCAATGGGCAGCCCAAGGGTCCCGGCTGCCGCTTTCTGCCCTTCCCCCATCCCAGCCCTGCCTGGCACTTCCGACCTTGCCGGCCAGGACAGCTATCCTGGGGCTCGGACCCCCTAGTGGCAGCCTGGCCCCAAAGACCCCCTGGACCCCCCAAAAGTGAGGTGCTCAACCATCATGCCCATCAGGACAGGGGAGGAGAAGTCTGAAGGCTAGAGAGTCTGTCTGGAAGATCTGGGGGGAGGGGCCTCGAAATCTGTATCTTGGGTGGCAGCAGCTGGGATTGTGGCTGCGAACTTCCCACACGTGGCCTCCCTCTCCGAGACCCGCCTGTACCCCTCCCCACAGGACCGAGGGCTCTGGAAGAGTCAAGCGCCAGTCATACGTGCACCCCACTCCCACCCAGAGAACAGAGACACGAGATGGCTAAGCGGATCATCCGCTCGCAGCCCAAAGGAGCCCAGGGAGCAGCAGGCACGCTGCCCAGGGACGGGGGCACTGAGGCCCGACACCCACAGACGGTCTGTGAGGAAGAGGAACACACGGGTCCGGGAGCTCACGCTTCCGGGTTTCGGCCCCACGGCCCACAGTCCTTTATTACA
This sequence comes from Balaenoptera ricei, assembly GCF_028023285.1. Lineage (NCBI taxonomy): Eukaryota > Metazoa > Chordata > Mammalia > Artiodactyla > Balaenopteridae > Balaenoptera > Balaenoptera ricei. The sequence continues at coordinate 111,169 of NC_082657.1, read as the reverse complement.
GAGCAGGGGTCCCAAGACCAGGCCTCAGTCCATGATGGGCCCACCTGAGACGCCCCAGGCGCCAGATGAGGGAGGATTAGCTCGGGTCGGGGAGGCGGGGACATTTCCCGGCCTGACACAGGGGCAGGGGAGCAGACCCCACCCCACTCACGGGAGGGGAGGGGCGTGAACCAGAGTCGGAGCCATGAATCCTGGGCCCCGCACCATGGCTGAGCCCTAGTTCAGGTTGGAGACGATCCAGTTCTCAGAGGTGGTCGGGTCCCTGACCATCCCCAGCCAGCCCCCACCCGGAGGGCCGAGTACATAGGAGGAGAGGAATAGAATAAGGCGGGCTGGGCTGGAGAGAAGGGTGGAAGCAGGAGGAGGGCCTGCTCTCAGGAGAAAGCGTGGGCTGGTGGCGGGAACGTGGTCAAGTGGCCGCGGCAGGCGTGACAGCGGTGGGGCTCGACCGATCCGTCGGTGGGCGTGGCCAGGCCCCAGGCCCGGGTCAGGGCGCAGGGTGCGCGGCCAGGTGGCGCTCCAGCAGCGCGCGGTGCGAGAAGACCTTGCCGCAGGCGGGGCACGGCGCGCGCTCCGGCCGGTGCGTGCGCATGTGCACGTTGAGTGAGCTCTTCTGCGTGAAGCGCTTGGCGCAGACGGCGCACTGGAAGGCGCGCACGCCCGTGTGCGTGACCATGTGCTTGAGCAGGTAGTCGCGCAGCGAGAAGGACCGCCAGCACACGGCGCACTGGTGCGGCTTCTCCCCTGCGGGCGACAGGGCGGGCAGCAAACTCAGGTCGGCTGGGAAGGGGCCCCGGGGCGCCTTTGCCGGGCAGGGACTCCCCTCCCCAACCAGACCAACCATCCACCCGGAATGCCCCCGCCCGGCAGCGACGCCCCTCTCCCCGACCCTTAGGGTCATACCGGGATGCCACTGCCTGTCTGTGACCCACAACTCCAACAGGTAGCCTCCCAGCGGGGAACCCCGCAGGTCTGGGACATCGTTGCCCACCGAGGCTGACCACTCAGGTCTACCCCCACCTCCAGGGACCTTCCCGCCCCCAAACCGCACCGTGCCTGGCACAGGGCCGGGCTACCCCTCCCCCATCCCTGCCACGCTCATAGAGCGTTCTGGACCGTCTGGTCGCTGGCCACCATTCTGGGGACAGTCTAGCAAGGCCCAGCACCCTGACACTGGGAAAGACCCCGGCATACCTGCCCCCTCCCTGCTGGTTGCTATCATGTCCCCGGGGTGACAGAGTAGGCTGCCCCCCTCCCCCTGAATCAGAGAGGGGGAGACAGGCTGGGTTTGACCCCTAGGGTCATCAAGTATTAACAAAAAGCCTATCTCCGATGATCAAGGGGCTCAGAGACCCAGCCCGGCTCACCCGAGTGGATGAACATGTGCTTGGTGTAGTTCTTCCGGGAGCTGAACGTCTTGTGGCAGTGACTGCACTCATAGGCGGGCGGCTCGGCACCCGGGGCGCGCGCAGGGGTGGTCGAGGGGGCTGCGCTGGGAGCGGCCGGTGGGGCCGGGGCCTCCCCTAGAGGCGCGCTGGGAGCTGCGTCCGGCTGGAGCGCTGGGTAGAAGGCGGGTGGGGGCGCAGGGGCCGGCCCCGAGGGCGCGGGAGGGGGCTGCGCTGGCGGCCCGGGAGCGCCCAGATGAAAGGGGAAAAGCGCGACGGGCGGCCCGGGGGTCTTCACGCCAGGTGGGCGGGGTCCGGATAGGACACAGTCGGGCGGGGCAGGGGTCTCGGCGGGACAGCCTTCAGGGGCGGTTTGATCTCCGTCTTGCCAAGCGGAGACGTAGCTGTCGGGGAACACGTCCTCGGCAGCCGAAGTCCCCCGGAGGAAGTCCCTCCCGGCGCCGCCGTAATCGGAGAGGCCGGCGGGCGCAGGCGGCTCCTCGCGCGCGCCGTCCGCGGCCGCGGGTAGGAAGCCGGCGGCGCAGTCGGGGAAAGAAGGGGGCGCCTGGCCCTCACCCGGGCCGCCGCCTTCGCCATCCTCGCCGTCGGTCTCCTCATCGGTCTCGTCGTCGTCGTCGTCCCCGCCGTCGTCTGGGGCAGCGGTCAGGGCAGGGTCGGCGTCCGATCCCTCCGCCTTGGCAGGCGCGGGGGGCGCGGGCAGCTGCAGGCGCGCGGGCTGGCGCTGCTTGCGTGTGTGCGCGGCACCGGGGTGGCCCGGGGGGCGCGCGGCCAGCAAGTGGCGCAGGCGGTGGCGCAGCTGCGCGGGCGCGAGCGGCGGGGGCACGGGCGTGGGCAGGGGCGCGGGCGCGGGGGTGCCCGGGGCAGGGGCGCGGGCGCGGGCTATGATTTGCGTGCATTCGTCTATGACCGTCTGGATGCGCAGCACCGACGCGGCCGTGAGCACCTGCAGCGCTTCACCCTGCGCCACCACGAGCGAGCCGCTGTAGAGGAACTCGACGAGCTGGCGCACCGTCTGCGCGGGCACCACAGGCGGCACGCGGATCTCAGAGTGGCCGAGCAGCAGTTTGTCCTGGAAGAAGGGCGAGCCGGCGGCCAACACGCAGCGGTGTGCACGCAGTGAAGCCTCGCGGATGCGCACAGTCACGTCACAGAAGTGCCCACCCAGCCGCTGCCCGTTGAGCGTCTCAAGCAGGGATCGGGAGAAGTTCTGCAGGTGAATGTGGTGCACTGCCTCCGCCGCCGCCATCTGCACCGGACGAGCGGGTGTGGGCAAGAGGAAGTCAGCCAGGGACCCCCCCTCTGCCCCAGCGTTCCCATCCCTTCAGCGGGACAGGGCCCAAGGGTGAACCACACCCCCAGGCTTCAGGAACCCCAACCTTCTCCAACGCCCCCGGCCCCTCGAAGTCCTGCTTCCCAACACACGCAACACAGCAGGACTCCCTGCCCCCACCCCAGGACTTCTGCAGCCCGCTCTGCCTCTGCAGCCCGCAGCACACCGCTGTGAGAGGGCTGGGGATACCAAACGTTTGCTGCCCTCCGGTCTTGCTCACTGCCAGCGTGGGGAGCTCCAGGGCTCGCTTCCCCTATTTTGCCCCACCCACCCTGCCCGGAACTCTGGTATCCATCCTTCCCCATATCCTCCTCTGACAGGACACCCTGTGGAGAAGAGGGCGGGGACCCCTATCTAGAACAGGCTTCCGTGTCTCACCCACTCCCCACCCTGCTGGCTGCGACTCCCACCACGAGTGGCTTCTTTTTGATCTCCCCTTGATACAGCCCCCAACCTTGGAACATCCAAGGCCCTGTGCAGACCGAGGTCCGCTGCCTCAGAACCTGGGTACATTAACTAGTGTATATGGAAGTCTTCGCAGGGGTGCAGCTGGCATGAACTGCCTCTGGGGCTAAGCGATTCGGGGTGTGCATAGTCACACAGAGTTGAGACTAGGTTGGGCCTTAGCCTAGCAGGTGCCCTGCGGGAGGAAAATACATGGTCTCTGGCCCGCTCCAGCACAGCTAGCGGGAGATGCCTCCTGCAGCCTGATGCTTCCTGGAATCTTGATTGGGCCTGTGGGGCGCAGGGTGTGGGTGAGGCGTAGAGAGGGGGCTTGTGGACTGTGCAGGGGTGTGTGATTGGCTGGGTGCAGGTGGAGCAGCACAGGCCTCAAGAGCAGCAAGGCTGAGCAATATGGACCCTTCCTGGTAAACTGTGGCCTCGAAATCCCAGCACTGCCCACCCTCAGGCACTGGAAAGGGAAAGGGGTACCACCCCCCAGGGAACAATGGGCATCTGAGAAGCTCAGCTACTTCACCATCAAACAGGCACCGTGCTGGCTTGGCCTCAGTTTCCCCTCTATCTTAGATACCTGGCTCACCCCGCACCCAGGCCACACACACCTCCAGTCTAGGGGAGAAGCATCAGTCGGGACACAGGACACACCCTGAGACCCACCCACTCTGCACCAGCCTGGCTCAGGTGAGGCCTCTCTTAACCCCTCGGGGTCTACTTCGGTCTCAGACTCACCCCCTCGGGCGCCTTACGCCCAAACAGCCTTTCCTTTGCTGGGGCCATTCATGATCCATATCTGACCCCTCAGACCACTTTGCACACCTCCACTGCCCCAGTAACCTCCTCGCGTCCCCCCACCTCCCGGTCTATTCCCGACGCGACAGCCAGAGGGAGCCTGTTCAGACCTAACAGATCGGGACCCTCCTTAGCTCAGAGCTCGCCAGGCAATTCCTTAAACAGGCCAACTCCGCACGTACCGTTACCTCTGCCACAAGCACCCTTCACCGTCTTTTTTCACCCAGCACCTAAAGGACTTCAAATCCGTGCCCGGGCAACGGGGGCAGAAACCTGCGCCTCAATCCGTAGGGACTGAACCCTTCCTCTTCCGATCCACCCCCGCCGTGCTCCCCAGCAGGCTCCAACTATAGTGCAGGTGCGGCAGAGCCTCTGGGCGCCTCGGAACAAAGGCCCACCTTGAGACGCTGCACCCAGGCGTCCTCGCCACCACGCCTTTGCCCACGCCATGCACTTTGCTCCGAGCACCCTCTCCCGTTCTCTGCGCCATTGCCCGCGCCTCACCCTGAGTCCAGCACCCCCTCCTCTGATCTGCTCCGGCTGCGCCCGCCCCAGCCCCGGCCGACTAGGTTTCCCGCCTCCGCGCTCTTGCCCGCGAAGTGCCCCCGTCCTGCAGCGCCCCCTCACGTCTGTGGCGCGCGCTCCAAGCCTAGCGCGGGCGCCCCTCCCCTGGCACGCCCCGGCCTCCCCGCCGGCCCTGCGGCAGGGGGATGCCCGCCTGACCCCACCTCCGGCTCCTCCTCAGGCACCAGGCCGGGCGGTGGCCGCCTCCAGCTCACCACTTTCAAGGCCGCACTTCCGGGCCCCAACGCCGGCGGAACCAAAGTCCGCCGCTGTAGCGGCGCGGCGAACCACTAGGTCAGAGCAAGTTTCCGGTGTCTCCATGGAGACTAGTCGCCGCTGCAAGGTCGCACTTCCGGCCAAAGTCGCAGGGGCTGGGACAACCAGGCAGTGTCGCCCTAGAGACGGGGCGGGGGCGGATCCTGTGCTGTCAATCTGTGGGCCGCGCCCACTCGCCTGTGCTGCGGGGCGGAAGAAGGTGAGAGGGAAAGAGGGTGGGAGGGCGGTCGGCTCCGAAGACCCTGGCGGGTCCCGGCAGGTTTAAACCCCACTGCACCCCAGCCTTCCACCCATATGGATGGAAGCAGCAGTAGTAGGGCTCGCCCCCGGTGTCGGACTCCAGCCCGAGTGGGGCCTGGGGGCTGCAAGTGGGATGTGGGAGCGGACGCCAACCCGGGCCGGCCCCGAGCCTGGGTCCCAGGTAGAAGATGGAGGCAGCCAGACTCGATGCCCCTACACCAGGCCCACCTGCCCCAGGGCGAGTAATGTTCACTTAGTGCCCTCTGCGTGCCACACTCTGGGCCGAAGCTAAGAAGGGGAGTGGGGTGTGTGTATGTGTGTGAGCTGGGTCCTACGTCTGCCCGGAGGGTGGTGAACAGCCAGACTCCAAAGACCAGAAGACACTTTAGGGGGCAGAATCTGTGGGAAGAGCTGTCTGGGCAGAGGAACAGCCTTGATCCGCAAGGGCCTTGAGGTGGGGCTGGCTGTCCAGGACATCCGTGAACCAGGCCCACTAGATGGTGAGGCTGCAGTGGTGGGCTGGCTGGGCCTTGTGACCTACTCATGGGGGCTGAAGGAAGGCGGGGAGTCAGGGGGGAGCGGTGCCTAGACCTCAGTGGACCCCATGCCTTGTGCAGCAGCTGTGGAGTCCAAAGTGGAGGGGCTGACTTCTCTGCTGCCAGTATGAGGACAAGGTCAGCATGCCGGCCTCCTGCCTCAGGCAGCTGCTGAGCGAGCGGCCGTGTTGTAGATGTGTTCTAGACGTGTTGCAGACGTGTTCCAGGCAGGGAAGGGAGGGGATGTGCCAGGTGGGGAGCATTCCATGGCCCATGTCCCGAGGAACCTCATTAAAATCCCAGTCCCGTGGCCTCATTGTCCTTGTTCAGAATCTAAGTCCTTCACGACGGCCTGCCCAGCTCACTGGGTCTTCTTCCATCCAACCTCCTCTACCCAGTTCCCATCACTGTTCATTCCTCTCTGGCTTCACAGGCCCCTTGCTGTGCCCATCTCAACCTGTGAGGCTAGGGGTTCATCTGTGTCCTTCACCTTGACAGACAACTATTGCCACTATGACCCAAACAGGAGGACAGTGGACCTAGTGGGGCAGCACACATAAGAGGTCCAGAAGGCAGCAGTGGCGGCTCAGACCTCAGCAGGGAAGGCCAAGTGGGGGCAGAGTCAGGGTAGGAAGGAGAGGACACGGGTGGCTTCAGAAACGTTCTCAGCAGATGAGGGTGCGATGGAGGACCTGGCCCTGAAGGAGTGTGAGAGACAAGAGGAAACACCCAAGCCCCGACCCCTCTCAGGTTGCAGAGGAGATGGGAGCTGTGGCCTCCAGCGATACAAGCCTTCAGAAAATGTCTTCTTTGCTTTTCTCTCCAAAGACCTTGTCCGGTGATCGTGGGGGCATCTCGAAGAATAAATAGTGTGGCTGAGGACGCAGGGTTAAGATGCCAGGGGTGGGCCCATGTGGCCTGCCAACATGGCAAACTCCCGACCAGGTCTGAGAGTCTTGGAGGCGGTGGGGATGAGAATGCCACAGTGAAGGGAAGAAGCCGAGAGCTCACGGCAATCACAGACACATGAAAGGAGCAGAAGAAATTGAGCTCCCACGTGACTGGGCCTCCTGAGCGCGGAGGCAGGCCCCCACCCCCAGCCACCCAACACACACAGAGTTTTCGTTTTATTTATTTATTATTTTTTGGCCGCACCGCACGGCTTGTGGGATCCCAGTTCCCCGACCTGGGATCAAACACGTGCCCCCCCCCCCCCAAATGAGAGCATGGAATCCTCACTACGGGACTGCCAGGGAAGCCCCTACAGTTTACGTCAGCAGTCAGGAGGCTCAGCCCCTCCTCCCAGCTCAACCAGGGGCCCCAGCCTGTCTCCAACCTCCTGCCGTGGCAGCCACTGTCCACGGGCGAAGCCCAGTGTTCAGGCCTCTGAGCCCAGCCCTATCCTAGTGGGTCTGGGCTGTGCCAGGTGTGGGATGCAGGGCCCAAGACTCAGTCTGCCAGGAGCTTCCCTCGGCCAGCCCGGGGTTAGGTACCAAGAACGTCCCCAGGAAACAGGGTGGAGACCGAGGGAGGTCCCTGGCAAGGCAGGTACCAGCAGTGGAAGGTTTAGCCCTCCAGACGGTGCTGAGAGGAAATGGAGAGCCCTTTGGGGTGGGGGAGGGGCAGTGGCAGGATCCCGAATACACCAGAAAGGCCCTGGAGGCTGCAGGCTGGGGAGGGGGCTGGAGAGGAGCCCGGACCCAGGCCCTGGTGGAGGCAGTAGGAACAATGGGTGGGACCAGGCAAAGTGCCTTCAGACTTACAAGAAAAGAAACATCCAGATAGACATCAAGGACTGTCATTGAGGGGGTAGAGGTGGGGGGGAGGAATAATTGCAACTTTAATTTGCTTTTATATTTAAAAGATAACGAACCTCCTACTAGACCTGTGGCCTGAGGAAACCATGTGGGGAGGAGGAGACCTAAACTGAAATAACAATCTTAACTGCACAACCACCAATGTCGCTTCTCCAGGGTCCCTGCACCTGGGTCACGTACCGGGCCCTTGGATTAATTTTCAAAAGTTAAAAAACCCAAATATGTGGAACCTAGAAAAGTGGTACAGATGAACCGGTTTGCAGGGCAGAAATAGAGACACAGATGTAGAGAACAAATGTATGGACACCAAGGGGGGAAAGTGATGGGGGGGCGCGGGGAGGGATGAATTGGGAGATTGGGATTGACATATATACACTAATATGTATAAAATAGATAACTAATAAGAACCTGCTGTATAAAAAATAAATAAAATAAAATTCAGAAATTCAAACAAACAAAAAAAAACCCCCAAGAAACAGAAAACAGTAGAGTACACACCGGAGCACTCACATTCTCAAATTAGCAAATATTCTTGTTTGGTCCTTTTTATTTCTCCTGTTTTTAGTACACTAAAAATATTTTTTTCAACTAAAAACCTTTTTTTTTTTTTTTTAAGTAAAGCTTGTAGGTGAAGGGGAAAACCCCTGGAGGTGTCACACCTAGGCAATTCTGTCCTTATGGCCTCTTGTTCCATCCCGGTTTAATGCATCCCCTGAGGCCAGATTAAAATGTTTATTTTAATCAATGTTCTAATCCCGTCCCCTCCCATCCATCATTGCTCCTTGGTGCCCTGGGGCTGGGAGTTCCTGGCACCCTGGCACAGGGGCCCAGTACAGCCTTTCCTACTTTTTTTTTTTTTCTTAAACTCCTTTTTTTAAAAATTTACTTATTTTTGGCTGTGTTGGGTCTTCGTTGCTGTGCGCAGGTTTTTCTCTAGTTGCCGCGAGCAAGGGCTGCTCTTCGTTGCAGTCCGCGGGCTTCTCATTGCGGTGGCTTCTCTTTGTTGAGGAGCACAGGCTCTAGGCGCGCAGGCTTCAGTAGTTGTGGCACACGGGCTCAGTAGTTGTGGCGCATGGGCTTAGTTGCTCTGTGGCATGTGGGATCTTCCCGGAGCAGGGCTCAAACCCGTGTCCCCTGCATTGGCAGGCGGATTCTTCACCACTGTGCCACCAGGGAAGTCCGCCTTTCCTACTTCTGAACACCAAACTCTCTGATAGAATTCTCCCATCTCAAGTGCACATATGATCCAATCATTTTTAGTAGATCTACCATTTTCTGTAACACTTAGCATCCTCCTGTTTTAGAACATTTCTGTCATTCCCAATGAGATCCTCTGCCCATCTACTGCGAGTCTCTGTTCCCACCCTGTCTCAGGCAGCTGCAAATCTAATGTCTCTATAGATTTGCCTGTGCTGGACATTTCATAGCAATGAAACCGCACAACATGAGGTCTCCATCACTTTGCCTCAGGCTGGTGTGCCAGCCACCCAGATGTTGTGAATTTTGTCTGGTTGGATTGTTCCTTGTTTTCCATTCAGGAGCTGTGCCCTTGGCTTCAGGTCTGAAAAGCACTTGCCTGCCGAGGTGGGTGACTAATGCAGAAACCTCCCAGGCCTGCTCTTCCAGGCTGTCTTCCTGCTGGGTCCATGGTGGCTGAGGCCCACCCAGACCTGGTCCCCTCCACTCTGCCCTCTTAGTGTTTAAGACACGGATTAACTCTTCTCTCTCTCTCTCTTTTTTTTAAATTTATATATTTTGGCTGCACCAGGTCTTAGTTGCGGCATGCGGGCTTCTTAGTTGCGGCACGCGTGCAGGATCTAGTTCCCCGACCAGGGATCAAACCCCAGCCCCCTGCATTGGGAGCGTGGAGTCCTACCCACTGGACCACCTGGGAAGCCCTAACTCTTTTTATTTTATTTTATTTTTATTTTATTTTTCTTGAAGTATAGTTGATTTACAATGTTGTGTTAATTTCTGCTGTTCAGCACAGTGATTTAGCTATACATATATATATATATACAATTGTTTTTCATATTCTTTTCCATTACCGTTTATCACAGGACATTGAATATAGTTCCCTGTGCTATACAGTAGGACCTTGTTTCTTATCCATCCAATATATACTAGTGTGCATCTGCTAATCCCAAACTCCCAATCCATTCCTCCCCCACCCTCCCTTCCCCTTGGCAACTGCAAGTCTGTTTTCTATGTCTGTGAGTCTGTTTCTGTTCCGTAGATAGGTTCATTTGTGTCATATTTTAGATTCCACATATAAGTGAAATCATATGGTACTTGTCTTTGTCTGGCTTAGTCCACTTAGTATGATAATCTCTAGGTCCATACATGTTGCTGCAAATGACATAATTTCATTATTTTCTAGGGCTGAGTATTATTCCATTGTATATATGTACCACATCTTTTTAATTTTATTTTTACTTTATATTTTTAAAATTTTATTTATTTATTTATTTATTTTGACTGTGCTGGGTCTTAGTTGCAGCATGTGGACTTCTTAGTTGTGGCATGCGTGTGGGATCTAGTTCCCTGACCAGGGATCGAACCTGGGACTGCTGCATTGGGAGCACAGAGTCTTGCCCACGGGACCACCAGAGAAGTCCCTGTACCACATCTTCTTTATCCATTCATCTGTTGATGGACATTTAGGTTGTTTCCATGTCTTGGCTATTGCAAATAGTGATGCTGTGAACACTGGGGTGAATGTATCCTTTTTTTTCTTTTTTCTTTTTGGCTGTGCTGTGAGGCATGTGGGATCTTAGTTCCCTGATTGGGGATTGAACCTGTGTCCCCTGCATTGGAAAGCGGAGTCTTAACCACTGGACCGCCAGGGAAGTCCCTGCGTGTATCTTTTTTTTTAAATAAATTTATTTATTTATTTTTGGCTGTGTTGGGTCTTCGTTTCTGTGCGAGGGCTTTCTCTAGTTGCGGCGAGCGGGGGCCACTTTTCATCGCGGTGCGCGGGCCTTTCACTGTCGCGGCCTCTCTTGTTGCGGGGCACAGGCTCCAGATGCGCAGGCTCAGTAGTTGTGGCTCACGGGCCCAGCTCCTCCGCGGCACGTGGGATCTTCCCAGACCAGGGCTCGAACCCGTGTCCCCTGCATTGGCAGGCAGATTCTCAACCACTGCACCACCAGGGAAGCCCGCGTGTATCTTTTTGAATTATAGTTTTTTTTAAAAAATTTATTTATTTTTGGCTGCGTTGGGTCTTCTTTGCTGCGCACGGGCTTTCTCTAGTTGCGGTGAGCGGGGGCTACTCTTCGTTGCAGTGCGCAGGCTTCTCATTGCGGTGGCTTCTCTTGTTGCGGAGCATGGGCTCTAGGCACACGGGCTCAGTAGTTGTGGCTCGTGGTCTCTAGAGCGCAGGCTCAGTAGTTGTGGCGCATGGGCTTAGTTGCTCCGTGGCATGTGGGATCTTTCCGGACCAGGGATCGAACCTGTGTCCCCTGCATTGGCAGGCGGATTCTTATCCACTGCGCCATCAGGGAAGCCCTGAATTATAGTTTTATCCAGATATATGCCCAGGAGTGAGATTGCTGGATCATATGGCAACTTTATTTTTAGTTTTTTAAGGAACCCCCATACTGTTTTCCATAGTGACTGTATCAATTTACATTCCCACCAACAGTGTAGGAGCGTTCATTTTTCTCCACACTCTCTCCAGCATTTATTATTTGTTGACTTTTTAATGATGGCCACTCTGATGAGTGTGAGGTGGTACCTCACTGTAGTTTTCATTTGCAGTCCTCTAATCATTAGCGATGTTGAGCATCTTTTCATGTGCCTGTTGGCCATCCTTATGTCTTCTCTGGTTAATTCTTTTAACCTCAGGATTCATCTTTTAAAAACAAGGAGGTTTCCTAGATGCCTGTCTTTGGAAGCTTCCTTAACTCCTTAGCATGTCTGGTCCACATCCCCACGTCACCAGCTCTCCGCAAACAGGCCCTGATGGCTGGCTTGTCCCTGCCCAGGACCCAATCAGGATAGCTCAGGTCCTTTGCTCCCTATTGATCTGGAAGCCTCACCTCTCCTTTTAAAATTAAGGTGATCCACATAACACAAAAATTAACCATTTTAAAGTGAACAATTCAGTGGATTTTATTTTTTGTTTGTTTGTCTGTTTGTTTGTTTTTTGGCTGTGCCACGTGGCATGCGAACTTCCCCAACCAGGGATCAATCCTGTGCCCCCTGCATTGGAAGCATGGAGTCCTAACCGCTGGACCGCCAGGGAAGTCATCTGTGGATTTTAGTATAGTTGCAATGTGGTGTAACCACCACCTCCATTTAGTTCCAAAACATTTTCCTCACTCCAGTAGCTCCTCATTTTCCCCTCCCTCCAGCCCCTGGCAATGAATAATCTGTACTGTATGTCTCTATGAATTTGCATATTCTGGATATTTCATAAAAATAGAATCATACAATATGTGGTCCTTTGTGTCTGAGTTTTTCACTTAGCATAATGTTTTCAAGGTTCATATATGTTGTAGCACATACCAGTGCTTTGTTCTTTTTTATGGCTAAGACTCCATTGTATGGAAATACCACATTTATTTTTCCGTTCATCAATTGGTGGACCTTTGGGTTGTTTCCACCTTTGGCTGCTGTGAACAGTCCTGTACCAGGATTTGTTTGAACACCTTTTTCAATTCCTTTGGATACATCCCTAGGAGTAAATTGCTAGATCAAAAAGTTAAATCTATCTTTAGCCATTTGAGGAACTGCCAAACTTTTTTCCAGGATGGCTGCACTATTTTACGTTCCCACCAGCAATGTAGGACGGTTCCAGTTTCTCCACATCCCTGCCAACACTTGTTTTTTTTGAAGCCATCCTAAGCGGGTGTGAATCAGTACTTCACTGTGGTTTGGTTCGCATTTCCCTAATGACTAGTGACGCGGAACGTCTTCTCATGTGCGTATCGTCCAGGCCATTTGTATATCTTCTTTGGACCTCCCCTCCTTTTTCAACAGTTGTATTGAAGTAGAATTTATACGCCATAACGTACACCCATAGCGGGTACCCTTCAAAGATTTGTAGTAAATTAGTATTCATATCGTGCAGCCATCGCCGCTGTTCAGTTTTAGAGCATTTCCCTCCACCTTAAGACTTCGTGTGGTCCGTGTCCATTTCTGCTCCAGCCCCAGCGGCAACTGCTCCAACGTCTGGCTAGAGACACAGCCCCTCAGTGAGGACTGGGCGGGGACAGTGGACCCTGGCTTCTAGCAGGACACGCCCCATCCAGATGGCCTCTCTCCCTCCCCCCAACATCCCCTTTAGCTCCCACGGATGGAAAATTAGATCTAAAGACTCGCTGGGCTTTGGGCCAAATATTGTTGGCTAGAACCCCTCACAGGGAGTGTTAGATGGGCACCATTGCATCCCATGCAGGACCTCGGAGCTGCTGACCCTAGCAAGGGTGCAGTGACAGCCTGACTCTGCTCACTCGTGTGTCCCCACCCCCAGATGTCCACATTGACACCCCACCCTCCATTCACCTCATAACGTGTGCACCAGATAGTCCTAGCCGGCTCAGGAATCTCATTACCGCTTGGGAAGTGATGTTTTCCAAACTCTAGCATTTAATTATCTCATCAAGGACTGGGGCCATGTGTTCCGCTGAAATACAGGTTCCTTTGGGGAGGCAGAATCGGTGCTGAATTCTCAGAGTGAGGAGCTGCCTTAAAAGCAGCACCATGGGGACTTCCCTGGTGGTGCAGTGGTTAGGAATCCGCCTGCCAATGCAGGGGACACGGGTTCAAGCCCTGGTCCGGGAGGATCCCACATGCCGCGGAGCAACTAAGCCCGTGTGCCACAATTACTGAGCCCACGTGCCACAACTACTGAAGCCTGCGCGTCTAGACCCGTGCTCCGCAACAAGAGAAGCCACTGCAATGAGAAGCCTGCGCACCGCAACAAAGAGTAGCCCCCGCTCGCCGCAACTAGAGAAAGCCCGCGCGCAGCAGCAAAGACCCAACGCAGCCAAAAATAAATAAATATATTAAAAACGAAAAAAAAAAGCAGCACCATGTGGTGACAGATGGGCTTATTTTTCGACTCTTCCTTTTGAGAACCCTTAACTCATGGATAGGGTGGATTCATTGTGTGTCAGTCAATGACAGTCATTGTTTTTTCTTTTTTAAAATTTATTTTATTTATTTATTTATTTTTGGCTGAGTTGGATCTTTGTTGCTGCATGTGCGCTCTCTCTAGTTGCGGTGAGCGGGGGCTACTCTCCGTTGCGGTGCACGGGCTTCTCACTGCAGTGGCTTCTCTTGTTGCGGAGCACAGGCTCTAGGCGTTTGGGCTTCAGTAGTTGTGGCGCTTGGGCTCAGTAGTTATGGCTCGTGGGCTCCAGAAGGTGGGCTCATTAGTTGTGGTGCACGGGCTTAGTTGCTCTGCAGCATGTGCGATCTTCCCGAACCAGGGAACGAACCTGTGTCCCCTGCATTGGCAGGCGGATTATCAACCACGGCGCCACCAGGGAAGCCCAGGCACTGTTTTTTCTGATGCTTGAGTCGTATCATCATGTATGGCTTCTGTGTCCTTTTAACAGGTTTCTGTCGTGCTCCTGGGGCTCACCTGAGGCTCCCCCTGGAATGCTTTCTCCCAGGAGCCCTGGTCCCTAACTGCAGGGAAAGGGCTGAAACTCTGGGCTCTGGTTGTCTCCTGTCCTCCCTGGGGGCCAGAGATTCCCTAGAACTGGGTTGAAGTCATGCAGGCTGTGCGGCCCTGGATGACACCTTCTACTCTCTGGGGACCAGTTTTCCCATCCGTGAAATGTGGGCTGCAATAGGCAGAAAGGTGGCCCCAAAGACATACACATCCTAATCCTCAGAACCCGGAAGTGTTACCTTATCAGGAAAGAGAATCTTGGCAATTGTGATTAAGGATCTGCAAACGGGGAAATCATTCTGTGTTATTTGGGTGGGCTCTAAACGTAAATTCACATGCATCCTTACAAGAGCGGCAGAGGGAAATTTGTCAACTGTCTTAGTTGGGCTTGGCTGCCATAACAAAATACTATAGACTAGGTGACTCAAAGGACAGAAATTTACTTCTCACAATTCTGGAGGCTGGGAAGTCCAAGATCAAGGTTCCGGCAAGGTATGTTTCATTCTGAAGCCCCTTCTCTTGGCTTGGAGAAGCCTGCTGTATTGCTGTACGCTCACGTGACCTCTTCTTTGTGACCACAGCAAACTCTCTGGTGTCTCCCCCTCTTTTTTAAAAATTTATTTATTTTTGGCTGCACCATGCGGCTTGCAGGATCTCAGTCCCCCGACCAGGAGTTGAACCCTGGCCACAGCAGTGGAAGCCCGGAATCCTAACCACTAGGACACCAGGGAACTCCCCGGTGCCTCTTCTTAATAGGACACTAATCCCATTATTAGAGTTCCTCTCTCATGACATCATCTAACCCTAATTACTTCCCAAAGGCTCCATGACCAAATACTATCACATTGTGTTTTGGGGTGGACACACTTCCGTCCATAGAAGGACACACAGAGGAAAAGGCAGTATGAAGTTGGAACAGAGAGAGATTTGAAGATGTGGACCTTGAAGACTGATGTGATGCAGCCACAAGCCTAGGTACCCCTGGAGCCACCAGAAACTAGAAGAGGTGAGGAAGGATTCACCCCTAGAGGCTTCAGAGGAAGTGTGGCCCTAACACTTAGATTTCAGAATTTTGGCCTCCAGAACTGTGAATTAAATTTTTTAAAATATAAATTTATTTATTTATTTATTTATTTTTGGCTGCATTGGGTCTTTGTTGCTGCACGCGGGCAATCTCTAGTTGCACCGAGCAGGGGCTACTCTTTGTCATGGTGTGAGGGCATCTCATTGTGGTGGCTTCTCTTTGTTGAGGAGCACAGGCTCTAGGCGCGCGGGCTTCAGTAGTTGCGGCCCGCGGGCTCAGTAGTTGTGGCGCATGTGCTTAGTTGCTCCACAGCATGTGGGATCTTCCCGGACCAGGGCTCGAACCCGTGTCCCCTGTGTTCACACACGGATTCTCAACCACTGCACCACCAGGGAAGTCCCTAAAGTTTTGTTTTAAGGTACCAAGTTTGTGGTAATGTGTTACAGTAGCCACAGGAAACTAATGGAGGAACCATAGTTGTTTAATTAAATTAATTAATTAATTAATTTTATTGATTTATTTTCGACTGCGCCAGGCATCTTGCGGGATCAACCAGGGATCAAACCCGTGCCCCTTGCAGTGGAAGCGCAGAGTTCTAACCACTGGACCACGAGGGCACTCCCGAACCATAGTTACTTTAAAGTGTGATTTTAGGGGATCTAGTGCCTTCTCTGCCTGGCCGGCATGGATGCTTATCTTCTGCTTTCCAGCTCCTACCATCCATTCCCTACCTAGAACACTTACAATGGGCGTCCGATCCTGCCATATTCCAAAACCTTCTGTTAGCTCCTTACGGTGAAAGAAAAGCCCAGCCAAAAGCCATGAATGGGGAGTTCCCTGGTGGTCCAGTGGTTGGGACTCGGCACTTTCACTGCTGTGGCCCAGGTTCAGTCTCTGGTTGGTCCTGCAAGCCGCCTGGCGACGGAAAAAAAAAAAGCCACTTACGGTGCTGCTGCAGCCCTACTGTGCTTGCAGCACAAGCAGGATGGAGACCCAAGTGCCGCCAAGAGGAGAACATGTAAACAAACTGTAGGATATTTGCAGGTACGGAGGGAATCAAGGCCACACACAGCCACGTGAATGTGAACGCGGGGAAGAAGGCGTGTGAACACACGGTGTGGACATGCAAACTGTGTGTGGTTCCATACGTATACCAGGAAAGCCTGTCCGGGGTGGGAGAAGTCAGGATGGTGGCAGCTGCGAGGGGCGTGGAAGGCTTCTGAGAGCCAGAGACATTCTGTGTTTTGCTATCAGAGCTGGTTACCAAGGGTGCTCACTGTACGTACACTGTGTAGGCTTTTCTCTATATATCATAAGCCTCCATCAAAAGGTTTAAAAGTCCATAGAAACAGAAAGCAGAGTAGTCACTGCTAGGGGCCGGTGGAAGCAGGAATGGGGGTTAAGTGCTGATGGATGATGGGTTTCCTTTTGGGGTGATGAAAATGTTCTGGAATTAGATGAACTGGTGGTTGCACAGCATTGTGAATTTATGAAATGCCACTGAACTTACACTTCAAAATAGCTAAATTGATGGATTTGATATTACGTGAGTTTTAACACAATTTTAAAAAAAGCTTAAAAAGTAATAGAACTCAAACCTTATCTTGTAGCCTACAAAACTGGCCGGGTAGAGACAGTCATCACCTTCATGCATTTGTTTGTCCTTTTACTCACTGACTGAGTGCCCACTGCGGAGCAGGCCCCGAGCAAGACATGGCAGACGCAGCAGTGACGTAAACAGTTTGGAGCTCACTTCCTTGTGATTCTCTCTAGTTGAAATGTGAAGGAAGAGAAGGAGCCAGCCCAGAAAGGGAGGTGGGAAGAACGTTCTGGGTAGAAGGAACGGCAAGTGCAAAGGCTGTGAGGTGGGAACAACAGGTCAGCCTGTATGGCTGGAGCCAAGCGGTGAGGTCAGAGGTCAGAAGGGACAGACTCACCAAAATCTGATTTTTATGTGTGTGCTAAAATACACATAAAATTGCCATTTCAGGGACTTCCCTGGTGGCGCAGTGGTTAAAAATCCTCCTGCCAATGCAGGGGACACGGGTTCAAGCCCTGGTCCAGGAAGATCCCACATGCCTCGGAGCAACTAAGCCCGTGCGCCACAACTCCTGACCCTGCGCTCTAGAACCAGCGAGCCACAACTACTGAGCCTGCGAGCCACAACTACTGAAGCCCGCGTGCCTAGAGCCCGTGCTCTGCAATAAGAGAAGCCACCGCAATGAGAAGCCCGCTCGCCGCAACTAGAGAAAGTCCGTGTGCAGCAACGAAGACCCAACGCAGCCAAAAAAATTTTTTTTAAAAATTGCCATTTCAACGCTTTGTAAGTATACAATTCAGTGGCATTAAGTACATTCATGATGTTGTGCAACTATCACAACTGCCTAGTTCCCAAATGAAACCTGTGAAGACGGAGAAAGAGATCAGAGTGATGCAGCTACAAGGCTTCCCCAGGAAGTGGCTTTGGGGGTGACACCTGAAGGTCAGAGGGAGAATCGGGAGCAAGCGCGGAGTTTGGGAAGTGAAGCGGCAGTAAGGATGGCTGTCTGCAGGCGGGTGCCTGCAAGGGGTGGTGGTCTGGCTGGCACCTCCTACACATTGCTTCACCCCTTGAGCCCTGTCCGCAAAGCCAGGATATAGGCAGTTTCCAGTGGTCCAGGATTCGAAAGGGTGAGAAGCCGTGAAGGGTGGACAAGGAACACAGGGGATGAGAGTATAAGATGACACTGGCCCACTGGGAGGCAGAGTCAAGATGTGCCCATGTCCTGCCACTCACCTCTGGACGGGCTGGCTCCTTGGAGAGGGCCTCTGAGGGAGGGTTCTGGCCTGGCCTTGCCCTCCTGTATGCCCACTCTGGCTCGGCCAGTCCCAGGATGCTCCCTTGCGCTTCCCTGAGTGTGCCTGAGCCTGATTTCCAGGTGAACCTGCCCGCACGGATGCTGTTCCGGAACAGTTGCCAGGGTCTAGTGAAGGGACCATACCAGGGGGAACCGGAGGGCCCAACGCATCCCCAGCAAGCTGTCCAGCAACCTCTAGGCATCTCCCACCACTCTTCCTGTCACTCCTCCCGGTGTGCCTGCCTGCCTCCGGGCCTTTGCACTTGTTTCTCCCTGAACGGTTCTTCCCCCAGGTGTTTGGGGGCAGCCCCGAGGCAAGTCCACTCCTACACTCTTTACCATCACCTACTTATTGTGACTGTCTGGCCCTCGACACCCCCGCGTCTGCCCGGGCGGGGGTGGGGGGGCAGAGTAGGTATGGATCATCTCTACCCCACCCAACCCGGTGATTTCGGGGCCCAGCGCAGAGAGCGGGAGGGGGCGTGGAAAGTACTCAACAAATATCACTAATGGATTCCGCACCTCAACCTGGGCGCTGCCAGCCACCAACTTTCCTTCCCAATTCTCGGAGGAAGGAGGCGAGGGTCTGCAGCCCAGGCCTCGTGGGGAGGGGCTGAGCCGGGGCGGGCCAGTCAGTGGGGGGAGGGGCCTCGCGCGGACCGGGCGGGGTGGGCGCTCCGGCGGCAGAAGGGGCGGCAGAAGGGGCGGGGTGGGGCGGGGCGGGGCCCGGATTTGGGGGCCGCACTCGAGCTGGAACAAAGGCAGGCGCAGAGACAATAGGCCCGAGTTTCCCCCAGGCCCTGCGGCAACAGGAGCAGCGTCGGACGCACTTCCACCACCGCCACCTACACCGCGTGTGGGCGCCTAGGGGAGCTGGGGGGGCGGGAGGCTGCGCCCCGCTCCCCTGAAGCTTTTGCGCGGTCGAGCCCGCGGGAGGCGGAGTAGGGCCTGGGGGCTGGACGTGCCGGCCCTCCAGATTCTCTGCATCCTCTCAAAGCTGCCGCCCAAGGCTCCCTCCCCCTGGAGTGGCAACCGCAGGACCGAGGAGCCCTGCACGGGGACGAAGGCCCACCCCAGGCAGAGGCTCCAAGGCACCCATGCCTCAAGTATTCTCCGTGCTTAGTGACTTCAGACAGGATCCCCTCCCACAGGCCCCGCTCCCACCTCCGACGGGATCCCCTCTCACTGATCTTGCTTTCCTCCCCGTCAGGACCCCTCCTCCGCCAGCTCTAGCCTTAGGCCCTGCTTCCCTCCTTCTCAGCTCAGACAGGACTCCTCTCTCCCCACGGACCATGCCCCTCCCCCAGGATTCTCCTCACAGACTCTGCTTCTCCCTCAGACAGGATTCCCACAAAAAGACCGTGTTTCTCTCGAATAGGATTCCTCCTCCAGGCCTAGCTTCCCCCATCTGACAGAATTCTCACCAGACACTCTACGTCCTTCCTCAGACGGGAACACCCTCCCCGCACGCAGATGCTGCTCCCCACTGAGGCAGGCTTCCCCTCCCTACAGATCCTGCCTCCGCCCACAGATGGATTGCCCCACGCAGACCCTGCTTCCCCCTCAGAATTTCCCCACTGTTGCGGTTCAGTCCGCCCGCTTGAAGAGCATCAAGGCCAGCGCAGTGGCGGGCTAAAAGATGGCAAGGGGCGCTTGCAGGGCCAGGCGGGATTTCAGTCTCGGTGTTCTGAGCCCCGTGGGATCTATTTAATTTAGTCAGGTTTCAGTGTTTCTCATGTTAAACAATAAAAAGGTTAAAACCCCAAAGTCAGAGTCCCGGTTTAGAAGAGTACTTCCTCCACGGGATGGGGACCCTTCGCCCCTCTCCCTGGGCCCAGCATCTTCCCGAGGTCTCGGCCCCGCCCCCTCTAGGGAACGCTTGTCGACGCAGCAACTGGAGACCTCCCCAGGAGGCCAAAGGGGCGGGGATCGAGGTGGAAGAACGGACTGCCGGGGCGCGTGCGGAGTAAGCGGCCTGGAGCAGTGACTACAATAACGGGCGCGAGCCCGGCCGGTGGACCAGGCTGCGGCGACGGCGACGCAGAAACCCCGCCCCTGCCGCACGAGCGGCGCTGCGGGTGGTGGAGGGGGGGGGTGGGAGGAGCCCGCTCAGGCGCGTGCGTACTCATGGCCTCCCCCGCCGCGGCCCGCCCCGGCCCCGCCCCCGGGCGCGAGGCGCCCAGTGCGCGTGCGCGACGGCGTCGGCGCCAGTTATTTCTGTCCCGCCCCCGAACCGCGGCTCTTTCTGCGAGCGGGCGCGCGGTCGAGCGGTTGTGTGCGTGCCGCGTGGCGCTGGTCTCGGTCGCCGCTGAGAAGGAAGCGCGGGCGGCGGCGGAGGCAGGAGAGCGGGCAGCGGCCGGCCGGGCCTCGGCAGCGCCCCGCGCGCAGCGGGCGGCGACCTAGGCGGCGCGTGGTGGCGCTAGGCCTCGCGGCAGCAGCGGCCCAGCCGTTGGCGGCGAGCGCGTCTGCGCCTGCGCGGCGGGCCCCGCGCCCCTCCTCCCCCCGTGGGCGCCCCCGGCGGCGTGTGAATGGCGGCCTCGGCGGCGGCGGCCTCAGCGGCGGCGGCGGCCGCCTCCGGCAGCCCGGGCCCGGGCGAGGGCTCGGCGGGCGCCGAGAAGCGCGCCGCCGCCTCCTCGGCCACGGCCTCGGCTTCGGCCTCGGCGGCGGCGTCCGCATCGGCGTCGTCGCCCGCGGGGGGCGGCGGCGAGGCGCTGGAACTGCTGGAGCACTGCGGCGTGTGCCGGGAGCGCCTGCGGCCCGAGAGGGAACCGCGCCTGCTACCCTGCCTGCACTCGGCCTGCAGCGCCTGCCTCGGGCCCGCGGCGCCTGCCGCCGCCAACAGCTCGGGGGACGGAGGTGCGGCGGGCGACAGCGCTGGTGAGTGCGGTGGGGCCGGGGGCGGCCCCTCCCCCACCTCGCAGCCTTTGATCCCGACGAGGCTCGGGGGCTGGGGGTCTGTTCCCAGCGTGACGAGGGCGGGGGTCGCCTGGGCGAGAGGATGGGGACCCGAAGAGTGGCCGGAACGGGTGTGGGCAGTGGGCTGTGGGCCGGGCACTGAGATGGGGCGACTGTTTAAAGTTCGGTAAAAGAAGGGTTTGGTTCTTTCTCCAGGAGGGGAGGGTCGGATCGGTTCGGCAGGGGATGGAGGTTGGGACCCAGTGGGGGGAGATGCGCTCACCATGCGATGGTGTTGTTTCTTCGTGTTCTTCGTAGTGGTGGACTGTCCCGTATGTAAGCAGCAGTGTTTCTCCAAAGATATTGTGGAGAATTACTTCATGCGCGACAGTGGCAGCAAGGCTGCCACCGATTCCCAGGATGCGAATCAGGTATGTCTTGCCCAAGCAACCCCCAGGAGGTCTCTGGCCATGAGTAGGGGTCATTAGCCCAGAGTGTGGTGCCAGCTCCAGGCTTTACTCTCCCCGTAGTGGAAGGCTTAGGGCAGGTTGTCTAGGCTAAGTAAAGACCCCACCTTTCTTCATGTCGTATTTCTGGTTGTAAGTGCAGATTTGTTTGGTGGTTGTGTCTCTTCTGACTCTCCCTTTGCCCAGCAGTGCTGCACTAGCTGTGAGGATAACGCCCCAGCCACCAGCTACTGTGTGGAGTGCTCTGAGCCGCTGTGTGAGACGTGCGTAGAGGCGCACCAGCGGGTGAAGTACACCAAGGACCACACTGTGCGTTCCACTGGTATGCAGCGTGCAGGGGCTGCCCTGGCCGTTCTCCTGTACATGCCTTCAGTTGCTTACGATGGTAGTTGCAGATGGGGGAAGGGTCTCAGGGAGTTTCTCTACGGGGTACCAACTGAAGGGCCTGAGGGCAGAACTCAAAAAGGGGGAGGCGGGGCTCTGGTGGGCAGTCTCTGCAGGTTCAGTGGCAGGGGAAAAGCCACAGGCGGGGCGGGGGGGGGGGAGTTCACAGGGGATCTCATGGTGCCGCAGGGGGCGTATAGAGAGCTTGAGGAAGCTCATCAGGGAACCCTCCTAGGCAGGGGATAGGCCTCCAGTGGTAGAGAGATCGGCATGTATGGATAAGGAAATGCAGGGTGTTTGGGGAATGATGTGAGGGACCTCCTGGACCAGAGGTTCCCTGGCCCCTGTTTTAAGCCTCTGTAGGGGAAAGTGAGGTCTTTGGGCCTTGTGTCTTAAACAAGCTGGTAGGGTTATCAGACTATCACTGACCAGTGAGTGCTGGAAGTGTTCTTATCATTGGTCACAGATATTTCACAGCCTAGCTTGGTATTTCCAGACTCTTCTGTGAATGTGCTGGAAGTGCTATGGAGAGGGGCTTGCGCTTGGTTTTTGGCCCAGAACTCCCCATGAGTGGCGTTTTGGTAGTCACGCTGTGGCTCCGCCAGCCCAGAGGACAGTTTTGGTGGGAAAAGTTGGGTGGAGGTGGTTCCTGTGGGGCATGAGGAGCCAGGAGAGAAGGGCAGGGGTCTCAAGGGGGTCCTGGGTTCCAGGCAGAGGTCAGGGTGCAAGAGGAGGCAATATTTAGTGGAGCTGAGGCTCGGCTTATTTGTATCTAGATGTTCCTGTGTCTCACGCTGGGCTGGTGTAGTAACGAGACCTGACAGGGATCGGGGAGGAGAGAATGATGGATGTTCCCGGTTTTCTAGTGGCAACAGCCTCTGGGGAGGAGTGGGGGGTCACCGTGGTGTATTAGTAGTCTTTGGGGGGTGTTGCTCTGAGCAGTAGAACCCTTTTCCCAGCACAGGGGCCTGACACCTCTCTGAGGGTCCTGGTCTGATACTGCATCTCTCCAGCCTGAGAAGGCTTTGCAGGTTCCCCCGTGGGTTGTTAAGATGGTGTGGTCTCCTTTTATCAGAGAAGAGGGGAGGTCACCAGGCATGGCTTATGAGGAAAATGTGCCTGACGGCCTCTTTAAGCCCTGATTTGCTTTTTGTCTGAGCCGGAAAGCAAATGTTGTGTGTGCTGGGATGCCACAGTAGCCAGAATCTCCTCCCCTGCTCTACAGAATCTTCTGTGAGTGGAGGAGAAAGGGAGCCCAGTGAGTGGCGGGTGGGGGCAGGGGTTCAGAAGTGGAGGAGCTTTCTTAGAGAGTGTTCACCTGGAGGAAGTTTCAGTAGGGGGAACAGCGGGGAGGTCTCTCCTGGCACAGGCCGTCAGTCTTAACGCTTTAAGTTGTCACTTCCAGAAGCTGAAAGGAGAGGGGTGTGGTTCTCTTGGTCAGGCTGAGGGCAGAGGGTTTTGAGAGCAAGGGTCTCGGCTCTTCCCTGTCCGCTGCTGTAGGCCCTCTGGGTTCTTCCGGCAGATAGCCCAGGGTTGCAGGACAGGCAGGAAGTGAGGCCCCGATCTCTGTCTGCTCCTCGAGTTGGAGATGGTGAGGATGAGCTCCCGCTTCATAGATCCCATTCCCCAGGACCAGCCAAGTCGAGGGACGGTGAGCGCACGGTGTATTGCAACGTGCACAAGCACGAGCCCCTTGTGCTGTTTTGCGAGAGTTGCGACACCCTCACCTGCCGGGACTGCCAGCTCAACGCCCACAAGGACCACCAGTGAGTCCTGAGGCTTGGTGGGTGGGTGCTGCCTGTTCCCGTGCTGGGCGCCCGGGCCCACCTCTGTCTGCCCTCAGGTACCAGTTCCTGGAGGACGCTGTGAGGAACCAGCGCAAGCTCCTGGCCTCACTGGTGAAGCGCCTCGGGGACAAGCACGCGACATTGCAGAAGAACACCAAGGAGGTTCGCAGCTCGTAAGTGTGGATGCCCGTGCTGTGCCGGGGCAGGGTGGGGGGCAGTGGCCCCGGGTGAGCACCTGCCTGAGTGGCCCTCACCTCACCCACTCTGCCACCCAGGATCCGCCAAGTGTCTGACGTACAGAAGCGCGTGCAGGTGGACGTTAAGATGGCCATCCTGCAGATCATGAAGGAACTGAACAAGCGGGGCCGTGTGCTGGTTAACGACGCCCAGGTACCACCTGCGTGGTCCTTCTCTGTTGGCAGCTCACTCTGCCTCTAGTGGAATCGTCCTGGGGTTCGGCGCCCTCTGCTGGCTGCTGATGCCTCCCTGGGTGGGGAGAGGTTCTAGGGCTCTCTGTCCTCCCTGACGCCATCTGCCCTCCACCTGCAGAAGGTGACTGAGGGGCAGCAGGAGCGCCTGGAGCGCCAGCACTGGACCATGACCAAGATCCAGAAGCACCAGGAGCACATCCTGCGCTTTGCCTCATGGGCTCTGGAAAGCGACAACAACACTGCGCTGCTACTCTCCAAGAAGCTGGTGTGTGCTGGTGGGCACCCAGGTGGTGGGTTCCAGGTAGGCGCCTCCCAAGACCCTGGAGCCCTGTTCACTGCCCGTGTGCTCACGTACCGCCCACCCCCAGATCTACTTCCAGCTGCACCGGGCCCTCAAGATGATCGTGGACCCCGTGGAGCCCCATGGTGAGATGAAGTTCCAGTGGGACCTCAATGCCTGGACCAAGAGCGCGGAGGCCTTTGGTGGGTTTTTGTCTTTCTCTTGCTGCACCCTGCCATCCCAGGCACTGCACTTTCTTGTACTGTTTTACTTCTTTACTGCAGGCAAGATCGTGGCAGAACGTCCTGGCACCAACTCCACAGGCCCTGCACCCATGGCACCTCCTCGGGCTCCAGGGCCTTTGAGCAAGCAGGGCTCTGGCAGTAGCCAGGTGAGCCAGGGAGGGGACCATAGTGGGAGGAAAGAGGCACGGGGTCCTATGGGATGCCTGTCCACTGAGGTCCACTTGCTCTGCCCACAGCCCATGGAGGTGCAGGAAGGCTATGGCTTCGGCTCAGGTGAGTGATTCTGCCCCCGCAGTAGGTGGGAGAGCTGCGGTGCTCTATGTCCACCCCAACCTGTTTTCTGTGTTCCGAGCAGATGACCCTTACTCGAGTGCAGAGCCCCACGTGTCAGGGGTGAAGCGGTGAGTGTGGCTGCCCTTTGGTGGTTATAGGGACAGGGTGGCCGTAGGGGCGGGGCGCTCACACCAAGCCACGCCCACAGGTCCCGCTCAAGTGATGGCGAGGTGAGTGGCCTCATGCGTAAGGTGCCACGGGTGAGCCTCGAACGCCTGGACTTGGATCTCACGGCTGACAGCCAGCCCCCAGTCTTCAAGGTCTTCCCAGGCAGCACCACTGAGGATTACAACCTCATCGTCATTGAGCGAGGTGCTGCAGCTGTTGCTGCTGGACAGCCTGGGACTGCGCCCCCCGGGGCCCCTGGCGCCCCGCCCCTTCCTGGCATGGCCATCGTCAAGGTGAGCCTGCCCAAGTGACTGTGGCTGGGAAATGAAGATCTACTGCCCAGGCCGGCACCCCACTGAACACCCCTCACCTCCTCGCAGGAGGAAGAAACAGAGGCTGCCATTGGAGCCCCGCCTGCTGCCACTGAGGGCCCCGAGACCAAACCTGTGTTGATGGCCCTGGCGGAGGGCCCCGGCGCCGAGGGCCCCCGCCTGGCTTCACCCAGTGGCAGCACCAGCTCAGGCCTGGAGGTGGTGGCTCCAGAGGGCACCTCAGCCCCAGCTGGTGGCCCAGGTGCCCTGGATGACAGTGCTACCATCTGCCGTGTCTGCCAGAAGCCAGGTGACCTGGTCATGTGCAACCAGTGTGAATTCTGCTTCCACCTGGACTGCCACCTGCCTGCCCTGCAGGATGTGCCAGGGTGCGAGGCTGTGCGGGGTCTGTGGGGCGGAGGGCTGGGCCAGGTCCCGTGCAGCCCCTCACGGTCTGTTCCCTCCAGGGAGGAGTGGAGCTGCTCTCTCTGCCACGTGCTACCCGACCTGAAGGAGGAGGATGGCAGCCTAAACCTGGACGGGGGTGACAGCACTGGTGTGGTGGCCAAGCTCTCGCCAGCCAACCAGCAGGTGAGGGTGGGGCCCACTCCCTTGGTTTGGCCAGCAGCACCCCAAGTCCCCTATGACTCTGACGTTCACGTAATGCCTGCAGAAGTGTGAGCGCGTCCTGCTGGCCCTCTTCTGCCATGAGCCCTGCCGGCCCCTGCACCAGCTGGCTACTGACTCCACCTTCTCCCTGGTGAGTTCTGGGACTTGGGAGGGTGGGAGGTGCAGGGGCTGTTTGGCCTCACCTTCAGCCTGTGGCCTCTGCTTGAAGGATCAGCCCGGCGGCACCCTGGACTTGACGCTGATTCGAGCCCGTCTGCAGGAGAAGTTGTCACCCCCCTACAGCTCCCCCCAGGAGTTTGCCCAGGATGTGGGCCGCATGTTCAAGCAGTTCAACAAGCTGACAGAGGTGAGCCGGTTGGGGTGGGGATGGGTTGGGGAGGGGAGGCTGGGGGAGGCTGGGGGCAGAGAGGTGGGCGACCTGGGGCCCATCCACTGTAATTTGCCCGGCAGGACAAGGCCGACGTGCAGTCCATCATTGGCCTGCAGCGCTTCTTTGAGACTCGCATGAATGAAGCCTTTGGTGACACCAAGTTCTCCGCTGTTCTGGTGGAGCCCCCGCCGCTGAGCCTGCCTGGTGCTGCCCTGAGCGCCCAGGACCTGTCCAGTGGCCCTGGTGATGGCCCCTGAGGCTGGGCGGCCCCCGAGCCGCTCCAACCTGGCTCTGTTCTCTGTTCTGTCCTGTCACCCCTCTTCTCTCTCCTCTTCTCCCTCGGTGGCCTGGTTCCCACTCCGTGGTGGCCCATACCCCAGCCCCTCACAATATGGTTTTTACTTCTGTGGATTTAATAAAAACTTCACCCGTTACTCAGGCCTTAGTTGGTGGGGGCAGTGGTTCTGGGGGCCTGGTCTCTGGCTGTTACCGATCCCTCACCAAACCCTGTTGGGCCAGCTGGGGGTGGGGCACTGGTCTCCGGCCACCCGGGTGTCCAGGGAGTGGGGAGCAGCGTCCCTCCTGGGTCCTTTGCGATCTGGTGAGTGTCTGGTGGGTAGGAGGGTCACCCGGTAGGTAGGCAGACCCAGGCTACGCTGTGGGCAGGCAGGGTGAACCCCCAGGTAGGTGCTGCATGGCAGCTCATTCTCCCCGAGAGCTTCTGGAGTGGGTTGGAACCGTTTCTCACAAGCAGCTCGTCACAGTGAGCTGGGTGGGCTGGGCTAAGTGGAGTTGGGCACTGTGTCCCTGGGGGACAGGCCTGGGCTGCTGGGGTGCTACCGGGATGTCTGGGGAGCCGGCCTTCCTGGGGGTGCTGGGCCAGTGTTCGCTGCTCATCTTCACGTCCCAAGCCCTGAAGACGGGGGTGGGCTTGGTCTGTCCACTCCCGCCAAAACGAGAAGAAAACTCCAGCCCTCTGTCTCACACCCCAACTAATCTGGCACACGTTACCAAGCCCTGCCTGAGCAACTCCTGTCAGCCACGTCACCGGACTCCCTAACCCAGCCTGGCTCACATCAGGCCACTCACACAGGCCCAAGACTAGTGGCCAACTTTTATTGCAGAAGGTACAATGAAAATGCTGGGCCCTCCGCTGGCTCCCTAGGGTGGCACGGGGCGGGGGGTGCAGTCAGTCCCTTCGAAGGTTCTTGAGCCGCTCCTCCAGGTCTGCATCTGCATCGACTAGGGCGGAGGCGGCAGCCTCTGCTTTCTTCCCACTGGCAGCCACACTGAGGGAGCCTCCGGTGGACGGGAGGTCTGCAGAGAAGGGGGGTTAGGAAGAGAGCCCCTGCAGAAAGGAGTAATGCTGGGAGAGGGAGGGTCTGCGCGGTGGCCGAGCTGCGTGCAGGACAGGGCCCAGGGTCTGGACACTCACTTGACAGCTCGTCCGTCAGGCTCAACCCCAGCTCGTCCAGGACCTGGGCTACAACAGCGTCACTACGTAGAAAAAAGAGAACTATGAGGGCCAGGTGACCGGAGGGCCAGGCATCTGTCCCCACCCCCCTGCCTCCTGTCTCCAAACCTCTCCTCTTCATCGTCCTCGTCACCCATGGCATCGTCAATGGCATCGTTCATCATCTCCTCCTTCATGTCCATAATCTCTGCCTGCCGCTCAAACTCCATCATGATCTTCTGGATCTGGGGCAACTTCAGCTGGAAGTGGGAGGAGGGTGAGTCTGGCCCCTGAGGTTAGCAGGGGTAGGGAGGGGGATCGGGAGAGGCGTACCTGTCTGTTCATGGTGCCCATGGCCTTGGTGACGCCCTTCATGGCTTGTGCCATTGAGTTGTTAGACTTGAGTGTCTGGATCTTGAGGGACACAGCCTGGATGTTGGCCCGCATCAACACAAACTTTCGCACGTACCGCCTTGTGCGCACCAGGTCTCTTGCCATGATACGCACAGCGTCCTGAGAAGTGGACAGAGATGGCAGGGAGCCAGCCTTGGGAGTGTGCCCACTGCCACTCCACCATGCCCACTGAGGCGTTCAGGGGCCCCTATGTGCCTGCTCCCAGCGGTGACTGTTCCCTCGCCCTCAGGCCTCTTGGGTCACCACTGCAGACTCCTCCGCAGGCTTCTCACCTCGGATCCAGAAATGAGAGGAAGAAAGGTGGGGCCGCCCTTCAGGGGTCCTTGTCTATAGAGTCAACACCCATTCCTGAATTCCCCTCCTGGCCAAAGAATGAGTGTCTCCCTCCGCCTCACACAGGCCCTCACCTCAAGAACAGAATCCTGATTCACACACAAACACATCCAAACCTCACCTTTTCACTTCCTCCCCAGAGCTCTTCCTTGCTTTGCCCATCCCAGGAAATGGCACCTGCTCAACCCAGCTGCTCAGGCCAAAACTCTGTCACCCATCAAAGGTGCTGCTCCCCAGCGGTTCAGGCTGTGCCCATCTCTGCTCACCGGCCCCCAGGGCCAGTGCATCCCATGCCACGTGGGCTCCCACTGTGGCCCACGATTCCAAGTGGTCTGGCCCACATCCACTCCTCTGAGCTCACCCATCACTCCCTCATGGAGCATCTGCTGTTCTACCTGACACACTTGCCACTTGGATCTTCACGGGCTCACTCTCCGTTACTCAACGTTCGCCTCTGATACCACCTCCACAGAGGCACTTTTGGACCCTGAAACTAGGGAAAGCCCCACTCAACCCTGCATTTCCCTAGAAGCACCTCCCTGTTGGTGCTCAGCCTGTCCAGTTTGCTGCAGCTCCGGTGTCTGAACAAGCAACAGCACTGGCCCTGTGTCCCAGGCTGTGCCAAATCGAGCTTACCATTTGGCCCTGCTTGGCCATTTTCTTGATGTCTGCAATGATTTTCTTCTCCTGGGTCTCTAGCTTCTGTCGCTCACGGTCCAGCTCTCGCATGGCGCGGTTCAGGGCGCGCTGGTTCTGCCGCAGCAGCTCCTCCGGCGTCTTCCGGCGCCCAAACAGCAGGTCCATGGCCGCAGGAGCCCACCGGTAGGACTGGGGCAAGTGTGAAGCCTTACTGCAGAGTGGTGTGAGGCCCAAAACGAGGGCATGAGGCAGAGCTGGGGTCACACTGTGTATGGGCAGGGACAGATGGGGGCTCCCAAAATGGAAAGGGCTGAGCAGGGAGAAAAGGCGTGAATGGAAGGCCAAAAGAGTGGAGTCTGGAACTCGGGTAGCCCCAGGGACGTGAGTCGGGACAACGTGCCCACCCCAAACCCTCCTCCATCACAGTGCCCCCACAGAGGTTCAAGGCTTCCACCTCCTCCTGCAGACCCTGCGATGAGGCCCTAGCGTGTGCGGTGGAGATGAGACTGAGAGACTGAGACTGGAGATGGCCGTGGGTGGGCGGATGGGGGGTAGGGGGCACTTGGAACCCTGAGCGCCAAGGACAGGGCACTTGAGAGGGTCCCTGACAGGAGGAGGTGGAGGCCGCGAGTGCTAGAAACAGGGTGGATGGGGGGGGGGGGAGGCTCTGAAGCTGACAGCGTATGGATGGAATTCGGTTTGGGGCGGGGGTCCTAAACGCTGAGGGAATCTGGGTGCGGAGAATAAGGTTGGGGGGCGTTGCGGACTCCTGTACAGAGGGAGGGATGCTAAGTGTTGGGGTGCCTTGTTCACGCAGGAAAGCCTGTGGGACCATTCGGGGTGTTGAGCACCGAAGGCAAGACAGCATGGGGTCCCCTGATGATAAGGCCGGGTCCCAGGGAGGGGCGAGGCCCTCGTACGCCGCCGCCCACGCGCCAACCCAGGGCCCGCGCCCCAGTAGGGGCCACTCACCGGAGTTGCGACAGGGACTCGCTTCCGTTTCCGGGTCACGCTCTTCTCGCTGGGAGCCCCGGAGCGCCCATCAACGACAGCCCCTCGGTTCTGTCGCCTCGGCGGTCGCCGCCGTTTCCGGATTAAACCACCCGACGTCACACGTCCCGCCGGCGCCCGGAATGCTGGGCGGGGACAAGAGCGCGCGTGCGCACGCGCCGGAGACCAGGCCGGCCCCAGGCGCATGCGCACCAGCTTCCGTTTCCCTGCCGCAGACTCGGTGTTCTACAGGTTCAAGTCCAGCCTAAGGGAGCCGAGCCACGGCCGGAGTCCTGGTCCTTGCGGAGTTGGCGCCCTTCCGGGCGCCTTCCGCGCAGCCACCCGGAGGCCCTGCACCCCACCACGTCATCCACTGTAGGGTCCAGCTCATCTCAGGGACCCAGAACTCTCGCTGATGTTTCTGGACCTCAGGCACCCGGTGGCACCAGGCAGCGTTCTCCTCGTCAGGCCCTCCCATGGCAGAAGGGGGCAGAACAGGAGATGGTGCGGACTTCCTTGGATGTTGGCTTACTGGCCAGGAAGCCTGTGGTTACTGGATCCTGCCCCTCCCTTGTTCCGGAGTGGGATTCATCCCCCCCAGCCCGAGGCCTGGGGCTTGGTCCCCTCACCACTCCCAGGGCTGCCCCAGGCACTGGGCAGCCTGCTGACGCGGGGGCGGGAGGGGGGGCCCTAATGCCACCTGTGAGCACACAACTCCCACCACGCTTGCTGCAGGAGCCCTGGTGGACATCACCTGCCCCTCCCACCCCACAAAAGGAAGAGGCAGAGGCCATGCAGTAACATTCCCCTTTAATAGCCTGGCGGGACCTCCAGTGGTGCAGGGGTGGGGTGCCGGGTGCCCAGCCACCCTTGGCCTCCCACCCCAGAGCCCAGATTAGGGGGGCTGGATAGCACCCAGCGTGGGGCTAGACAAGCCAATTCATTTCCCATCGCTGAGCAGGTCGGGGGAGGCAGCGCCGACCTCAATCACATGGTGGTTTAAAAAAAAAACAACTAGGAGCGGGTGGCAGGGAGGGGTGGCAGGTCAGGGCATGGGATTCCCCCACCGGCTGCCCCATGCCCCCCCCACCTGTGGCCCCCAATAAATATTTGCAGGGGACGCCGGGGCTGGTGGCCCTGGCAGGGGTGGGTATGCGCCGACCCTATTTCAGGCAGCGCTCGAAGTAGGTGGAGCCGATATAGCCACCCCGCATGGAGCGCTGCACGTTCTGCTCAAACAGCCTCCGGTTGTTCTGCAGGACCTCGGCGGCTTCCTTGTTCAGTGGGTCTTCAGGGTTGGGCTCCTGTGGCCGGTATGGGTGGGCGTCAACAAGCCCAAGGGGCAGAAGGCCAACCTCCCCCAGCCCCAGCGCCCCTGCCCCTACTCACCAAGAAGAGATACTGCAGGCCATAAATTATGGAGTTTATCGTAAGGACTGGCTTCCAGTCCTCTCTGTGGGCAGAGAACATCGTGATCAAGGGCTGGTGAGTGGGCAGCCGCCACAGGCCCTGCTGGGACCGGACAGGTCAGGCCCAGGGCACGGGACAGTGCGGATGGGAGAAGCTAGCGGGAGGGTGCAGAGAAGGACAGACCATGGAGAAAGCCAAGGTCAAGCCACGAGGAAGAAAACGTGGAGATGAAGAGACAGAGGAACACACACCACAAGGGGTAAGGAATGGACAGAGACAGGTGTAGTGCAAGGCCACGAAGGGCGCCTGGCAGGCAGGGCTGGGGAGAGCTGTGGAGGGCTCGTGCCCTCACCTGAGGATGTTGAGGCAGACGTTGCCCTCGAGGTCAATGTTGGGGTGATAAACCATCGTCTCACACTTCACCTTGGGGGGGTCATGCGGGTAACCCTGGCCCACCTGGCTCCAGGAAAACAGAGGGGAGGTGGATAGGTGCCCCAGCAGTGCCTGGCCGGGGCCTCACCTGTCGCTTCCTCAGCCCAGGGAGCCACCCCGGCCCACCGAGACTCACCTTAAAACTGAACACAAACTTCCCGCTCTTGTAGAAGCCCTGTGAAGGAAGAAAAGAGGAGTTGGGATCCCATCCAGCAAGGCCTGGCAGGGGAACCAGGTCTCCCTACTTGAGGTGGGGCCACCCGCCGTGCCTGGGAGTCCAGCTGAGTGTGCCCTCACCTCATCAGGACAGATAACCAGCTTGAAGTTGAGGAGGTCGTCTGGATCTGAGAAGCTGATGTCACACGTCTTGGGCAGATTCAGCTCGTTTATGTCTGGGTTTTCACGCAGAAAAGGGAAACAGAGAGAAAGGAAGAGGGAGAGAGAGGAGGGTGCTCAGAGCAGGTGCAGGTGCCAGCAGAGCCTCCGTAGCCTCCTCCAGGACCCCGGCTCTGGCCTGGGCAGTGGACCACACCCCCAACCCTCTCCCTGCTCCCCAGTCTCCAGGCAGGCTCTTCTGGGTCTACAGAACACCACAAACACGCATGTTCAATTGTGACTGTGCTTGAGCTCCTGGCCCAGGGTAAGTTCCAACTCTTCTGAATCCACAGCCCTAAGTCGCAGCACCCAACAGCTGGGTCCCCCCCAACCCAGCTCCTAAATGCCCCCACTCCCATGTGCCCTCCAAGAGCCTCTGACTACCCCAAACCCAGGATCCCTGGCCATAACCCCCACCTTCTAGAGGAGTCCCCAATTATCTGCCCAAACTCAAAGACCTTATTCCCCCTCCACACCCTAAATCATCCCCCCAGCAATCCCTGGTCCCCACGATCCATATACTCCTCTTTCTGCCTGTCATCCCAAACCCAGGTTCCCATCTGACCCCCAGATCTGTGAGTTTCCCAGCCCTCCTACCTTACACTGTTCTGACTATAAGATTTCCAGCATCTCCAGCATCATGGTCTAAACCCAACCCTACTCCTATCTCTAATCTCTGGCACCCACTGTCCCTCCCTCCTCCTCCTGTCACCCTAAACCCCAAATTGCCATGTGACGCCTCCCCCCCCAGACCCACGAAACCCAGGCCCCAGAACGTACTTCACCACGCCTGACTCTGATTCCCACCGACCCCAGCATAATACACTAAATCTCCCACTCGGATCCTCAATCCTTGGCCCCCACTATCCATATCTCCTCCGCCTTTCACCCAGGTTCCCGTCTGACCCCCCCAGACTCTCGAGTTCCCGGTCCCCCCACTACACTGCCACTCTCAGATTCTCAGTCCCTAATATCAGACATCTGGCTTTCCAAATACCTTCAGTGCCCCATTCTCGGCCCCGCATCTCTGACCACTTCAGTGACTATTACTCCACCCCTGATCCCTCAATCCCCAGGCCCTGATCTCCGATCCCCACATCCGCGGCCCCCCCATTTCTGACACCTCTGACCCCTGGCGACCGCATTACCCCAAGCCAGGCCCTGACCTCCGACCTCCACCCCCATCCCGACTCCTTACCCTTCTGGATCCGCAGCTGCGCCGCCGATGCCTTCTTGCTGCTGCCCTTGGTGCCGCCCGCCGACTCCTCCTCCTTCTTCTGCTGCTTCAGCGAGAACAGCTTGATCATCCTGCCGCCGCCGCCGCTGCCGCCCCTGCGGGGCCCGGGACCCCGGCCACCCGGCCCCCCGCCGCCGCCGCCCTTGCCGCCTCCGCCACTCGGACCCGCCGCCGCGGCCTCTTTGGCTGCTGCCGCCGCCCGCCCGGCCTGCCGCGCCGCTCCGCGCCCACCGCGCGGCCCGCGTCGGCTCCCGTAGTCGGCTCCGGCCTGGCCCGGCGCCTCGGGCTCGCTCGGCGGCGCTCGGGCCCACTCGGCTGTTCTCGTGTCCGCTCGGCCCCGCCCCCACCCGCCGCTCCCTCCTCCCCCTCGCCCGCTCCGGTGTCCTCAGGCCCAGCTGCGGCTGCGGAAGCGGGGTCCTTAGGCCG
Source organism: Balaenoptera ricei (assembly GCF_028023285.1). Lineage (NCBI taxonomy): Eukaryota > Metazoa > Chordata > Mammalia > Artiodactyla > Balaenopteridae > Balaenoptera > Balaenoptera ricei. Next base: position 77,313 of record NC_082657.1, on the reverse strand, counting down.
CGCCACTAGCCCGTTCACTCGCTCCCTTCCCGAGGGGGTTGCGGCTCGGGTCGGAAGAGGGAGGCGGGGGCTGCGGTGGCGACGGCCGTGTACTGGAGGAGGCTCGGCTTCCGCGGCAGCAGCGGCTTCGGCGCGGAGGTCCGCAACGGCCTCGGGCGCCCCACCGCTTCGGATGTTTCCGCCGCCTGCCCGCTTCGGCTCTTTCCGCCCGGCCTGCGCTGTGCGCCTGCGCAGCCGCCGACGCCACCGCCCCGCGTTGCTCCGCGATGGGACTTGGGGATCGGGCTCCTTCGGCTAGGCTCGGGTATTTCCGTTCGGGCAGGCCGGGCCGGGCCGGTCACTTCCGGGGACGCCCGCGGGTCCAGAGAGGGGGGCGGTGTTGCCGCCATCTTTAAGTGGGGCAGATGCGGGCAGCTCCGCTTGCGGTCCAGCCATTCCCACTTGCACTCGAGCAGACGGCGGCGTAGGCGGGCCAAACGAAGTACTTGGCCCCGGGGGTCACAGACTGAGGCTGGGTTAGGTCAGAGCCTGAGCAAGGCCGGGGCGTTGCCTAGAGGGTGCGTGGTCCAGCACTTTCGGTATCCCATCGCAAACCCAGAGAACCCTCTCGCAGAGAGTCTGGTTGAGGTTAACTAACAAATAAAACGTGTATTGTGTCAGAGGGTAGTAAGCACCGTGGAGGTTTACACGGGCTGACACACTTCGGAAGCGGAACGTGGGGAGGGGCCGCGCTCTGCGCGGGTCTACAGTTCCAGCGGAGGTGCCCTACGACCTTCCGCCGGCTGCGCGTGAGATGTGGGCGGGGCCAATCTCCCCTCCAATCACGGCTCAGCGTGCCCCGGGGTGGGCGGGAGGAAGCGGCGCGGAGCGGTTGTGCGATTTCAGGCTGTCACCAAGGGAGCCGTCAGGCGGTGAGCAGCGCCGCGAGGGCTGGTTGGGGCGGGGGGCCGGGCCCGTGGGGCGGCGGGGGCTCTGTCTCTCAGCCTGCCCGCGTCCGAATGAGGCTCCTGCCGCACGTCCCATCCAGTCGCTGAGGCGACGTGCCGCCATCATACGGCACACCAAGGGAGAAGTAGTCCCGGCGGCCCAGTTGGGCCCGCGCTGGGGGTGGGCAGGCTCAGTCCATGGCCTCCTCTTGGCGAACGACCCCGGCCCCATCCTCACCCCAGGGAGTCGGCTCTACCCCTTCGGGTCTTGATTTGGCGTCCATCCCGGCCCCAGCCTCCTCAGAGGCCCTGCCCGGGTGCCCTCGGCGTCTTTGGGCTCCGTGGACTGGTCCCAGTGGTGTCTGTGCAGCCGCTCCCCCTTTCGCCCCTTTCCATTCTCTTTCCACCATCCCAGACGCCCCTCTTCAGCCCTCTAGTTGTCCTAGCCTCACACTCCCAGCTTCGTTGACTCCCTTGAGAGCTGAGCGCTGGAGAGGCGCCGGGGTGAGGATGGGAGAGCAGAAGCTGCAAACGGCTCAGGTTTGGGGCTGACAAGATTGCAACCGTCCCAGCATTCTCAGGCTTCAGACATGGCTGGTTCTGGGACCCAGAGGGCTCTTCCAGACTCAGTTTCCCTCTCCCTCTCCGTTCTTCTCATCCGCTCTGCTCTTGCTGATTATTTATTTTTGTACAGGACGTGAGGGTTGATGACCATACTGCGGTTTCCAGCCAAAGTCTCAGGGGTGGTTTCTATTGGTCAGCCTGGTTCATGTGCCCATCCCCAGGCCAGTTGCTGAGGCCCTTCCGCTAAGGGCCCATCTGGGGATGGGGAATTGGTTCCCTGGAGAGGACTAGCCAAAGCTCGACTCGCGTGATCTCTGATCTTGTGGCTTCCCCACCGTCCAGTGGGGGAAGACTTGACCATGCAACAGAATGCTAGGCAAAGGGGGCCATGGTTTCTGGACCAGGGAGGAGAGAATGGCCTAACTGAGGCAGGGGGCTGGGTTGGAAGTGGTGCAGCTAAGCTGTATATTCCTTGTCACCTTCGTGGCCACTCAAGTGGCAGAGAGGCACAGGTGGTTTTGGTGGCAAAGGTGCCTGTGGCCCTTGGGCCTGCAGCCTCTTAGGATGCAACCTAGGGCTTAGCACATGCAGAGGTCCTGAGGGAAGCTGGGGCCAGTGCCTTGGAGGGACTGGGCAGAACGTGGCGGGTGAGTTGTGAGGGTGGAAGTGCACGTAGGGTTGTTAGCGTAGCCTCTGGGAGCTGACACTGGGAAGAAAGGGTCTGTTTGGGGAACGAGGGAGCGGGAGTAGGCAGGGAAGAGAGGCTGAGTGCTGTGGGCCTCCAGGCTGGAGATGGACGGCTGGGATCAGAACAGTGCTGGGGCGTGGAGAGAAGTGGATAGATTCGGGAGGCTAGGCTTCTGGTGAGAATAATTGGATGGACGTGGCATGGGGAGGCTGGGCTTGGGAGTGAAGAGTATGGGCTCAGGTACAGGCTGGCTGGGCACTGTTGTAGCTTTCTTAGATGACCAGTGCTTTGGTATTCCTCTCCTGGGTGCCTCATATGGCTCTGGCCAAGTGGGGCGAGGTGGTCATTCTGTCCAATCCCTCAGCCCTGATGATAGTATGGTAACACTTGGTTCTCGACCTGCAGCCACATGACTGGATTGCAGAGGTGTGCCTGGCCAGCTGCAGAAATGACCTTTCATGGGTGGCCCTCACATAGCTGTTCATGTTGATTTCTTCTCAGAGGGCTGTTTTGGCAGGTGGGTCCATGGACTTCTCAAGGCTTCGGGTGTGGGGCCCTGGCCGGATGTCTCCATGCTTTTCATGTTTACTGTAATTTTTCCTGTGTGAAATTTCATGTTTTTATGTAGTTGTATCTGCACAGATTTCCCTTCATGATTAACACGAAGATGATCGAAGATGAGAGCTTTCTTGTTTTCTTTGTTTCAGATGATAAAAATCATACAAGTTGTAAAAAAAAGAAAAAGAAAAAAAAAAAAGCCATGTTACAGGATTTATAAAGTTCCGGCAACATTCCTCTAACCTGAGACCACTGGCTACCTCAGTGTTCATTCATATGCCTTCTCTGATCTGATTCTCCCAACCCCTCCCTGCCTTCCTCTCCCCTCTGATTCTACAGATCCCAGACCAGGTTTCCTAGAATCCCCTTTGTGATCAGAGAGAACCGTGAGTGCTGTCAGAGGGTCCGGGGACGCCCCACCCCTGACTGTGCCACACAGGAGTGCCCCTGCATGGGGGGGTTGCTGACTTTGCCAGACGTAGTAGATGCCAGAGTGGCTCTGGTCTTGGCTGGGGCTAGACTAGCGGGGAGGTGGGGAAAAGGGAGGGATAGGGGAGGGGAGGAAGGGGGGCTGAGGCAGGGAGCATGCCTTCTCTAGCATGTCTGTAGGAAGCCTCTGGCCCAGGCTGGCTTGTCTTTCCCAGATACCAGGGCCCAAGTCTTGAAGGGATCAGGGTGACTCAGTGGCAGGGGCAAGTCCAGCTGCACTTCTGGAAGAAGCTTGGACATACAGGCCTAGAAGGGCTGTTCTGGAACCCTCTAGGCCAAGGGCAGGCTGACACCCTCCTGGAGTGGGGTTTAAGTCCCAAGCCAGACCCTGCTGCATGAAGATGCCCTCTTTGGAGCTGCCTTTCTCCATTGTCTCTGGCACTTACAGCACCCATGGGTGGAGTGGGGGACTGTGTCAGGGCCTGAGCAGTAGGATGGAAGGGGAAGATGGGGCAAAAGAAGCAATGGCACCGGAAGAGGCTGGAGGGTTCCAGAGACGCCCGCCCTCAAGTCTGCAGGACACGGAAGTGGAACTGGCAGTATCTGTCCATCTTCAGGAAAGCTGCTGCCGGCTGTGCTTCCTGCGACTCGTTACTGAACACACTCACGATAGAGCCCTCCCAGCGTGCGGGAGCCCTTAGGGGCTGTGCGTGGGGCCGGGGAGGGAGGAGAACGGCGCGTGATGGGCGCGTGATGGGAACGATACTAGAGGGCTGGGGAAATGGCCTGGGGCTTGCAGCCGCCTGCGGGTCGCGGACTGGCTGGAGTCTGCGGGGAACAGAGGAAAGTCTCGCAAGAATATGGATTCCCAGGTAAAGCCTTGTAGCTTTCACACCTAAGAAGTGGCTCCCTAGGTTTAAAGTTTCATAAACACATTCTCAGGCCGGCTCTGGCTTGCTGGACACCAGCCTGATACTTCAGCACCTGATGATGTTGGCTGGCTGGGGAGAACTCTGCCAGTCCAGGTCCTCATCTGGCAGCTGGCTGGGCCGGCAGATGTGTGGGTCGAAGGGAACATGGGCAAATAGTACAGGAGCCGTGGTGCAAGGGGGGCACCCCACAGATATGGCCAGGCTCTGCTAGGGGCCACATCTGCAGGGGGCTCTGGCTCTTACAGGAATCATGTGGTTGCAAAGAAAGTGGTGGACCTGTGGGGTGGGCAGAGAGGGACCCAGGCAGGTGGGGAGGAACTGAATTGGTGCAGACCCAGACGCAGGTTCCGTGTACTGTTTATTGAGCACCTACTGGGCACCGGGCCCTAAGAGGGCTGGCTTGTACCCACGTGATCACAGGCCTCACAGCATCCCCGCGAGGTAGGTGTTCTGCAGCAGCGCCCCCCCACCCCCGCACGGAGGACCGAGGTGAGGGCGGAGACGGGGGTGCAGCGCGCGCTGGCTACTCTGCACTGTGGACGCGCTGATGCTGGATGAGCTTGGTGCTCTGGTGGAAGCAGCGGCCGCAGTCCTGGCAGGCGAAGGGCTTCTCGCGCCGGTGGGTGCGCAGATGCTGCGTGAGCGTGGGCCGCTGGCGAAAGGCTTTGCCGCACTCGGGGCATGCGTACGGCCGCTCGCCCGTGTGGATGCGCCGGTGCTGCGTGAGGTTGGCGTGCTGCCGGAAGCTCTGGCCGCAGTCCGGGCAGGCGAAGGGCCGCTCGCCTGTGTGGATGCGCTGGTGCTCGGTGAGCCGCGAGACTTGCGTGAAGCCCAGGCCACACTCGCTGCAGTGGTAGGGCTTCTCGCCGGTGTGCGTCCGCTGATGGCGAGTGAGCTTCAGACGCTGGCTGAAGCGCTGGCCGCACTCAGGGCAGGCGAAGGGCTTTTCCCCCGTGTGCACGCGCAGGTGCTGCGTGAGCGTGGGCCGCTGGCGGAAGGCCTTGCCGCACTCCACGCAGGCGAAGGGCCGCTCGCCCGTGTGGATGCGCCGGTGCTGCGTGAGGTTGGAGCGCTGCCGGAAGCTCTGGCCGCACTCAGCGCAGGCGAAGGGCCGCTCGCCGCTGTGCACGCGCCGGTGCTGCAGCAGCACCGAACGGCGGCCGAAGCGCTCGCCGCACTCCACGCAGCCGAAAGACTTGTCGCCCGTGTGCACCGCCTGGTGCTCCAGCAGCACGGCGCGCCGCGCGAAGCTCTCGCGGCACTCGCTGCACGGGAAGGGGCCTGGGGGCTCCGGCGCGCCAGGAGGCGCGGGGGGTGCCGCGCCGGGGCCCGGGGGGTCGCCGTGGATGCGCTGGTGCTGCAGCAGGTTGGAGCGCTGCCGGAAGCTCTGGCCGCACTCGGCGCAGCGGAAGGGCTGCTCGCCCGTGTGCACGCGCCGGTGCTCCTCCAGGCGCGCGCTGCGTACGAAGCCTTGGCCGCAGTCGCCGCACACGAACGGCCGCTCCTCGGTGTGGGTGAGCTGGTGGCGCAGCAGGTGCGAGCTGCGGCTGAAGCTGCGGCCGCATTCGCCGCACACGAACGGCCGCTCGCCCGTGTGTATCTTCTGGTGCCTTAGCAGGTTGCTGCGCTGGCTGAACACCTTCCCGCACACGTCGCAGCGGCCACCTCGCACGGCTCCGGCGCCTGTGCTGGGGCGACCTCGACCCCGGCTCCGGCCCCTGGGGGCACGCCAGCGAGCGGCGGCCAGCCCGGGGCCCACGCCCTGGCGGGGATCGTACGTGGGGTCCTGCTCACCTCCCGGGTCGCTGGAGAGCACCAGCGCGTGTGAGAAGCCACCTTCGAGGGAGGGTGACTCGAGTCGGCCCGTGAGGCTGGCCACGCCGAGGTCCCAGGGGAGGTGGACGTGGGGGCTCACAGTGTCTGGGCCAGCAGAGATGCTGTCCATCTGGAGTGTAAACCCTGCATTGCAGAAGGGGATCCACTCATTCATGACAGAGAACCCACTTGTGCCCAGAGCCACTCCAGCCCTGCGGAAACGGTGCGAACTAGAGCGACCTGAAACTGACCAAGGAGGCAGACAGAAGTGACGTGGGCAGGGGCAGGGGTTGTACCTGTGCAGGCTTCCCTAAGGAGGTGACAATGGGACAGACCCTTCAGGAGGTGGAAGACTGAAAAGCTGGGGACAAGCTTTCCAGGTCTGACTTAAGTTTGTAAAAACCACCTTTCTGGAAGGGCTGTAGGGCAAAGGTGGGGCAGGTGGCCCTTGCACTGTCCGGGTGGATGATGATGGTTTCCACAAAGGCAGAGCTGTGGGTGGGTCTGAGGGAGGCTGGAAGTGGAGCCAACAGGAAGGGAATAGGGCAGGGGGTAGAGGCAGGGAATGCAGGCAACAAGGACTTTTGTCTGCCGTGCCTTCCTTGAGATGCCCACGGGACTCCCGAGGGTCAGAGGCCACACGCAGGCTGTGGGGCACAGGAGTTGGGCCCAGTCTGCCGGGAAACGTGAACATGGCTGCTGTGGCATGTACATGGCCTACGGAGTCCTGGGCCTGCATGTGATCAGACAGGGGTGGGTGTCTGCGGGTAAAAGGAGCAGGTTCCAGCCACGCTGTGAGCACTCCATCATTAGATGCTGGGGGAGGCAGGCGATGTGAGCACAGGCAACGGAGAAGAAGGAAGTTAAAGCAAGGAGACTGGGAGACTAGCAAGGGCTTCAGTAGGTGACAGAAGACCTATCAGCTGCCAAAGAAAACTCAGAAAAACTATACTGTGTCAAAGGAAATCATCTGTGCACAGCAAAAACCCTCCGAGTCAAAAGACGAATGACAAACTGAGAACTCTCCAGAGGCAAGAGACTAATTAACCAAAGTAAGGTGCGCCAATCAATCAACAAGAAAGACGGACAACCTGACAAACGGGAAAGGGCAGGAAAAGGAAAGGAAATGTCACTGATGCTTAAATTCTGTAAAATATGCTCAGTCCCCTCCTAGTAAGCGAAGTGCGTATTAGGGCCGTACTCGTTACCGGTTCCACACCCTAACTCCAGGAACCCAAGCATTTGTGTGCACCGCTGGCGAGCATCAACAGAAGCCAGTGTGGCAAAGTGCATCAAAGCGTCCAATTTCCCACCCTCTGATCCAACAGTTCCACGTCTAGGTGCTTCTCCACCAGTTGTGTCCCCCTGTGTGAAATGACCGGTGTAGGAGGTTTCTCAGTTCTCACTGAAAAGTAACCCAAAGGAATGTCAGTAGGGGCCTGTGTGGATAAACGGGTGTGTCCACGGTGAGCCCCAGTGGGCTCTATGCAGCTGTCCAAAGAGGAGAGCGCTCGTTGCTGTGTGTTCAAGTGGGAAGATGCGTGAAAAACGTCAGGCGTGGAACAGGGGGAAGATTAAGCATCCACGTGTGTTTTAAAAGCGGGCAATGAGTATGCACCTGAATTTGTGTTTGTTCTTCTACGCAGAGAATCTTTCTGGAAGTACACACAAAAAACCGGTGATGTTGGCTGTTGGGGTGCAGGACCATGTGATACAGGAGAGGGGCATTCCACTGTATACTCCCTTGTGCTTTCTGAATTTTCTAACACGTGAATGTCCTAGCAATTCAAAATGTTCTCCTGATAAAAGCACTGGCTGCACAGAAGATGTTCGGTTGAGGGCAAGGGGAGCAGCCAGGAGACCTTATGGGGATACCAAGGCGGCTGAGGTGAGCTGTGGTTGACTGTGGAAGAGTACAGCCTGAGGAGAGAATGGGACTGCAGAGAAAGAACCTGCCGAGGAGCCTGGGGTGGAACTGCCGGTGTGGCTGGAGAGAGCAGAGAGACCGGGGGGCTGTGGGCTGAGAGAAGCAGGTCCAGGCTGGAGCGTCAGCTACACAGCATGAGCCAAGCCTGGCCAGCCAGCTGAAGACAAACAGCAGAAGGGGCATGTATCAGATGCTACTCTCTCAGCTTCAACATGCACAACTGACAGACGGAACACAAGAAAAGAGCTTTCAAAATACCTGGGGCAGCTCCAAAGCAAGAAAGGACGGTGAGATTCAGGAATCCAGAGCCTGGTGCACCATGCTGTATGGTGCCGAGGCTGTGGACACTGAGGACGAGAGCCAGGCTCTGTCATGAAGTTGGGGGTTGAGGACACAGCCTGGGTGAGCCCTGTGCACCCGCGGACCTTTTGCTTTCAGTGAGGCTGCAGAGGTATCTCCATTGAATGGCTAGGGGCCCAGACGAGCCTTCCAGTTCAGAGTTATGCTGGACTCTGTGGCAGTCCCTCACCCAGGATGACGCTTAGGGCAGGGACAAAGAAGAAGCCCCCAGAGCTGTGAAGGGCAGGCTGTCAGCAGTGCACCCAGTGGGAGCATTCACACCCAAGGAAACTGAGCTAACTAACAAGGCCAGAAATAACATAAGGTACTTGCAAATTCTCAAAGGATGGATCAGTATCCACAAAACAAGGACGTTATGAAAAAAGAATGAGTTTGGATCCTTATTGATAAAAAACAGCAAATGGGGACTTCTGGGTAGTAATGGTATCTATTTAAATTTGTTTCATTGTGAAACAACATTAAAAACCACCATAAAGGTTTTGTTTTGTTTTTACAAGGCATAAAGTCCACAGAGATGAAGAGAAGAAGAGAGGAAACAAACAAATCCCTGATATTTTCTACTCTGGAAAGCAAAATGGGCAAATGGTAACTGTGCAGCAGACTGGAGAAGGCGAATAGTAAGTCAGCAGTGGGGAAGACTGAAAGAAATCAACCCGTTTTACCCCAGAGGTTGAAAAGTTCAGGAGTTGGAGGTACCAGGTACCTCTGGCCAGGCAGGTGAAGGGGCAGGGGCACCAGGCGGGCTGGGGAAGCTGTTTCAGAAGCTGAAGCCGAAGCTGGGCAGGGCTACTGCAGGGAACAGCCCTGGGTCTGTCTGCACAGAATTCTGAGGAAGCAGTGGGCAGTGCTGTAGCTCTGACTTCTGGACCTCCTCTCCCATCCTGGCAAAGGGCTGGGTTGAGGGCGGGAGAGGACCCTGAGGGAGTCAAGGGAGTTAAGGGAAGTCACATTGGGCGCTGCGACGCTAGCCTCTCTCCCCGGATGCTGGCAAGAGGCTAGGAGTGCCTTCTTAGAACACTCAGAGGGGAGAACTGAAGATCCTCACAGCAGGGGTGCCTTCAAGCAGCCCAGCCAGACTGCCCTACGACTGCTTCAGTGGCATCCACTCATGCTCCACCCACCCACTCACGTTTCCCAAGAAGTGAGTCTCCTTGGGGAGTGAACCCCTCACCCTCCCCTCCCAGCCCCGATTTGTTGTCCTGGCCGATAAGACCCTCACCCATCTGCTCAGAGCTGCCAGAGGGACCAGAGACCACACTGGAAGAAGAAAGCTTAAAAAACAAGTTATTGTTATCCTCAGAGAAATAAGGAAAGATGTTACAACTGTAAGAATAACAGAAGGTGGTTAAAAAAATGAATGTTCAGGGAAAGAAGACACTCCTGGAAATTAAAACTCTGCTAGCAGATATGCAAATCTCAAAGGAGGGTCTGGAGGCTATAACTGAAGACATTTTCCGGAAAATAGAGCAGAAAGAAAGGGATGGGGAAATCGCAGTGGAGAGAACATTGGAGGATCTGTCCTAGAGTCCAATAACAAAGTAACAGGCATTCCAGAAACAAGAGAACAGAACAATGGAGGGGAAGGAAATCAAAGAAACAATGCAAGCCAGTTTCCCACAATTGAGAAATGTGAATTTCAAATTGAAAGGGCTCACCAACAGTGGTGATAAAAAATGTTTTGACCCAGTTTCACAGCAATTAAAAAAAAATGTTTTGAGACAGAGTTAATAAAAAGAATTCTTCAGCCAAAATTCAGTGTAATACAAATGTGTTTCAGATATGGAACATAGCTCAGAACTTTACTTCCCACACCAGAGTTCACAGGAAGGTTCACCAGAACAAGGGGGTGGGACTTCCCTGGTGGCACAGTGGTTAAGAATCCGCCTGCCAATGCAGGGGACACGGGTTTGATCCCTGGTCCGGGAAGATCCCACATGCTGCGGAGCAACGATGCTCGTGTGCCACAACTACTCAGCCTGCGCTCTAGAGCCCGCGAACCACAACTACTGAGCCCGCGTGCTACAACTACTGAAGCCCGTGTGCCTAGAGCCTGTGCTCCGCAACAAGAGAAGCCGCTGCAACGAGAAGCCCGCGCACTGCAACGAAGAGCAGCCCCCGCTCATCGCAACTAGAGAAAGCCCGCGTGCAGAAACGAAGACCCAACGCAGCCAAAAAAAATAAATAAATAATGAATAACAAGGGAGTAAACCAACAAAGAGAAGGGGTCCAGGGAACAGGGAGGACAAGGAGGCAGGGAGCCTGGCCGACGGCAGACCGTCGTAGGCTGTGTGGCTGAGGGGGACAGCACAGGGCATCTGGCCTGAGAGCAGGGCACCGCTCTGTCTTGCCCAGGCCCCACCCTGTGTCAAGGTCCCCCCTGTCTGCCCACCCTGTCTACTAACCTGCTGTCCCTCTCTGCCCCGCCCCCCAATCAGTGGGATGCAAGCCCAGAACCCGGGGGCCATCCAGGGTGCCGGGGCTGGGAGCGGACGTGGGGAACACAAGTCCTGCTCTCAGGAGGTTTTATTGGGGGCGGGGAGCAGCAGCTGGAGGGGCCATGAGGTTAGTGGGGGGCTTGGCTCTCGCGGGTAGGAGATGCTAAAGCAGGTTGAACACTGCAGGCGATGGAGGAGCTCGGGGAATGCCGGAGTAAGGGGGCCACCTGAGCAGGGCCAGGAGTGGGATGGTCAGGGGTGGTGCTGCCCGTGCGGAGGGCCCCATATTACTCACCTGGGGAGAAGATGCTCCCAGCTTCCTCCTGCCACAGGGCCTCAGGGTGCTCCGTCCATGAGGACCCCTCAGGCCCAGCCTCACTATGGGGAGAGGCCTGGTCCAGCGTCACGCCACAGCCCTGAAACCACAGTGGTCACTGCTCGCCTGTGTCTGGCTAGGCCCAGGGAGGGACCTACCCAACCCCCACCCACTGAGGCTCCCAGAGCAGGGGCTCACCTGGGCCTCCTCAGGTAGGACAGTGGAAGTGGCCTCCTGGGGGTTGGTTAGAGGCCCAGAGTCCAGAAGCTCTGGAGAGGAAGGGTGGGGTCAGGCGGCTCCAGGGGCCCCCCACCCTGATGCCCTCCTCAGTGGTGTGCCAGGTGCTGGGGTCCAGGTGAGGTGAGACCTGGATGTAGACTTGGGGCTGGGCATGTCAGGGGGGCTCTAAGGGTCCACACAGGAATGGCAGAGAGTGTGGGTGGGCATGTCTGGCACCTGCCTGGGAGGCGTATGAGAGAAGGGAATGCTCCCCAGCACTTTGGGGTCCTTCCTCAGCTGTGCCCACCCATACTCCAGCCTTCTGTCTGCTCTCGAGCAATCGGCTAATGTCCCCCAGTGGATCTCCTCAGGGAGAGAACCCCACATGCCTCCCACACCAGGAAACCCCAATAGCCAGCTCCATGCCAGTTGAGAACACGGAAGGAACCACAGTGGTGACAGTCAGGCTTGGCATGCGAGGGATAATGACGGCCACTGGCTGGGCGGGATGTGGGGACCACCAATGCATGGGCACGTTGCCTACCCTCACCTGGATCCTCTGTAACCCCAGGCTCCTCTTTCACCCGTAGGCCCAGCGACGACTCCTGTGTGGCCCCATGGGGCATCTCAAGCCCAGGTTCTGGAGCCCGAGGTGTGACTTGAGGGAGGGGCTGGAAGTCGGAGGGCTCCGTCTTCTCCGATAGCACCTCCTGGCCTTGCACCTGGACTGTGACCTGGGGAGGTGCCCCTGCCATCAGGAGCTCAGGTCGGGAGTTCACGGGCATCCACCCTATCTTGGGACCCCAGGGGTCCCGACTGACTAGGTCCTCTAAGGACCCATGTCCACCAGGGACTGAGCAAGGCGTGAAGGGACCACCTGCAGTTGCTCGCCTGCTGCTGACACCCACCCTCTCTCCCCACCCTGCATCCCTTGTCCATGCCTCTGGGTGATGGAGGGATGGGCCAGTGAGGCTGGCCCTGGAACCCCGTCTGCCCTCACACAGGGTCTGCCGCAGGTGACCACTTCCAAACCACAAGGGACCAGTGTCTGGCTGAGCATGGCACCGCCCAGGAAGAGGCAGAGATGCATACTGTTCCAGCCCCGACCCCAGGGCCACTGACTCACCCATCTCCGGGGCCCTCCTGGCTCCCGGCGCAGGCCCTCGACCAGGGCAGCGGCCTCCTCAGGGCTGCCCGGCTGCTGTCCCCGCACACGGGCCTGGATCTCGGCGGGCAGCGCGCCCAGGAACTGCTCCAGCACCAGCAGCTCCAGCACCTGCTCCTTGGAGTGCACCTCGGGCCGCAGCCACTGGCGGCACAGCTCCCGCAGCCGGGCCAGCGCCTCGCGGGGACCCACTGCCTCCTCATAGCGGAAGTGCCGGAAACGCTGTCGTGCAGCCTCTGGGCCGGGATCCCATGGGGCGGCTTCACCCTCCTCCTCAGACTCCTCCAGCTTCACCGTGATGGGCCCCTCATCTTCTGGGGGTGCGTGGCCCGGGAAGCCCAGAGCCGTGGGCCTCATTGGAAAGAGCAGACTGGGGCTCTGAGGCCAGCGTCTCCCCCTGGGGGAGGAAGGGGGTGAGGCGGCTGCGATGAGGACAGCGGTGACGATGCGCTTTGAGAGCCTACTGGATGCTGCGCTGTTGAATCCCGAGACCCGCCAAGTGGAAGGAGGATGAGGAAACGGAGGCACGGAGGCCGTCCCGTGCCAAGGACCTGTGGGGCTGGTGAGCCCTCGGTGAGCCTCTCTAGCCGGGCCTGTGCAGGGTCTCTGGTAGCCCCCTATTCCTGGGCTGCTTCTTAGGCCCAGAAGGCACCTCGTCTCTCCCCCAAAGCCCACGCTTCTTCTACATGCACCACCTAACCCCTGCTCTGCATCCCTCTCCCTACCAGGTGAATGCCACCTACAACATCCACTGCCTGGGCATCTGCACCACTACCACCCCTCCCCCCACCAACGCCAGTCTATCACTGCAGCGTCCACTCTCTCGCCTTGTCTCTCAGACCACTCCCCTCCCAGCGCGGTTTCACAGCGCAGCCTGACTGCACCTGCCCCACCCCACACCTGTGCAAGGTCACCTGTATGGCCCAGCACCCAGACACCATTGTCCCCCCATTCAACCCCATTCTCTGAGCCCGACTTATCACAACACGCAATGCCCCACTATCTCCTCCGTTTCCTGATTTAGGTGGCACTAGGAGGTAACGGGGTAGTTTTCAGAGGGGAGCTACAAAGGTGCCGAGACCACTGGACTGCAAGGAAAGTCGGAGATTCTGCCCAGCCTATTTGCCACGTAACCTCGGCATGTCGCTGTGCCACTGTGAACCTCCGTTTCCCCCACCCCCACCACACTTGCGCTGCTCCTTCTGCAGCTGGAGGTACAGTGCGACCTTTGTGGAGAGATCTGAGTTTATTAAGGAAGTGGATTCGATTTCGAGGGCCGCCTGATCCCGTGGGTCTAACCTTCGCTCCTCAAGGTTCCAAGTCAACCTGAAACCCCAGGAGACAGTTGGGCCTCCGTAATCGGGCCGGCCCTGCGGAGCTCCCTGAACTACATTTACCAGAAGCCTGGGCGGGCACCTTCTGCTTTAGGGAGCCGGGGCAGGTCCGGATGCCGCCATGGCAACTGGGGGCGGGGACTCCAGATCCTGTCGCCGTGGCAACGCGCAGTGATTGACGAGCCTCGCGCGACAGCGCTGGGCCCGGCCACGGGGGGCACCCAGGCCCCTGTCCTGCGCTCCCGATCCCGCTGGGCCGCCGCCCCCGTCCCCGCCCGAACCTTCCCGGTTGAGGGGCCCCCGCCCTCACCTCCGCGCTCAGCGGGCCGCTCCGCGCTCCTGAGCATGCGCACTCGCCGACCTGCCCTCCCCGGCCGGACTATGTCTCCCAGAATGCTCCACGCACCAGCCCGAGCGCCGCCTTGCCCGTCCCCCACCCTCGCCTCAGTTTCCACCCTCCTCCCGCTGTGCCCCGGGGCAGCGTTGTTCGCAACGATCGGGTCACACTCCGGGCCGCGTCTTCCCGCGCTCCCAGCCTCAAATCCAGGCGTCCAGGCGCCCGTCGACGCGAGCAAGCTTCTCAGGGGGCAACGGGCGGCCGCACCACCTTCCCAACCGCGCATGCCTCCACCAAGTCTCCCTGAATTCTCTACGGGCTTCGCGGATTAGCAGGGTTCTGCACCAATCAGGGCCCTCGCTAGGACGCCGTCAGCCCCCGTCTCCATGGCAACCCCCTGCGGAGACCCGGCCACCCGTTCCACCGCCCTCAGGACCGCAAGCGAGCCTCTCCCACTTTCGCCTTGGAGAGAGGCTCGGCCGGCTCCTGTCCGGGAGGAGGTCAGCCAGTCCTCCGCGCGCGTGCGCGGCGCGATGACAGTTTTTTTTTTTTTTTTTTTTGTGCTCGCGGGCGGTAGGCGGGCCCGGGCGTCTCCATGGTAACCAGTGGGCCGTGCAGGCGGTTTCCAGGGCAACCCTGGATACCGGCCGGCGTCTGAAAGAGGATGGGAGAGGTAGGGTGAGGGTAGAGATGCGGAGCGAGAGAGACAGGACAGACAGACACAGACTCGGGGGCGGGGAGAGTTGTGAGGAGAGACAGTGAAAGTAAGTGAACAGACACGGACAGAGACACGGGCAGGACAGAAAGAGACCTAGGTCAGAGAGTCAGGGCTGGGCAGACATGTGTGTCAGAACAGTTAACAAGAGGGAGAGCGATCAGGGCGGGATGGAGATGAAAGGAGAGACAAAGATTTACAGCGACAAGACATGCAGCTCGAGATTCAAGGGACAGACAAGGATCAGGAGTACAGAAGCAAGAGGGGAGAAAGGGACAGAAATTAGAGATACAGTAAAGTGGATCGAGAGTTTTCAAAGACTCAGAGAAGGGTGACAGCAAGAAGAGAGAAAGACGGAGCGGGAGGGACACATGTTAAGAAAACTTATCCAAAACTTGCCATTAAGAGAAAAAAAGATGACTAGAAGAGCTAGCACCATCTCTACCAAGCCTGCTTCAGGCCATCTGATTCCCTAAGTGAAGCAACTTTTTTTGAAGTTAACTGCTTTTGATCAGAGTCCAGATACTGTGACGTTAGATGCTAACGAGTAAAAGGTTGATAGGTTGTAAATGCCTTCTGTCCAGTAGAGAAGGGTACCCCAAGTTTTTTGTCACCCAGTAGGACACTAAGCAGAACACTAAGATGCCTGCCCACTGCCCCATGGGGCACTACCGATCCGACTTGGCGCTTTTATTTCACTGTTCGTTCTTTCACCCTTTCTGTTGTTCCTTCTCTCTCATCTTCCCAGAACCACCTATGTCACCTGCTAGTTCCCACCGGAGGTAAACAGATATTTGACACGTGCTCACGGAGTTTGTCTTTAGCTGTTTCGAAAATTATATTTTGACAGTCTAAAGGGAACCATTTCTCCAGAATGGGGGACAGACAGGGAGAAAGAGAAAACAGTGAGACAGACACAGGAAAGGAAAAGACGTAGCGAGGATGGTGGGAAAGAAGGAGACCAGGTCCGGGCGCGGAGGCTCCGGTGGGCCTCGCAGTGAGCTGGACCCTGACTTGTCCCGCGTGGGGAACACGAGCCTCAGCTGGGCCTGGGGGTGACCCTCGGGGCGGCTGGTCCAGTCATGGCAGACTGCTGGAGGTCACAACCAAAGAAATTCTCTGATTACTGCAGGTGCTGGATTGCGACAATAGGTCTAGTGTTGAACTTCATGAAAGAGGAAAGAATCATAAGGAAAATGTGGCAAAGAGGATCAGTGAGATTAAACCGAAGAGGCTGGATAGGGCAAAGGAAGAAGAGAAGGCATCAAAGGAGTTTGCTGCAATGGAGGCAGCTGCCCTGAAAGAATACCAAAAGGATTTGAAAAGCCTTGGCTTAGAGTCAGAAACTTCAGAGCCAAGCATATCACCAGTAACCAGCACTATCCCACCCGCCTCTGCATCAAATCAGCAAAAGAAAAAAAGAAAAAAAAAGACCCTTCAAAGAGCAGATGGGTAGAAGGCATAACCTCTGAGGGTTACCATTACCATTATGATCTTATCACAGGAGCATCTCAGTGGGAGAAACCTGAAGGATTTCAAGGAAACTTTAAAAAGACGGCAGTGAGGACTGTTTGGGTAGAAGGTTTAAGTGAAGATGGTTATACCTATTATTATAATACAGAAACAGGGGAATCCAGATGGGGAAAACCTGATGATTTCATTCCACACTCTGGCGATCTGCATTCTAGTAAAGTCAATGAAAAGTCACTTGGTACCCAAGAAGAGTCCAAATCATCAGATTCACGTTGTGATTCTGATGTGGAACACCAAGCAGAAAAAAGGGGGGGGGGGAATGGGACTTCCCTGGTGGCGCGGTGGTTAAGAATCCGCCTGCTAATGCAGGGGACACAGGTTCGAGTCCTGGTCCAGGAAGATCCCACATGCTGCGTAGCAACCAAGCCCGTGCGCCACAACTACTGAGCCTGCACTCTAGAGCCCGCGAACCACAACTACTGAGCCCGCGTGCCGCAACTACTGAAGCCCGCGCGCCTAGAGCCCGTGCTCTGCAACAAGAGAAGCCACCGCAATGAGAAGCCCGCGCACAGCAACGAAGAGCAGACCCCGCTCGCCGCAACTAGAGAAAGCCGCGCGCAGCAACGAAGACCCATCGCAGCCAAAAATAAATAAATAAAAGAAAAAGGAGGGGGGGAAGGAGAGGTCTCTACAGAAATGCAAAAGCTAAAAGTAAAGTTTAAAGAAAAAAAAATAGTGATAAAGGAACTGAATCGGAAACACAGAAAGAAAAAAATGCCCAAGGGTATTCATCAGGTCCAAATGAAGAAAAATCCAAAGCTCATAAAAAATCAGACCCATATGGAGGGACTTCGCTGGTAGTTCAGTGGTTAAGACTCTGTGCTCCCAATGTAGGGGTCCAGGTTCTATCCCAGGGAACTAGATCCCCTATGCCAAAACTAAGACCTGGCATAGCCAAAATAAAAGTAATAATAATAAAGAAAACTCCTCTGTGTTTGTTTTACATTACTTAATGCTAAAATTTTAGACTTATTCTAAATGTATTTTATGTGAATTTAAAATAACTCTTTTTTCATGTGAAACTGATTTTTGTTCCTAAAATGGAAGCCTACCACATTGCATTGTAATACAGTGTATTATGTTCAGTGTCTAAAAATTGGTAATTACATCATAATATAAGATGCTATGTATCTGTTATTTAAAACATGGAAAAGTAAGGCCTTTATTCAATTCTTACTCGTATGAATATACTTGTACTGCACTGAAAATGCATTACTTTTTTTTTTTTTTAATATTTATTTATTTATTTGGTCTCACCGGGTCTTAGTTGCGGCAGGCAGGCTCCTTAGTTGTGGCATGCGAGCTCTTAGTTGCAGCATGCATGTGGGATCTAGTTCCCTGACCAGGGATCGAACGCAGGCCCCCTGCATTGGGAGCACGGAGTCTTATCCACTGCGCCACGAGGGGAGTCCCAAAAATGCATTACTTTTGCACACTGATATTATTCAAGAAATAAGAATTAGACCATGTAAGAGAAGATTCACAACCTGTGATAATTCAGTTCTGAGGATCCTGTCAGAAGGCTGATGTAGAAAGTGTATGCATATTGGCTTACCTTACTCAATTTAAGGTCAAGGGCCAAGAACCGGGCCTGCAGCTCAGGTCATGCTTAATATGGAATGAAAACTGGACCAAAGATGTATCTGCCTGGCTCAGTGTAAGGCGACAACCATTGCTTAAGCATTTTCACCTTGAGCCAGGCACTATGGTAGGAACTGGAGATGTAAAGGTGAACAAGACATATCTCTGTTCTTCATGGCTTCTCATTCTGACGGAGTCCTTTTTTCCCTAGTCATGCGCTCTGTGTAGAGGCCTTACATATACTGGAAAATATTTTTTAGGGTTTATTTAAAACTATGTAGATGAAGTCTTGAACAAAAATAGTAAGTTCTCTGACTTCAGTAAAATGTTTTGGTGTTCCTTTAGAGAAATTGGAAAGTTCCCATTTCCTGGTTAAATTTCTTAAAAAGTGGAATTTTCTTATTTAATCCATTTGAAGTAGGTACCTTCCCTTTATTATTCCAAATTCTTAAAATTATATTTTTTTGTAAATTGTACAGTAGTTAACATTTGGTAGTAAATATTTGTCTTTTTAAGGTTACTAGTGTACATGTAAGAAAATTATAGGTTATTAAAAACTTTATGAAAGAAGAAAAAAAAAAGAAAGAAAAGAAAGAGACCGAAAGTAGACGGCAGGAAAGACAGGAGAGAGAAATTAATAGGCGAGAAATCCGGCCTTGGGCAGAGGCGGCCTTGGGCGCCCCCGGCTGGACTCTGTGCTCGGCGGCCTCGTCGCTGAACTACGTTTCCCGGTAGGCCCTGGGCGACTGGACGCAGCACCTAGCGCGCCGTCGGGGGCGGGGCCCACGCTGCCTCCTCCAATCCAGGCCGTCGGCCGGCAACCTCCGCCTCCGCCGACAAGATGGAGGCTGGCCTCGGCCGCCGCCAGGAAGCGGCACCTGAGGCCGGAGATGGGGAGGGGTCGCAGCTCAGTCGGCCCACTTGAGGAAGCCGGCCCACATCGCGGTCCGGAGGTGAGAGGGGTCGGGCGCGCGGGAGCCCGCGCTCCGGGGGGAAGGGGCCGAGGCGCCTATACCCTTGGTTCCCGTGGGGGGAAGGGAACGGACGCGCGCGAGGGGGCCAATCGGGGCCTCCGGCGGCCCCGCGGCCTTCTGGGAAATGTAGTCTGGCGCCTTCCCCGTCGGAGGGCTTGGGGACTTTCTAGAGCGGGAGGGAGAGAATGAATGAATTTAATTTAAAATTGTTGGTGAGGGACTTACCTGGTGGTGCAGTGGTTGGGAATCGAGCCTTGGTTGGGGAAGATCCCACATGCCGCGGAGCAGTTAAGCCCGTGCGCCACAACTACTGAGCCCGCGTGCCACAACTAGTGAAGCCCGCGTGCCTAGAGCCCATGCTCCTCAACAAAGAGAAGCCACCGCAGTGAGAAGACCGCGCACCTCAACGAAGAGTAGCCCCCACTCGCTGCAACTAGAGAAAGCCCGTGCACAGTTACGAAGACCCAACGCTGCCAAAAATAAATAAATTTATTAAAAAGAAAAAAATTGGGCTTCCCTGGTGGCGCAGTGGTTGAGAATCTGCCTGCCAATGCAGGGCACACGGGTTCGAGCCCTGGTCTGGGAAGATCCCACATGCCACGGAGCGGCTAGGCCCGCGAGCCACAACTACTGAGCCTACGCGTCTGGAGCCTGTGCTCCGCAACAAGAGAGGCTGCGATAGTGAGAGGCCCCCGCACCGCGATAAGAGTGGCCCCCGCTTGCCACAACTGGAGAGGGCACTCGCACAGAAACGAAGACCCAACACAGCCAAAAATAAATAAATAAATAAATTTAAAAAAAAAAAAAAAACTAATGAATAAAAAAAAAAAAAAAGAAAAAAATTGTGGGTGAGCAGGCGAAGGCAGGGATGTGGAGACAGAGGGATGGGCGCGTGAGTGGTTCGGAATTTGGGGCCTCCTTCCAGGCAGGAAGCCTTCCCCATGCCCACCTCCCCTTTAAGCCAGGTGCAGCCCATGTGTCCCTGAAGGTACTCTTCCTCAGTGCCATGGACACTCCCAAAACACAAAGAGCTGTCAGGCACTGTCCTTGTTTTTCACACGCATTCCTTCAAAAAAAACTTTTACTGTTCTGATCAGGTGCTACTTTCACATGGTTTGAAATGCAAAAGGGACAAAGTGAGAAGCCTGCCTCCATCACTATACTTCATTAAATAATTCAGTCAGCAAGTGACTGTTGGATGCCTCCAAAGTGCCAGGCTCTCTTCCTGGGCCTGGAGACCCAACAGAGTGCTCAGTAGGTACAGCTCCTGCCCTCAGGCAACGTGTGATGGATGCATAATAAAATATAGGTGGGGAGGGCCTCTCTGGTTAGGTTACATTTGAGCAGAGACGTGCAGAAGAGGGAATAAGCCATGCAGATTACAGGGAAGGGCCCCCACTGTGGGCCAAAGAACCACAGTAGCAAAGGCCCCTGGGTCGGGAGTGCCCTTAGTCTGCCCTGAGGATGTGGTCAGGAGTACGCAAAGGACAAAGGAGGCCCTTGACAAAGCTGGTGATGACTGTGGCTTTGACTTAGAGATGTGGGAGGCCTGGGAGGGCTCTGAGCAGAGGAGCCACTGTTTTGTTTGTTTGCTTTTTTTTTTTTTTTTTTTTTTTTGCCGTGCCGTGCGGCTTGCTGGGATCTTAGTTCCCTGACCAGGGATTGAACCTGTGCCCCCTGACACAGCCCGGAGTCCTAACCGCTGGACCGCCAGGGAATTCCCCCCTGACTTGGCTCTTACTGAATCATTCTGACTGCTGTGTGGAGAACCACCTTCCTCCTCTATCCCCAAGTACTCCACGGTGGTGGCAAGAATTAAGGAGGTTACCTTCTGTGTTAGTTTCCTGTGATTGCTTTACCATATTACTACAGACTTAGTGGTTTATTTATTTTTAAATTAATTAATTAGTTTATTTTTGGCTGCGTTGGGTCTTCGTTGCTGCGTGCGGGCTTTCTCTTGTTGTGGCGAGCCGGGGCTACCCTTCGTTTCGGTGTGCGGACTTCTCATTGCGGTGGCTTCTCTTGTTGCGTAGCACGGGCTCTAGGCGCGCGGGCTCAGTAGTTGTGGCTCACGGGCTCTAGAGCGCAGGCTCAGTAGTTGTGGCGCATGGGCTTAGTTGCTCCGGGGCATGTGGGATCTTCCCGGACCAGGGCTCGAACCCGTGTCCCCTGCATTGGCAGGCGGATTCTTAACCACTGCGCCACCAGGGAAGTCCCGACTTAGTGGTTTAAAACAACACAAATTTATTATCTTAGAGTCTTGGAGGTCCGAAATCTGAAATGGGGCTCCTGGGCTAAAATCAAGGTATTGGCAGGGCTGGTTCCTTCTGGAAGCTCTAGGCTTCAGTGGTCACATTGCCTTCTGACTGAGTGAAATCTTCTGTGTCCTCTTACAAGGATTCCTCTGATTACGTTTAGGGCCCACTGTGATAATCCAGGATAATCTCCGCCTCTCAAGATTATTAACTTAATCACACCTGCAGTGTCCCTTTTGCCCTGAAAGGTGAACTTATCATAGGCTCCTGGGATTGGGATGTGCATGTGGGTGTGGTTAGGAGCTGTCATTCAGTCTCCCACACTGATGTTTCATGTCTCTGGATGGCATGGAGATGCTTCTACTCATCAGTGTCTGAGAGATGGGTCAGGATTTCTAGACTCTCTTTGCATCTCCTTGTGGTTGCAAGAGGTTTTCTGGGGGAAGAACAAAGTCTCCCCGCAGAAATTTTTTGGTCTCATAAGCTAAAACTAAATGAAACGCTCCTCTACATGCAGAGTGTGCTGGGAAGTGCGTATGCAGTGTCTTTAGCGTTAGGGAGAGAAGGGACTGGGCCTGCCTCTGAGGCAGTGGTCAGCAGGGCTGGGGGCCTTAGGTCAGAGCATGGGAAGGCCAGGCAGTGGTCCAGGCTCTCATGTACTCGCACATTAATGCCCACGTGTTCTCCTCTTCAGGCAGAGGCGGGCGTGGCAGGAGAGGCCCAGAGGCCATTGTGGGCACGGCAGTAGCTACCGCGGACGGGCAGTGGGGAGAGAGCTTGTTGAGGTGCATGGCTCGGGGAAGCGGCATGAAGACAACCCCCCACCCGCAGGTGCTGGGGAAGGCGCCCCTTGGGATCGGCCTCCGCCACAGTGCCAAGCGGGACCGGAAGTCCATCACCCTGCATGTGAAGTTGGAGGTGCTCCGGCGGTTTGAGGAGGGTGAGAAGCTGACGCAGATCGCCCGGGCCCTGGGGCTGGCCACCTCCACTGTTGCCTCGATCCGCGTGAACAAGGACAAGATCCGGGCCAGTTCTCAGGCAGCCACGCCCGTCAGCACCACCCAGCTGACCCGCTGCCGGGGTGTGCTGATGGGCCGCATGGAACGCCTCCTGAGCCTGTGGATCGAGGAGCAGAGGCGGCAGAACCTGCCCGTCAGCACGCTTCTCATCCAGGACAAGGCGCGCCGGCTCTTCGCCCAGCTGCAGCGCGAGCAGGGCAGCGGCGCCCAGGCCGAGACGTTCGGGGCCAGCAACGGCTGGTTCGCCCGGTTCAAGGTGCGCCACAATGTGCTGTTGACGGGTGAGCCGGCTGTGGCCGACGCCCAGGCTGCCACACGCTACCCGCCGGTGCTGCGCACCGTCCTGGACGAGGGCTGCTACTCACCGCGGCAGGTCTTCAACGTGGACGAGACGGGCCTGTTCTGGAAGCGGCTGCCTGAGCGCATGCTTCTGGCGCTGGAGGGGACAGCGGGGCCTGGGCCCAAGGCCTCTAAGGACCACCTGACCCTGCTGCTTGGTGGAAACGCGGCTGGTGACTTCAAGCTGAAGCCCCTGCTGGTGTACCCCTCGGAGAACCCGCGCGCCCTCAGGGGCTGCTCCAAGGCCAGCCTGCCTGTGGTCTGGCGCTCCAACCGCAATGATTGGTTGACACCTAGCATCTTCCAGGAGTGGTTTACCGGCTGCTTCTGCCCAGCCGTGGAAAGCTACTGTGCCAGCCATGGCCTCCCACACCGCGCCCTGCTGCTGCTGGACAGCGCACCCTGCCACCCCGTCCACTTGGGTGGCCTCTCAGCCCACGTGCGTGTTGAGTTCCTGCCCAAGAACACGTCAGCCCTGATCCAGCCCATGAACCAGGGTGTCATTGCCGCCTTCAAGGCCCATTATCTGCACCGCACGCTCAGCCAGCTGGTCCAGGAGACGGCGGGTACAGACCGGCCCTCCGTGCGGGAGTTCTGGCGCAGCTATACTGTCATGACCGCTGTAGACAACATCGCTAAGGCCTGGGCAGAGCTGCAGCCTGCCACCATGAACAGTGCCTGGAGGAAGCTCTGGCCCGAGTGCGTGCCCGCTGGTGCCCCCGAGCACAATGTCGTCCCCCAGCTCCGTCACAGCATTTTGACACTAGCCAGCCACGCAGGCCTCGGGGATGTGGCCGAGGCCGACGTTGCACACCTGCTGCAGGCCCGTGGGGAGCCCTCGCCCCGCAGCACCCCCCGGGAGGTGGAGGTCGGGGATGTCAGTGGCTCTGGGCTGCCCTGTGAGGCGGGGAAAGGCCTGGCCTCCAGAAGCCCAGAGTCAGATCTCATGGAGGCCATGGTGGGTGTGGAGACCGAGGAAGCAAGTGTGGGTGCACTGCGCCCTGAGCACCTGGCCCAGGCGCTGTCCCACTTCGCTGCTGGCCTGCGAGTCCTCACAGAGAACGATCCCAACCGGGAACGCAGCCTGCGGGTGTCCCGGGGTGTCCACTGTGCCCTCACCCACCTCCGAGAGCTGCAGCGGGAAAGGAGGCGACAGGCTCGGGCAGTCGCGGGGCCTCAAGAGGCCCCATGATGGTGGCAACAAAGGAGTTGGCAGAAAGCCTGCACTCACCCCAGGTGGGGCCCACAGCGGGTGGGCAAGTGGCCAAGGGCACAAACCCTGAAGGACAGACCTCTTTGGCTGTCCTGTGTGATTTAGGGCTTGGGCCTGACCTCAGATGAGCTTTGTCTGATGATGTGTTGTTTCTGGAGGGTAGACACTGCCACTTCCCACCCATGGTTCTCATACCTCATGCACTGCCATCTTTGTACAGTGGCACACAGAGCGTCAGGCTTGGGGAACAAGAGGGTGGTGTTCTCTGATTGGCAGATGAGCTGCGGGACCCAGGAGTGCCCATCCGTGTCAGAGACACACCCTGTAGAACAGCAGTTGCCAAGCACAGCCCACCAGGGTAGCCTTCCTTGTGGTGAGGGGCCAGGGTTGAGACAAGCCTCTCCTATTTGCCAACCCTGACCTGCCCGTGCACCGTTGTGACTCTTCCTAGCCAACTCTAGATGGGGGTTTCCTACTCTCCTTGCTCACCTTCCGTGCCATCCTCACTCCTTCTGGCTTCCACGGCTTGTGTTGTCTGAGGTTTCTGGTACCTTCCCTGTGCCCGAGCCTATGGGCGTGTGTGGCTTTCCTTGGTTTGGAGATGTTTTCTTCCCTGGGTTTCTGTGCCGTGGTTGTCTTGGCTTCCCCCCAGCCTCTGAGGCTGAGCCTTCTGTCACTTCGATGGTCTCCCAGATCTAGAGCTCTTTGGAAAATCTCAGCCATTCTTGAGGGCTCAGTGGCCACCTCAGGGTCAGCTCCCAGCACACTGGCTGCAGCCCAGCCTCTCCCCAAGGTTAGAAACATGGCTCCGATTCCAATGGATTGACTCCTTGGATGGTCTTGTTATCTCCCGTCATTCCAGCTTGTTCTCCTGTCCCCCTAGATTGTAACAGCAAGCGCACTGGGGTATCCACTAGACTCTGTAGACATGCCACATGGGCCACCAAAACCCAGAGTCATCAAGGGAAGGAGTTCTTGTACTCCAGCTAGGTGAGCCACAGGTGGTGAGACAGGGCTGTCTGGCCTCCTGGACTCCTTTCGACTCAGGTACCTGCATGTGTCCGTGAACGTGTGCGCGCGACACACACACGCATGCTAAGAGTAAAGCTGGGAGAAAGGATTCCTTCTACCTCTGTCCCAGCTAACACTTGCAGTGCTGGGCCTGCTGTCAATACGTAAAAGGGGCCGGAGGCCAGGGAGGGGCTCCAGGGTCCAGCCTTCCTGGGAGAAAGGTCAGATGAGGTCCCTTGTTTGCTTTGTTGGGGAGCGTGGCAAAAGGGATGGCAAGGAGAAGTAGAAGAGCTTTTCTTAGGAGCCTGGTGACTGACTGGATTAATAAACTGCACAAATTATGAGCACTTGTAATGTGCTAGGTGTTGGGGAGACCAGGGTGGGAGAGACTGGCTTCAGGAGCTGCCGGTCCAAAGGCTGTTGTTACATTCTGTGTGACGACGGCTATGACGGGCGACTTGTGAGGGACCCAAACCTAGCTGGGGTCAGAGGAGAGAACATGATAGGGAAGGCTTTCTGGGGAGGTGCTGCCCCAGCTTATGGAAACCGGTCATTTTCAAATGCCAGGCATCAGAGAGGGGCCTGTTTTAGGCGGCCCAGCACGGTGTGGCTGGTGAAGCCCTGAGGACGGGGAAGCAGGAGCAGCCCCGACGGAGGCGGAGTGCGGCACAGCAGCTGAAAGAGGCAGGTGACCAGGTGGGAGGAAATGCCACATCCGCCGGGCGGCAGGAGTAGAGAGGCAGCTGAGGGGCAACCTGGCACAGTCGGACGGAAAGCGAGGGGATCTGAGGTCGCACAGGCAGGGCGTGGCGGAGACGACGCACGGATGGGCCCATCTAGCTCCACAGCTCTTTACCTCGGAACCCGGGACACAGCCAGGACCTCAGGGAAAGCGCCGCGGAGCGTCGGCAGTCGCACCACTGGCGCCCCCTTGCAGGCCCCTGAAGAACTCCATTTCCCGGCGGCGCCGAGCGCTGGTGCTCGCTGCCTTCTGGGAAATGTAGTGTCTACAGGTCCCGTGGGCTGTTGCTCTGGCGGGCCAAGGACTACATTTCCCAGAGGGCCTCGCGGGACAGGGCCGGGCTTGCGTACGTTCCACTTCCGGGCGCCGGACGTCGCCAAAGAGTTGCAGAAGTATATTGTTACCTCCCCCTCACCTCCGGGCGCTAGCCTGTCGTGGGGAGGTGGGTGGTTGCTAGGGAAAGGAGGGAAGGGGCGGGGTGGGCACAAGGCACCGGAAGTAGTCCTTGGGGCGGACGGAAGCTCGTGGTCCTGGGGCCCCAGGGTGGTTGTTCTTTGTTCCTGCAAGGTGTTGTTTGACGCCGTCCGCGTGGCTTCCGGGGGCGGTGAGTCTGGGTGCGACGCGGTAGAGGCGTCGGAAAAGCCCAGGGTAGCGTGCGTAGCTGGCCAGAGGGCAGCAGGAGAAGGGGGACGTTGGAACACTAGCCGCTTTCCGAGGACTCCGGCGAGTCCGCGGGGAAGGGCGGCGCGTGGGCTGCTGGGACATGGAGTCCGGCGGGGCTGGGCCTGCCCCGGAAGTGATTCTGGCCCGAGCTGGGCTCTCGCCATGCCTCGGGGGTCGGTGCACGTGCACCCGCGCTAGTCCCTTTCTCGGCGGAATTCCTGGGCTTCTGTCCACCTTTCCACCCAGCTCCCCCTAAACTTCTCACCTCCCCTGGAAAGCCTTCCTGGATTTCTGCAGCTCAGACCACCTCTTTGCTCCTGCTGCACCTGCGTGCGTGCCTGTATAAAGTGAGAGTGCGGGCGGGGTGGGGGGACGGTCCCCGCATAGGGGGATTAAATCCAGATCCTTCCCTGGCCGAAGGCTGTACAAGTTCGCCCAGGCCACACAGCCTTCGCATTTGCTGATTCCGCTGCGCAGACCGTCCTCCACTCTAGCTGTCATCTCAGGGTACTTGGGGGAGAGAGCCGGGGGTTGGGGGCTGTTGGATGGGGCGGCCTGGTTCAGGGGAGCCCTGACCAATGCTTTAAAGACGTGCATTGGCATTGAAAATGATTTGTGTTCTTTTTTCTTAAGTATTTATTTATATATTTTTCTTTTTGGCTGTGTGGGTCTCAGTTGCGGCACGCGGGATCTTCATTGCGGCGCGTGGGCTTCTCTCTACTTGCGCGCGGGCTTCTCTCTACTTGCGCGCGGGCTTCTCTCTAGTTGCGGCTCGCATGCTCAGTAGTTGTGGCGCGCAGGCTTAATTGTCCCGCGGCATGTGGGATCTTAGTTCCCAGACGGGGCATTGAACCCACACCCCTTGCATTGGAAGGCAGATTCTTAACCACCGGACCATCAGGGAAAAAGTCCCAATCTGTGTTCTTTTCTGAAGTTGCAGTGGTAGTAAATGGCTGTTGGCAGAAAAATTCAGATGCTCTGCAGACATTACAAAAGAAAAAGCAGATGTCCTACTCCAGTTTCTTTCTCCAGAATTGCCAGCTGAGGCGTTGCTGGTTTTCAGGATCCTTTTCTGAACACTTGTAGCAGTAGCTCCTGTTTTTTGTTTTGAAATTTTAACATTAGTGGGATCGTGTCAAGTGAGGAGGACCACAGCTTACTTTCTTGTTTAGCACTGTAGCGTGGACGTCTCTCTCACTGTCCATTGTTGACCTTGACTAGTTGAGTTGGGCCGAGCCTCTCAGGCCTCATAGGATTGTGCCATGAGGGAAGGAAGTCTTTCCAGTGTAGGAACCAGCTCTTGCTCTCCCCGTGCGGCTGCACTGCAGCGGTCCCCACTACCATCTTGGTCTTCCAGCCTGTTCCCCACATCACTCTTTCTAGTGCCCCACAGACTGCATCCTTCGCTTGCACAGAGCCTCCCTGGGATTGGACCCTCCCTGGGCACGGACCCTCCCTGGGCACTGAGTTTCTGCTAGTTCCCGCCAGCACCTCTGCTTGGCTGCTGATGGGATTCTCTCTGCCACTGAGACACTGGACATGTCCACGCCCCATCCCCAGGAGCAGCCCTCCTACCGGCCCAGTCTGGCCTGAACTCCTGAAGGCTTCCCTGCAGGAAGCGCTCCCTCACTGTCCTAACCAGATTCCCAGTGTGAGGCATCCTCTTGAGGGCACAGATAGGGAGGTCGAGGCTGGAGGTGTCCCCCTGCCAGGTTGTCAGCTGGCCAGGTGTGGGGACAGATTCCGCCACAGCAAGTGACCTTGCAGGGTGTGAGTCGGTGGAGGGGTGTGGGTGGTCCATGGCCCTGACTGGGTGTGTGTGTGTCCCAGGAAGACGGTGTGTGTGGCCTGAGTGAAGGCAGAGAGGCCAGCTTCCCCAGGTTTCGCCATGGCAGCCGACCCAGCACCCATCGGTCAGGAAGAGCTCGTGATCATCAAGATGGAGGAGGATGAGGCCGCCCTGTGGGATCCTGAACCGTTCTTCAAGCCTCAGCCCCAGACCCTGTTGCCTGGGCTTGGTAGGGACCCCCGGCAGTGCTTCCGGAGCTTCCGCTACGAGGAGGCAGCAGGGCCCCGCGAGGCGCTGGCCCGGCTGCGCGAGCTGTGCCGCCAGTGGCTGCGGCCCGAGGTGCACTCCAAGGAGCAGATGCTGGAGCTGCTGGTGCTGGAGCAGTTCCTGGGCGTGCTGCCGCCTGACACCCGGGTCTGGGTGGAGTCCCAGTGCCCCGAGAGTGGCGAGGAGGCTGTGGCGCTCGTGGAGGACCTCGCTCAGATGTTGCAGGAGACTGGTGAGCCGCGGGGGAGTGGGCTTGGGGGCAGGGAAAGTGCAGGGGGACACAGCCCATGACGCCGGGTCCTGAGTGCCTGCCCGCGCTGCCCAGGCCCTGTGTCCTCATCTCTGGGAAGAAGACTCAGAAGCTGTGGCATGTTTGGAGACTTTCCTAGACTCTGAGCCTCCCAGAGGTGTGAGCCTGGGGTTGGCTTAGCACTTCCCCTGCTCAGGTGCACTGGCCTTCTTTCTCTTCCTTTTCTCCTTCCTGGCAAGGTCACGGAGTGCATGCCATGTGCCAGGCCCTGTGGGTACAGCAGGGGAGGGAGAGAGGCAAGGTCCTTGGCCTGTTGGAGCCCAGTCTGGTTTGAGAGTTGGACAGTGAGACCTCCAATCACAAGTAGGGTGTCCTTCTTTCTCTAGAGGGGGTGGACGCAAGAGGAGGTGGGCACGGAGGTCGGCCCGGCCAGGGGTGGCTTTGCAGTTCGTGCTGTGTGACGTCGTCACCTTGGACGTGTGCTTGCGCACCTGTGAGGAGGTGACAGCCGTGCAGCAGGGAGGAGAGATGGTTGGTTACCGCCTCGGTCCGCCCTGGCATGTGTTTACTTGTTTACTCGTGTATTTGTGCAGTTCCTTTTGCCTGCTTGGCCCCTTGTATCGAGGGGTGGAAACCGTAGCACTTAAACAAGCAAACAAAAACCCAGCTTTATTAGGCTCTAACCCACATAATCAAAAAATTGTACACTTTGTGGGTTTTAGTACAGTCACAGGTTTGTATAACCATCACCCGTGTCTAATGTCATCACCTTCAAATAAACTCCGTGCCCGTCAGCAGCCACTCCCCATTCTTCCCTCTCCCAGTGCCTTGGCAGCCAGGAACCTGCTTTGTGTCTCTGTACACTTTCTTATTCTGGACGTTTTATTAAATGGAATCATACATGGCTTTTTATGGCGAGCTTCTTTGATCGACTCTGATGTTTCCCGCGTTCATCCGCAGTGCAGTATGTTAGTGCCTCACGCGTTTTTATGCCTGGTCGTATTCCATTGTGTGGTTATAGCACATTCTGTTCATTCGTTTATCTGTTATGGCTATTTGGGTTGTTTGTACCTTTTGGCTGTTACAATTAATGCTGACGTGAACTTACGTATACTTTATTCTCTTGGTTATATACCTAGGAGTGGAATTGCTAAATCACATGGTAACTCTGGCCTTTTGAGGAACTGCTAACGCACCACTTGTTTTAAGAGAGGGGATTTAATGGAGAGAGTGTAACCTAGGCATTGAAGGAGTGAAAAAGTACAAAAAGAACTCTAAGGTGTCATGGCGGTAGGAGCTGCAGGGAGCTGTGTCCGCTCCGGGAAGAGGTCCGAATTCTGACAGTTAGAGACTCAGAGGAGGGGCTGGGAGGTGGGGCTGCTGCTGGATGGTGCTGGGGTCTCCCAGGGGGACAGGATGAAGCCGGTTCTGCACATGTTGCAAAAGTTGCTGCTAAGGAAAACCTTGCTAATGCAGGACTGGTTTTCACCCAGGCGTGAACGTGAGGTGCAGGTGAGACACCTTGTACGCATGGGTCCACCGTCCTCCCAGGGTGTCTGGCTGTCGTGCTGGGCTGTCCTCTGAGCCATGGGCAGCGTTTGTCGTCTTAGGGGACTGTTCCCTGGTACCGGTTCCCAGCTTCCCACTGAACGGATGCTTAGGTGATGCACGCTAATCTCTATTAAAAGAGATTTTTGCATCGTAAGAGTGTGGACGTTGGCAAAGCAGCCTGCTGGCTCTGCACGGACTCAGGCCTGGTGCTCCCGAGGGTCCTGTGGGGCATGCATGGTTATGTCCACTCAGCCCTGAAGCCGCACGGTCTCACGTTTACACGAAAACTCCTGCCTTTGCTGCGTACCCTTACCTGCTCTCAGCCTGTTGCTGGCCCCTTCGATGCCCCCACATGGGAGAGGGTAGGGGCTGGCCCTGGCTTTCTCTGGGTGGTTTTGGAGGTGACTGCTCTGATGCTATCAGGGAGACCAGAATGATGTCCCAAGCTCTTCCGTGGCTGTCGCTGTTGCTGTGTGTTCAGGGGTCCCCAAGACCCCCCTTAGCCTCAAGTGATTTGCTAGGAGTCACAGAATTCAACAAGGCTATTATATTCGTGGTTGTAGTTTATTACAGTGAAAGGATACAGATTAAAGTCAACAGTGGAAAAAGGTGTCTAGTCTGGGAGATACCAGGCACGAGTTTCCGGGTGTCCTTTCCTGTGGGAGTCGTGTGGGTCATGCTTAATTCCCCCAGCAGTGATGTGCAACGACACGCACAGGATGCTGCCACTGGGGGGCTCGCCTGCAGTGACGTCCAGGATTTTTACTGGGGGTCAGTCACCGAGGTATGGAACATGACTGACCTTAGTTACTCAGCCTGAACTCCCCCCAGAGGTCAGACCTGTACAGTGTGGCCCAGGGTTACTCCCATGTCACATCGTTAGCATGAACTATCTGTGTGACCCAAGAACTTAGGTAAACAAAGATGTTCTCATCAGGCAGAATCTTCCTAGGGCTTAGAGGTCCCCTCCCAGGATCAGGTCAAGGGCCAGACTTTCGTTTGGAGTGTGGAGGGTTTGGACAGCTCAGGCCTGCTAAGTCAGCCCTTTACTGACCACCCAGCTGCAGCTGAAGGAAGCTTCTAATGACTATTTCCTTGGTGTTTCAGTGACTTGGGTTTCAGGGGCCTTGGGTGTGCTCTGGAGGTACGTATGTGTGTGTGCATTGGAAGGGGCTGCCTGTCCGCCAGGGTAGGGTGTTGTGTGTGAATCAGAGGGCAGGCGGTGTCTCACCTGGCTCAGAGTTCCCGGCCAGTGGGACATGTTGACCTCCGGATAGAGTAATGGGCCTGGGTGCCTCACCCCTTTGTCCCCAGGGTGGGCCTGCAGACACTAACACTGCTGTTTCCCCTCAGCACTGGCCCAGGCCCCTCCCGAGGACCAACGGTTTGGAGACCTGGCAGAGCCGGCCAAGCCCTTCACGGATGGAGCTCAGGTGAGCTGTGAGTCCTCCAAAGTCAGAGATGCCACATCCTGCGGGACCCTGCCCGCCCCCCCTCCCCACCTTCTTCACCCCAGGCTGTGGAGGGTCACATTCAGCAGCTGTGCCCAGCCCCCACCCCCACCGCCCCTCGCCCTCAGGCTGGGCTCAGGACCTGCCCTGCACCCTCTCCCAGCTCCTGGGTCTGAGGATGGGGCCTCCCCAGGCTCACACCATTTGAATACAGAGTACAGTAAGTCCCCTACACACAAACCTCCAAGTTATGAACTTTCAAAGATGCGAACATGCGTTCGCATGTCCAATCACGTAAGTTAGTTCACGTGTCTGGCGTACATTGTCATGTGCGTGCATCCTCTACAAGTGGTTGTGTTTTTGTGTACTTTGCAGTACTGTATAGAGTACAGTAGTACAGTATCTTTATTTCAAGCCCAGGATGTCCGGAAGCAAGCGTAAAAGCAGCGGTGATGTAGCTGGTACTGCTAAGAAGCGCCACGCAATAACGATGGAAACAAAAGTGAAAATAATTGAGAGAGTGGAGCGAGGCGAAAAGATGGTAGACGTCGCTCATTCTTATAACCTGAATCGTTCAACCATCGGCTCAATCGTAAAGAACAAGGACAAGATCATGGAACATGTGAAGTCTGCTATGCCGATGACGTCGACAATAATAACGAAGAAGCGTGGAAAAGTGATGGAGGAGATGGAGAAACTTCTCAGTGTGTGGATGCAGGATCAGCGTCAGCGTCGAGTCCCACTCAGCTTAATGCTGATTCAAGAGAAAGCTAAGAGCCTTTATGAAGACTTGAAGAAGAAACACGGCGAAGAATCAGAGGGCAAATCTTTTAATGCCAGCCGTAGCTGGGTTCACCGGTTCAAGGCTAGAGCCAAACTTCACAATGTAAAAGTAAGTGACAAGGCAGCGAGTACAGATACAATAGCTGCCCGGGAATTTCCTGAAACGCTTCGAGAAATTATTGATGAAGGCGCGTATTTACCCGAGCAGGTGTTTAATGTGGACGAGACAGGACTGTACTGGAAGAGGATGCCAGACCGAAGTTACATCAGTAAGGAGGAAAAGTTGATGCCAGGCTATAAAGCATCAAAGGATAGGCTCACGCTGTTGTTTGGTGGCAATGCTTCCGGGGATATGAAGCTGAAGCCTCTCTTAGTTTATCATTCAGAGAACCCAAGAGCCCTTAAAAACATAGCCAAGGGCTCTCTTCCTGTTGTGTGGAAGAGTAACCCCAAAGCCTGGGTTACACAGGCCATTTTCCAGGACTGGTTTTTCCACCACTTTATCCCGGAGGTAGAGAAATATTGTTTGGAGAAAGAGGTCCCATTCAACATTCTTTTGCTGCTTGACAATGCTCCGGGCCACCCCCCATTCATGGATGACTTTCATCCCAACGTCAAAGTAGTGCATCTGCCACTGAATACTACGGCGCTCATCCAACCTATGGACCAGGGAGTTATAGCGACTTTCAAGAAATATTACTTACGTCACACTTTTCGTCAGGCAGTAAAGGCGAGTGACGAATCAGGAACAACCTTGCGACAATTTTGGAAGGACTATAACATCTACAAGGCCATAAAGAACATTGACTTTGCCTGGAGTGAGGTTACGGCCGTCACCATGAATGGGGTTTGGAGGAACCTTTGTCCGAAGTTTGTTCACGATTTTCGTGGATTTGAGAAGGTGGACGAGGAGTCTAAAGAGGTCTTCAGCAACTTAGTGACCCTCAGCGAGAAGCTGGAGCTAGATCTGCAAGAGGACGACTTCATTGAACTCCTTGCTGTGCAACACGAGGAGCTGACTAATGAAGACCTGATGGAATTGGAGGCCCAGAGAAAGGACGAAGAGGGGCAGGAGGAAGAAGAAGCAACTGAAGAACCGAAGAGATTCACGACGCAGGAAATGGCACGGGGGTTTTCTTTATTTGAGGAGGCACTGGTAGTTTTTGAGGCACAGGACCCGAATGTAGAGCGGTACACAAAGGTGGCAGCAGCTGTTCAGAATGCAATCCAGTGCTACCGTGTCATCTATGACGAGAAAAAAAGAGCTACCACCCAGACATCACTGGATCGTTTTTACAAGAGGGTAGATAGAATTAAATCCAGCAAGGAACCAGAACCTGTGCCGTCAACGTCAGGCGTGAGTGAAATTGCAACTTGCCCTCCGTCTCCTATTGCTGACGATCCTTCAGCTCTACCATCTCCCACCTCCTCTTCCTCCTCCAGTCAGTAACTCTTCCTGCCTGTTCCCTCAATGCCAGCCCCTGGGTGCCAGCTATTGTACTGTACTACGGTACTTTTCAAGGTACTGTACTGTAAGATTAAAAATGTTTTCTTTATTTTTTGTGTGTGTTTGTTTTTTATGTATTATTTGTGTGAAAAGTATTCCAGTACAGTACTGTATAGCCGATTGTGTAATTTGGGTACCTAGGCTAACGTCGTTGGACTTACGAACACATTGGACTTACAAACGTGCTCTCGGAACGGAACTCGTTCGTACGTAGGGGACTTACTGTAGTTGCAGTCTCTCTTGCACAGAGATAGAAATACAGCAGTCGTTATTTATCCTCCCATTTTAAAGAAAATTTTAAAATGTATATAAAACATGTATGTGCATTATAAAGTAATTCAAACCTTCAGAAAAGCACATAAAGTTGAAACCCCACAGCCAGTCTTCCTCTCTGGAGATGGCCACTGCCACCCACCGTACATCCTTCCTCTTTCCTCTACACAACGTGAAGTTCACACACATGGGCGTGTGTGTGAACGGGGCACACAGACATTTCCAAAGGAAGCCCCATTAACGCTCTGCACCCCACTGATTTCACTGCGTCTTGTGTTGAGGTCCCTTCCAGTGGCACAGGCAGTTCCAGCCTTTCTTTTTAGTGGCTCTCTTGGAGTCATGTGCCCAGCCCTGCTAGGGCACGTGGGCCGCTGTCGGTTTCTCATCCCAGAACACACACCCTCATCTTGGCTGCTGCCCCTGGGCCTGCCTGTCCTCTGGACGGCCTCAAGACACAGGGACCAAAGCTTATCTCTGTGTCACGGGGCGCCTGCATGTCTTTGATCCTGGTGGGTAACCCAGGGGGCTTCCCCAGGAGGACAGAGGGACTTGCTCACACATGGGAAGGAGGGCAGACCAGCTAAGGAGCATGGCTGGGGTCTCCTGCCAGGTGAGGGGGGAGAGTGGACCACACCCTGGCCTTTCCCACCCTTGACTGCCATTCCTGGGTCTTCCTGAGACACTGCGAGGCCTGGGAACGCCTGCGGTGGCCCTGCCTAGATCTGCCCAAGTCCGGCTCAGCCGGTGTCCTGCCGGCAACTCTCAGAGAACACCCAGGGCTGTTTTACTGTCAGACTCCCATCACCAGTCGAGAGTGTAGAGCTGGGCTCTGAGAGCTGCTGCTCCTGGAAGAAACAAGGTGCTTGGCCCACCGCCCTATGGAAGGACACCGGGAAGTGGGTCTCCTTGGCCACCTCGGGGCCCCAAGGCGGGAGGCAGGCCTGCTCCTCGCCTGGTTCTCCGGGAGCCCGTCTGGGTAATTGAACCCTGCACAAGTATTTCCTCCATTAAAAAAACCAAAAACAGGGACTCCCCTGGTGGTCCAGTGGTTAGCACCCCGCTCTTCCACGGCAGGGGGCACGGGTCCGATCCCTGGTTGGAGAACTAGGATCCCCCATGCCGCACACAGAACAACACACAGAAACAAAAACCTTGAGTCCTGACACCCTTAATTACATTGCTCAAGGTCTTGCGAGCTCGGGGCTATGAAGCGTGTTGGCTCCAATTGGACAGCTTGTTCCCCTCCTTTCCCCGGCTGCCACCAAGCTCTGAGCTGAGGCTTATACACTGTGGCTGCCCGTTCCTGGGCCCAGCTGTGACGTGCTGGTAATTTCTGCTTTCTGTATTTGGTCTGACAACAGTCTGTGGTGTATTACGCCACCCTGGATGCTTCAGGAGGCCGGCGAGTAGGTGACTTGGGATGGTGGTGTCAGCGGGGGGGCTCCCTCGGAAAGTGGTAGTGGGTTTTCAGAGGCTTGCTGCAATCCTGAGGGTGAAGTTTATTTAGTCCACGGGGCCAGAATTCATCGAGTGGCCGGATGTGGCCCCGAATCTCCCACCTAAAGAGACTAGTCAGTGACTTCTAAGGGTTTTACCCAGGCCGATCGGCACTTCCCACCGATAAACGTTGTCTCCCCATTTTACAGCGGGTCAGGGCTGGGGCGGCAGCGGCCCTGAAATCAGCGGGCACAGGGCGGGAACATAAATATTCTCTTGTGGTGTCCGGAGAGAGTGATGCGGGCCCGAAGCCCCCCCTGAAGAGGCCGCCGAGGGCGGGCCAGCGCCGAAGTGCCAAGCGGGACCGTAAGGCCATCAACCTGCAGGTGAAGCTGGAGGTACTGCGGCGCTTCGAAGCCGGAGAGAAGCTCAGCCGAATCGGGAGGGCACTAGGGCTCTCCACCTCCACTGTGGCCACCATTCGTGACAACAAGGACAAGATCCGAGCGAGTTCCCAGGCGGCCACCCCGCACGCGGCCTCTAAGCTGACGCGCAGCCGCAGCCTGGTGATGGAGAACATGGAGCGGCTGCTGAGCGCGTGGATCGAGGAGCAGACCCGGCGCGCCGTGCCGGTCAGCGTGGTGCTCGTCCAGGAGAAGGCGCGCAGCCTGTTTGAGGAGCTCAAGCGGGCGCAGGGGGAGGGCGCCGAGGCCGAGACTTTCGGCGCCAGCCGCGGCTGGTTCGCGCGCTTCAAGGCGCGGCACGGGCTGCGCAGCCTCGGGGCCGGGGGCGAGGCGGCGCGCGCAGACGCAGAGGCTGCGCGCCGGTATCCGGTGCTGCTGCGGCGGGTGATCGAGGAGGGCGGCTACACGGCCCGGCAGGTGTTCAACGTGGACGAGACCCGGCTCTTCTGGAGGCGGCTGCCGGGCAGGACGGTCCCTTCCACGGCGGAGAAGCCAGGCCCCGGGTTCACAGCCGCCCAAGATCTCCTGACCCTGCTGCTCGGCAGCAACGCCGCCGGCGACTTCAAGCTGAAGCCGCTGCTGGTGTACCCCTCGGAGAACCCGCGCGCCCTCCGGGGCTTCTCCAAGCCCAACCTGCCCGTGCTGTGGCGCTCGCACAGGAAGGCCTGGGTCACTGTGAGCCTCTTCCAGGAGTGGTTCGTGCACTTCTTCTGCCCCGCCGTGGAGAGGTACTGCGCCCGGCACGGGCTCCCGTATAAAGCTCTGCTCGTCCTGGACAGCACTCCCGGCCGCCCCGGGAACCTGGACGACCTCTCCGACCACGTGCGCGTGGAGTACCTGCCCAAGGACACCACGGCCCTCATCCAGCCCATGACCCAGGACGTGGTCGCCACGTTCAAGGCCTGCTACCTGCGGAGGGTCTTCCGCCTCTTGGCGGCGAGGGCGGGAGGCGCCGGCGAGCGGTCAGTGGCCCCGGACTTCTGGCGGGACTACAGCATCCTGGACGCTGTGCACAACATCTCCGAGTCCTGGGAGGAGGTTCCGCCCGCGACGTTGAACCGGGGTTGGAGGAAGCTGTGGCCCGAGTGCCTCCAGCACGACGCCAGCCCCCGACCCGGGGAGGCCCTCCCGCAGATCCAGCGGGACGTCGTGGCGCTGGCGCACGGCTTGGGTTTCGGGGAGGTGGCAGAGGCGGATGTGGCTGAGCTGCTGCAGAGCCAGGGCGCAGACCTGTCCAACGAGGAGCTGGTGGGGCTGGAGCAGGAGCGGGCAGCCGGGGAGGAGGGGGAGGACAGCTGGACGGCCTCCCGCCAGCTCACGGCCAGGCACCTGGCCAAGGCCCTAGCACATTTCGATGCTGGCCTGCAGATCGTCAGGGACGACGACCCCAACCTGGAGCGCAGCCTCCGCGTCTGCCGGGGCGTGAACAACGTGATCAGCTGCTATCGGGAGCTCTTCAAGGAGAAGAGAGGCCCCAAATAGTGTGTGTTGAGGGGGAGGCGGTGTTGGGAGTTCTGAGGCCTCCGGACTTTGTTGGGGAGAGGGGGTCCTCCCTCCCCATCTTTCACATGGAAGTGACACTGGTCTGCATGTTTCCATTTCATTATATTAATCCCTCAAATGTTTTTCTGTCAGCAAATAATTTAGTGTCTCAAGTGAACTTCTCAAATATATGGTTTTAGAAGCCTTGATGAATTCTCAAGTGACTTTATTGCATCCTGGGCCCTTTTGGAGCGGTGCATCCTCGGTTTCCTAGTGGAAGCCCACGAGGAAACCGGCGTCACTGGGTAGCACCCCTGGCACGGTATTCCTGCCACCTTGCTCACTGCACTGAGCTCTCCCTGTATTCAGAGCTGGGGGGCTCACGGAGCTGAGAGGGGTTCAGAGAGGGGTTCTGCTTGTTTTCTGGCCCGCTCACCTTTCAGCTGGGCTTCGGGACCTGCAGGTGGCAAAGGCTGACCCCAGATGAGCACCCAGAGAGACTCAGGGATCCAGAGAGTGGGCCTGGGTGGGAGGAGTGTCCGGCCACACACCTCCCATCGCTGTTCTCCCGGGACACTGGATGCGTCTTGTCATCCTGTTCTGTCCTCTGAAATGATGCTGTGCCCCTGCTGACTGGCCGGGGTGGGGGGGGCGGGAGGAGAGACTACAGCCCGTTGTGGGTGAGCTGGTGAGGCAGCACACTCACCAGGCTCCCCGGCCCCGGCGCGGGCGTCCTCACGGCTGCAGGCACCCCTGCAGGCCTGCTGCTAATTCTCCCTCTTCTTGTCTCTCTCCTCTGGTGCTCCCTCTCTCCACCAGTTTCCGTTTGACTCCTGCCATGCCCCTTTGACTCTTCTTCCCGTGGACACGGGCTCATTCCAGGCAGTGGTGGCATTTGGAGACAAGGCCCCGGATGCCATGTGCACACGATGCCCCACAGAAGGAGGGGTAAGGATGTGGGTTTTGGGGTAGGGTTGGCCTTACTGCAGGACACACGGGTCCTCAGGTGAGTGGTGCCTGTCTCCAGCCAAGGGGCCCTGTTAGAGGAAGCCTTCCCTGAGCCTGCCTTCCTCCTGCAGGAGGTAGGGGGCAGGGGGGTGGGCGGGCTAGCCCGGGAGATTGGTTGGGGGCTAAATTTGGCCTGAAGGTTTTGCTGGGGAGGCCAGGGGCCCTCACATCTCCCATCTGCTGTCCATACACCCCTGTGTACACCTGGCTGAGGTATGCCTAGAGCCGACCTCTGATCACATGCACAAAGCAAGCACTCCCTGCTGGCTGGACCTCTTGCATCCGAGCAGGTAACTCTTCTGCCCCAACTCTTGGGCCATCGTGGGTACCCGCAGCTCTAGGCTCTCCTGGGGGTGGCCACTGTGGGTATACCTGACCAGGGATGCTGGTCTGCTCCTCCTGCTTGGCTGTCTGCACCATTCAGTGTAGAATCAGAGCCAGAGGAGAGACTGACTTTAAAGGACACTTTTGGGCATATTAATCACGTAAGGCTGTACACGGGTCTTCTCTTCCTGGCTGGGGTCTGGCTGGACACGGGGTGTTTTCCAGCGGTGCTGGGCGCGGAACCGGGCCCCGGGCGCTGGGGGCGG
This sequence comes from Balaenoptera ricei, assembly GCF_028023285.1. Taxonomy (NCBI): domain Eukaryota; kingdom Metazoa; phylum Chordata; class Mammalia; order Artiodactyla; family Balaenopteridae; genus Balaenoptera; species Balaenoptera ricei. Next base: position 38,411 of record NC_082657.1, on the reverse strand, counting down.
AGCAGGGTTCGGGCGCTGGGGGCGGAGGCGGGCCCCCGAGCGCTGGGGGGGAGGCGGGCCCCGGGCGCTGGGGGAGGAGCGGGGTTCGGGCGCTGGGGGAGGAGCGGGGTTCGGGCGCTGGGGGCGGAGCCGGGCCCCGGGCGCTGGGGGCGGAGCCGGGCCCTGGGCGCTGGGGGAGGAGCGGGGTTCGGGCTCTGGGGGAGGAGCAGGGTTCGGGCGCTGGGGGCGGAGCCGGGCCCCGGGCACAGGAGGCGGAGCCGGGCCCCGGGGCGCTGGGGCCCTTCGGGTCCGGGCCAACAAAGAACAGCCCGGATACCCACGCCCACGGCTGGGCCTGCTGGTCTCTCCGTCCTTCTGTCGGACACAGTGTTCACGTTCCCCTGCTGCCCCGGCTGGCCTATCTCCTGTCGGGTGGTAAGCTCTTCGTCTCAACCGCCGTCACCCGGCTCCACACCCCTCCTCCAGCCTCAGGCATGACCCAGGACCTCCCTGGGCTTCTCCCGCCTGCCCCCCTTGGTCGGTGTCCTCAGTCCACCTGTGCTGACAGGTGAGGGTTTCCTCCAGACGCTCCCAAACGCTTCACCCCAACATCCTCCCCGGGGTCGGCCCCATGTCCTGTCGGGATGTTCCCCTGTCACCAAGCCCCAGCTACGTGGCAAGGGCAGGCATCGGGCTTGCAGCAGGCACCGCTGTGCGTCCTGCTGTACACACAGGCATGGCCCTGCCCCAGGATGCAGGAGAGGCAGCCCTAGCTCAGGATACGGGGAGACGACTGACTGACTACAGGGCGGCCGTCAGCTCTCGGCTCACCGGGCAAGAGCAGCCGGGTTCTCGCTCCTTGGACCCTTTCTCACCTGTGACCCGGCTTTGTTCCCACCCCCGTTGTCCCTCCATTGGCCTCGCTCTTCTGAGCAGAGCAGGACAGTGTGGTCAGCGGTCACAGGCTGAGGCACAGGGACACTGGCTGACCCGCGTGCACCCATGCTGACCCCACGGAACGGGCACTGCACCAGGGCCTGGGCGCTGTGGGTTCACCTGCCCACAGAGAGGCCGGGCCTCTGTTCTGGCTCCAGAGGTCACCTTGAGTCTGACGGGAGTGTCCGTGCTCCGTGGGTCTCGCTCCAGGCTGGTCTGTGCTGATGGCGTGATGCACGGTGGGGCTTCCTGAGTCGCCCCCGGGGACTGGAGGCCGAGGTCCGGCACATGGTGGTCCTCATGTCGACATGACCGACCCCAAAAAATCCTGCACCTCAGGATTCAGGTGGGCTTCCCTGAGTGGCCACACCCAAGGGACCCCCGACGCTGCTCCTGACCTCTGCCCTCGGCTGATTTTAATCTACATCCTACGCAACTCTGTGCCAGCTGCAAAGAGAGGGAGCTTGTTCATACACCCCTCCCAGCGCATGGGGCTCTCGTGGACAGACCCCTCCTAGGATATAGAGCTCACCTGAGCAGGTACCCAGCAGCCCATGGGGCTCTCGTGGTCAGGCCCCTCCCCGGGTATGGAGCTCCCCTGGGCAGGCACCCAGCAGGGCTGGGCACACAGGAACCGTGCACATAGCCCTCATTGCAGAGCACCCCCAGCCCACCTGTTGGTCAGAGCTGACCCTGAGCACCTCAGAGCAGGACCTGAACTAACAAACAGCAGCTCCGACAGGTCTGTGACCCTGGGCTTCACTCTGTGCGGCCTCCCTCGACCGGGTCTTCCAGAGGCTTCCACTGCAGCCGGGGCACCAGGCCTCTGTCTCCATCCACCACCCCTCCTCTCCCTGACTCTTGGGTTCTTCTCATTGGGAGAGGGTCTTCTTGAAATTGTCTCCCACTCGTGGGCCAGATAAAATGATTAGAAAACAAGCCAGATTGCAGCCCCATGTCTGTCCTGACCCTCAGGGTACCTGTTCCTTGGACCTGGCCGGTGCAGCAAGGCCCATTTTCTGCAACTCTGAGCCCCTGAGGGGCGAGGATTGGCTGACCTAGGCAGCCTGACCCGGCCGGCCAGCCCTCCCCAGGTGTGCCTGGGCTGAGGGCTATATAAACACCGCCTCCAGGCAGCAAGAGCCCCTGCAGCTGTGCCTGATGCCATATTCTCTGCCCTGTCAGCAGTCTCGGGGCTGGGCTGGTGGGAGGGAGTAGGGCCCACGGCTCTATGGGTGGCCCGGTGTGAGTGGGCCTCTGCTGGACCTTCCGCAGGAGTTCTCAAGCTGCCATCTGCTAAAGAAGAGGATGTGTCACCAGTACCTGCTGTTGGAATTTCTCCCCGGGCAGAGGTGAGGAAGGAAAAAAGCAGTGGGGGCCGGGACGGGAGGGGTACCTCAGGCAGGGAAATGGAAAGCTTCCAGAAGAGGGCCCGGGGCCAGGACCATCCTTCCTGGCCTGCAGGCACTAAGTCGGCCTGCGTGCTCTCGCTGGTGTGACTCCAAGCCCCTTCCTCTAGGCTTTCAAGTCCTTGCACACGTTCAGGTGTTTTACCTGGGAAAGGTGGGAAAAGTTCAGCAGCAGCTGGCCTGGGGCTCAGCTCACATTTACTCAGAGACGCCTGGGCACGGTCCCCCAGTTTTGCAATGAGGACGGTCCTTGTGTGGGGGCTGCTGGCTGCATGGGAGACGGTTCCCCACCTGTGACCAACTTCAGAATTGTTTACCACTGGAGCAAGTGCCCTGATAGGGTTTTCCTCTGTGTAACTAGTGGGTTCTTAATGAGCAACGTGAACGGTGACATCAGAAGTCCTGAATCAGGATGGAAATACTTATCCCCAACAGGTACAGGCGTAAAAACCTGGGGAAGCCGTGTGCAGCCGGCACCCTTAGGGATGGGCTTCCGACTGACCCCTCAACATTTTGGTGTCCAGCCACTGCTTTAGGATTTCTGGGGCCCAATGCTGACTCTAAGGGTTCTGCAATCCAGCCTCTGTCGGCCTTTAATGAGACCCGCACTTCCAGGATCCTACAGAGCAGGGTCTGTGTGACCGTTCTGTGGCTTCTGTAACAAATGACCACAAGCTGGGTGGTTTAAAACAACAGGAATTCATCCTCCCCCAGTCCTGGAGACCAGACATCTGAGATCAAGGTGTTGCAGGACGGAAGTCTCTCCAGCGGCTCCAGGATAGGGTTCTTCCTGCCTTTTCCAGCTTCTGGGGGCTCCAGGCGTTCCCCAGGCTCGTGGCTGCATCCCTCCCGTCTCTGCCTCTGTCTTCACGTGGCTTCTCCTCTGTGTCTGTGTCTCTCCTCTTTTGTCTCTCATAAGGACTCTCTCAATTGGATTGAGGGTCACCCTAACCCAAGATGACCTCACCTCGAGATCCTTAACTACATATACAAAGACCCTTTTCCCAGATATGGTCCTGTTCACATGTTCTGGGGAGACATCTTTTGGGGCCAGCCTTCAACCCATTACCTGTGTATAAAATAACCCTCATTTTAGGAGATTACCAAGGTCCCATATAGACTGGCACATACAGCAGCCATGTGGGTGGGGGTCTGGGGAGAATGAGGACCCTGGAATCACCTGGAAAGGATGAAGGCCTGGCTTCATTAGGTGAGCTCTTCCACCATGGGGCCCGTGGAAACAGCCACTCCACTCAGTCCGTGGAAAGGGAGCCAGTGCCGAGTCCAGAAATGGTTATATTGCAAAGCTGGCTCTTCTGGGATTTCATCATCAGTAGCATCATGTAACAGATAACTATGGGCTTGGGGGAATCGCTTTCTGGCACATGATGACAGCACTGTCACTTTAGGCTCATCAAGCCTAGAATAGGAATGTTTGAAGGAGAAGAGTTTGGGAGATGGCCAAGCTTGGTTGTCAAGGAAACTGAACAGGTTTGTCAAGGTTGTCAAGGAAACTTCTCAAACTGAAGGCAGGGCTGGGAGAGCTGAACTCCAGGGATTTTTTTTTTTTTTAAATTTTTATTTATTTATTTATTTTTAATTTATGGCTATGTTGGGTCTTCGTTTCTGTGCGAGGGCTTTCTCTAGTTGTGGCAAGTGGGAGCCACTCTTCATCGCTGTGCGCGGGCCTCTCACTATCGCGGCCTCTCTTGTTGCGGAGCACAGGCTCCAGACACGCAGGCTCAGTAATTGTGGCTCACGGGCCCAGCTGCTCCGCGGCATGTGGGATCTTCCCAGACCAGGGCTCGAACTCGTGTCCCCTGCATTAGCAGGCAGATTCTCAACCACTGCGCCACCAGGGAAGCCCTCCAGGGATCTTTTAAAGGGGCTGCTCTGAAGCACCATCACCTGAGAGGTGGTCTCAGCGTGAGCTGGGGTTTGAGAAAAGTGTGATGAGATTAAGCCTGACTTTCTGTGACAGCTGGGGAGGGGTTTGTAAAGCATCTTGACTTTTTTTTTTTTAAAAGTCTTTATTGAATTTGTTACAATATTGCTTCTGTTTCGTGTTTTGGTTTTTGGCCGCAAGGCATGTGGGATCTTAGCTTCCCAACCAGGGATCGAACCTGGACCCACTGCACTGGAAGGCGAAGTCTTAACCACTGGACCACCAGGGAAGTCCCAGCACCTTGGCTTTTAAGGCAAAGGTTTGTTGCTGGAACAAAGTGTCTCCAAAAAATGGGCTGAAGCTCAAGCTGTCTCTGTCCCCTTCTTGTGAGAGTCCAGGGCAGGTGGGTGTCAGGTCCCAGGCTCTGTCCCCCTTGTTTCTCCTCCCTGCTTCCAGGTGAGGGCTCCAACCAGCAGGGTGGGGTGACCAGGTGGGCATCATGCCCTCTGTCCTAGGATGCAGGCTGGGCAAGGCCCTCACCACCTCCACCCCTTCCCCTTGGTAACACGAGACACTATGCCCCAGCTGTAAGGGGTGGGAAGGCTGGGAGGTGCAGGGTAGCCGCGAACAGGAAAAAGGGAAATGGGTTCTGATGGGCAGCTGGGCGGCTCTCCTGTGAGGGTCGCCCAGACGCTAGCGCACAGACTCTGGGTCCTGTGAAGCTTCGATGCTTTGTGGTTCTGGAAATCCTATAGGAGACGGTCCACAGCAGGTGAAGCTAATGCTCTCAGTGGAGGTGGTGAAGCCAAAGATCCGCAGTTCAGACTGAAGGTGCCGATGTGGGCGTACATACAGGACAAAACCATCTCGTGTGAATGGATTTCAGGCACGTTTAACACGAATGCAGTCGTGTTAATGCCTGGCATCTTCTTCCTCTCCTCAGGGACCCCCTCCTCAGTTCCTGAGGATCCTGTAACTCCCGTACAGGGGGATGGAGAGTGGGCTCTGTCCAGTCAGAGCCCTGAGTTACGCTGCGTGTGAGTCTGCTCAGGACCGACGTAACAAATACCACAGACTGGACAGCTTGAATAACAGACCTATCTCCCAGTCCTGGATGCTGTCTGAGATCAAGGTGTGTGCAGGCTGGCTTCTCCTGAGGCCTCTCTCCTTGGTGCTTAGACAGCCGTCTTCTCCCCAGGTCCTCACGTGGTCTCCCCCTGTGCCTATCTGTGTCCTAATCTCTTCTTGTAGGACCTCAATCCTATTGGATTAGGATCCACCCTAGTGACCTCATTTTTACCTTGATCACCTCTTTAAAAATCCCATCTCCAAATACAGCCACATCCTGGGGTCCTGGGGGTTAGGGATTCAGCATGTGAATTTGGGGGGAGGTGGCTGAGCCTATCCCATCCTCCTTAGGAACAAGGTGTGCCTCGGTCCTTCCTTCCCTCAAGTCACACGAGGTGATGTAGTGGCTCAGGGAGAGGCCACTCGTGCAGAGTCTGTGTCCCAGCTGGGGAGCCCTTCTCGGCTCTCTCTGATCAGGCCGTGGCCGTGCCAGTCCCCTCCCGAGATGAGCGGTTCTGGGGTCTCCTGCCATGTCGCCTGGCCGGCTGAGGTGCTCATTGTCAGGGAACCCAGGAGCCAGCAGCCTCGTGGGGGTGCCGGGGACTCTCAGGGCCTTGGCAGATGTCTCTCCCAACAGATACCCTAGCGAAAGTGGGGAAACATTTGGGGGATTACAGGTGGAGGAGAATCCACAGTCTTATTTATGCTTCAGAAAGACCACGTTGGGGTGGGATGTGAGGTGCACCATGGGGGCAGGAAGCTTTGTCAGGGCCTGATGGAGGAACCAGGCACAAGATCGGGCTTGGGCCAGGGCTGTGGGTATAGAGGGGAATTAGTGTGGGAACTGGCCACAGACTCTGGAAAAGGAGCTGACAGTCACTGGGGAACAAGGAGAGTGGGAGCCTGGGAGGCCCCAGTGTTACCGAACCTCTTGGGTCCACTTGCCCGAGTGCAGTAAAGCCAATCTACTGACACCGGGGTGTGGTGAAGGAAAGTGCAGCTTTAACTGCAAAAGCGCCAATGCAAGGAGGACAGGTGTCTTGTGCTCTAAAACCCCAAACTCCCTGGAGGATTTCAGCAAAACAATTTTAAAGGCCAGTTTAAGGAGGGGGGGTCGCAGGGTATGTGATTAGCTGGTGCACAATTCTCTGGTTGATGGTGAGGTAACAGGCGGTTAACACTCTAAATTCTTAGGCACCAGAAGCTCCGGGGCTACCTGTTCATGATCATCAAGTAGTTGATTTCTTCCGTTTGGTGGTGGTTTCAGCATCTGTAAAACAACTCAGGAAGCGTGCATCAGATATACTGTTATCCAGGTACTTCAGAGAGGAGCTCCAGCAGAGGATGTGGGGGAGGGGTCTGTCCTGGGAAGGCCCCATAGGGTCCTGCTCGGTTACACCCGGTGCCTGGGCTCAGCAACCAGGGAAGGTGGGGCTGCTCCTGGGTGTGGGGAGCTGCAGGATCCCGGTCCTCTGAGGGGCCTGTTAGCCCCCAAGGTGAGATGGGGGTGCAGTGACTGGACAGAGGCGTCTGGCCTGCGAGAGGGGTCCAGGCTGGAAATGTCACGGGAATCATCGCAGGGAGGGAGAGGAAAGGCCAATGGGGGCAGGTAGGTCACAGCAGACTATGTGCAGGTGACTGCGGTCCTGTTGGAAGCAACTCAGAGCCAGAAAGGAGTGGCCGTCAGGGGCTCAGCTCCATTCTCTTGTTCCTTTGTAAAACCGCTGTGTCAGAGTTTGAGACACTGCCAGGCGACGTGTGGGGCCAGTGCTGCCATGGCTTCATCAAAGGGGCCCAGGGGGAACGCAGAACCACTGCAGACCCCGCCCATGTCCTCACTGGGAATGAATCCCATCGGGGCTCCTGGGCTCACAGACTTGAGGGAACCTCTGTCCTCAGGACTGGTCCTCCTCCTTCCTCTCACCTGCTGGTCAGAGGCCCAGGAACCCCCAACCTGGCTCCACCCCCAGGGCCTGGATTCTGGGACAGCTTCGGGGTAAGCAAGACCCTCATGCTCCTTTATCTGCCTGGGGGCGAGAATGTCTTAAACGCTGCAATTGACTGATGATGGAGGGCTGAGTGTTTCCAGCAGGTATGGGTGGAAAGATGGGGCGTGAAGTTCCTATGTCTGCAGGGTCTTCCCAGCGTGAAGATCTGTGTGTTTCCCCCGACCAGTCAACATCCTCCCAGGAAGCCCAGATCCAGGATTACGAGGGCAGAGGCTCTCCCCTTGCTTATGTGTAACTTCCCACTCCCACAGCAAGGAGCCTGGCTCCCACCATCTGCCATTTATGTATGCATTGCTCCTTTCCAGGTTACATGTGCAGAGGTTTCAGCATTGTTAGCTACTACACCCTAGAAAGAACTTCATAAAATAAAGCCCTCTGTTTATGTACGGTCCATTTTGCCTTTAGTCTACAGATTCCATTCATTTCCAAAGGTAACTTAGATCAGCAGATTTTACCCCATCCCCTTCAGTGAGTGTTTTCCATATATTTCTTTTTTAAAAAAAAAATTAATTTATTTATTTTTGGCTGCGTTGGGTCTTTGCTGCACACGAGCTTTCTCTAGTTGTGGCGAGTGGGGGCTACTCTTTGTTGCGGTGCGTGGGCTTCTCATTGCGGTGGCTTCTCTTGTTGCAGAGCATGGGCTCTAGGCATGTGGGCTTCAGTAGTTGTGGCTCTCAGGCTCTAGAGTGCAGGCTCAGTAGTTGTGGCTCGCGGCCTCAGTAGTTGTGGCACAGGGGCTTAGTTGCTCTGGGGCATGTGGGATCTTCCCGGACCAGGGCTCGAACCTGTGTCCCCTGCATTGGCAGGTGGATTCCTAACCATTGAGCCACAAGGGAAGTCCCTGGATAGCCTCTTTTGATGGACAAAAGTTTGTAATTTTGAGGAACTCCAGTTTATCTATTTTTTTCTATCATTGCGTGTGTCTTAGTGTCAGATCTAAGAAACTATTGCTAAATGCAAGGTCATGAATCCCTTGGTTTATTCCAGAGTACTGTCATCGCTCGGTATCCACTGGGCTAGTGTTTAGGTCTGGGGTTTGAATCAGTGTTACGGTTTAGGGGTCAGGGTCAGGGGTCAGGGTTGGAGAGTCAGGGTAGAGGATCTAGGGGTCTGGGGTTAGGGTGTTAAGGTTAGAGGTTAGGGTTCTTTAGGGTTAGGGTTAGGTTTAAGCATAACTGGCCCCCATTGCGATTCCTTTCTCCTCTCTGAGGTCTCCAGGATGGATAGGATTTGCCCAGGGTCACACATGAGTCAGGGAGGTGAGCTGGACCACTGTTTTTCTACCCCCCAGTCCTGGGCTCTGAGAGAAGAATGAAATGTCTGTACTGTCTCTGAGTGTTTCACATTGAACTCGATGTCAGTCGTGGGTTGTGGAGGGTGTCAGGAGCCATGCATGGTTGCTTCCTGCCCTCCCATCTGGGAAAGGTGGTGCTGGCCCTGCTCTGCCTGGGCAGCCCCAGTTCCAGCAGAGTGCCCAGAGAGGAGGGCGCTCAGTGGACATGTGTGGATTAATGCAGGACTGGGTGTAGCAACCTGCCAGCCCCCTGCCTACTTGAGGGCTGGTGGGGCCCTCCTGGGACTGCAGGCATCCTTTGTCCCATCTGAGTGGGTAGCAATAGACAATCAAGTCTCGGGCAGGACAGTCCTTGGCCTCTGACCATTCAGGCAGGCATCTGTGGTCCTCTAGCTCAGTTCAGCCTGGGCCCTGTCAAGACCCCATGGGCAATTAGTGAGCTGACCATGCTGCTGAGCAATGGAACAGCTACCTGGGCACTGTAGACGTTCCTATGAGATGTTTCAACTACCAACATCCACGTGGCTGAGAAAAGGGCCTCCTCTTCGCAGCCTTCACAGCCTCGTAGCCTGCCAAGAGAGGTAATAACCCTCTAAATATTTGAGTGTGTCCCTGACACAACAACCATACAGGAGACCATGGCCCTTCAATCCTTTGTCTTTTTAGTTGTTAGAAATTTTGACATTCATATTCATTAAGAATAAAAGTTATGGGAGTAACTGGGCCTCCCAATGAGAGGTTCACACTGACACTGCATTGTCTTGGAGAGCCATATGCATCTATGTGGCCTCTGGAAAGCCTGCCAATTATGGGTTCCATGGCATGGAATAATTCTTGAGCCTCCCATTACTTCATTGCACAAGAGTTTCCTTACCACCCTAGCATTTGGTTTCTTCCCTTAGTAAAGGATAGAGAAGAAACTGGAAAAGGAGCAGTATTGTTTTTCAGGGATGGGTAATTAATATGGCCAGGGAGATGGCATAACTCAAGGGCTCCCACCTCTCAGGGGCAGGAATGAGGTCTGTGTGTCTTCTGAGGGCACATGGGCTGTTCTGGGCCAGCCTCTGAGATGTGAGGACCTGATGCCCAAGGAAAGAGACTTGAGTTTACCACCACCAATGATCCTGCCTCTTCAGCAAGTGAAAGAACTTCTTGCAGTCTTGGGAGGACAGTAAGAGCACTGGATGAGTAGCTGCAGCCTCTGACCTTGAGTGAACCCCTTTCTTCTTTTTGTGTCAGATTCTGTGCTGTGCAGTGAGCTGTCATTGACTTAGAATCTGCTGCTTTCTGCCAGCCAGCATCTGTTCTTAGGCCCAAGTGCCTCAGTTTTCCTTTGGGAATTACATCTCACCTGCTTCCAGTCCAAACACTTGCAGAAGGATAAGCACATGTTCCACCCAGCTCGAAGATGGGTTTACAGCCCACATCTAGCCAGTCCCATTTTCCATCTTCTGGTGATGGGTCAAGGATGAGAATGCAACCCAAGCCAGATCAAAGGCATTTAAACCCACGACTTTCTTGGAATCCAAGAAAAAGAGAAACTCTTTCTGGGAAAATGGATGGTGAGTGGTTGTCAGCCTAGAATAGCTGTTGGCCCAAGGGCAGTGAGAGAGCCTGTGCCTGTGAATGGGGTCCCCCAAAGGCACTGAGCAGGACAAAGGTTTGGAGAGAAGCAAGGTCACACTGAGATAGTGTGAGCCACTGGACCTGGCAGGTCCAAACCCATTCTTCAACTTGCCACTTGCAAGTATTAATTTATTTCTACCCTTACAATAAATACTAATTTATTTTACTTCAGTAAGTGTGTCCAGTTGCTGGGAATAAAAAAAGTCCTAGTTGACACATCCGAATCAATAATCCCTGATCCATCCTCAGGTGTCCTCACTGGGTAGGCATGGCTGGGGAAGATGAAGACACTGGGTGGGGTCAGATACTAGGGGAGCTGCCAAACAGCTCTGTCCCTGTTCCTTCCATGTCCTGGGAGAGGGAAACCCTGGAACAGCGATAGGATAACCCATAAGGGAAGAGGTTCCTCAGTGGTTAATTGGTCTTTTTGTATTTTCCTTAATTTAGGGTCCATTTTGGTAATGTGTTTTTACAAAGAAATCACCTGTTTCCTCTAGATTTCTAGTTTGTTACAATAGGTTTTTCTTATTTGACTTTTAATTTTTCCCGTCTGATTATCTACAGAATCATCACAAACAATGAACAATTATTGATACTTTATTATTAACTGAAGTCCATAGCCATGTTCCCTTTGTTATACCTTTCCTAGTTCCAGGATCACAAATGACATGTGATCTTCATGATCTCGGGTGCCTCGGCCTGCAGCGGCTTGAAGCAGGGTTTTGGTTCGCGGCCAGTGATTGAGGTCGGGTCGCTGCGGTGAGAGCACCGAATCCCGGCCACTAGACCAGCGGTCAGTGACGAGGTCCTGGCCCTACAGCTTCGCAGAAAAGAATTCCCACAAAGACGGAAAGTATTGAAACAAGTCAAGTATTTATTAGGAAAAAAAAAAGAGTAGAGTACGTGTGGATAGACACACGGGGCGGTCTGAGAGAGAGTTGTGCCCTAGAGGCAGTTTGAATCACTTTTATGGGACATTCTTCCATGTTTCCTTTGGGCAATCATTTTGATTTGCCTGGTTCAGAGTCTGGATTTGCTGTATCTCGGGATCTTCCCATGCGTGCACGTGCATCTCTTAGCCAAGATGGATTCTACCGAAGAGGCCTATGGGTAGACTTGGCCCCTTAGCATCGGTCCCCTTTTGACCTCCAAGGAGCCTTTCTGTGCATGTAGTCTGGGAGGTCTCCTGACTTGGAGAATGAGGAAGATGTGGTCTCTTATCTTCTATCTGGGCAGGACCCAGCCTCCTCTCTCAATTGTCTGTTATTCCCATCTCGGAGTATTGGTTCACAGGGAACGAACTCAAACCGTTTGCCCTGGGGGGCCCATCTGTCTCCTGCCTCAGTCATGTCTGTTTAGTCTCTTCTGGGCTTTGACAGTTGCTCAGACTCTCCTTGTTTCCATGACCTTGACAGTGTGGAGGAGGACTGGTCAGGTATTTTATAGACTGCTGGGCACTGGGATTTGCTTGGTGTTTTGGTCGTGATTAGACTTGGCTTTGAAAAAGCAGACCACAGAGGTGAAGTGCTTCCTCTTCACTGTATATCAAGAGCACAGGCTCTCAAGGGAACTTCTCACTGATATTCTCAGCTTTGGTCACCTAGCTGAGGTAGTGTTTGTCAAGTGTTCCCACAGTGAAGTTAATTTTTTAGAATTTATTTTATTTTAAAATTTATTTTATTTATTTGGTTGTGCCAGGTCTTAGCTGCGACAGGCGGGCTCCTTAGTTGAGGCTCGCTGGCTCCTTAGTTGTAGCATACAAACTCTTAGTTGCAGTGTGCATGTGGGATCTAGTTCCCTGAGCAGGGTTCGAACCCAGGCCCCCTGCATTGGGAGCATGGAGTCTTAACCACTGCGCCACCAGGGAAGTCCCATGAAGTTAATTTTTCCCCATGTCCATCCTGTGTGTCTTATTTAGGAGGAAGTCATAATGCAGAACCCACACTTGAGGAGAGAGGGGTTATTTTCACATACTTGATGGACAGCTGAGTGTCTATATGAATTGTTTAGAAGCTTTCTGTGTAGGAGATTTCTATTTAACACCATTCATCAAAAACTATGTGATTTATTTTTACCAGTGTGGATCCATGAATAATTATTGTAAACTTTTGGTTATAATCCAGCACTACATTATTAGACTCCTTAGTTCATTCTTGCTTTGGCTGTTGAGAGCTTTTTCCATTTGCTCCTGTTTTCATTTTACATAATTTTTCTTTTTTTAAAAATTATTTATTTTTGTCTGCGTTGGGTCTTCATTGCTGCTGCACGCAGGCTTTCTCTAATTGCGGCGAGCGGGGGCTGCTCTTCGTTGTGGTGCACAGGCTTCTCACTGAGGTGGCTTCTCTTGTTGTGGAGCACGGGCTCTAGGTGCATGGGCTTCAGTAGTTGTGGCATGCAGGCTCAGTATTTGTGGCACACGGGCTTTGTTGCTCCGCGGCATGTGGGATCTTCCCAGACCAGGGCTCGAACCTGTGTCCCCTGCATTGGCAGGTGGATTCTTAACCATTGTGCCACCAGGGAAGTCCCTTACATAATTTTTCTTTTGTGGGGTTTTTTTTCTTTTGGAATTTGTTTACTTTCTGATATTTTAAGATTATCCTGCTTCACATATTTACTGTTTCAGCCCTAGTATCAGACCTTTCTTCAAAGAGCCCTTGTTCCTTTTATTAGAGAATGATATTAAAAATGTACTTGTGGTAGCTAAATATGCTCAGCTGACAATGCTTGGAAGTATATGCACGTATCCCAGCCTATGCATATACACATAATTACACACAGTTCCACATGGAAATTTTTATATCTCTGTTAGGCAAAAGATAGTTTATACTGATGTCTCCAACCTGATCTGTTATGACATGGATGTCGTAACCTTCTCCCTTTGTTTGTAACTTCCCACTCCAGTGCTAAGAAACCTGGCTTCCACCATTTGTCATTTATTGAATTCAGTGCTTGTTCCATTCGATGACTCATGTAGTAGTTTCAGTACTGTTAGCTACTACCCACCATGGGAAAGAACTTCTGAGTCCACTGTGTATGTATGGAGCATTTTGCCTTTGGCCTACAGATTCTGTTCATTTCCAAAGTTAATTTAGGTCAGCCCATTTTGTCCCACCACCAACAATGAGTTTTTTCATACATTTCTAAATCAGTTAGATTCTTTGTTACATTCTGTATTCCAATCTTTGACACTTCCATATCCTAAGTAACTAAATTTGAATAGATTATAATTTACTCATTGGGTTGTAAAAATCTGTGAGTGTAGACAGATGCATAGTGGCAGGTGTTAATCGCTCTAACGTATCATATGGACTATTTCAACCACATATTCCATAAACTGTTTCCAAAACATGTCTGTTTTGCCTTTTCTAGAATATCATATAAATGAGGTCGTACAGTGTGTAGCACTTCAGACTGGATTCTTTCACTTAGCAATGTAAGTGTTAGATGCATCTTTTTTTTTTTTTTGCATGGGTTGATGGTCCATTCCTTTATATCTCTGAATACTATTGCATTGCATGTATGTGAGAGGAAAAATAATTTTCCCTCTACTCTTCTCTGTTCTTCATTGAGATCCCCCTTGTAATGAAAGGGAGATGAGCTGGAGAAAAATAATCAGAAGTTTAATATATACCATGCTTACCTCCTTGTATACTTGAAAGATACCCAGGAAAACTGAGTCACTCCCTGAAATGGCCCAAGCCATTACCTTAAATGCTATCTTCAGCTGATAACAAAAGAAAGATGTTAGGGAATGGAGGAAACCATTTAAGGGAGGTTATTAGGCAAAGCACAGTAAACAAGGGCTATCGTTGTTATGCAGATTTATATCCAGGCCTATTTCACTGACAAGATTTTCTTAATATTTAGTCATTCAATTCCTGGTCCGGAGAGGGACACACCCTTACAAATGGAGATATCCTTAACAAATGTAAATTTACTTCATAAAAGGAAATTTTCTACTTGGTTTTCAAAGATTTTCCTGGGTCTGCTGTTTTTTAAATTAATCAGTCCAAAATAATCCTTTTGTCAAAGGGACATATTTTGGGGTGGTGTGTTCTGCTCCCCTTGACATGTTTGTGCCATAATTTGTTTATGAATTCACCTACAGAAGGACATCCTGATATCTTTACATTTTTAGCCATTATGAATAGAGCTGCTGTGCATAATAACTTGATGCTAGTTTTTGTTTTTTAATACATAAATTAATTAATTAATTAATTAATTAATTAATTAATTTATGGCTGCGTTGGGTCTTCCTTTCTGTGCATGGGCTTTCTCTAGTTGTGGCGAGCGGGGGCTACTCTTCGTTTCGGTGCGCAGGCTTCTCATTGCGGTGGTTTCTCTTTTTGTGGAGCACGGGCTCTAGGTGCGTGGGCTTCAGTCGTTGGGACACACGGGCTCTGGAGCGCAGGCTTTAGTAGTTGTGGTATGCAGGCTCAGTAGTTGTGGTTCACGGGCTTAGTTGCTCCGTAGCATGTGGGATCTTCCTGGATCAGGGATCAAACCTGTGTCCCCTGCATTGGCAGGCGGATTCTTAACCACTGCACCACCAGGGAAGTCCATATGCTAGTTTTGGTTTGAACACAGTTTTTCAAAGCAGTTGTCTAAATACAAGAGGTGTGCTTCTTGGATCCTAAGGGGTGAGACTGTTTAGATTTGGAAAAAAACTGCCGAACTGTCTTCCGAAGTTGGTTGTACATGCATTCCACCAGTATCACGAGTATATTCTTGTATGCTCATTTAGTGTCTGTATATCTTCTTTGTCCAGGTGTGCGTTTCAATCTTTACCAGTCTTCATGGGGTTGTTTGGTATAATTTGAGTACAAATCCTTTATCAGATATGTCTTCATAAAGATTCTCGGTAAAATAGAAGTAGAATGGAGTTTTCTCAAGTTGATAACAAAAATCTACAAAAACTATAACTTCACATTATGCGTAATGGTAACAAACATGAAACTTTCCCACTAAGTTCAGTTAAAATTCAAGGATGTGGACCTCCGTCGTGGCACAGTGGTTAAGAATCCGGCTGCCAATGCAAGGGACATGGGTTCGAGCCCTGGTCCAGGAAGAACCCACATGCCACGGAGCAACTAAGCCCGTGTGCCACAACTACTGAAGCCTGTGTGCCTAGAGCCTGTGCTCCACAAGAGAAGCCACTGCAAGGAGAAGACTGTGCTCTACAACAAAGAGTAGCCCCTGCTCGCCGCAACTAGAGAAAGCCCGCGCCCAGCAGCAAAGACCCAACGCAGCCAGAAATAAATAAATAAAATAATAATAAAATAAAATTCACTTTACAAGGATGTCTCCTTCCATCATTCCTTTTCAGTATTTTACTCAAAGTCCTTTCTCACGCAATAAGCCAAGAAGAGTAATAAAATAAATACAGATTGGGTAGGAAAAAAAATAAAAGCAGCCCAGTTAACAAGTGGACCAACAAAATTTACAAACACCTCACCAGAGAAAACAGACACTTTGCATGTAAGTATATGGAAGAATAATCCAGATTAAATGCTGCCATTAAAATGCAAATTTAAAATGCAATGATATACCACTACATTAGCCTTAGAATGGCCAGAATGTGGAACAATGACAACAACAAATGCTGCAGAGCAATAGGAATTCTCGTTCGTTGCTGGTGGAAATGAAAAATAATAGAGCTTCTTTGGAAGTGAGATTGACACTTTCTACAATATTGAACATGCTCTTATTATACAATCCAGCAGGTGTTCTCATGGATATATGCTGAAAGGAATTAAAAACATTTGTCCATACAAAAACCAGCATATGGGTATTTTTAGCATCTTTATTCAATATTGCCAAAATGTGAATGAAACCAACGTGCCCTTCAGTAGATGAATGGAAAAGTATACTCTAGGGTATTCTGGGAATGGAATAATTTTCAGCACTGAGAAAGTAACCTATCAAGCCATAAAAATATATGGAAATATGGGAAATTCTTTTTTTCTCTTTTGAAGTATAAGTGACTTAAAATACTGTTTCTGTTGTACAGCATAGTTTTTTTGTTTGGTTTTCTTTTTGCAGATTACATTCTGTGATGCTCCAAGGACAAAGGACGACCCTGCCTGAAAAAGTTTCAGCCTTTCACCCCCTACCGGACTCTTTAATTGCCCTCTCTGCCATGTTGCGATGGTTATGAAATTCCTGAGCCCACCTGGGTGACGGGACCTGTCCCAAATAAGGAAAGGAATCTGCCCTGTCCCACTTTCACACTATAGAAGGAAGGTATATGTGCCTCGACCAATCAGTAAATGAAATTTTCACCTTGGACCATTCCTTTGTTTTCTGGCTGTAAAAACTGATCAATAGCACATGTTCAGGCTCAACTCTCCCAGACTGCTAGGAAGTCGGCCTGCTGTTCTGGCAACGACCCTTCCCTCTAACAAATTCTACCTTCTTTACATTCTGCCTTATGTCTGGAAATTCTTTTCCAACTGGCGTTTGGACCATGATACATTCTATTATAGGTTATTACAAGATACTGAATAAAATTCACTGTGCTACATAGTAAATCCTTGTTGCTTATCTATGTTATGTGTAATAGTTTCTGTATGTTAATTTCATACCCTAATTTGTCCCTCTTCCCCTCCCTCTCCCCTTTGGTAACCATAAGTTTGTTTTCTATGTCTGTGAGTCTACTTCTGTTTTGTATATAAATTTATGTATTATTTTTTTAGATTTCACCTATAAGTGATCATATAGCGTTTGTCTTCCTCTTATTTCTTTCATTAAGCATACTGTTCTCTAGATCCATTCATGTTGCTTTTTAAAAAAAATTAATTAATTTATGGTTGAGTTAGGCCTTTGTTGCTGCACACGGGCTTTCTCTAGTTGTGGTGAGCAGGGGCTACTCTTCCATGTGGTGTGCGGGCTTATCATTGCGGTGGCTCCTCTTGTTGCAGAGCATGGGCTCTAGGCGCATGGGCTTCAGTAGTTGTGGCTCGTGGGCTCAGTAGTTGTGGCACGTGGACTGTAGAGTGCAGGCTCAGTAGTTGTGGCACACTGGCGTAGTTGCTCTGTGGCATGTGGGATCTTCCCAGACCAAGGCTTGAACCTGTGTCCCCTGCATTGGCAGGCGGGTTCTTAACCACTGCGCCACCAGGCAAGCCCGAGGTTCCTTTTAGAAAAAACTTCTCAGCATTAAGGTGATGGTGACTTGGTCCAGATCAAATGTCTTGGTGGCAAGCTGGGGGAAAATCATAGGAGAAGATCCCAGGCCTGTTGTCTGTCAGCTTGGGAATGATGTTTGAGCAGTGGCCAATGTGCTTGAGTGCAGGTTGTGAGGAAATAATGATATCCGCATCCTGTCCTCTTTCTGGTCCACAAGTTGAGAGCAAAGAGCTCAGTACAGAGCTCTTGATGTAAGGCTGTGCAGGGCAGATGGCCCGCATATCAGGTGTCTTGAGTGGTGGATGACCTGTGACAACAAGTTCTTGACAAATTTTTTAGTGACTGTGTGGACAGTAATTGATTTGGAAAGATGCTGTGGGAGAAGACACCACAAATATACAGTATATTCGAATTGCCTCTCAATCAAGAGAAAAAATAGAAGCAACAAATAAAAATATTTGGAACCTATGAAATCAAATTTCACTGAAAAAGAAATAAAAACAATCAATTTACATATGAAGAGGCACCCAACCTCAATGATGGTCGGGGAAAATAAATGACAGTGCCAATATAATCGTTTTTGTTCTCCATTATATTGAAAAAGTGCCTTTGTAGCATCTCTTGTCATCATCAGTGGAAAAAAGCCCTTTGATGTACTCTTCCAGGGAGTATACATGACTAATATCCCTTTTGAGGCAGTTTGTCTCCTCTTTTGCTTCTTCAGGATCTGGGCTTTAGGGGTTCTGTGGGGCTGATATTTGTGTAATGACCTTGATATTTTCTGTGTCCTTGGGCCTCTGGTCAGTCTCCTTCAGGCATTGATAATTTGATTTCCTGGAGTAGAAGAAAAAAGGCAAACAAATCATATAGAGGTTGAATCAAGAGGGCAGAACAGAAGAACGTGGAGTTCACTCCTCTCACAAATACATAAAAAATACATACATGTGGAACAATCCTCACAGAATACCTACTGAATGCCAGCAGAAGATCGCAGACACCCAGACGTGCAAGAAAGATCTCCACGTAATGAGATAGGATGAAAGAAAAAAAGAAGCAGCAGCAGCAGCAGCAGCAGCTCCCTCCTGGGAGGGAGCTGTGAAAGAGGACAGTTTCCCTCACCCTGGGAAGCCCCTTCACCAGTGGGGACATGCGCTGGGAGAGAAACAGAGCTGCAGAGGCTTGGAGGAGAGTGCAGCAGTCAGTTTGCAGCAGACAAAACAGAGACCTGCACAGAGGACCTGTGTTCCCTCGCTGCAGTCCTCAGCCCAAGACGTGTGCCTGCTGGAGTGTGTGGGTTTTGGGTGCTGAAACTTGGGCTTCAGAGGACAGACCGAGGGATTGGGCTGGGTTTGGCCACACGCAGACAGCCCGAAGGGGCTGGAGTGTGGTATGTGCCCAACCCGGGGTGTATGCGGAAGAAGACCAGGCTGGCCATAGAAGCAAAACATCATTGTTGAGGGGCAGGTGAAGGGAGGGGCAGGTCCACCACAGCAGCCTCTTTCTTGGTCCCACCTCTACGACAACCTCTGGGAGCACACAAGCGCCAGCAGGTTGCCCACACGTGGAGGTGGGGCTGAAATCAGAGTGGATCCCCAGGTACTGCCTGACTTAGGAAGCAGGGCTGATACCTGAGCCCTCTCCCCATGGCTGTGCAATTTGCAGATTTATGCCACTGCCACTGGCTTTATAAACTCAGTGCCTGTGGGACATCCGAGTGGACAGTGGGCACTCCCGTGGCTGGGATGGGTCCAGCCTTAGTAGCTGTGGGCTTCGTGGGCACTGGCACATGAAGGCTGGGCTGGGCTGGGGTCTAGTCTGCTTCCATAGCTGCCACAGTGGGTCCATTTGTGGGACTACTGTGGTCCTGGAACCTGACATCAGTGGATTAGCACCTACGGATCTGTGCTGGTGGCTTTGTGAACACTGTGCCTAAGGGACACCAGGGCTGATTGCCTGCATTCCCACAGTTGAGGCGGGGCTGAGGGCAGTGCCAACAACAGTGTACTTTGTGAGCCCACACTGTGGGTGACAGGTGGCAATGCAGAGCACACTTCCTGGTGGACAGCTCCAGCAGAGGAATGCTCAGTGACTCCCCTCCCATTGGGAGTGCTCCAATCCAGCCTACCTCATTATGCTCTCTAATCCAGCACAGAAACACACCTGGGGCCTTCTATTCCAACAACTAGGGAGCAGACCCTGCCCCCGAGAGAGCTGTGTCAACCACAGAGCAAAGAGGAGGCCCCGTTCAACATCCAGTGCAAGCTCTGGTCACCACATATGCCTTCTGATAGTCTTCCAAAAGATCGAAGAGAAAGGAAGCCTCCCAAAGACATTCTATGAAGCCACTATCACCCTGATACCAAAATCAGACAAAGACACCACCAAAAAAGAAAATGACAGGCCAAAACCTTTGATGAATATAGAACCTAAAATTCTCAACAAAATGTTGGCAAACTGAACCCAACAACACATAAAAAAGATCATACACCATGAACGTGTTGAATTTATCCTAGGGTCACAAGGATGTTTCAACATATGCACATCAATCAGTGTGATACACCACATCAACAACAAAAAAGACAGAAATGACATGATCATCTCAATAGATTCAGAAAAAGCATTTGACAAATTTCACCATCCATTATGATAAAAACTCTTATGAAAGTGGGTATAGAGGGAACATATCTTAACATACTAAAAGCTATTTATGACAAACCCACAGCCAATATGATACTTAATGGTGAAAAGCACTTAGCGTTCTCACTAAAATCTGGAACAAGACAAGGATGCCCAGTCTCACCACTTCTATTCAACATAATATTGGAAGTCTAGCCAAGGCAATCAGACAAGAAAAAGAAAGAAAATATATCCAAATTGGAAGGGAAGAGGTAAAATTTTCATTATATGCAGATGACATGGTACGATATATAGAACCTAAAGACTCCACACACAAACTACTAGAACTGATAAACAGATTCAGCAAGGTAGCAGGATACAAGATTAAAATACAGAAACTGGTTCCATGTCTTTATATTAACAATGAAATAGCAGAAACAGAATGGAAAAAAAAATCCCTTTTAAAATTGCATCCAAAAAAATTAAATACTTGGGAATAAACGTGACCAAGGTTGTGAGAGACTTATAAGCTGAGAACTATAAAACATTAATAAAGGAAAGTGAAGAGGATTCAAAGAAATGGAAGGATATCCTATGCTCTTGGATTGGAAGAAATATTATTAAAATGGCCATTGGACCCAAAGCAATCTACAGATTTAATGCCATCCCTATCAATTTACCCATGATATTTTTCACAGAACTAGAACAAAGAATCGTAAAATTTATATGGAACCATAAACAACCCAGAATTGCCAAAGCAATCCTGAGGAAAAAGAACAAAGCAGGAGACATAATGCTTCCAGACTTCAGAGAATACTACAAAGCTACAGTAATCAAAACAGCATGAGATTCGCACAGAAACAGACATATGGATCGCTGAAACAGACTAGAGAGCCCAGAAATAAACCCACACACCAATGGTCAATTAATCTTCGACAAAGGAGGCAAGAATATACAATGGGAAAAAAGACAGTCTCTTCAGCATGTGGTATTGGGAATGTTGGAGAGGCACAGGTAAACCACTGAAGTTAGAAAATACCCTCACACCATGCAAAAAAATAAGCTCAAAATGGCTGAAAGAGTTAAATATAACACATGACACCATAAAACTTGTAGAAGGGAACATAGGCAAAACATTCTCTGTCATAAGTTGTGCCAATGTTTTTGTAGATCATTCTCCCAAGGCAATGGAAATAAAAGAAAAATAAACAGGTGGGACCTTTACAAACTTAAAAGCTTTTGCACAACAAAGGAAACCATAAAGAAAATGAAAAGACAAACTATGAAATGGGAGCAACTATTTGCAAATGATGCAACCTACAAGGGCTTCCAAAATATACAAACAGCTCATACAACTGAATCACAAAAAAACCCAACCCAATCAAAAAAATGGGCAGAAGACCTAACTAGACATTTCTCCAAAGAAGACATGCAGATGGCCAATAGGCACATGAAAAGATACTCACCATTGCTAATTATTAGAGAAATGCAAATCAAAACTACAGTGTGGTATCACCTTAAACTGGTCAGAATGGCCATCATTTAAAAGTCTACAAATAAATGCTGGAGAGGGTGTGGAGAAAAGGGAATGCTTCTACACTGTTGGTGAGAATGTAAATTGGTGCAGTCACTATAGAAAACAGTAGGAAGGTTCCTCAAAAAAATAAAAATAGAGTTGCCGTATGATCCAGCAACCCCTCTCCTGGGCTTATATCCAGACAAAAGTATAATTCAAAAAGATGGACCGCTTGGTGGGAGGGCTACATACTCTGGTGGGACAATCCTTCACCCCAGCACCAGTGCCTGCAACCTTTGCTCCTTCACCTACTCCTGCTGTGGTCAGCAGTGGTCTGAATAACCAACGTGAACTCTCTATGGGGATAGTCATGGCATCTGGTGGCTATGGGGCTCCTAAGGCTGTCTGGCTGCCTGCAGTAAAGGCTAAAGGCTTGGAGATTTCAGGAACATTGACTCACTGCCAAGGGCACATCTATATGGAAATGAACTTCATAAAGAAAGCTCTGTAGCACATGATAGACTTGGCAATTCAGTTTAACAAGAATAACTTTGGTGTCATCCCCAGCACTCCTCTGGCCATCCCTACACCACTGATAGCAAACCAGAGCATTGATATCTCCCTGCCTCTCCACACCTTGGACCCAGTCATGAAGATAGAACCTCTGAACAACCTGCAGGTAGCTGTGAAAAACAATAGTGATGTCTTCTACTTCAGCTGCCTCATCCCACTCAATATGTTTTTTGAAGATGAAACGCCAGGTCTTCCTTACAACATGGAAGGATATTCCCAATGAAAATGAACTTCAGTTTCAGATTAAGGAAAGTCATTTAAATGCTGACACTGTTTCCAACAAATTGCAAAACAACAACGTTTATACTATTGCCAAGAGGAATGTGGAAGGACAGGACATTCTGTACCAATCCCTGACTAACTAATGGCATTTGGGTTTTGGCTCAGCTCCATAGCCAGCCAGAAACCCTAAATTACACACTGTCACCGAAGTGTAGAGCTAGCTCCTGAAGCCTTCCAGTACATCTATCAGGTCTACGACAGTGTTTTGAAAAACTAATAGACTGGTCCGGTGCCCTCAGGCCATCCTGTGATTGGTGCAAGCCAAGAAATCTTAACCAGAAGAAACTGTATTGCCGTGTGGAATCTGAACCTAAACACACCGATGCCACCCGCTAAGGTAGTGACGGGTCTGACCTGTGCTAATGTTAGGGCACAACCTTTTGAATAGTTTTAGCTATCCGACACTTGAGCATTTGTAGCCACAGCTTCAATCACTTCCCACCTCTTGCCACCGGCTGCTGTCTGTCCTTACTTGTGGGCTTCTCCATCCTGTGCCAGTGGTTGGCATTTTTGACTGTAGTTTGATATTTTGTAATTGAGAGCTTGCTTCAAAAGCAGCAAAAGACAAAATATATATATATATTTTTTTTTTTTTTTTTTTTTTTTAAATTTTATTTATTTATGGCTGTGTTGGGTCTTCGTTTCTGTGTGAGGGCTTTCTCCAGTTGCGGCAAGCGGGGGCCACTCTTCATCGCAGTGCGCGGGCCTCTCACTATCGCGGCCTCTCTTGTTGCGGAGCACAGGCTCCAGACGCGCAGGCTCAGTAATTGTGGCTCATGGGCCCAGTTGCTCCGCGGCATGTGGGATCTTCCCAGACCAGGGATCGAACCCGTGTCCCACTTTCTTTGGGAACTTTCCCTCTGCAAGGTCACTATTTGACACCTTTCCAATTTCTGCTGTTGACAAACATGAGGTCCTTAGCACCAAACAGCATGCAGTAAATATAGGCCATTCTTCCTTCCTTGTCCCTCCTTGTCTCCTCTGAATAAGCCTGTACTTTTCAAATTGATTTTATTTTGTTTGTTAGGGAACATGTGGGGCAGTCACTCAGTTTCCACTTCCAGTTCCAGAAAGAAGCCTCAGGAATCCAAAGAGGTTTGTAGCTTCGGAATGAACTTTTCTTGTACCATGACTGAACGCTCAGAACTCACCTGGGCTGCTGGCTGCTCCTGCCGGCTGGTTCTCCCACCACTCGTCTCCAAGATCATCTGCCATCTCCACGCGGGACTCGACGTGGGCCGACCACCAGGGAGGAGCGGGCGCTGGCCGGAACTCGCGCTGCTTCAGAGCCGGGCTGCCGGCGTCGCCAAAATATATTAAAGCAAGGAAAAGTGTCCCTGAAAGAAAAATAAGGTTATTTGTTGTGTTTTTTCTACTCAATTGTTTGAGCATTATTATACATATTAGAGAGGATTTTCAAATATTTTCCCCATTTTGTAGGTACACTCTGCTCACTGTAAATTGTTTCCTTTGCTGTTCAAAGCTTTATAGTTTAATGCAATCTGTTTTTCAATTTTTTTTTTTTTTTGCTTTTGCTGCCTGTGCTTTTGTGGTCACATCTAAAAATACAATGCCCATTGCAGTGTCAAGAAATGTTTTCCCCCGTATATCTTCTCCTAGTAACTTTACAGTTTTGGATCTTCTATTTAATTCTCTAAACCAGTTTGAATTAGTTTTTGTATACAGTGTGAGATTCAAGTCTAATTTCTTCCTTATGCTTGTGAATATTCAGTTTCCCAAGAATTTACTGAAGAGAAGATACTTTTCTCATTGTATATTCCTGGCACTTTTGTCAAAGATCAATTGATTGTAAATATGTGGATTTATTTCTGAGGTCTCTATTTCGTTCCATTGTTCTATATGTCTGTTTTTGTACTGTGACCATACTGCTTTGATTAGTATGCTTTGTAGTATAGTTTGAAATTATGAAGCGTGATGCCTTCAGCTTTGCTCTTTGTGCTCAAGATTGCTTTGGACATTTGGATAGTATGGACATTTTTAACAATGTTCATTTATTCAATCTAGTAATATGGGCGATTGTTTCATTTATTTGTGTCTTCTTCACATTCTTTCATCAATATTTTATAGTTTGCTGTGTACAGCTCTTTTACATTCTTGGTTAACTTTACTCCTAAATATTTTATTCTTTTCGGTGCTATTGTAAATGGGACTTTTTTTTTAACCTTTTCTGATAGTTTCTGTTGTTAGTATACAGAACCACAAGTGATTTTTATATGTTGATTTTGTGTCATGCTGCTTACTCGTTTTATTTATTAGTTTGAACAGTTTTTTGGAAGTGGCATTTTTAGGTTTTTGTAGATATAAAAACATGTCATCTGCAAACAGAAAATTTAGGTTTACCTTTATGACTTGGATTTACTTTATTTTTCTTGCCTACTTGCTCTGGTTAGGAATTCCAGTACTACTTTGAATAGAAGGGGCAAGAATTGGTAACCTTGTCTTGGCTGAAACTTAGGAGAAACACTTTTGGGACTGTTAGCTTTGGGCTTGTCATATGATTTTTAATGTGTTGAGGTATATTCCTTCTGTAACTAATTTCTTGACAATCTTTATCATGAAAGGAAGTTGGATTTTGTCAAATAATGTTCATGTATCTATTAATATGATATTTTCCCTTTATTCTCTTAATGTAATATATCACATTCTAAAAAAAAAATTTATTTATTTATTTATTTATCCTTGGCTGTGTTGGGTCTTCGTTTCTGTGTGAGGGCTTTCTCTAGTTGCAGCGAGTGGGGGCTACTCTCCATTGCGGTGCACGGGCCTCTCACTGTCGCGGCCTCTCCCGTTGCGGAGCACAGGCTCCAGATGCGCAGGCTCAGTAGTTGTGGCTCACGCCCTTAGTTGCTCCGCGGCATGTGGGATCTTCCCAGACCAGGACTCGAACCCGTGTCCCCTGCATTGGCAGGCAGACTCCCAACCACTGCGCCACCAGGGAAGCCCTATCACATTTATTGATTTGCATACATTGAACCATCCTTGCATACAGGCATAAATCCCACCTAATCATGGTGAAGGAATCCCTTCAATGTGCTGCTGAATTTAGTTTGCCAGTATTTTGAGTATATTTCATCTACGTTATTCAGGAATGTTGATCTCTACTTTTCTCATCGTGCCCTTGTCTGTTTTTCTTAAAATTTATTTATTTATTTTTGGCTGTGTTGGGTCTTCGTTGCTGCACGCAGGCTTTTCTCCAGTTGCGGCGAGCGGGGGCTACTCTTCGTTGCGGTGCGTGGGCTCCTCATTGCGGTGGCTTCTCTTGTTGCGGAGCACAGGCTCTAGGCGCGAGGGCTTAGTAGCTGTGGTGCACAGGCTTAGTTGCTCCGCGGCATGTGGGATCTTCCCGGAACAGGGATTGAACCCGTGTCCCCTGCATTGGCAGGCGGATTCTTAACCACTGCGCCACCAGGGAAGCCCCCTTCTACTGTTTTTGTAGTCTCTATTACTTTATTTTTAATTTTTATTGGAGTATAGTTGATGTACAATGTTGTGTTCAGTAAAGTGAATCAGTTATACGCATATCCACTCTTTTTGAGATTCTTTTCCTATATAGATCACTACAGAGTATTGAGTAGAGTTCCCTGTGCTAGACAGTAGGTCCTTCTATTACTTTTATAACTGCTCTAATCCTTATTATTTATTTCATTCTGCTAATATTGGGCTTAGTTTGTTCTTTTCCTAGTTCCTTTAATTGTAAAGTTAGGTTCTTTAATTGAGGTTTTTTTCAGAGACAAAAGGTTTTATTACTTATGGCACAGCAAGCATGAGCATAATATTGTATTGGTTCTCCTTCCCCACACCCCAGTTCCCACTGGGATGACAGAGAGGGATCCAGTTGAGTGCTACGTATGGACTCGGTTGTGTTACACTGAGGAACACTGAGTTTGAGGACTCCACTGCTTTTAAAATGAGAGGTTAGCAGGTTCCTGTTTGTCTGAGGGAGACACATTAGCTCATTCCTCAAGGCTGTTCATTATAAACACACTCCCAAGAAATGGCTCAGGTGAAATGCTGTCAGGGCATGCATTCTTTTTCTTTCTTTCTTTTTTTTTTAATTGAAGAATAGTTGGCATATAATATTACATTAGTTTCAGATGTACAACATAATGATTCAGCATTTAATTATACTACAAAACGATCACCTTGATGAGTCTAGTAACCATCTGTCCCCTTCCACAGTTACTGCAATATCATGAACCATATTCTTTATTCTGTATATTAAATTCTTGTCAATTTTTATCATATATCTGGAATTTTGTACTTCTTATACCCCTTCACCTGTCTTGTCCAAGACCCACTCACCTCCCCTTTTGCAATCACAAATTTGTTCACTGTGTCTGTAAGACTGGTTTTGTTGTGTTTGTTTTGTTTTTAGATTACACATGTAAGTGAGATCATGTGGTATTTGTCTTTCTCTATGTGACTTACTTCACTGAGCATAATACTCTCTAGGTCCATCCATGTTGTCAAAAATGACAAGATTTTATCTTTTTATGGCTGAGTAATATATAATATATAACTGTATATGTACATTTATATACACATATATACATATATGTATCTGTATATGAATATATATCTACATATGTGTATAGATACATGTATATATATGTGTATGTGTATGTGCGTTGTGTATATTCATATGTATGTATGTGTATACATGTATGTGTGTGTGTGTGTATATATATATATATATATATATATATATATATATATATATATATATATCACTTTTTTATCCATTTGTCTATCATTGAACATTTAGGTTTCTGCCATATATTGGTTATTGTAAGTTATGTTGCAATGAAAACAGGGGTGCATGTATCTCTTTAAATTAGTTTTTTGCTTTGTTTTGTTTTCTTTGGATAAATAACCATACGTGGAATTTCTAACTCATATGGTAGTTTTATTTTTTTATGTTTTCAGAACCCTCTGTAATGTTTTCAGTAGTGGCTGCACTGACTTACATCCTTAGCCACAGTACAGGTGAGTGCTCTTTTCTCCACATCCTCAGCAACACTTATTAATTGTTGTCATTTTGATGATAGCCATTCTGACACCAGTAAGGTGATCTCTTTTTGTCGTTTTGATTTGCATTTCCCTCCTGATGATTAGTGCTGTTGAGCATGTTTCCATGTGCCTTTTAGCCGTCTTTTTGTTTGTTTGTTTTGTTTTTGGCAAAATGCGTATTCAGATCCTCTATCCAATTGTTTTTATTTTTGAAAATTATAGTTTATTTACAATACTATATCAGTCTCAGGTGATCGGGGATTTTTTACAGATTACACTTGACTAAAAGTTTTTACAAGAGAATGGCTATAATTCCCTGTCCTATACAATATATCTTTGTTGCTTATCTATTTTATACATAGTAGTTTGTACCTCTTAATCCCATACCCCTAATTTGCCCCTCCCCCCCTTACCTCTCCCCACTGGTAACCACTAGTTTGTTTACAGATCTGTGAGTCTGTTTCTGTTTTACATATATATTCGTTTGTATTATTGTTAGATTCCACATATAAATGATATCACACAATATTTGTCTTTCTCTGACTTACTTCATTAAGCATAATATTCTCGAGTCCATCCACAATGCTGCAAATGGCAGAATTTCATTCTTTCTATGGTGGTGTAATATCCCATTGTACATATATACTATATCTTCTTTATCCATTTGTCTGTTCATGGGCATTTTGGTTGCTTTCGTATCTTGGCCATTGTCAATAGTGCTGCTATACACATTGGGGTTTATGTGTCTTTTGGAATTATTGTTTTCATTTCTTTCCTAGATAGGTACCCAGGAGAGTTATTGATGGATCATATGGTAGTTCTATTTTTACCTTTTTGAGAAACCTCCATCCTATTTTCCATAGTGCCTGCAGCAATTTACAATCCTACCCACAGTGTACAAGGGTTCACTTTTCTCCACATCCTCTCCATAATTTGGTATCTATAGACATTTTGATGAGGGTTATTTTGACAGGTGTGGGGTTGATATCTCATGGTTGTTTTGAATTGAACTTCTCTAATAATTAGTGATGTTGAGCACCTTTGCATCTGCCTTTTAGCCATCTGTATCTTCTTTGGAAAGATGTCTATTCATGTCTTCTGACCATTATTGATTGTGTTGTTCATTTTTTTTGTGTGTGATATTGAGTTGTATGAACCATTTATATATTTTAGATATTAACCTTTTGTCAGTCATATCATTTACAAATATTTTCTTACACTTTGCACTTTGAATTTTGATTTTGTTGATGGTTTTCATGGCTGTGCAAAAGCTCTTAAACTTTATTTAGCTTCCATTTGTTTATTTTTGCTTTTATTTCTTTTGCCTTAGAGGCCAGATCCCCAAAAAATATCGCTACAATTTATGTCAAGGAGTGTTCTGCCTATGTTCTCTCCTAGGAGTTTTAGGGTTTGGTGTATCACCTTTAGGTCCTTAATCCATTTTGAATTTTGTGTCTGGTGTGAGGAAATGTTCTAAATTCATTATTTTACATGTAGCCTTCCAGCTTTCCCAACACCACTTATTGAAGAGACTGTCTTTTCTCCATTGTATATTCTTGCCTCCTTGGTGGTAGATTTATTCACCATAAGTGTGTGGGTTCCTTTCTGGGCTCTCTATTCTATTCCCTTGATCTATGTGTCTGTTTTTGTGATTATTGTAGTCAGGGAGCATGCTATCTCCAGCTTTGGTCTTTTTTTCTCAGGATTGCTTTGGCAGTGTGGGTATTTTGTGGTTCTATATTTATTTGGCGATTATTTGTTCTGTTTGTGAACAATGTCATGGGTATTTTGATAGGGATTGCTTTAAATCTGTAGGTTGCTTTGAGTAATAGGGCTATTTTAAAAAGATTAATTCTTCCGATCCAAGAGCATGGGATATCTTTTCATTTATTTGTGTCATCTTCAATTTCCTTCATCAATGTCTTATAATTTTTAATATATAAATCTTTCACCTCTGTGGTTAAATTTATTTCCAGGTATTTTATTATTTTTGGTACAATTGTAAATTTTTTTTCTTAATTTCTCTGATTGTTATTAGTGCAGAGAAAAATAACAGATTTCTGTATATTAATTGCATATACTTCAATGAAAATAAAGACAAAAATTAACAAACGGGACCTAATTAAACTTAAAAACTTTTTTGCCCAGCAAAGGAAACCATAAACAAGACGAAAAGATAACACTCACAATGGGAGAAAATATTTGCAAATGAAGCAACTGACAAAGGATTAATCTCCAAAATATACAAACAGCTCATGTAGCTCAATATCAAAAAAAAAAAAATAACCCAATCAAAAAATGGGTGGAAAACCTAAATAGGCATTTCTCCAAAGAAGACTTACAGATGGCCAACAGGCACATGAAAAGATGCTCAACACCATTAATTATTAGGGAAATACAAATCAAAACTACAATGAGGTATCACCTCACACTGGTCAGAATGGCCATCATCAAAAAAATCTACAGGGCTTCCCTGGTGGTGCAGTGGTTAAGAATCCGCCTGCCAATGCAGGGGACACGGGTTTGAGCCCTGGTCTGGGAAGATCCCACATGCTGTGGAGCAACTAAGCCCGTGCGCCACAACTACTGAGCCTGTGCTCTAGCGCCTGCGAGCCACGACTACTGAGCCTGCATGCCACAACTACTGAAGCCCATGCACCTAGAGCCCATGCTCCACAACAAGAGAAGCCACCACAATGAGAATCTCGTGCACCAAAACGAAGAGTAGCCCCCACTCGCTGCAACTAGAGAAAAGCCCGCGTGCAGCAACGAAGACCCAAAGCAGCCAAAAAAAAATCTACAAACAATAAATGCTGGAGAGGGTGTGGAGAAAAGGGAACCCTCTTGCACTGTTGGTGGGAATATAAATGGATACAGCCACTATGGAGAACAGTATGGAGGTTCCTTAAAAAACTAAGAATAGAGCTACGTTATGATACAGCAATCCCACTACTGAGCATGTACCCAGAGAAAACCATAATTCAAAAAGACACATGCACCCCAATATTCACTGTGACACTATTTACAATAGCCAGGACATTGAAGCAACCTAAATGTCCATCAATGGAGTAATGGATAAAGAAGATGTGGTACATATATACAATGGAATATTACTCAACTATAAAAAGGAACAAAATTGGGTTATTTGTAGAGACGTGGATGGACCTAGAGAGAGTCATACAGAGAGAAGTAAGTCAGAAAGAGAAAAACAAATATCGTATATTAACACACATATGTGGAATCTAGAAAAATGCTATAGATGATCTAATTTGCAAAGCAGAAATAGGGACACAGATGTAGAGAACAAACATATGGACACCAAGGGGGGAAAAGGGGGGATGGGAGAAATTGGGAGATTGGGATTGACAGATATACCCTATTGATACTATGTATAAAATAGATAACTAATGAGAACCTACTGTATAGCACAGGGAACTCTACTCAGTGCTCTGTGGTGACCTAAATGGGAAGGAAATCCAAAAAAGAGGGGATATATGTATACGTATAGGTGCTTCACTTTGCTGTATAGTAGAAACTAACACAACATTGTAAAGCAACTATACTCCAAAAAAGTTAATTAAAAAAAGAAAAAAATTGTGTATACTTCAAATTTACTGAGTTTATTTATGCTAATAATTTGTTGGTGAGATCTTTAGGGTTTTCTCTACATATTATCATGTCATCTGCAAAGAGTGACAGTTTTACTTCCTTTACAAGTTAGATCCTATTTTGTATTTTTATTTTTGTCTTTTGGCTGTGGCTACAACTATTAATCCTGTGTTGAATAAAAGTGGTGAGAGTAGGCGTCCTTGTCTTGTTCATGTTCTTAGAGGAGATGCTTTCTGCTTTTCACAATTAACTATGGTGTTAGGTCTCCTTTTGTCATATATACCCTTTATTCATTCATTCATTCATCCATTCATTCAAGCCACACAGCATAGCATGGGGGACCCTAGTTCCCTGACCAGGGATTGAACCCACACCCCCTGCAGTGGAATCGCAAATTCCCAACGACTGGACTGCCAGGGAAGTCCCTGTCCTTTATTATAAAAAGGTATGTTGCCTCTATACCCACCTTGTTGAGAGTTTTTATCATAATTCAAATGTTGAATTTTGTCGAATTTTGCCAAATCCTTTGCTGGAGGTATGAAGTTGATCATATGATTTTATCCTTTTTTCTGCTAATCTGGTGTGTCACTTAATTGATCTGCATAGACTGAGTCATTCCTGCATTGCTGAGATGATCCATTTGATCATGGTGTATGGTTCTTTTAGTGTATTGTTGAATTCAGTTTACTAATATTTTGTTGAGGGTTTTTGCATCTATGTTCATCAGGGATATTGGCCTGTAATTTACCTTTTTTGGTAGTGTGTTTATCTGGTTTTCATATATAGATGATGCTGGCCTCAGAAAATAAGTTTGGAAGCACTCCTTCATCAATTGTTTGGAATAGCTTGAGAAGGATGTTAACTGTCCTTTAAATGTGTGGTAGAATTTATTAGTAAAGCCACCTGGTCCTGGGCATTTATTTATTGGGAGTTTTTTGATTATTGATTGATTTCATTTCTAGTAATTGATCTGTTTAGATTTTTTATTTATTGCTAACTCAGTCTTGGAAGATTTATGTTTTTAGGAATTTATCCACTTCTTCTAGGTTGTCCCATTTGTTGGTGTATAATTGTTTGTCGTAATCTGTTAGGATACTTTGTATTTCTGTGGTGTCTGTTGTAACTTCATCTCTCATTTCTGGTTTATTTGGGCCCTCTCTTTTTAAAAAAACATACTACTATTGTCTTTTATTCTTTACAGAAGCTTAAGTCTTTGATCTACTACCCTTACTCTATGTATACTTTTTGCAGTGAGATTTTTACTTTTGTTTGTTTTCTTCTTCCTATCAATAATTAGTGAGACTTCTTTTAAGCTTAAGTAAATTCCTTCAACATTGCTTATAAGGCTGCTTTATTAGGGATGAACTCTTTTGGCTTTTGCTAGTCTGGGAAACTCCTGATCTCCCCTTCAATTCTTTTTTTTTCCATAAATTTATTTATTTATTTATTTTTGGCTGCATTGGGTCTTTTTTTTTGAAATTCACGGTCTTTTATTTATTTATTTATTTATGACTGTGTTGGGTCTTCGCTTCTGTGCGAGGGCTTTCTCCAGTTGCGGCAAGCGGGGACCACTCTTCATCGCGGTGCGCGGGCCTCCCACCATCGCGGCCTCTCTTGTTGCGGAGCACAGGCTCCAGACGCGCAGGCTCAGTAACTGTGGCTCACGGGCCCAGCCGCTCCGCGGCACGTGGGATCTTCCCAGACCAGGGCTCGAACCCGTGTCCCCTGCATTGGCAGGCAGATTCCCAACCACTGCGCCACCAGGGAAGCCCTGGGTCTTCATTGTTGCACGCAGGCTTTCTCTAGTTGCGGCGAGCAGGGGCTACTCTTCATTGCGGTGTGTGGGCTTCTCACTGCGGTGGCTTCTCTTGTTGTGGAGCACGGGCTCTAGGGGCGTGGGCTTCAGTAGTTGTGGCTCACGGGCTCTAGAGTACAGGCTCAGTAGTTGTGGCACACGGGCGTAGTTGCTCCGCGGCATGTGAGATCTTCCCGGACCAGGGTTTGAACCCGTGTCCCCTGCATTGGCAGGCAGATTCTCAACCGCTGCACCACCAGGGAAGCCCTCTCCTTCAATTCTGAATCATAATCTTGCTGGTAGAGTATTCTTGTTGTAGGCTTTTTCCTTTTAGCGCATTGAATATATCCTGTCATTCCTTCCTAGTCTGCAAAGTCTGCTGAAAAGTCAGCTGACAGTCTTATGGGAATACCTTGAACATAACTAGATGCTTTTATTTCACTGCTTCTATGAGCCTTCTTTACCTTAAATTTATGGCACTTTAAAATATGTCTTGGTGTGGACCTGTCTGTCTTCATCTTGTTTGGGACTCTGTGTTTCCTGGACCTGGATGTGTGTTTCCTTCCCCAGGTTAGGAAAGTTATCAGTTACTATATCCTCTAATATGTTCTCTGCCTCTTTCTCTCTTCTCCTCTTTCTGGGACCCCTGTAATGCTCATGTGAATATTCTTGATGTTGTCTCAGAGGTCCCTTTACCTATAGTCTTTTTTTTTTTAATTTATTTATTTATTTATGGCTGTGTTGGGTCTTCGTTTCTGTGCGAGGGCTTTTCTCTAGTTGCGGCGAGCGGGGGCCACTCTTCATCGCGGTGTGCGGGCCTCTCACTATCGCGGCCTCTCGTTGCGGAGCACAGGCTCCAGACGCACAGGCTCAGTAGGTGTGGCTCACGGGCCTAGTTGCTCCGCGGCATGTGGGATCTTCCCAGACCAGGGCTCGAACCCGTGTCCCCTGCATTGGCAGGCAGATTCTCAACCACTGCGCCACCAGGGAAGCCCCTACCTATAGTCTTAATTCTTTTTTCTTTGTGCTATTCAGCTTGGGTGGCTTTCACTACTCTGTTTTCCATTTCACTGATCTGTTCTTCTGTATCATATAATATATAATATAATGTTGCTTCCCTCGTGTGTGTGTGTGTGTGTTTTAATCTCATTTATTGTATTTTTCAGCTGTTTGGTTCTTTTTGACATCTTATTACTCTTTGTTGAAATCCTCACTATGTCCATCTATTCTTCTCCTGACTTGGGTGAGCATCTTTATAATCATTACTGTGAACAATTTTTTTATCGGCTAGAATGCTTATCCCTGTTTTATTCAGTTCTTTGTCTGATGTTGTGTCTTGTTACTTCATTTGTAACATATTCCTCTATTTCCTTGTGTTTCCTAATTCTCTTTGTAGGTTCAGGTTGTTACATTCCCGGGTCTCGGAGAAGTGGCCTTACATAGGAGATGACTGATATGGCCCCCCCAGCACATTGTCCTCTGGCCAGCAGAGCCACATGCTCCAGGGATGTCCCTTGTGTGGGATGCACACACCTTCCTCTTATGGCAGGGCCAACTACTGTGGACAAGCTGGTAGGCGGTGTTGGACCCTGGCATAAATGACTGTGAGGCCCTGCAGTATGGAATTGCCATGGGTGTGCTGGTAACCAAGGCAGCCCTCCGTTACGGGTGGCTGTGTGGTGCTCCGGGTGCACAGGCGGACAGGGTAGGCCCCCAGTGTGTCTGGTTGTGAGGCCTTGTGGTGCAGGAATGCTATGGGCATGGTGGTAGATGGACAGGCCCCTGATTCTAATCAGTTCCAGGGAAGACTCTAAAATGTTGCTTGCCAATGTCTCAGTTCCTAGCGGGAGTTCCAGCTGCCTCTTGCCTTTCCAAGAAACTCTCTGAGATTAGCAAGTGGGTCTGACCCAGGTGTCTTTCACACTGCTGGCTCTGCACAGGGACTGAGAACGTGTGAGATGTGTGTGTGCCCTGTGAGAGCAAAGTCTCAGTTTTCTTTAACCTCCAGCTTTCCTGAAAGTAAGCCCTGCAGGTTTTCAAAGCCAGACCTGCTGTGTTCTTTTCTTCCCAGTGCAGGAACCCTGGGCTGAGCAGCCTGATGCAGAGCTCAGACCCTTCCCTCCGTGTGGAGGACCTATGCAATTGTGGTATCTTCCAGCTGTGGGTCACTGTGCTCGAGGTGTGGGTTCCAACTAGACTGTGTTTCCAGTCCTCCCACCTGCCTTGTGGTTTCTCCTTCCTTATATCTTTAGTTGTGGAAAACCTTCCCTGCTAGTCTTCAGGTCATTCTCAGAGATAATTTCCGTGTAAGTTGTTGTAATTTGGGTGTGTCCATGGCAGGAGGGGAGCTCAGTATCTTCCTACTCTTTCATCTTAATCCCCTCTCAAGAATTCTTTTAAAATAATGCATTTATTACTGTAAACATAACTCTTTGAATTGCATTGTTTTTCCTGTATTCCATAAATTTAGGCACTTTGTGTTTCTAAATTTGTTTGCTTTAAGATTTTAAAAAAAATTTCCCTTTTGATTTATTCCTGTATGCATTGGCTATTCAGGAGCTTATTGTTCAATTTCTCAGTGTTCTTGAATTTTCAATTATTCTTTTTAATATTGAATTTCAGTTTCATACCATTGTGTTTGGAAATGATCCTTGATATGATTTCAATATTCTTGGATTTTTGAAGACTTGTTTTGTGGCTTAACATAGGATCTACCCTAGGAAATGTTCTATGTGTACTTAAGAAGAATGGAAATTTTGATGCTGTTGAGTGGAATGTACTGTATATGTCTGTTAGGTTCATTTGATATCAAGTGTGTGTTCAAGTTCAATGTTTCCTGATTGATATTCTGTCCAAATGATCTATACAGTGTTGGAAGTTGGGTATTGATGTTTCTTACCGTTATTTTATTTCTGAACATTTTCCCCTTCATGTGGGTTAATATTTTCTTTATATGTTGAGAGACTCCAGTGCTAGATACATACATATTTATAATTGTCATAATTTCTTGATGAATTAATCCCTTTATCATTATATGATAACTGTCTTTCCTTTGAGAGGTTTGACTTCAAGTCTTTTTTGCCTGATAATATACTAGTCAGGCAAGTATGATTTTTATAGAGTATTTTTTTCCCCAATCATTAAATTTTATGCTATATATGGATTTAAAGTTAACATGAATCTCTCTCTCTTTTTTTTTAAAGGAATTCCTTTTTTAAATTTTTTAATGTTTTTAAAAATTATTTATTTATTTATTTATTTATTTATTTATGGCTGTGTTGGGTCTTCATTTCTGTGCAAGGGCTTTCTCTAGTTGTGGCAAGCGGGGGACACTCTTCATCGCGGTGTGTGGGCCTCTCACTATCAAGGCCTCTCTTGTTGCGGAGCACAGGTTCCAGACGCGCAGGCTCAGTCGTTGTGGCTCACGGGCCTAGTTGCTCCGCGGCATGTGGGATCTTCCCAGACCAGGGCTCGAACCCGTGTCCCCTGCATTGGCAGGCAGATTCTCAACCACTGCACCACCAAGGAAGCCCCATGAATCTCTTGTATACAGTATATAATTGAACTTTCTTTAATCCATTCAGCCACCCTATGGATTATTTAAATTGAAGTATAGTTGATTTACAATATTACATTAGTCTCAGTGGTACAACATATGGATTTAATATTTTTATAGATCATGCTCCATTTAAAGTTATTACAAAATAATGGCTATATTTCCCTGTGTTGTACTATATATCCTTGTTTGTTTAGTTCATACATAGGGGTATTGGATTTAGAGAAACAAACTACTGTCTTTCCCTCCCCCCTTCACTCACCCCACCAATAACCACTAATTTGTTCTCTGTGAGTCTATTTCTATTTTGTTATATACATTCCTTTCTTGCATTTTTAAGATTCCACAGAGAAGTGAGAACATAGAGTATTTGTCTTTCTCTAACTTATTTCAGGAGGTATAAATATTCTAGGCCTATCCACGTTGTTGCAAGTCACAGAATTTGATCCTTTTTAGTGGCTGAGTAATAGTCTATTGTGTATAGATACCACATCTTCTTTACCTACTCATCTGTTGATGGATACTTAGTTTGCTTCCATATGTTGGCAATTGTAAATAATGCTGCTGTGAACACTGGGATGCATGTATCTTGTCAAATTGGTGTCTTCATTTTCTTTGGACATATACCAAGTGGTGGAATTGTTGGCTAATATGATAGTTCTACTTTTAGTGTTTTTCAGGACCTCCATATTGTTTTCATAGTGGGTGTACCAATTTACAATCCCGTCAACAGTGTACTAGGATTCCCTTCTCTCCATGTCATGAACAACATTTCATATTTGTAGACTTTGGAATAATAGCCATGTTGAGAAGTGTGACGTGATGTCTCATTGTGGGTTTTTTTGTGGGTCATTCATTAAATTTAATTTACAAAAGAAGGTGATAGGCTGGATGTGATCTCCAGGTTGAGTTTGCTAATGCCTGGTATAGGCTAATTTGAGGAGAATTAATACCTTTACAATGTTATTTATTGCTTAATTTTTTCAGGTTGACATTTAATGATCGGTAACCGATTAAAAAATTTTTCTCCATAAAGGATATCTGAAGTCTGTCACTTTGTTTCTGTTTTATAAATTAGTTCATTTCTATCATTTTTTAGACTCCACTGTAAGTGATATCACAGGATATTTGTCTTTTTCTATCTGACTTACTTCACTTAGAATGAAATAATGCCATTTGCAGCAACAGGGATGGACCTAGAGATGATCATGCTTTTTCATTTCTGCATAATAACTGATCGTGTACATGTACCACTTCTTTATCCATTCATCTGTTGATGGACATTTTGGTTGCTTCCATGTCTTCACTATTGTAAATAGTGCTGCAGTGCATGTTTGGGTTTGGGTGCATTTGTCTTTTTGAATTCTGGTTTTCTGCAGATGTATGCCCAGAAGCAGGACTGCTGGATGATATGGTAGCTCTATTTTTACTTTTTAAAGGCATCTCCATACTGTGGTTTATAGTGGCTGTTACCAGATTACATCCCACCAACAGCATAGGAGGGTTCCCTTTTCTCCATGTCCTCTCCAGCATTTATGGTTTGTAGACTTTTTGATGATGGCCATTCTGACTGTGCGAGGTGATACCTTGTTGTAGTTTTGATTTGCATGTGTCTAATAATTCGAGATGTTGAGCATCTTTGCATGTGTTTGTTTTAAACACTGTGAGAAAAAGTTACAGTTGACATTGGCTTTTTGAAAGTCTGACTATTTTGAATTTTTGTTCAATAACTACCACAGGACATTTGTTAAGGGCAGGTGTCATTTACACCCTGGCAGTCCTTGTGAATATTAAGTGCCCATAAGCACATGTTTTAAAGTTGCTGTTGTGGAAATGGGCACAAGCGGTAGGATTTCATTCATGCCCCTCTCTGGTTACTTGGGTAACCACAGCCACTGTGAAAGACAGGCTCCTGGATTGTAAATTAGTGTGGACTGTGCCAGAACAAACACCCAAAATCTTGTGTTTTGTTACTTCTTGTTTTTTTTAAATTTAATTTTTCTTTTTTATTGGAGAAAAGTTGATTTAAAATATTGTGTTTCTGGTAGGCATACAGAATCTTGTTCAGTTATGTATATTCATATGTCTATTCATCTTCA